>NC_060123.1:9869664-10530914 GCF_021461395.2 Schistocerca americana
CGTCGCTATGAAATTCTAGGTGTTCTAAGACATTTCCTTTTAAATCGAGTAACGTTTCTATGGAAGAGACAGGATTTTCTTTTGGGATACGACGGACTCATTTCCGATCCACTAATCCTTCTTTACTGCATCCCTCACTCCCACTCATTGACGAATTCACACGGGAATTGCGTCGCTATGAAATACTATGGGTTCTATGCCTTCTCCTTCTAAATCGAGTAACGTTTCTATGGAAACGACAGGATTTTCTTTTGGGATACGACAATCACATTTCCGATCCACTAATCCTTCTTTGCTGCATCCCTCACTCCAACACATTGACGAATTCACACGGAAATTGCGTCGCTATGAAATACTATGGGTTCTACGACTGCTCCTTCTAAATCGAGTAACGTTTCTATGGAAACGACAGGATTTTCTTTTGGGATAAGACAATCACATTTCCGATCCACTAATCCTTCTTTACTGCATCCCTCACTCCCACACATTGACGAATTCACACGGAAATTGCGTCGCTATGAAATACTACGTGTTCTAAGACATTTCCTTCTAAATCGAGTAACGTTTCTATGGAAACGACAGGATTTTCTTTTAGGATACGACAATCTCATTTCCGATCCACTAATCCTTCTTTACTGCATCCCTCACTCCCACTCATTGACGAATTCACACGGGAATTGCGTCGCTATGAAATACTATGGGTTCTATGCCTTCTCCTTCTAAATCGAGTAACGTTTCTATGGAAACGACAGGATTTTCTTTTGGGATACGACAATCTCATTTCCGATCCACTAATCCTTCTTTACTGCATCCCTCACTCCCACTCATTGACGAATTCACACGGAAATTGCGTCGCTATGAAATACTATGTGTTCTAAGACATTTCCTTCAAAATCGAGTGACGTTTCTATGGAAACGACAGGATTTTCTTTTGGGATACGACAAGCACATTTCCGATCCACTAATCCTTCTTTACTGCATCCCTCACTCCCACTCATTAACGAATTTACACGAAAATTGCGTCGCAATGAAATACTATGGGTTCTATGACTTCTCCTTCAAAATCGAGTAACGTTTATATGGAAACGACAGGATTTTCTTTTGGGATACGACAATCTCATTTCCGATCCACTAATCCTTCTTTGCTGCATCCCTCACTCCCACTCATTGACGAATTCACACGAAAATTGCGTCGCTATGAAATTCTAGGTGTTCTAAGACATTTCCTTTTAAATCGAGTAACGTTTCTATGGAAGAGACAGGATTTTCTTTTGGGATACGACGGACTCATTTCCGATCCACTAATCCTTCTTTACTGCATCCCTCACTCTCACTCATTGACGAATTCACACGGAAATTGCTTCGCTATGAAATACAATGTGTTCTAAGACTTTTCCTTCTAAATCGAGTAACGTTTCTACGGAAACGACAGGATTTTCTTTTGGGATACGACCATCACATTTCCGATCCACTAATCCTTCTTTACTGCATCCCTCACTCCCACTCATTGACGAATTCACACGGAAATTGCGTCGCAATGAAATACTATGGGTTCTATGACTTCTCCTTCTAAATCGAGTATCGTTTCTATGGAAACAACAGGATTTTCTTTTGGGATACGACAGTCACATTTCCGATCCACTAATCCTTGTTTACTGCATCCCTCACTCCCACTCATTGACGAATTTACACGGAAATTGCGTCGCTATGAAATACTATGTGTTCTAAGACATTTCCTTCTAAATCGAGTAACGTTTCTATGGAAACGTCAGGATATTCTTTTGGGATACGACAATCTCATTTCCGATCCACTAATCCTTCTCTACTGCATCCCTCACTCCCACTCATTGACGAATTCACACGGAAATTGCGTCGCTATGAAATACTATGGGTTCTATGACTTCTCCTTCTAAATCGAGTAACGTTTCTATGGAAACGACAGGATTTTCTTTTGGGACACGACAATCTCATTTCCACTCCACTAATCCTTCTTTACTGCATCCCTCACTCCCACTCATTGACGATTTCACACGGAAATTGCGTCGCTATGAATTACTATGTGTTCTAAGACATTTCCTACTAAATCGATTAACGTTTCTATGCAAACGACAGGATTTTCTTTTGGGATACGACAATCTCACTTCCGATCCACTAATCCTTCTTTACTGCATCCCTCACTCCCACACATTGACGAATTCACACGGAATTTGCGTCGCTATGAAATACTATGTGCTCTAAGACATTTCCTTCTAAATCGACTAACGTTTCTATGGAAACGACTGGCTTTTCTTTTGGGATACGTCAATCTCATTTCCGATCCACTAATCCTTCTTTACTGCATCCCTCACTCCCACTCATTGAAGAATTCACACGGAAATTGTGTCGCTCTGAAATACTATGGGTTCTATGACTTCTCCTTCTAAATCGAGTAAAGTTTCTATGGAAACGACAAGATTTTCATTTGGGATACGACAATCTCATTTCCGATCCACTAATCCTTCCTTACTGCATCCCTCACTCCCACACATTGACGAATTCACACGGAAATTGCGTCGCTATGAAATACTATGTATTCTAAGACATTTCCTCCTAAATCGAGTAACGTTTCTATGGCAACGACAGGATTTTCTTTTGGGATACGACAATCTCATTTCCGATCCACTAATCCTTCTTTACTGCATCCCTCACTCCCACACATTGACGAATTCACACGGAAATTGCGACGCTATGAAATACTATGTGTTCTAAGACATTTTTTTCTAAATCGCGTAACGTTTCTATGGAAACGACCGGATTTTCTTTTGGGATACGACAATCTCATTTCCGATCCACTAATCCTTCTTTACTGCATCCCTCACACCCACTCATTGACGAATTCACACGGAAATTGCGTCGCTATGAAATACTATGATTTCTATGACTTCTCCTTCTAAATCGAGTAACGTTTCTATGGAAACGACAGGATTTTCTTTTGGGATACGACAATCTCATTTCCGATCCACTATTCCTTCTTTACTGCATCCCTCACTCCCACTCATTCACGAATGCACACGGAAATTGCGTCGCTATGAAATACTATTTGTTCTATGACTTCCCCTTCTAAATCGAGTAACGTTTCTATGGAAACGACAGTATTTTCTTTTGCGATACGACAATCTCATTTCCGATCCACTAATCCTTCTTTACTGCATCCCTCACTCCCACACATTGACGAATTCACACGGAAATTGCGTCGCTATGAAATACTATGGGTTCTATGACTTCTCCTTCTAAATCGAGTAACGTTTCTATATAAACGACAGGATTTACTTTTGGGATACGACAATCTCATTTCCGATCCACTAATCCTTCTTTACTGCATCCCTCACTCCCACTCATTGACGAATTCACACAGAAATTGCGTCGCTATGAAATACTATGTGTTCTAAGACATTTCCCTCCAAATCGAGTAACATTTATATGGAAACGACAGGATTTTCTTTTGGGATACGACAACCTCATTTCCGATCCACTAATCCTTCTTTACTGCATCCCTCACTCCCACACATTGACGAAATCACACGGAAATTGCGTCGCAATGAAATACTATGGGTTCTATGACTTCTCCTTCTAAATCGAGTATCGTTTCTATGGAAACGACAGGATTTTCTTTTCGGATACGACAATCACATTTCCGATCCACTAATCCTTCTTTACTGCATCCCTCACTCCCACACATTGACGAATTCACACGGAAATTGCGTCGCTATGAAATACTATGTGTTCTAAGACATTTCCTTCTAAATCGGGTTACATTTCTATGGAAACGACAGGAATTTCTTTTGGGATACGACAATCACATTTCCGATCCACTAATCCTTCTTTACTGCATCCCTCACTCCCACACATTGACGAATTCACACGGAAATTGCGTCGCTATGAAATACTATGGGTTTTATGACTTCTCCTTCTAAATCGAATAACGTTTCTATGGAAACGACAGGATTTTCTTTTGGGATACGACAATCACATTTCCGATCCACTAATCCTTCTTTGCTGCATCCCTCACTCCAACACATTGACGAATTCACACGGAAATTGCGTCGCTATGAAATACTATGGGTTCTACGACTGCTCCTTCTAAATCGAGTAACGTTTCTATGGAAACGACAGGATTTTCTTTTGGGATAAGACAATCACATTTCCGATCCACTAATCCTTCTTTACTGCATCCCTCACTCCCACACATTGACGAATTCACACGGAAATTGCGTCGCTATGAAATACTACGTGTTCTAAGACATTTCCTTCTAAATCGAGTAACGTTTCTATGGAAATGTCAGGATTTTCTTTTGGGATACGACAATCTCATTTCCGATCCAGTAATCCTTCTTTACTGCATCCCTCACTCCCACTCATTGAAGAATTCACACGGAAATTGCGTCCCTATGAAATACTATGGGTTCTATGACATCTCCTTCTAAATCGAGTAACGTTTCTATGGAAACGACAGGATTTTCTTTTAGGATACGACAATCTCATTTCCGATCCACTAATCCTTCTTTACTGCATCCCTCACTCCCACTCATTGACGAATTCACACGGGAACTGCGTCGCTATGAAATACTATGGGTTCTATGCCTTCTCCTTCTAAATCGAGTAACGTTTCTATGGAAACGACAGGATTTTCTTTTGGGATACGTCAATCTCATTTCCGATCGACTAATCCTTCTTTACTGCATCCCTCACTCCCACACATCGACGAATTCACACGGAAATTGCGTCACTATGAAATACTATGTGTTCTAAGACATTTCCTTCTAAATCGAGTAACGTTTCTATGGAAACGACGGGATTTTCTTTTGGGATACGACAATCTCATTTCCGATCCACTAATCCTTCTTTACTGCATCCCTCACTCGCACTCATTGACGAATTCACACGGAAATTGCGTCGCTATGAAATAATATGGGTTCTATGACTTCTCCTTCTAAATCGAGTTACGTTTCTATGGAAACGACAGGATTTTCTTTTGGGATACGACAATCTCATTTCCGATCCACTAATCCTTCTTTACTGCATCCCTTACTCCCACTCATTGACGAATTCACACGGAAATTGCGTCGCTATGAAATTCTAGGTGTTCTAAGACATTTCCTTTTAAATCGAGTAACGTTTCTATGGAAGAGACAGGATTTTCTTTTGGGATACGACGAACTCAATTCCGATCCACTAATCCTTCTTTACTGCATCCCTCAATCTCACTCATTGACGAATTCACACGGAAATTGCGTCGCTATGAAATACAATGTGTTCTAAGACATTTCCTTCTAAATCGAGTAACGTTTCTATGGAAACGACAGGATTTTTTTTGGGATACGACAATCTCATTTCCGATCCACTAATCCTACTTTACTGCATCCCTCACTCGCATTCATTGACGAATTCACACGGAAATTGCGTCGCAATGAAATACTATGTGTTCTAAGACATTTCCTTCTAAATCGAGTTAAGTTTCTATAGACACGACTGGATTTTCTTTTGGGATACGACAATCTCATTTCCGATCCACTAATCCTTCTTTACTGCATCCCTCACTCCCACTCATTGAAGAATTCACACGGAAATTACGTCGCTATGAAATACTATGGGTTCTATGACTTCTCCTTCTAAATCGAGTAAAGTTTCTATGGAAACGACAAGATTTTCTTTTGGGATACGACAATCTCATTTCCGATCCACTAATCATTCCTTACTGCATCCCTCACTCCCACACATTGACGAATTCATACGGAAATTGCGTCGCTATGAAATACTATGTATTCTAAGACATTTCCTTCTAAATCGAGTAACGTTTCTATGGAAACGTCAGGATATTCTTTTGGGATACGACAATCTCATTTCCGATCCACTAATCCTTCTTTACTGCATCCCTCACTCCCACTCATTGACGAATTCACACGGAAATTGCGTCGCTATGAAATACTATGTGTTCTATGACTTCACCTTCTAAATCGAGTAACGTTTCTATGGAAACGACAGGATTTTCTTTTGGGACACGACAATCTCATTTCCAATCCACTAATCCTTCTTTACTGCATCCCTCACTCCCACTCATTGACGAATTCACACGGAAATTGCGTCGCTATGAATTACTATGTGTTGTAAGACATTTCCTTCTAAATCGATTAACGTTTCTATGCAAACGACAGGATTTTCTTTTGGGATACGACAATCACATTTCCGATCCACTAATCCTTCTTTACTGCATCCTTCACTCCCACACATTGACGAATTCACACGGAAATTGCGTCGCTATGAAATACTATGTGTTCTAAGACATTTCCTTCTAAATCGAGTAACGTTTCTATGGAAGCGACTGGCTTTTCTTTTGGGATACGTCAATCTCATTTCCGATCCACTAATCCTTCTTTACTGCATCCCTCACTCCCACTCATTGAAGAATTCACACGGAAATTGCGTCTCTATGAAATACTATGGGTTCTATGACTTCTCCTTCTAAATCGAGTAACGTTCCTATGGAAACGACAGGATTTTCTTTTGGGATACGACAATCTCATTTCCGATCCACTAATCCATCTTTACTGCATCCCTCACTCCCACACATTGACGAATTCACACGGATATTGCGTCGCTATCAAATACTATTGATTCTATGCCTTATCCTTCTAAATGAGGATTCTGAGAAATGTCTTAGAACACATAGTATTTCATAGCGACGCAATATCCGAGTGAATTCGTCAATGTGTGGGAGTGAGGGATGCAGTAAAGAAGGATTAGTGGATCGCAAATGTGATTGTCGTATCTCCTTCTCGATGACTATTCCTTCATTAGTCCATCCCTAGCTCCCTCACATTGACGAATTAACACAGAAATTGCGTCGCTATGAAATACTATGGGTTCTATGACTTCTCCTTCTAAATCGATTAACGTTTCTATGCAAACGACAGGATTTTCTTTTGGGATACGACAATCACATTTCCGATCCACTAATCCTTCTTTACTGCATCCCTCACTCCCACACATTGACGAATTCACACGGAAATTGCGTCGCTATGAAATACTATGTGTTCTAAGACATTTCCTTCTAAATCGAGTAACGTTTCTATGGAAACGACTGGCTTTTCTTTTGGGATACGTCAATCTCATTTCCGATCCACTAATCCTTCTTTACTGCATCCCTCACTCCCACTCATTGACGAATTCACACGAAAATTGCGTCGCAATGAAATACTATGGGTTCTATGACTTCTCCCACTAAATCGTGTAACGTTTATATGGAAACGACAGGATTTTCTTTTGGGATACGACAATCTCATTTCCGATCCACTAATCCTTCTTTACTGCATCCCTCACTCTCACTCACTGACGAATTCACACGGAAATTGCGTCGCTATGAAATACTATGTGTTCTAAGACATTTCCTTCTAAATCGAGTAACGTTTCTATGGAAGAGACAGGATTTTCTTTTGGGATACGACGAACTCATTTCCGATCCACTAATCCTTCTTTACTGCATCCCTCAATCTCACTCATTGACGAATTCACACGGAAATTGCGTCGCTATGAAATACAATGTGTTCTAAGACATTTCCTTCTAAATCGAGTAACGTTTCTATGGAAACGACAGGATTTTTTTTGGGATACGACAATCTCATTTCCGATCCACTAATCCTACTTTACTGCATCCCTCACTCGCATTCATTGACGAATTCACACGGAAATTGCGTCGCAATGAAATACTATGTGTTCTAAGACATTTCCTTCTAAATCGAGTTAAGTTTCTATAGACACGACTGGATTTTCTTTTGGGATACGACAATCTCATTTCCGATCCACTAATCCTTCTTTACTGCATCCCTCACTCCCACTCATTGAAGAATTCACACGGAAATTACGTCGCTATGAAATACTATGGGTTCTATGACTTCTCCTTCTAAATCGAGTAAAGTTTCTATGGAAACGACAAGATTTTCTTTTGGGATACGACAATCTCATTTCCGATCCACTAATCATTCCTTACTGCATCCCTCACTCCCACACATTGACGAATTCATACGGAAATTGCGTCGCTATGAAATACTATGTATTCTAAGACATTTCCTTCTAAATCGAGTAACGTTTCTATGGAAACGTCAGGATATTCTTTTGGGATACGACAATCTCATTTCCGATCCACTAATCCTTCTTTACTGCATCCCTCACTCCCACTCATTGACGAATTCACACGGAAATTGCGTCGCTATGAAATACTATGTGTTCTATGACTTCACCTTCTAAATCGAGTAACGTTTCTATGGAAACGACAGGATTTTCTTTTGGGACACGACAATCTCATTTCCAATCCACTAATCCTTCTTTACTGCATCCCTCACTCCCACTCATTGACGAATTCACACGGAAATTGCGTCGCTATGAATTACTATGTGTTGTAAGACATTTCCTTCTAAATCGATTAACGTTTCTATGCAAACGACAGGATTTTCTTTTGGGATACGACAATCACATTTCCGATCCACTAATCCTTCTTTACTGCATCCTTCACTCCCACACATTGACGAATTCACACGGAAATTGCGTCGCTATGAAATACTATGTGTTCTAAGACATTTCCTTCTAAATCGAGTAACGTTTCTATGGAAGCGACTGGCTTTTCTTTTGGGATACGTCAATCTCATTTCCGATCCACTAATCCTTCTTTACTGCATCCCTCACTCCCACTCATTGAAGAATTCACACGGAAATTGCGTCTCTATGAAATACTATGGGTTCTATGACTTCTCCTTCTAAATCGAGTAACGTTCCTATGGAAACGACAGGATTTTCTTTTGGGATACGACAATCTCATTTCCGATCCACTAATCCATCTTTACTGCATCCCTCACTCCCACACATTGACGAATTCACACGGATATTGCGTCGCTATCAAATACTATTGATTCTATGCCTTATCCTTCTAAATGAGGATTCTGAGAAATGTCTTAGAACACATAGTATTTCATAGCGACGCAATATCCGAGTGAATTCGTCAATGTGTGGGAGTGAGGGATGCAGTAAAGAAGGATTAGTGGATCGCAAATGTGATTGTCGTATCTCCTTCTCGATGACTATTCCTTCATTAGTGCATCCCTAGCTCCCTCACATTGACGAATTAACACAGAAATTGCGTCGCTATGAAATACTATGGGTTCTATGACTTCTCCTTCTAAATCGATTAACGTTTCTATGCAAACGACAGGATTTTCTTTTGGGATACGACAATCACATTTCCGATCCACTAATCCTTCTTTACTGCATCCCTCACTCCCACACATTGACGAATTCACACGGAAATTGCGTCGCTATGAAATACTATGTGTTCTAAGACATTTCCTTCTAAATCGAGTAACGTTTCTATGGAAACGACTGGCTTTTCTTTTGGGATACGTCAATCTCATTTCCGATCCACTAATCCTTCTTTACTGCATCCCTCACTCCCACTCATTGACGAATTCACACGAAAATTGCGTCGCAATGAAATACTATGGGTTCTATGACTTCTCCCACTAAATCGTGTAACGTTTATATGGAAACGACAGGATTTTCTTTTGGGATACGACAATCTCATTTCCGATCCACTAATCCTTCTTTACTGCATCCCTCACTCTCACTCACTGACGAATTCACACGGAAATTGCGTCGCTATGAAATACTATGTGTTCTAAGACATTTCCTTCTAAATCGAGTAACGTTTCTATGGAAACGACAGGATTTTCTTTTGGGATACGACAATCTCATTTCCGATCCACTAATCCTTCTTTACTGCATCCCTCACTCCCATTCATTGACGAATTCACACGGAAATTGCGTCGCAATGAAATACTATGTGTTCTAAGACATTTCCTTCAAAATCGAGTAACGTTTCTATGGAAACTACAGGATTTTCTTTTGGGATACGACCATCACATTTCCGATCCACTAATCCTTCTTTACTGCATCCCTCACTCCCACTCATTGACGAATTCACACGGAAATTGCGTCGCAATGACATACTATAGGTTCTATGACTTCTCCTTCTAAATCCAGTATCGTTTCTATGGAAACAACAGGATTTTCTTTTGGGATACGACAGTCACATTTCCGATTCACTAATCCTTCTTTACTGCATCCCTCACTCTCACTCACTGACGAATTCACACGGAAATTGCGTCGCTATGAAATACTATGTGTTCTAAGACATTTCCTTCTAAATCGAGTAACGTTTCTATGGAAACGACAGGATTTTCTTTTGGGATACGACAATCTCATTTTCGATCCACTAATCCTTCTTTACTGCATCCCTCACTCCCATTCATTGACGAATTCACACGGAAATTGCATCGCAATGAAATACTATGTGTTCTAAGACATTTCCTTCTAAATCGAGTAACGTTTCTATGGATACTACAGGATTTTCTTTTGGGATACGACCATCACATTTCCGATCCACTAATCCTTCTTTACTGCATCCCTCACTCCCACTCATTGACGAATTCACACGGAAATTGCGTCGCAATGAAATACTATGGGTTCTATGACTTCTCCTTCTAAATCCAGTATCGTTTCTATGGAAACAACAGGATTTTCTTTTGTAATACGACAGTCACATTTCCGATTACTAATCCTTCTTTACTGCATCCCTCACTCCCACTCATTGACGAATTCACACGGAAATTGCGTCGCTAGCAAATACTATGTGTTCTAAGATATTTCCTTCTAAATCGAGTAACGTTTCTATGGATACGTCAGAATATTCTTTTGGGATGCGACAATCTCATTTCCGATCCACTAATCCTTCTTTACTGCATCCCTCACTCCCACTCATTGACGAATTCACACGGAAATTGCGTCGCTATGAAATACTATGGGTTCTATGACTTCTCCTTCTAAATCGAGTAACGTTTCTATGGATACGACGGGATTTTCTTTTGGGATACGACAATCTCATTTCCGATCCACTAATCCTACTTTACTGCCTCCCTCACTCCCACTCATTGACGAATTCACACGGAAATTGCGACGCTATGAAACACTATGTGTTCTAAGACATTTCCTTCTAAATCGAGTAAAGTTTCTATGGAAACGACTGGCTTTTCTTTTGGGTTACGTCAATCTCATTTCCGATCCACTAATCCTTCTTTACTGCATCCCTCACACCCACTCATTGAAGAATTCACACGGAAATTGCGTCGCTATGAATTACTATGTGTTCTAAGACATTTCCTTCTAAATCGATTAACGTTTCTATGGTAACGACAGGATTTTCTATTGGGATACGACAATCACATTTCCGATCCACTAGTCCTTCTTTACTGCATCCCTCACTCCCACTCATTGACGAATTCACACGGAAATTGCGTCGCTATGAAGTTCTAGGTGTTCTAAGACATTTCCTTTTAAATCGAGTAACGTTTCTATGGAAACGACAGGATTTTCTTTTGGGATACGACGATCTCATTTCCGATCCACTAATCCTTCTTTACTGCATCCCTCACTCTCACTCATTGACGAATTCACACGGAAATTGCGTCGCTATGAAACACTATGTGTTCTAAGACATTTCCTTCTAAATCGAGTAACGTTTCTATGGAAACGACTGGCTTTTCTTTTGGGATACGTCAATCTCATTTCCGATCCACTAATCCTTCTTTACTGCATCCCTCACACCCACTCATTGAAGAATTCACACGGAAATTGCGTCGCTATGAAATACTATGGGTTCTATGACTTCTCCTTCTTAATCAAGTAACGTTTCTATGGAAACGACAGGATTTTCTTTTGGGATACGACAATCTCATTTCCGATCCACTAATCCTTCTTTACTGCATCCCTCACTACCACACATTGACGAATTCACACGGAAATTGCGTCGCTATGAAATACTATTGGTTCTATGACTTATCCTTCTAAATCAGGATTCTTAGAAATGTCTTAGAACACATAGTATTTCATAGCGACGCAATATCCGTGTGAATCTGTCAATGTGTGGGAGTGAGGGATGCAGTAAAGAAGGATTAGTGGATCGGAAATGTGATTGTCATATCTCCTTCTCGATGACTATTCCTTCATTATTGCATCCCTAGCTCCTTCACATTGCGAATTAACACAGAAATTGCGTCGCTATGAAATACTATAGGTTCTATGACTTCTCCTTCTAAATCGGGTAACGTTTCTATGGAAACGACAGGATTTTCTTTTGGCATACGACAATCTCAGTTCCGATCCACTAATCCTTCTTTACTGCATCCCTCACTCCCACACATTGACGAATTCACACGGAAATTGCGTCGTTATGAAATACTATGTGTTCTAAGACATTTCCTTCTAAATCGAGTAACGTTTCTATGGAAACGACAGGATTTTCTTTTGGGATACGACAAGCACATTTCCGATCCACTAATCCTTCTTTGCTGCATCCCTCACTCCCACTCATTGACGAATTCACACGAAAATTGCGTCGCAATGAAATACTATGGGTTCTATGACTTCTCCTTCTAAATCGAGTAACGTTTATATGGAAACGACAGGATTTTCTTTTGGGATACGACAATCTCATTTCCGATCCACTAATCCTACTTTACTGCCTCCCTCACTCCCACTCATTGACGAATTCACACGGAAATTGCGATGCTATGAAATACTATGTGTTCTAAGACATTTCCTTCTAAATCGAGTAACGTTTCTATTGAAACGACTGGCTTTTCTTTTGGGATACGTCAATCTCATTTCCGATCCACTAATCCTTCTTTACTGCATCCCTCACTCCCACTCATTGAGGAATTCACACAGAAATTGCGTCGCTATGAAATACTATGGGTTCTATGACTTCTCCTTCTAAATCGAGTAACGTTTCTATGGAAACGACAGGTTTTTTTTTTGGGATATGACAATCTCATTTCCGATCCACTAATCCTTCTTTACTGCATCCCTCACTCAAACACATTGACGAATTCACGCGGAAATTGCGTCGCTATGAAATACTATGTGTTCTAAGACATTTCCTTCTAAATCGAGTAACGTTTCTATGGAAACGACAGGATTTTCTTTTGGGATACGACAATCTCATTTCCGATCCACTAATCTTTCTTTACTGCATCCCTCACTCCCACTCATTGACGAATTCACACGGAAATTGCGTCGCTATAAAATACTATGTGTTCTAAGACATTTCCTTCCAAATCGAGTAACGTTTCTACGGAAACGACAGGATTTTCTTTTTGGATACGACCATCACATTTCCGATCCACTAATCCTTCTTTACTGCATCCCACATTCCCACACATTGACGAATTCACACGGAAATTGCGTCGCTATGAAATACTACGTGTTCAAAGACATTTCCTTCTAAATCGAGTAACGTTTCTATGGAAACGACAGGATTTTCTTTTGGGATACGACAATCACATTTCCGATCCACTAATCCTACTTTACTGCATCCCTCACTCCCACGCAATGACGAATTCACACGGAAATTGCGTCGCTATGAAATAGTATGTGTTCTAAGACATTTCCTTCTAAATCGAGTAACGTTTCTATGGAAACGACAGGATTTTCTTTTGGGATACGACAATCTCATTTCCGATCATCTAATCCTTCTTTACTGCATCCCCCACTCCCACTCACTGACGAATTCACACGGAAATTGCGTCGCTATGAAATACTATGTGTTCTAAGACATATCCTTCCAAATCGTGTAACATTTCTATGGATTCGACAGGATATTCTTTTGGGATACGACAATCACATTTCCGATCCACTAATCCTTCTTTACTGCATCCCTCACTCCCACACATTGACGAATTCACACGGAAATTGCGTCGCTATGAAATACTATGTGTTCAAAGAAATTTCCTTCTAAATCGAGTAACGTTTCTATGGAAACGACAGGATTTTCTTTTGGGATACGACAATCTCATTTCCGATCCACTAATCCTTCTTTACTGCATCCCTCACTCCCACACATTGACGAGTTCACGCGGAAATTGCGTCGCTATGAAATACTATGTGTTCTAAGACATTTCCTTCTAAATCGAGTAACGTTTCTATGGAAACGACAGGATTTTCTTTTGGGATACGACAATCTCATTTCCGATCCACTAATCTTTCTTTACTGCATCCCTCACTCCCACTCATTGACGAATTCACACGGAAATTGCGTCGCTATAAAATACTATGTGTTCTAAGACATTTCCTTCCAAATCGAGTAACGTTTCTACGGAAACGACAGGATTTTCTTTTTGGATACGACCATCACATTTCCGATCCACTAATCCTTCTTTACTGCATCCCACATTCCCACACATTGACGAATTCACACGGAAATTGCGTCGCTATGAAATACTACGTGTTCAAAGACATTTCCTTCTAAATCGAGTAACGTTTCTATGGAAACGACAGGATTTTCTTTTGGGATACGACAATCACATTTCCGATCCACTAATCCTACTTTACTGCATCCCTCACTCCCACACATTGACGAATTCACACGGAAATTGCGTCGCTATGAAATAGTATGTGTTCTAAGACATTTCCTTCTAAATCGAGTAACGTTTCTATGGAAACGACAGGATTTTCTTTTGGGATACGACAATCTCATTTCCGATCATCTAATCCTTCTTTACTGCATCCCCCACTCCCACTCACTGACGAATTCACACGGAAATTGCGTCGCTATGAAATACTATGTGTTCTAAGACATATCCTTCCAAATCGTGTAACATTTCTATGGATTCGACAGGATATTCTTTTGGGATACGACAATCACATTTCCGATCCACTAATCCTTCTTTACTGCATCCCTCACTCCCACACATTGACGAATTCACACGGAAATTGCGTCGCTATGAAATACTATGTGTTCAAAGAAATTTCCTTCTAAATCGAGTAACGTTTCTATGGAAACGACAGGATTTTCTTTTGGGATACGACAATCACATTTCCGATCCACTAATCCTACTTCACTGCATCCCTCACTCCCACACATTGACGAATTCACCCGGAAATGGCGTCGCTGTGAAATACTATGTGTTCTACGACTTCTCCTTCTAAATCGAGTAACGTTTCTATGGAAACGACAAAATTTTCTTTTGGGATATGACAATCACATTTCCGATCCACAAATCCTTCTTTACTGCATACCTCACTCCCACACATTGACGAATTCACACGGAAATTGCGTCGCTATGAAATACCATGTGTTCTAAGACTTTTCTAAGAATCCTGATTTAGAAGGAGAAGTCATAGGACCCATAGTATTTCATAGCGACGCAATTTCCGTGTGAATTCATCAATGGGTGGGAGTGAGGGATGCAGTAAAGAAGGATTAGTGGATCGGAAATGAGATTGTCGTATCCCAAAAGAGAATCCTGCCGTTTCAATAGAAAAGTTACTCGATTTAGAAGGAAATGTCTTAGAACACATAGTATTTCATAGCGACGCAATTTCCGTGTGAATTCCTCAATGTGTGGGAGTGAGGGATGCAGTAAAGAAGGATTAGTGGATCGGAAATGAGATTGTCGTATCCCAAAAGAAAATTCTGTCGTTTCCATTGAAACGTTACTCGATTTAGAAGGAAATGTCTTAGAACACATAGTATCTCATAGCGACGCAATTTCGGTGTGAATTCGTCAATGTGTGGGAGTGAGGGATGCAGTAAAGAAGGATTAGTGGATCGGAAATGAGATTGTCGTATCCCAAAAGAAAATCCTGTCGTTTCCATAGAAACGTTACTCGATTTAGAAGGAAATGTCTTAGAACACATAGTATTTCATAGCGACGCAATTTCTGTGTGAATTCGTCAATGTGTGGGAGTGAGGGATGCAGTAAAGAAGGATTAGTGGATCGGAAATGAGATTGTCGTATCCCAGAAGAAAATCCTGTCGTTTCCATAGAAACGTTACTCGATTTAGAAGGAGAAGTCATAGAACCCATAGTGTTTCATAGCGACGCAATTTCCGTGTGAATTCGTCAATGTGTGGGAGTGAGGGATGCAGTAAAGAAGGATTAGTGGATCGCAAATCTGATTGTCGTATCTCCTTCTCGATGCACTATTCCTTCTTTATTGCATCCCTAGCTCCCTCACATTGACGAATTAACACAGAAATTGCGTCGCTATGAAATACTATGGGTTCAATGACTTCTCCTTCTAAATTGGGTAACGTTTCTATGGAAACGACAGGATTTTCTTTTGGGATATGACAATCACATTTCCGAACCACTAATCCTTCTTTACTCTATCCCTCACTCCCACTCATTGAAGAATTCACCCGGAAATTGCGTCGCTATAAAATACTATGGGTTCAATGACTTCTCCTTCTAAATCGAGTAACGTTTCTATGGAAACGACAGGATTTTCTTTTGGGATACGACAATCTCATTTCCGATCATCTAATCCTTCTTTACTGCATCCCCCACTCCCACTCACTGACGAATTCACACGGAAATTACGTCGCTATGAAATACTATGTGTTCTAATACATTTCCTTCCTAATCGAGTAACGTTTCTATGGAAACGACAGGATTTTCTTTTGGGATACGACAATCCCATTTCCGATCCACTAATCCTTCTTTACTACATCCCTCACTCCCACACATTGACGAATTCACACGGAAATTGCATCGCTATGTAATACTATGTGTTCTAAGACATTTCCTTCTAAATCGAGTAACGTTTCTATGGAAGCGACAGGATGTTCCTTTGGGATACGACAATCACGTTTCCGATCCACTAATCCTACTTTACTGCATCCCTCACTCCCACACATTGGCGAATTCACACGGAAATAGCGTCGCTATGAAATACTGTGGGTTCTATGACTTCTCCTTCTAAATCGAGTAACGTTTCTATGGAAACGACAGGATTTTCTTTTGGGATATGACAATCACATTTCCGATCCACTAATCCTTCTGTACTGCATCCCTCACTCCCACACATTGAAGAATTCACACGGAAATTGCGTCGCTATGATATACTGTGTGTTCTAAGACATTTCTAAGAATCCTGATTTAGAAGGAGAAGTCATAGAAACCATAGTATTACATAGCGACGCTATTTCCGTGTGAATTCGTAAATGTGTGGGAGTGAGGGATGCAGTAAGGAAGGATTAGTGGATCGGAAATGAGATTGTCGTATCCCAAAAGAAAATCCTGTCGTTTCCATAGAAACGTTACTCGATTTAGAAGGAGAAGTCATTGAACCCATAGTATTTTATAGCGACGCAATTTCCGGGTGAATTCGTCAATGAGTGGGAGTGAGGGATAGAGTAAAGAAGGATTAGTGGATCGGAAATGAGATTGTCGTATCCCAAAAGAAAATACTGTCGTTTCCATAGAAACGTTACTCGATATAGAAGGAAATGTCTTAGAACACATAGTATTTCATAGCGACGCAATTTTCGTGTGAATTCGTCAATGTGTGGGAGTGCGGGATGCAGTAAAGAGGGATTAGTGGATCGGAAATGAGATTGTCGTATCCCAAAAGAAAATCCTGTCGTTTCCATAGAAACGTTACTCGATTTAGAAGGAAAGGTCTTAAAACACATAGTATTTCATAGCGACGCAATTTCCGTGTGAATTCGTCAATGTGTGGGAGTGAGGGATGCAGTAAAGAAGGATTAGTGGTTCGGAAATGAGATTGTCGTATCCCAAAAGAAAATCCTGTCGTTTCCATAGAAACGTTACTCGATTTAGAAGGAAATGTCTTAGAACACATAGTATTTCATAGCGACACAATTGCCGTGTGAATTCGTCAATGAGTGGGAGTGAGGGATGCAGTAAAGAAGGATTCGTGGATCGGAAATGAGATAGTCGTATCCCAAAAGAAAATCCTGTCGTTTCCATAGGAACGTTTTTCGATTTAGAAGGAAATGTCTTAGAACACATAGTATTTCATAGCGACGCAATTTCCGTGTGAATTCGTCAATGTGTGGGAGTGAGGGATGCGGTAAAGAAGGATTAGTGGATCGGAAATGTGATTGTCGTATCCCAAAAGAAAATCCTGTCGTTTCCATAGAAACGTTACTCGATTTAGAAGGAAATGTCTTCGAACACATAGTATTTCATAGCGACGCAATTTCCGTGTGAATTCGTCAATGTGTGGGAGTGAGGGTTGCAGTAAAGAAGGATTAGTGGATCGGAAATGAGATTGTCGTATCCCAAAAGAAAATCCTGTCTTTTCCATAGAAACGTTACTCGATTTAGAAGGAAATGTCTTAGAACACACAGTATTTCATAGCGACGCAATTTCCGTGTGAATTCGTCAATGAGTGGGAGTGAGGGATGCATTAAAGACGGATTACTGGATCGGAAATGAGATTGTCGTATCCCAAAAGAAAATCCTGTCGTTTCCTTAGAAACGTTACTCGATTTAGAAGGAGAAGTCCTAGAACACATAGTATTTCATAGTGACGCAATTTCCGTGTGAATTCGTCAATGAGTGGGAGTGAGGGATGCAGTAAAGAAGGATTAGTGGATCGGAAATGAGATTGTCGTATCACAAAAGAATATCCTGTCGTTTCCATAGAAACGTTACTCGATTTAGAAGGATAAGTCATAGATCCCACAGTATTTCATAGCGACGCAATTTCCGTGTGAATTCGTCAATGAGTGGGTGTGAGGGATGCAGTAAAGAAGGATTAGTGGATCGGAAATGAGATTGTCGTATCCCAAAAGAAAATCCTGTCGTTTCCACAGAAACGTTACTCGATTTTGAAGGAAATGTCTTAGAACACATAGTATTTCATAGCGACGCAATTTCCGTGTGAATTCGTCAATGTGTGGGAGTGAGGGATGCAGTAAAGAAGGATTAGTGGATCGGAAATGAGATTGTCGTATCCCAGAAGAAAATCCTGTCGTTTCCATAGAAACGTTACTCGATTTAGAAGGAGAAGTCATAGAACCCATAGTGTTTCATAGCGACGCAATTTCCGTGTGAATTCGTCAATGTGTGGGAGTGAGGGATGCAGTAAAGAAGGATTAGTGGATCGCAAATGTGATTGTCGTATCTCCTTCTCGATGCACTATTCCTTCTTTATTGCATCCCTAGCTCCCTCACATTGACGAATTTGCACAGAAATTGCGTCGCTATGAAATACTATGGGTTCTATGACTTCTCCTTTTAAATTGGGTAACGTTTCTATGGAAACGACAGGACTTTCTTTTGGGATACGACAATCTCATTTCCGATCCACTAATCCTTCTTTACTGCATCCCTCACTACCACACATTGACGAATTCACACGGAAATTGTGTCGCTATGAAATACTATGTGTTCTAAGACATTTCCTTCCTAATCGAGTAACGTTTCTATGGAAACGACAGGATTTTCTTTTGGGATACGACAATCACATTTCCGATCCACTAATCCTTCTTTACTACATCCCTCACTCCCACACATTGACGAATTCACAAGGAAATTGCGTCGCTATGAAATACTATGTGTTCTAAAATATTTCCTTCTAAATCGAGTAACGTTTCTATGGAAGCGACAGGATGTTCCTTTGGGATACGACAATCACATTTCCGATCCACTAATCCTACTTTACTGCATCCCTCACTCCCACACATTGGCGAATTCACACGGAAATTGCGTCGCTATGAAATACAATGGGTTCTATGACTTCTCCTTCTAAATCGAGTAACGTTGCTATGGAAACGACAGGATTTTCTTTTGGGATATGACAATCACATTTCCGATCCACTAATCCTTCTGTACTGCATCCCTCACTCCCACACATTGAAGAATTCACACGGAAATTGCATCGCTATGAAATACTATGTGTTCTAAGACATTTCTAAGAATCCTGATTTAGAAGGAGAAGTCATAGAAACCATAGTATTACATAGCGACGCTATTTCCGTGTGAATTCGTAAATGTGTGGGAGTGAGGGATGCAGTAAAGAAGGATTAGTGGATCGGAATTGAGATTGTCGTATCCCAAAAGAAAATCCTGTCGTTTCCATAGAAACGTTACTCGATTTAGAAGGAGAAGTCATTGAACCCATAGTATTTTATAGCGACGTAATTTCCGGGTGAATTCGTCAATGAGTGGGAGTGAGCGATAGAGTAAAGAAGGATTAGTGGATCGGAAATGAGATTGTCGTATCCCAAAAGAA
This sequence comes from Schistocerca americana, assembly GCF_021461395.2. Lineage (NCBI taxonomy): Eukaryota > Metazoa > Arthropoda > Insecta > Orthoptera > Acrididae > Schistocerca > Schistocerca americana. Next base: position 9,889,794 of record NC_060123.1, read on the forward strand.
AATACAGTCGTTTCCATAGAAACGTTACTCGATATAGAAGGAAATGTGTTAGAACACATAGTATTTCATAGCGACGCAATTTCCGTGTGAATTCGTCAATGTGTGGGAGTGAGGGATGCAGTAAAGAGGGATTAGTGGATCGGAAATGAGATTGTCGTATCCCAAAAGAAAATCCTGTCGTTTCCATAGAAACGTTACTCGATTTAGAAGGAAAGGTCTTAAAACACATAGTATTTCATAGCGACGCAATTTCCGTGTGAATTCGTCAATGTGTGGGAGTGAGGCATGCAGTAAAGAAGGATTAGTGGTTCGGAAATGAGATTGTCGTATCCCAAAAGAAAATCCTGTCGTTTCCATAGAAACGTTACTCGATTTAGAAGGAAATGTCTTAGAACACATAGTATTTCATAGCGACACAATTGCCGTATGAATTCGTCAATAAGTGGGAGTGAGGGATGCAGTAAAGAAGGATTAGTGGATCGGAAATGAGATAGTCGTATCCCAAAAGAAAATCCTGTCGTTTCCATAGGAACGTTTTTCGATTTAGAAGGAAATGTCTTAGAACACATAGTATTTCATAGCGACGCAATTTCCGTGTGAATTAGTCAATGTGTGGGCGTGAGGGATGCGGTAAAGAAGGATTAGTGGATCGGAAATGTGATTGTCGTATCCCAAAAGAAAATCCTGTCGTTTCCATAGAAACGTTACTCGATTTAGAAGGAGAAGTCCTAGAACACATAGTATTTCATAGCGACGCAATTTCCGTGTGAATTCGTCAATGAGTGGGAGTGAGGGATGCAGTAAAGAAGGATTAGTGGATCGGAAATGAGATTGTCGCATCCCAAAAGAAAATCCTGTCGTTTCCATAGAAACGTTACTCGATTTAGAAGGAGAAGTCATAGATCCCATAGTATTTCATAGCGACGCAATTTCCGTGTGAATTCGTCAATGAGTGGGAGTGAGGGATGCAGTAAAGAAGGATTAGTGGATCGGAAATGAGATTGTCGTATCCCAAAAGAGAATCCTGTCGTTTCCATAGAAACGTTACTCGATTTAGAAGGAAATGTCTTAGAACACATAGTATTTCATAGCGACGCAATTTCCGAGTGAATTCGTCAATGTGGGGGAGTGAGGGATGCAGTAAAGAGGGATTAGTGGATCGGAAATGAGATTGTCGTATCCCAAAATAAAATCCTGTCGTTTCCATAGAAACGTTACTCGATTTAGAAGGAGAAGTCATAGAACCCATAGAATTTCATAGCGACGCAATTTCCGTGTGAATTCGTCAATGAGTGGGAGTGAGGGATGCAGTAAAGAAGGATTAGTGGATCTGAAATGTGATTGTCGTATCCCAAAGGAAAATCCTGTCGTCTCCATAGAAACGTTACTCGATTTAGAAGTAAATGTCTTAGAACACATAGTATTTCATAGCGACGCAATTTCCGTGTGAAATCGTCAATGTGTGGGAGTGTGGGATGCAGTAAAGAAGGATTAGTAGATCGGAAATGAGATTGTCGTATCCCAAAAGAAAATCCTGTCGTTTCCATAGAAACGTTACTCGATTTAGAAGGAAATGTCTTAGAACACATAGTATTTCAAAGCGACGCAATTTCCGTGTGAACTTCCTCAACGAGTGGGAGTAAGGGATGCTGTAAAGAAGGATTAGTTGATCGGAAATGAGATTGTAGTATCCCAAAAGAAAATCCTGTCGTTTTCATAGAAACGTTACTCGATTTAGAAGGAGAAGTCATATAACCCGTAGTATTTCATAGCGACGTAGTTGCTGTGTTAATTCGTCAATGTGTGGGAGTGAGGGATGCAGTAAAGAAGGATTAGTGGATCGGAAATGAGATTGTCGTATCCCAAAAGAAAATCCTGTCGTTTCCATAGAAACGTTACTCGATTTAGAAGAAAATGTCTTAGAACGCATAGTATTTCATAGCGACGCAATTTCCGTGTGAATTTCTCAATGTGTGGGAGAGAGGGATGCAGTAAAGAGGGATTAGTGGATCGGAAATGTGATTGTCGTATCCCAGAAGAAAATCCTGTAGTTTCCATAGTAACGTTACTCGATTTAGAAGGAAATGTGTTAGAACACATAGTATTTCAAAGCGACGCTATTTCCGTGTGAATTCGTCAATGTGTGGGGGTGAGGGATGCAGTAAAGAAGGATTAGTGGATCGGAAATGTGATTGTCGTATCCCAAAAGAAAATCCTGTCACTTCCATAGAATCTTTACTCGATTTAGAAGGAAATGTCTTAGAACACATAGTATTTCGTAGCGACGCAATTTCCGTGTGAATTCGTCAATGTGTGTGAGTGAGGGATGCAGTAAAGAAGGATTAGTGGATCGGAAATGAGATTGTCCTATCCCAATAGAAATTCCTGCCGTTTCCATAGAAACGTTACTTGATTTAGAAGGAAATGTCTTAGAACACATAGTATTTCATAGCGACGCAATGTCCGTGTGAATTCGTCAATGTGTGGGAGTGAGGGATGGAGTAAAGAAGGATTAGTGGATCGGAAATGTGATTGTCGTATCCCAAAAGAAAATCCTGTCGTTTCCATAGAAACGTTACTGGATTCAGAAGGAAATGTCTTAGAACACATAGCATTTCATAGCGACGCTATTTCCGTGTGAATTCGTCAATGTGTGGGAGTGAGGGATGCAGTAAAGAAGGATTAGTGGATCGGAAATGTGATTGTCGTATCCCAAAAGAAAATCCTGTCACTTCCATAGAAACGTTACTCGATTTAGTAGGAAATGTCTTAGAAAACATAGTATTCCATAGCGACGCAATTTCCGTGTGAATTCGTCAATGTGTGGGAGTGAGGGATGCAGTAAGAAGGATTAGTGGACCTAAAATGAGATTGTCGTATCCCAAAAGAAAATCCTGTCGTTTCCATAGAAACGTTACTCGATTTAGAAGGAGAAGTCTTAGAACACATAGTATTTCATAGCGACGAGATTTCCGTGTGAATTCGTCAATGAGTGGGAGTGAGGGATGCAGTAAAGAAGGATTAGTGGATCGGAAAAGAGATTGTCGCATCCCAAATAAAAATCCTGTCGTTTCCATAGAAACGTTACTCGATTTAGAGGGAGAAGTCTTGGAACACATAGTTTTTCATAGTGACACAATTTCCGTGTGAATTCGTCAATGAGTGGGAGTGAGGGATGCAGTAAAGAAGGATTAGTGGATCGGAAATGAGATGTCGTATCCCAAAAGAAAATCCTGTCGTTTCCATAGAAACGTTACTCGATTTAAAAGGAAATGTCTTAGAACACGTAGTATTTCATAGCGACGAAATTTCCGTGTGAATTCGTCAATGTGTGGGAGTGAGGGATACAGTAAAGAAGGATTAGTGGATCGGAAATGTGATTGTCGTATTTCAAAAGAAAATCCTGTCGTTTCCATATAAACGTTACTCGATTTAGAAGGAAATGTCTTAGAACACATAGTATTTCATAGCGACACTATTTCCGTGTGAATTCGTCAATGTGTGGGGGTGAGGGATGCAGTAAAGAAGGATTAGTGGATCGGAAATGTGATTGTCGTATCCCAAAAGAAAATCTTGTCACTTCCATAGAAACTTTACTTGATTTAGAAGGAAATGTCTTAGAACACATAGTATTTCATAGCGACGCAATTTCCGTGTGAATTCGTGAATGTGTGTAAGTGAGGGATGCAGTAAAGAAGGATTAGTGGATCGGAAATGAGATTGTCGTATCCCAAAAGAAATTCCTGTCGTTTCCATAGAAACGTTACTCGATTTAGAAGGAGAAGTCTTAGAACACAAATTATTTCATAGCGACGCAATATCCGTGTGAATTCGTCAATGTGTGGGAGTGAGGGATGCAGTAAAGAAGGATTAGTGGATCAGATATGAGATTGTCGTATCCCAAAAGAAAATCCTGTCGTTTCCATAGAAACGTTACTCGAATTAGGTGGAAATGTCTTAGAACACACAGTATTTCATAGCGACGCAATTTCCGTGTGAGTTCGTCAATGAGTGGGAGTGAGGGATGCAGTAAAGAAGAATTAGTGGATCGGAAATGAGATTGTCGTATCCCAAAAGAAAATGCTGTCGTTTCCATAGAAACGTTACTCGATTTAGAAGGAAATGTCTTAGAACACATAGTATTTCATAGCGACGCAATTTCCGTGTGATTTCGTCAATGAGTGGGAGTGAGGGATGCTGTAAAGAAGGATTAGTGGATCGGAAATGAGATTGTCGTATCCCAAAAGAAAATGCTATCGTTTCCATAGAAACGTTACTCGATTTGAAAGGAAATGAGTGGGAGTGAGGGATGCAGTAAAGAAGGATTAGTGGATCGGAAATGAGATGTCGTATCCCAAAAGAAAATCCTGTCGTTTCCATAGAAACGTTACTCGATTTAGATGGAAATGTCTTAGAACACATAGTATTTCATAACGACGAAATTTCCGTGTGAATTCGTCAATGTGTGGGAGTGAGGGATACAGTAAAGAAGGATTAGTGGATCGGAAATGTGATTGTCGTATCCCAAAAGAAAATCTTGTCACTTCCATTGAAACTTTACTTGAATTAGAAGGAAATGTCTTAGAACACATAGTATTTCATAGCGTCGCAATTTCCGTGTGAATTCGTCAATGTGTGTGAGTGAGGGATGCAGTAAAGAGGGATTAGTGGATCGGAAATGAGATTGTCGTATCCCAAAAGAAATTCCTGTCGTTTCCATAGAAACGTTACTCGATTTAGAAGGAGAAGTCTTAGAACACATATTATTTCATAGCGACGCAATTTCCGTGTGAATTCGTCAATGAGTGGGAGTGAGGGATGCAGTAAAGAAGGATTAGTGGATCGGAAATGAGATTGTCGTATCCCAAGAGAAAATCCTGTCGTTTCCATAGAAACGTTACTCGAATTAGGTGCAAATGTCTTAGAACACATAGTATTTCATAGCGACGCAATTTCCGTGTGAATTCGTCAATGTGTGGGAGTGAGGGATGCAGTAAAGAAGGATTAGTGGATCGGAAATGTGATTGTCGTATCCCTAAAGAAAATCCTGTCACTTCCATAGAAACGTTACTCGATTTAGAAGGAAAAGTCTTAGAACACATAGTATTTCATAGCGACGCAATTTCCGTGTGAATTCGTCAATCAGTGGGAGTCAGGGATGCAGTAAAGAAGGATTAGTGGATCGGAAATGAGATTGTCGTATTCCAAAAGAAAATGCTGTCGTTTCCATAGAAACGTTACTCGATTTAGAAGGAAATGTCTTAGAACACATAGTATTTCATAGCGACGCAATTTCCGTGTGAATTCGTCAATGTGTGGGAGTGAGGGATGCAGTAAAGAAGGATTAGTGGATCGAAAATGAGATTGTCGTATCCTAAAAGAAAATCCTGTCGTTTCCATAGAAACGTTACTCGATTTAGAAGGAAATGTCTTAGAACACATAGTATTTCATAGCGATATAATTTCCGTGTGAATTCGTCAACGAGTGGGAGTGAGGGATGCTGTAAAGAAGGATTAGTTGATCGGAAATGAGATTGTCGTATCCCAAAAGAAAATCCTGTCGATTCCATAGAAACGTTACTCGATTTAGAAGGAGAAGACATAGAACCCATAGTATTTCATAGCGACGCAATTGCTGTGTTAATTCGTCAATGTGTGGGAGTGAGGTATGCAGTAAAGAAGGATTAGTGGATCGGAAATCAGATTGTCGTATCCCAAAAGAAAATCCTGTCGTTTCCGTAGAAACGTTACTCAATTTAGAAGGAAAAGTCTTAGAACACATAGTATTTCATAGCGACGCAATTTCCCTGTGAATTCGTCAATGTGTGGGAGTGAGGGATGTAGTAAAGAAGGATTAGTGGATCGGAAATGAGAATGTCGTATCCCAAAAGAAAATCCTGTCGTTTCCATAGAAACGTTACTCGATTTAGAAAGAAATGTCTTAGAACACATTGTATTTCATAGCGACGCAATTTCCGTTTGAATTCGTCAATGTGTTGGAGTGAGGGATGCGGTAAAGAAGGATTAGTGGATCGGAAGTGTGATTGTCGATTCCCAAAACAACACCCTGTCGTTTCCATAGAAACGTTACTCGATTTTGAAGGAAATGTCGTAGAACCATAGTATTTCATAGCGATGCAATTTCCGTGTGAATTCGTCAATGAGTGGGAGTGAGGGATGCAGTAAAGAAGGATTAGTGGATCGGAAATGAGATTGTCGTATCCCAAAAGAAAATACTGTCGTTTCCATAGAAACGTTACTCGATTTTAAAGGAAATGTCTTAGAACACATAGTATTTCATAGCGACGCAATTTCCGTGTGAATTTGTCAATGTGTGGGAGTGGGGGATGCAGTAAAGAAGGATTAGTGGATCGGAAATGAGATTGTCGTATCCCAAAAGAAAATCCTGTCGTTTCAATAGAAACGTTACTCGATTTAGAAGGAAATGTCTTAGAACACATAGTATTTCATAGCGACGCAATTTCCGGGTGAATTCGTCAATGAGTGGGAGTGACGGATGCAGTAAAGAAGGATTAGTGGATCGGAAATGTGATTGTCGTATACCAAAAGAAAATATTGTCGTTACCATAGAAACGTTACTCGATTTAAAAGGAAATGTCTTAGAACACATAGTGTTTCGTAGCGACGCTATTTCCGTGTGAATTCGTCAATGAGTGGGAGTGAGGGATGCAGTAAAGAAGGATTAGTGGATCAGAAATGAGATTGTCGTATCCCAAAAGAAAATCCTGTCGTTTTCACAGAAACGTTACTCGATTTAGAAGGAAATGTCTTAGAACACATAGTATTTCATAGCGACGCAATTTACGTGTGAATTCGTCAATGTGTGGGAGTGAGGGATGCAGTAAAGAAGGATTAGTGGATCGGAAATGTGATTGTCGTATCCCAAAAGAAAATCCTGTCGTTTCCATAGAAACGTTACTCGATTTAGAAGGAAACGTCTTAGAACACATAGTATTTCATAGCGGCGCATTTTCCGTGTGAATTCGTCAATGTGTGGGAGTGAGGGATGCTGTAAAGAAGGATTAGTGGATCGGAAATGAGATTGTCGTATCCCAAAAGAAAATCCTGTCGCTTCCATAGAAACGTTACTCGATTTAGAAGGAGAAGTCATAGAACCCATAGTATTTCATAGCGACGCAATTTCCGTATGAATTCGTCAATGTGTGGGAGTGAGGGATGCAGTAAAGAAGGCTTAGTGGATCGGAAATGAGATTGTCGTATCCCAAAAGAAAATCCTGTCGTTTCCGTAGAAACGTTACTCAATTTAGAAGGAAAAGTCTTAGAACACATAGTATTTCATAGCGACGCAATTTCCGTGTGAATTCGTCAATGTGTGGGAGTGAGGGATGTAGCAAAGAAGGATTAGTGGATCGGAAATGAGAATGTCGTATCCCAAAAGAAAATCCTGTCGTTTCCATAGAAACGTTACTCGATTTAGAAGGAAATGTCTTAGAACACATTGTATTTCATAGCGACGCAATTTCCGTGTGAATTCGTCAATGTGTTGGAGTGAGGGATGCGGTAAAGAAGGATTAGTGGATCGGAAGTGTGATTGTCGATTCCCAAAACAACACCCTGTCGTTTCCATAGAAACGTTACTCGATTTTGAAGGAAATGTCGTAGAACACATAGTATTTCATAGCAATGCAATTTCCGTGTGAATTCGTCAATGAGTGGGAGTGAGGGATGCAGTAAAGAAGGATTAGTGGATCGGAAATGAGATTGTCGTATCCCAAAAGAAAATACTGTCGTTTCCATAGAAACGTTACTCGATTTTAAAGGAAATGTCTTAGAACACATAGTATTTCATAGCGACGCAATTTCCGTGTGAATTTGTCAATGTGTGGGAGTGGGGGATGCAGTAAAGAAGGATTAGTGGATCGGAAATGAGATTGTCGTATCCCAAAAGAAAATCCTGTCGTTTCAATAGAAACGTTACTCGATTTAGAAGGAAATGTCTTAGAACACATAGTATTTCATAGCGACGCAATTTCCGGGTGAATTCGTCAATGAGTGGGAGTGACGGATGCAGTAAAGATGGATTAGTGGATCGGAAATGTGATTGTCGTATACCAAAAGAAAATCCTGTCGTTTCCATAGAAACGTTACTCGATTTAAAAGGAAATGTCTTAGAACACATAGTGTTTCATAGCGACGCTATTTCCGTGTGAATTCGTCAATGAGTGGGAGTGAGGGATGCAGTAAAGAAGGATTAGTGGATCAGAAATGAGATTGTCGTATCCCAAAAGAAAATCCTGTCGTTTTCACAGAAACGTTACGCGATTTAGAAGGAAATGTCTTAGAACACATAGTATTTCATAGCGACGCAATTTACGTGTGAATTCGTCAATGTGTGGGAGTGAGGGATGCAGTAAAGAAGGATTAGTGGATCGGAAATGTGATTGTCGTATCCCAAAAGAAAATCCTGTCGTTTCCATAGAAACGTTACTCGATTTAGAAGGAAACGTCTTAGAACACATAGTATTTCATAGCGACGCATTTTCCGTGTGAATTCGTCAATGTGTGGGAGTGAGGGATGCTGTAAAGAAGGATTAGTGGATCGGAAATGAGATTGTCGTATCCCAAAAGAAAATCCTGTCGCTTCCATAGAAACGTTCCTCGATTTAGAAGGAGAAGCCATAGAACCCATAGTATTTCATAGCGACGCAATTTCCGTATGAATTCGTCAATGTGTGGGAGTGAGGGATGCAGTAAAGAAGGATTAGTGGATCGGTAATGAGATTGTCGTATCCCAAAAGAAAATCCTGTCGTTTCCATAGGAACGTCACTCGATTTAGAAGGAAATGTCTTTGAACACATAGTATTTCATAGCGACGCAATTTCCGTGTGAATTCGTCAGTGTGTGGGAGTGAGGGATGCAGTAAAGAAGGATTAGTGGATCGGAAATGAGATTGTCGTATCCCAAAAGAAAATCCTGCCGTTTCCATAGAAACGTCACTCGATTTAGAAGGAAATGTCTTAGAACACATAGTATTTCATAGCGACGCAATTTCCGTGTGAATTCGTCAATGTGTGGGAGTGAGGGTTCCAGTAAAGAAGGATTAGTGGATCGGAAATGTGATTGTAGTATCCCAAAAGAAAATCCTGTCGTTTCCATAGAAACGTTACTCGATTTAGAAGGAAATGTCTTAGAACACATAGTATTTCATAGCGACGCAATTTCCGTGTGAATTCGTCAATGAGTGGGAGTGAGGGATGCAGTAAAGAAGGATTACTGGATCGGAAATGAGATTGTCTTATCCCAAAAGAAAATCCTGTCGTTTCCATAGAAACGTTACTTGATTTTAAAGGAGACGTCATAGAACCCATAGCATTTCATAGCGACGCAATTTCCGTGTGAATTAGTCAATGTGTGGGAGTGAGGGATGCAGTAAAGAAGGATTAGTGGATCGGAAATGAGATTGTCGTATCCCAAACGAAAAGCCTCGCGTTTCCATAGAAACATTACTCGATTTAGAAGATGTCATAGAACAAATAGTATTTCATAGCGACGGAATTTCCGTGTGAATTCGTCAATGTGTGGGAGTGAGGGATGCAGTAAAGAAGGATTAGTGGATCGGAAATGAGATTGTCGTATCCCAAAAGTAAATCCAGTCGTTTCCATAGAAGCGTCACTCGATTTAGTAGGAAATGTCTTAGAACACATAGTATTTCATAGCGACGCAATTTCCGTGTGAATTCCTCAATGAGTGGGAGTGAGGGATGCAGTAAAGAAGGATTAGTGGATCGGAAATGAGATTGTCGTATCCCAAAAGAAAATCCTGTCGTTTCCATAGAAACGTTGCTCGATATAGGAGGAAATGTCTTAGAACACATAGTATTTCATAGCGACGCAATTTCCGTGTGAATTCGTCAATGTGTGGGAGTGAGGGATGCAGTAAAGAAGGGTTAGTGGATCAGATATGAGATTGTCGTATTCCAAAAGAAAATCCTGTCTTTTCCATAGAAACGTTACTCGATTTAGAAGGAAATGTCTTAGAACACATAGTATTTCATAGCGACGCAATTTCCGTGTGAATTCCTCAATGAGTGGGAGTGAGGGATGCAGTAAAGAAGGATTAGTGGATCGGAAATGAGATTGTCGTATCCCAAAAGAAAATCCTGTCGTTTCCATAGAAACGTTGCTCGATATAGGAGGAAATGTCTTAGAACACATAGTATTTCATAGCGACGCAATTTCCGTGTGAATTCGTCAATGTGTGGGAGTGAGGGATGCAGTAAAGAAGGATTAGTGGATCAGATATGAGATTGTCGTATTCCAAAAGAAAATCCTGTCTTTTCCATAGAAACGTTACTCGATTTAGAAGGAAATGTCTTAGAACACATAGTATTTCCTAGCGACGCAATTTCCGTGTGAATTCGTCAACGAGTGGGAGTGAGGGATGCTGTAAAGAAGGATTAGTTGATCGGAAATGAGATTGTCGTATCCCAAAAGAAAATCCTGTCGTTTCCATAAAAACGTTACTCGATTAGAAGGAGAAGTCATAGAACCCATAGTATTTCGTAGCGACGCAATTGCTGTGTTAATTCGTCAATGTGTGGAAGTAAGGGATGCAGTAAAGAAGGATTAGTGGATCGGAAATGAGATTGTCGTATCCCAAAAGAAAATCCTGTCGTTTCCATAGAAACGTTACTCGATTTAGAAGGAAATGTCTTAGAACACATAGTATTTCATAGCGACGCAATTTCCGTGTGTGTATTCGTCAATGTGTGGGAGTGAGGGATGCAGTAAAGAAGGATTAGTGGATCGGAAATGTGATTGTCGTATCCCAAAAGAAAATCCTGTCGTTTCCATAGAAACGTTACTCGATTTAGAAGGAAATGTCTTAGAACACATAGTATTTCATAGCGACGCAATTTCCGTGTGAAATCGTCAATGTGTGGGAGTGAGGGATGCAGTAAAGAAGGATTAGTGGATCGGAAATGGGATTGTCGTATCCCAAAAGAAAATCCTGTCGTTTCCATAGAAACGTTACTCGATTTAGAAGGAAATGTCTTAGAACACATAGTATTTCAAAGCGACGCAATTTCCGTGTGAATTTCCTCAACGAGTGGGAGTGAGGGATGCTGTAAAGAAGGATTAGTTGATCGGAAATGAGATTGTCGTATCCCATAAGAAAATCCTGTCGTTTTCATAGAAACGTTACTCGATTTAGAAGGAGAAGTCATATAACCCATAGTATTTCATAGCGACGTAATTGCTGTGTTAATTCGTCAATGTGTGGGAGTGAGGGATGCAGTAAAGAAGGATTAGTGGATCGGAAATGAGATTGTCGTATCCCAAAAGAAAATCCTGTCGTTTCCATAGAAACGTTACTCGATTTAGAAGAAAATGTCTTAGAACGCATAGTATTTCATAGCGACGCAATTTCCGTGTGAATTCGTCAATGTGTGGGGGAGAGGGATGCAGTAAAGAAGGATTAGTGGATCGGAAATGTGATTGTCGTATCCCAAAAGAAAATCCTGTCACTTCCATAGAATCTTTACTCGATTTAGAAGGAAATGTCTTAGAACACATAGTATTTCGTAACGACGCAATTTCCGTGTGAATTCGTCAATGTGTGTGAGTGAGGGATGCAGTAAAGAAGGATTAGTGGATCGGAAATGAGATTGTCGTATCCCAAAAGAAATTCCTGTCGTTTCCACAGAAACGTTACTCGATTTTGAAGGAGAAGCCTTAGAACACATAGTATTTCATAGCGACGCAATTTCCGTGTGAATTCGTCAATGAGTGGGAGTGAGGGATGCAGTAAAGAAGGATTAGTGGATCGGAAATGAGATTATCGTATCCCAAAAGAAAATCCTGTCGTTTCCATAGAAACGTTACTCGATTTAGAAGGAAATGTCTTAGAACACATAGTATTTCATAGCGACGCAATTTCCGTGTGAATTCGTCAACGAGTGGGAGTGAGGGATGCAGTAAAGAAGGATTACTTGATCAGAAATGAGATTGTCGTATCCCAAAAGAAAACGCTGTCGTTTCCATAGAAACGTTACTCGATTTAGAAGGAGAAGTCATAGAACCCATAGTGTATCATAGCGACGCAATTGCTGTGTTAATTCGTCAATGTGTGGGAGTAAGGGATGCAGTAAAGAAGGATTAGTGGATCGGAAATGAGATTGTCGTATCCCAAAAGAAAATCCAGCCGTTTCCATAGAAACGTTACTTGATTTAGAAGGAAATGTCTTAGAACACATAGTATTTCATAGCGACGCAATGTCCGTGTGAATTCGTCAATGTGTGGGAGTGAGGGATGGAGTAAAGAAGGATTAGTGGATCGGAAATGTGATTGTCGTATCCCAAAATAAAATCCTGTCGTTTCCATAGAAATGTTACTGGATTCAGAAGGAAATGTCTTAGAACACATAGCATTTCATAGCGACGCATTTTCCGTGTGAATTCGTCAATGTGTGGGAGTGAGGGATGCTGTAAAAAAGGATTAGTGGATCGGAAATGAGATTGTCGTATCCCAAAAGAAAATCCTGTCGCTTCCATAGAAACGTTACTCGATTTAGAAGGAGAAGTCATAGAACCCATAGTATTTCATAGCGACGCAATTTCCGTATGAATTCGTCAATGTGTGGGAGTGAGGGATGCAGTAAAGAAGGATTAGTGGATCGGAAATAAGATTGTCGTATCCCAAAAGAAAATCCTGTCCTTTCCGTAGAAACGTTACTCAATTTAGAAGGAAAAGTCTTAGAACACATAGTATTTCATAGCGACGCAATTTCCGTGTGAATTCGTCAATGTGTTTGAGTGAGGGATGTAGTAAAGAAGGATTAGTGGATCGGAAATGAGAATGTCGTATCCCAAAAGAAAATCCTGTCGTTTCCATAGAAACGTTACTCGATTTAGAAGGAAATGTCTTAGAACACATTGTATTTCATAGCGACGCAATTTCCGTGTGAATTCGTCAATGTGTTGGAGTGAGGGATGCGGTAAAGAAGGATTAGTGGATCGGAAGTGTGATTGTCGATTCCCAAAACAACACCCTGTCGTTTCCATGGAAACGTTACTCGATTTTGAAGGAAATGTCGTAGAACACATAGTATTTCATAGCGATGCAATTTCCGTGTGAATTCGTCAATGAGTGGGAGTGAGGGATGCAGTAAAGAAGGATTAGTGGATCGGAAATGAGATTGTCGTATCCCAAAAGAAAATACTGTCGTTTCCATAGAAACGTTACTCGATTTTAAAGGAAATGTCTTAGAACACATAGTATTTCATAGCGACGCAATTTCCGTGTGAATTTGTCAATATGTGGGAGTGGGGGATGCAGTAAAGAAGGATTAGTGGATCGGAAATGAGATTGTCGTATCCCAAAAGAAAATCCTGTCGTTTCAATAGAAACGTTACTCGATTTAGAAGGAAATGTCTTAGAACACATAGTATTTCATAGCGACGCAATTTCCGGGTGAATTCGTCAATGAGTGGGAGTGACGGATGCAGTAAAGAAGGATTAGTGGATCGGAAATGTGATTGTCGTATACCAAAAGAAAATCCTGTCGTTTCCATAGAAACGTTACTCGATTTAAAAGGAAATGTCTTAGAACACATAGTGTTTCATAGCGACGCTATTTCCGTGTGAATTCGTCAATGAGTGGGAGTGAGGGATGCAGTAAAGAAGGATTAGTGGATCAGAAATGAGATTGTCGTATCCCAAAAGAAAATCCTGTCGTTTTCACAGAAACGTTACTCGATTTAGAAGGAAATGTCTTAGAACACATAGTATTTCATAGCGACGCAATTTACGTGTGAATTCGTCAATGTGTGGGAGTGAGGGATGCAGTAAAGAAGGATTAGTGGATCGGAAATGTGATTGTCGTATCCCAAAAGAAAATCCTGTCGTTTCCATAGAAACGTTACTCGATTTAGAAGGAAACGTCTTAGAACACATAGTATTTCATAGCGACGCATTTTCCGTGTGAATTCGTCAATGTGTGGGAGTGAGGGATGCTGTAAAGAAGGATTAGTGGATCGGAAATTAGATTGTCGTATCCCAAAAGAAAATCCTGTCGCTTCCATAGAAACGTTACTCGATTTAGAAGGAGAAGCCATAGAACCCATAGTATTTCATAGCGACGCAATTTCCGTATGAATTCGTCAATGTGTGGGAGTGAGGGATGCAGTAAAGAAGGATTAGTGGATCGGTAATGAGATTGTCGTATCCCAAAAGAAAATCCTGTCGTTTCCATAGGAACGTCACTCGATTTAGAAGGAAATGTCTTTGAACACATAGTATTTCATAGCGACGCAATTTCCGTGTGAATTCGTCAGTGTGTGGGAGTGAGGGATGCAGTAAAGAAGGATTAGTGGATCGGAAATGAGATTGTCGTATCCCAAAAGAAAATTATGCCGTTTCCATAGAAACGTCACTCGATTTAGAAGGAAATGTCTTAGAACACATAGTATTTCATAGCGACGCAATTTCCGTGTGAATTCGTCAATGTGTGGGAGTGAGGGTTCCAGTAAAGAAGGATTAGTGGATCGGAAATGTGATTGTAGTATCCCAAAAGAAAATCCTGTCGTTTCCATAGAAACGTTACTCGATTTAGAAGGAAATGTCTTAGAACACATAGTATTTCATAGCGACGCAATTTCCGTGTGAATTCGTCAATGAGTGGGAGTGAGGGATGCAGTAAAGAAGGATTACTGGATCGGAAATGAGATTGTCTTATCCCAAAAGAAAATCCTGTCGTTTCCATAGAAACGTTACTTGATTTTAAAGGAGACGTCATAGAACCCATAGCATTTCATAGCGACGCAATTTCCGTGTGAATTAGTCAATGTGTGGGAGTGAGGGATGCAGTAAAGAAGGATTAGTGGATCGGAAATGAGATTGTCGTATCCCAAACGAAAAGCCTCGCGTTTCCATAGAAACATTACTCGATTTAGAAGATGTCATAGAACAAATAGTATTTCATAGCGACGGAATTTCCGTGTGAATTCGTCAATGTGTGGGAGTGAGGGATGCAGTAAAGAAGGATTAGTGGATCGGAAATGAGATTGTCGTATCCCAAAAGTAAATCCAGTCGTTTCCATAGAAGCGTCACTCGATTTAGTAGGAAATGTCTTAGAACACATAGTACTTCATAGCGACGCAATTTCCGTGTGAATTCCTCAATGAGTGGGAGTGAGGGATGCAGTAAAGAAGGATTAGTGGATCGGAAATGAGATTGTCGTATCCCAAAAGAAAATCCTGTCGTTTCCATAGAAACGTTGCTCGATATAGGAGGAAATGTCTTAGAACACATAGTATTTCATAGCGACGCGATTTCCGTGTGAATTCGTAAATGTGTGGGAGTGAGGGATGCAGTAAAGAAGGATTAGTGGATCAGATATGAGATTGTCGTATTCCAAAAGAAAATCCTGTCTTTTCCATAGAAACGTTACTCGATTTAGAAGGAAATGTCTTAGAACACATAGTATTTCATAGCGACGCAATTTCCGTGTGAATTCCTCAATGAGTGGGAGTGAGGGATGCAGTAAAGAAGGATTAGTGGATCGGAAATGAGATTGTCGTATCCCAAAAGAAAATCCTGTCGTTTCCATAGAAACGTTGCTCGATATAGGAGGAAATGTCTTAGAACACATAGTATTTCATAGCGACGCAATTTCCGTGTGAATTCGTCAATGTGTGGGAGTGAGGGATGCAGTAAAGAAGGATTAGTGGATCAGATATGAGATTGTCGTATTCCAAAAGAAAATCCTGTCTTTTCCACAGAAACGTTACTCGATTTAGAAGGAAATGTCTTAGAACACATAGTATTTCCTAGCGACGCAATTTCCGTGTGAATTCGTCAACGAGTGGGAGTGAGGGATGCTGTAAAGAAGGATTAGTTGATCGGAAATGAGATTGTCGTATCCCAAAAGAAAATCCTGTCGTTTCCATAAAAACGTTACTCGATTAGAAGGAGAAGTCATAGAACCCATAGTATTTCATAGCGACGCAATTGCTGTGTTAATTCGTCAATGTGTGGAAGTAAGGGATGCAGTAAAGAAGGATTAGTGGATCGGAAATGAGATTGTCGCATCCCAAAAGAAAATCCTGTCGTTTCCATAGAAACGTTACTCGATTTAGAAGGAAATGTCTTAGAACACATAGTATTTCATAGCGACGCAATTTCCGTGTGTGTATTCGTCAATGTGTGGGAGTGAGGGATGCAGTAAAGAAGGATTAGTGGATCGGAAATGTGATTGTCGTATCCCAAAAGAAAATCCTGTCGTTTCCATAGAAACGTTACTCGATTTAGAAGGAAATGTCTTAGAACACATAGTATTTCATAGCGACGCAATTTCCGTGTGAATTCGTCAATGTGTGGGAGTGAGGGATGCAGTAAAGAAGGATTAGTGGATCGGAAATGTGATTGTCGTATCCCAAAAGAAAATCCTGTCACTTCCATAGAAACGTTACTCGATTTAGAAGGAAAAGTCTTAGAACACATAGTATTTCATAGCGACGCAATTTCCGTGTGAATTCGTCAATCAGTGGGAGTGAGGGATGCAGTAAAGAAGGATTAGTGGATCAGAAATGAGATTGTCGTATCCCAAAAGAAAATGCTGTCGTTTCCATAGAAACGTTACTCGATTTAGAAGGAAATGTCTTACAACACATAGTATTTCATAGCGACGCAATTTCCGTGTGAATTCGTCAATGAGTGGGAGTGAGGGATGCAGTAAAGAAGGATTAGTGGATCGGAAATGAGATTGTCGTATCCCAGAAGAGAATCCTGTCGTTTCCATAGAAACGTTACTCGATTTAGAAGGAAATGTCTTAGAACACATAGTATTTCATAGCGACGCAATTTCCGAGTGAATTCGTCAATGTGGGGGAGTGAGGGATGCAGTAAAGAGGGATTAGTGGATCGGAAATGAGATTGTCGTATCCCAAAATAAAATCCTGTCGTTTCCATAGAAACGTTACTCGATTTAGAAGGAGAAGTCATAGAACCCATAGAATTTCATAGCGACGCAATTTCCGTGTGAATTCGTCAATGAGTGGGAGTGAGGGATGCAGTAAAGAAGGATTAGTGGATCGGAAATGTGATTGTCGTATCCCAAAGGAAAATCCTGTCGTCTCCATAGAAACGTTACTCGATTTAGAAGTAAATGTCATAGAACACATAGTATTTCATAGCGACGCAATTTCCGTGTGAAATCGTCAATGTGTGGGAGTGAGGGATGCAGTAAAGAAGGATTAGTGGATCGGAAATGGGATTGTCGTATCCCAAAAGAAAATCCTGTCGTTTCCATAGAAACGTTACTCGATTTAGAAGGAAATGTCTTAGAACACATAGTATTTCAAAGCGACGCAATTTCCGTGTGAATTTCCTCAACGAGTGGGAGTGAGGGATGCTGTAAAGAAGGATTAGTTGATCGGAAATGAGATTGTCGTATCCCAAAAGAAAATCCTGTCGTTTTCATAGAAACGTTACTCGATTTAGAAGGAGAAGTCATATAACCCATAGTATTTTATAGCGACGTAATTGCTGTGTTAATTCGTCAATGTGTGGGAGTGAGGGATGCAGTAAAGAAGGATTAGTGGATCGGAAATGAGATTGTCGTATCCCAAAAGAAAATCCTGTCGTTTCCATAGAAACGTTACTCGATTTAGAAGAAAATGTCTTAGAACGCATAGTATTTCATAGCGACGCAATTTCCGTGTGAATTCGTCAATGTGTGGGGGAGAGGGATGCAGTAAAGAAGGATTAGTGGATCGGAAATGTGATTGTCGTATCCCAAAAGAAAATCCTGTCACTTCCATAGAATCTTTACTCGATTTAGAAGGAAATGTCTTAGAACACATAGTATTTCGTAACGACGCAATTTCCGTGTGAATTCGTCAATGTGTGTGAGTGAGGGATGCAGTAAAGAAGGATTAGTGGATCGGAAATGAGATTGTCGTATCCCAAAAGAAATTCCTGTCGTTTCCACAGAAACGTTACTCGATTTTGAAGGAGAAGCCTTAGAACACATAGTATTTCATAGCGACGCAATTTCCGTGTGAATTCGTCAATGAGTGGGAGTGAGGGATGCAGTAAAGAAGGATTAGTGGATCGGAAATGAGATTATCGTATCCCAAAAGAAAATCCTGTCGTTTCCATAGAAACGTTACTCGATTTAGAAGGAAATGTCTTAGAACACATAGTATTTCATAGCGACGCAATTTCCGTGTGAATTCGTCAACGAGTGGGAGTGAGGGATGCAGTAAAGAAGGATTACTTGATCAGAAATGAGATTGTCGTATCCCAAAAGAAAATCCTGTCGTTTCCATAGAAACGTTACTCGATTTAGAAGGAGAAGTCATAGAACCCATAGTGTATCATAGCGACGCAATTGCTGTGTTAATTCGTCAATGTGTGGGAGTAAGGGATGCAGTAAAGAAGGATTAGTGGATCGGAAATGAGATTGTCGTATCCCAAAAGAAAATCCTGCCGTTTCCATAGAAACGTTACTTGATTTAGAAGGAAATGTCTTAGAACACATAGTATTTCATAGCGACGCAATGTCCGTGTGAATTCGTCAATGTGTGGGAGTGAGGGATGGAGTAAAGAAGGATTAGTGGATCGGAAATGTGATTGTCGTATCCCAAAAGAAAATCCTGTCGTTTCCATAGAAACGTTACTTGATTTTAAAGGAGACGTCATAGAACCCATAGCATTTCATAGCGACGCAATTTCCGTGTGAATTAGTCAATGTGTGGGAGTGAGGGATGCAGTAAAGAAGGATTAGTGGATCGGAAATGAGATTGTCGTATCCCAAACGAAAAGCCTCGCGTTTCCATAGAAACATTACTCGATTTAGAAGATGTCATAGAACAAATAGTATTTCATAGCGACGGAATTTCCGTGTGAATTCGTCAATGTGTGGGAGTGAGGGATGCAGTAAAGAAGGATTAGTGGATCGGAAATGAGATTGTCGTATCCCAAAAGTAAATCCAGTCGTTTCCATAGAAGCGTCACTCGATTTAGTAGGAAATGTCTTAGAACACATAGTACTTCATAGCGACGCAATTTCCGTGTGAATTCCTCAATGAGTGGGAGTGAGGGATGCAGTAAAGAAGGATTAGTGGATCGGAAATGAGATTGTCGTATCCCAAAAGAAAATCCTGTCGTTTCCATAGAAACGTTGCTCGATATAGGAGGAAATGTCTTAGAACACATAGTATTTCATAGCGACGCGATTTCCGTGTGAATTCGTAAATGTGTGGGAGTGAGGGATGCAGTAAAGAAGGATTAGTGGATCAGATATGAGATTGTCGTATTCCAAAAGAAAATCCTGTCTTTTCCATAGAAACGTTACTCGATTTAGAAGGAAATGTCTTAGAACACATAGTATTTCATAGCGACGCAATTTCCGTGTGAATTCCTCAATGAGTGGGAGTGAGGGATGCAGTAAAGAAGGATTAGTGGATCGGAAATGAGATTGTCGTATCCCAAAAGAAAATCCTGTCGTTTCCATAGAAACGTTGCTCGATATAGGAGGAAATGTCTTAGAACACATAGTATTTCATAGCGACGCAATTTCCGTGTGAATTCGTCAATGTGTGGGAGTGAGGGATGCAGTAAAGAAGGATTAGTGGATCAGATATGAGATTGTCGTATTCCAAAAGAAAATCCTGTCTTTTCCACAGAAACGTTACTCGATTTAGAAGGAAATGTCTTAGAACACATAGTATTTCCTAGCGACGCAATTTCCGTGTGAATTCGTCAACGAGTGGGAGTGAGGGATGCTGTAAAGAAGGATTAGTTGATCGGAAATGAGATTGTCGTATCCCAAAAGAAAATCCTGTCGTTTCCATAAAAACGTTACTCGATTAGAAGGAGAAGTCATAGAACCCATAGTATTTCATAGCGACGCAATTGCTGTGTTAATTCGTCAATGTGTGGAAGTAAGGGATGCAGTAAAGAAGGATTAGTGGATCGGAAATGAGATTGTCGCATCCCAAAAGAAAATCCTGTCGTTTCCATAGAAACGTTACTCGATTTAGAAGGAAATGTCTTAGAACACATAGTATTTCATAGCGACGCAATTTCCGTGTGTGTATTCGTCAATGTGTGGGAGTGAGGGATGCAGTAAAGAAGGATTAGTGGATCGGAAATGTGATTGTCGTATCCCAAAAGAAAATCCTGTCGTTTCCATAGAAACGTTACTCGATTTAGAAGGAAATGTCTTAGAACACATAGTATTTCATAGCGACGCAATTTCCGTGTGAATTCGTCAATGTGTGGGAGTGAGGGATGCAGTAAAGAAGGATTAGTGGATCGGAAATGTGATTGTCGTATCCCAAAAGAAAATCCTGTCACTTCCATAGAAACGTTACTCGATTTAGAAGGAAAAGTCTTAGAACACATAGTATTTCATAGCGACGCAATTTCCGTGTGAATTCGTCAATCAGTGGGAGTGAGGGATGCAGTAAAGAAGGATTAGTGGATCAGAAATGAGATTGTCGTATCCCAAAAGAAAATGCTGTCGTTTCCATAGAAACGTTACTCGATTTAGAAGGAAATGTCTTACAACACATAGTATTTCATAGCGACGCAATTTCCGTGTGAATTCGTCAATGAGTGGGAGTGAGGGATGCAGTAAAGAAGGATTAGTGGATCGGAAATGAGATTGTCGTATCCCAGAAGAGAATCCTGTCGTTTCCATAGAAACGTTACTCGATTTAGAAGGAAATGTCTTAGAACACATAGTATTTCATAGCGACGCAATTTCCGAGTGAATTCGTCAATGTGGGGGAGTGAGGGATGCAGTAAAGAGGGATTAGTGGATCGGAAATGAGATTGTCGTATCCCAAAATAAAATCCTGTCGTTTCCATAGAAACGTTACTCGATTTAGAAGGAGAAGTCATAGAACCCATAGAATTTCATAGCGACGCAATTTCCGTGTGAATTCGTCAATGAGTGGGAGTGAGGGATGCAGTAAAGAAGGATTAGTGGATCGGAAATGTGATTGTCGTATCCCAAAGGAAAATCCTGTCGTCTCCATAGAAACGTTACTCGATTTAGAAGTAAATGTCATAGAACACATAGTATTTCATAGCGACGCAATTTCCGTGTGAAATCGTCAATGTGTGGGAGTGAGGGATGCAGTAAAGAAGGATTAGTGGATCGGAAATGGGATTGTCGTATCCCAAAAGAAAATCCTGTCGTTTCCATAGAAATGTTACTGGATTCAGAAGGAAATGTCTTAGAACACATAGCATTTCATAGCGACGCTATTCCCGTGTGAATTCGTCAATGTGTGGGAGTGAGGGATGCAGTAAAGAAGGATTAGTGGATCGGAAATGTGATTGTCGTATCCCAAAAGAAAATCCTGTCACTTCCATAGAAACGTTACTCGATTTAGTAGGGAATGTCTTAGAAAACATAGTATTCCATAGCGACGCAATTTCCGTGTGAATTCGTCAATGTGTGGGAGTGAGGGATGCAGTAAGAAGGATTAGTGGACCTAAAATGAGATTGTCGTATCCCAAAAGAAAATCCTGTCGTTTCCATAGAAACGTTACTCGATTTAGAAGGAGAAGTCTTAGAACACATAGTATTTCATAGCGACGAGATTTCCGTGTGAATTCGTCAATGAGTGGGAGTGAGGGATGCAGTAAAGAAGGATTAGTGAATCAGAAAAGACATTGTCGCATCCCAAATAAAAATCCTGTCGTTTCCATAGAAACGTTACTCGATTTAGAGGGAGAAGTCTTGGAACACATAGTTTTTCATAGTGACACAATTTCCGTGTGAATTCGTCAATGAGTGGGAGTGAGGGATGCAGTAAAGAAGGATTAGTGGATCGGAAATGAGATGTCGTATCCCAAAAGAAAATCCTGTCGTTTCCATAGAAACTTTACTCGATTTACAAGGAAATGTCTTAGAACACATAGTATTTCATAGCGACGAAATTTCCGTGTGAATTCGTCAATGTGTGGGAGTGAGGGATACAGTAAAGAAGGATTAGTGGATCGGAAATGTGATTGTCGTGTTTCAAAAGAAAATCCTGTCGTTTCCATATAAACGTTACTCGATTTAGAAGGAAATGTCTTAGAACACATAGTATTTCATAGCGACACTATTTCCGTGTGAATTCGTCAATGTGTGGGGTCGAGGGATGCAGTAAAGAAGGATTAGTGGATCGGAAATGAGATTGTCGTATCCCAAAAGAAAATCCTGTCGTTTCCATAGAAACGTTACTCGATTTAGAAGGAAATGTCTTAGAACACATAGTATTTCATAGCGACGCAATTTCCGTGTGAATTCGCCAATGTGTTGGAGTGAGGGATGCGGTAAAGAAGGATTAGTGGATCGGAAGTGTGATTGTCGATTCCCAAAACAACACCCTGTCGTTTCCATAGAAACGTTACTCGATTTAGAAGGAGAAGTCTTAGAACACATAGTATTTCATAGCGACGCAATATCCGTGTGAATTCGTCAATGTGTGGGAGTGAGGGATGCAGTAAAGAAGGATTAGTGGATCAGATATGAGATTGTCGTATCCCAAAAGAAAATCCTGTCGTTTCCATAGAAACGTTACTCGAATTAGGTGGAAATGTCTTAGAACACACAGTATTTCATAGCGACGCAATTTCCGTGTGAGTTCGTCAATGAGTGGGAGTGAGGGATGCAGTAAAGAAGGATTAGTGGATCGGAAATGAGATTGTCGTATCCCAAAAGAAAATGCTGTCGTTTCCATAGAAACGTTACTCGATTTAGAAGGAAATGTCTTAGAACACATAGTATTTCATAGCGACGCAATTTCCGTGTGAATTCGTCAATTTGTGGGAGTGAGGGATGCAGTAAAGAAGGATTAGTGGATCGAAAATGAGATTGTCGTATCCCAAAAGAAAATCCTGTCGTTTCCATAGAAACGTTACTCGATTTAGAAGGAAATGTCTTAGAACACATAGTATTTCATAGCGACGCAATTTCCGTGTGAATTCGTCAATGAGTGGGAGTGAGGGATGCAGTAAAGAAGGATTAGTGGATCGGAAATGAGATTGTCGTATCCCAAAAGAAAATGCTGTCGTTTCCATAGAAACGTTACTCGATTTAGAAGGAAATGAGTGGGAGTGAGGAATGCAGTAAAGAAGGATTAGTGGATCGGAAATGAGATGTCGTATCCCAAAAGAAAATCCTGTCGTTTCCATAGAAACGTTACTCGATTTAGAAGGAAATGTCTTAGAACACATAGTATTTCATAGCGACGAAATTTCCGTGTGAATTCGTCAATGTGTGGGAGTGAGGGATACAGTAAAGAAGGATTAGTGGATCGGAAATGTGATTGTCGTATCCCAAAAGAAAATCTTGTCACTTCCATTGAAACTTTACTTGATTTAGAAGGAAATGTCTTAGAACACATAGTATTTCATAGCGTCGCAATTTCCGTGTGAATTCGTCAATGTGTGTGAGTGAGGGATGCAGTAAAGAAGGATTAGTGGATCGGAAATGAGATTGTCGTATCCCAAAAGAAATTCCTGTCGTTTCCATAGAAACGTTACTCGATTTAGAAGGAGAAGTCTTAGAACACATATTATTTCATAGCGACGCAATTTCCGTGTGAATTCGTCAATGAGTGGGAGTGAGGGATGCAGTAAAGAAGGATTAGTGGATCGGAAATGAGATTGTCGTATCCCAAAAGAAAATCCTGTCGTTTCCATAGAAACGTTACTCGAATTAGGTTGAAATGTCTTAGAACACATAGTATTTCATAGCGACGCAATTTCCGTGTGAATTCGTCAATGTGTGGGAGTGAGGGATGCAGTAAAGAAGGATTAGTGGATCAGATATGAGATTGTCGTATCCCAAAAGAAAATCCTGTCTTTTCCATAGAAACGTTACTCGATTTAGAAGGAAATGTCTTAGAACACATAGTATTTCATAGCGACGCAATTTCCGTGTGAATTCGTCAACGAGTGGGAGTGAGGGATACTGTAAAGAAGGATTAGTTGATCGGAAATGAGATTGTCGTATCCCAAAAGAAAATCCTGTCGTTTCCATAAAAACGTTACTCGATTAGAAGGAGAAGTCATAGAACCCATTGTATTTCATAGCGACGCAATTGCTGTGTTAATTCGTCAATGTGTGGAAGTAAGGGATGCAGTAAAGAAGGATTAGTGGATCGGAAATGAGATTGTCGTATCCCAAAAGAAAATCCTGTCGTTTCCATAGAAACGTTACTCGATTTAGAAGGAAATGTCTTAGAACACATAGTATTTCATAGCGACGCAATTTCCGTGTGTGTATTCGTCAATGTGTGGGAGTGAGGGATGCAGTAAAGAAGGATTAGTGGATCGGAAATGTGATTGTCGTATCCCAAAAGAAAATCCTGTCGTTTCCATAGAAACGTTACTCGATTTAGAAGGTAATGTCTTAGAACACATAGTATTTCATAGCGACGCAATTTCCGTGTGAATTCGTCAATGTGTGGGAGTGAGGGATGCAGTAAAGAAGGATTAGTGGATCGGAAATGTGATTGTCGTATCCCAAAAGAAAATCCTGTCACTTCCATAGAAACGTTACTCGATTTAGAAGGAAAAGTCTTAGAACACATAGTATTTCATAGCGACGCAATTTCCGTGTGAATTCGTCAATCAGTGGGAGTGAGGGATGCAGTAAAGAAGGATTAGTGGATCGGAAATGAGATTGTCGTATCCCAAAAGAAAATGCTGTCGTTTCCATAGAAACGTTACTCGATTTAGAAGGAAATGTCTTAGAACACATAGTATTTCATAGCGACGCAATTTCCGTGTGAATTCGTCAATGTGTGGGAGTGAGGGATGCAGTAAAGAAGGATTAGTGGATCGAAAATGAAATTGTCGTATCCTAAAAGAAAATCCTGTCGTTTCCATAGAAACGTTACTCGATTTAGAAGGAAATGTCTTAGAACACATAGTATTTCATAGCGACGCAATTTCCGTGTGAATTCGTCAACGAGTGGGAGTGAGGGATGCTGTAAAGAAGGATTAGTTGATCGGAAATGAGATTGTCGTATCCCAAAAGAAAATCCTGTCGATTCCATAGAAACGTTACTCAATTTAGAAGGAAATGTCTTAGAACACATAGTATTTCATAGCGACGCAATTTCCGTGTGAATTCGTCAATGTGTGGGAGTGAGGGATGTAGTAAAGAAGGATTAGTGGATCGGAAATGAGATTGTCGTATCCCAAAAGAAAATCCTGTCGTTTCCATGGAAACGTTACTCTATTTAGAAGGAAATGTCTTAGAACACATAGTATTTCATAGCGACGCAATTTCCGTGTGAATTCGTCAATGTGTTGGAGTGAGGGATGCGGTAAAGAAGGATTAGTGGATCGGAAGTGTGATTGTCGATTCCCAAAACAACACCCTGTCGTTTCCATAGAAACGTTACTCGATTTTGAAGGAAATGTCGTAGAACACATAGTATTTCATAGCGATGCAATTTCCGTGTGAATTCGTCAATGAGTGGGAGTGAGGGATGCAGTAAAGAAGGATTAGTGGATCGGAAATGAGATTGTCGTATCCCAAAAGAAAATACTGTCGTTTCCATAGAAACGTTACTCGATTTTAAAGGAAATGTCTTAGAACAGATAGTATTTCATAGCGACGCAATTTCCGTGTGAATTTGTCAATGAGTGGGAGTGACGGATGCAGTAAAGAAGGATTAGTGGATCGGAAATGTGATTGTCGTAAACCAAAAGAAAATCCTGTCGTTTCCATAGAAACGTTACTCGATTTAAAAGGAAATGTCTTAGAACACATAGTGTTTCATAGCGACGCCATTTCCGTGTGAATTCGTCAATGAGTGGGAGTGAGGGATGCAGTAAAGAAGGATTAGTGGATCAGAAATGAGATTGTCGTATCCCAAAAGAAAATCCTGTCGTTTCCACAGAAACGTTACTCGATTTAAAAGGAAACGTCTTAGAACACATAGTATTTCATAGCGACGCAATTTACGTGTGAATTCGACAATGTGTGGGAGTGGGGGATGCAGTAAAGAAGGATTAGTGGATCGGAAATGTGATTGTCGTATCCCAAAAGAAAATCCTGTCGTTTCCATAGAAACGTTACTCGATTTAGAAGGAAACGTCTGAGAACACATAGTATTTCATAGCGACGCATTTTCCGTGTGAATTCGTCAATGTGTGGGAGTGAGGGATGCTGTAAAGAAGGATTAGTGGATCGGAAATGAGATTGTCGTATCCCAAAAGAAAATCCTGTCGTTTCCATAGGAACGTCACTCGATTTAGAAGGAAATGTCTTTGAACACATAGTATTTCATAGCGACGCAATTTCCGTGTGAATTCGTCAGTGTGTGGGAGTGAGGGATGCAGTAAAGAGGGATTAGTGGATCGGAAATGAGATTGTCGTATCCCAAACGAAAAGCCTCGCGTTTCCATAGAAACATTACTCGATTTAGAAGATGTCATAGAACAAATAGTATTTCATAGCGACGGAATTTCCGTGTGAATTCGTCAATGTGTGGGAGTGAGGGATGCAGTAAAGAAGGATTAGTGGATCGGAAATGAGATTGTCGTATCCCAAAAGTAAATCCAGTCGTTTCCATAGAAGCGTCACTCGATTTAGTAGGAAATGTCTTAGAACACATAGTATTTCATAGCGACGCAATTTCCGTGTGAATTCGTCAATGAGTGGGAGTGAGGGATGCAGTAAAGAAGGATTAGTGGATCGGAAATGAGATTGTCGTATCCCAAAAGAAAATCCTGTCGTTTCCATAGAAACGTTGCTCGATATAGGAGGAAATGTCTTAGAACACATAGTATTTCATAGCGACGCAATTTCCGTGTGAATTCGTCAATGTGTGGGAGTGAGGGATGCAGTAACGAAGGATTAGTGGATCAGATATGAGATTGTCGTATCCCAAAAGAAAATCCTGTCTTTTCCATAGAAACGCTACTCGATTTAGAAGGAAATGTCTTAGAACACATAGTATTTCCTAGCGACGCAATTTCCGTGTGAATTCGTCAACGAGTGGGAGTGAGGGATGCTGTAAAGAAGGATTAGTTGATCGGAAATGAGATTGTCGTATCCCAAAAGAAAATCCTGTCGTTTCCATAAAAACGTTACTCGATTAGAAGGAGAAGTCATAGAACCCATAGTATTTCATAGCGACGCAATTGCTGTGTTAATTCGTCAATGTGTGGAAGTAAGGGATGCAGTAAAGAAGGATTAGTGGATCGGAAATGAGATTGTCGTATCCCAAAAGAAAATCCTGTCGTTTCCGTAGAAACGTTACTCAATTTAGAAGGAAATGTCTTAGAACACATAGTATTTCATAGCGACGCAATTTCCGTGTGAATTCGTCAATGTGTGGGAGTGAGGGATGTAGTAAAGAAGGATTAGTGGATCGGAAATGAGATTGTCGTATCCCAAAAGAAAATCCTGTCGTTTCCATAGAAACGTTACTCGATTTAGAAGGAAATGTCTTAGAACACATTGAATTTCATAGCGACGCAATTTCCGTGTGAATTCGTCAATGTGTTGGAGTGAGGGATGCGGTAAAGAAGGATTAGTGGATCGGAAGTGTGATTGTCGATTCCCAAAACAACACCCTGTCGTTTCCATAGAAACGTTACTCGATTTTGAAGGAAATGTCGTAGAACACATAGTATTTCATAGCGATGCAATTTCCGTGTGAATTCGTCAATGAGTGGGAGTGAGGGATGCAGTAAAGAAGGATTAGTGGATCGGAAATGAGATTGTCGTATCCCAAAAGAAAATACTGTCGTTTCCATAGAAACGTTACTCGATTTTAAAGGAAATGTCTTAGAACACATAGTATTTCATAGCGACGCAATTTCCGTGTGTGTATTCGTCAATGTGTGGGAGTGAGGGATGCAGTAAAGAAGGATTAGTGGATCGGAAATGTGATTGTCGTATCCCAAAAGAAAATCCTGTCGTTTCCATAGAAACGTTACTCGATTTAGAAGGAAATGTCTTAGAACACATAGTATTTCATAGCGACGCAATTTCCGTGTGAATTCGTCAATGTGTGGGAGTGAGGGATGCAGTAAAGAGGGATTAGTGGATCGGAAATGTGATTGTCGTATCCCAAAAGAAAATCCTGTCACTTCCATAGAAACGTTACTCGATTTAGAAGGAAAAGTCTTAGAACACATAGTATTTCATAGCGACGCAATTTCCGTGTGAATTCGTCAATCAGTGGGAGTGAGGGATGCAGTAAAGAAGGATTAGTGGATCGGAAATGAGATTGTCGTATCCCAAAAGAAAATCCTGTCTTTTCCATATAAACGTTACTCGATTTAGAAGGAAATGTCTTAGAACACATAGTATTTCATAGCGACACTATTTCCGTGTGAATTCGTCAATGTGTGGGGTCGAGGGATGCAGTAAAGAAGGATTAGTGGATCGGAAATGTGATTGTCGTATCCCAAAAGAAAATCTTGTCACTTCCATAGAAACTTTACTTGATTTAGAAGGAAATGTCTTAGAACACATAGTATTTCATAGCGACGCAATTTCCGTGTGAATTCGTCAATGTGTGTAAGTGAGGGATGCAGTAAAGAAGGATTAGTGGATCGGAAATGAGATTGTCGTATCCCAAAAGAAATTCCTGTCGTTTCCATAGAAACGTTACTCGATTTAGAAGGAGAAGTCTTAGAACACATATTATTTCATAGCGACGCAATTTCCGTGTGAATTCGTCAATGAGTTGGACTGAGGGATGCAGTAAAGAAGGATTAGTGGATCGGAAATGAGATTGTCGTATCCCAAAAGAAAATCCTGTCGTTTCCATAGAAACGTTACTCGAATTAGGTGGAAATGTCTTAGAACACATAGTATTTCATAGCGACGCAATATCCGTGTGAATTCGTCAATGTGTGGGAGTGAGGGATGCAGTAAAGAAGGATTAGTGGATCAGATATGAGATTGTCGTATCCCAAAAGAAAATCCTGTCGTTTCCATAGAAACGTTACTCGAATTAGGTGGAAATGTCTTAGAACACACAGTATTTCATAGCGACGCAATTTCCGTGTGAGTTCGTCAATGAGTGGGAGTGAGGGATGCAGTAAAGAAGGATTAGTGGATCGGAAATGAGATTGTCGTATCCCAAAAGAAAATGCTGTCGTTTCCATAGAAACGTTACTCGATTTAGAAGGAAATGTCTTAGAACACATAGTATTTCATAGCGACGCAATTTCCGTGTGAATTCGTCAATTTTTGGGAGTGAGGGATGCAGTAAAGAAGGATTAGTGGATCGAAAATGAGATTGTCGTATCCCAAAAGAAAATCCTGTCGTTTCCATAGAAACGTTACTCGATTTAGAAGGAAATGTCTTAGAACACATAGTATTTCATAGCGACGCAATTTCCGTGTGAATTCGTCAATGAGTGGGAGTGAGGGATGCAGTAAAGAAGGATTAGTGGATCGGAAATGAGATTGTCGTATCCCAAAAGAAAATGCTGTCGTTTCCATAGAAACGTTACTCGATTTAGAAGGAAATGAGTGGGAGTGAGGGATGCAGTAAAGAAGGATTAGTGGATCGGAAATGAGATGTCGTATCCCAAAAGAAAATCCTGTCGTTTCCATAGAAACGTTACTCGATTTAGAAGGAAATGTCTTAGAACACATAGTATTTCATAGCGACGAAATTTCCGTGTGAATTCGTCAATGTGTGGGAGTGAGGGATACAGTAAAGAAGGATTAGTGGATCGGAAATGTGATTGTCGTATCCCAAAAGAAAATCTTGTCACTTCCATTGAAACTTTACTTGATTTAGAAGGAAATGTCTTAGAACACATAGTATTTCATAGCGACGAAATTTCCGTGTGAATTCGTCAACGAGTGGGAGTGAGGGATGCTGTAAAGAAGGATTAGTTGATCGGAAATGAGATTGTCGTATCCCAAAAGAAAATCCTGTCGTTTCCATAAAAACGTTACTCGATTAGAAGGAGAAGTCATAGAACCCATAGTATTTCATAGCGACGCAATTGCTGTGTTAATTCGTCAATGTGTGGAAGTAAGGGATGCAGTAAAGAAGGATTAGTGGATCGGAAATGAGATTGTCGTATCCCAAAAGAAAATCCTGTCGTTTCCATAGAAACGTTACTCGATTTAGAAGGAAATGTCTTAGAACACATAGTATTTCATAGCGACGCAATTTCCGTGTGAATTCGTCAACGAGTGGGAGTGAGGGATGCTGTAAAGAAGGATTAGTTGATCGGAAATGAGATTGTCGTATCCCAAAAGAAAATCCTGTCGATTCCACAGAAACGTTACTCGATTTAAAAGGAAACGTCTTAGAACACATAGTATTTCATAGCGACGCAATTTACGTGTGAATTCGTCAATGTGTGGGAGTGGGGGATGCAGTAAAGAAGGATTAGTGGATCGGAAATGTGATTGTCGTATCCCAAAAGAAAATCCTGTCGTTTCCATAGAAACGTTACTCGATTTAGAAGGAAACGTCTGAGAACACATAGTATTTCATAGCGACGCATTTTCCGTGTGAATTCGTCAATGTGTGGGAGTGAGGGATGCTGTAAAGAAGGATTAGTTCATCGGAAATGAGATTGTCGTATCCCAAAAGAAAATCCTGTCGTTTCCATAGGAACGTCACTCGATTTAGAAGGAAATGTCTTTGAACACATAGTATTTCATAGCGACGCAATTTCCGTGTGAATTCGTCAGTGTGTGGGAGTGAGGGATGCAGTAAAGAAGGATTAGTGGATCGGAAATGAGATTGTCGTATCCCAAACGAAAAGCCTCGCGTTTCCATAGAAACATTACTCGATTTAGAAGATGTCATAGAAAAAATAGTATTTCATAGCGACGGAATTTCCGTGTGAATTCGTCAATGTGTGGGAGTGAGGGATGCAGTAAAGAAGGATTAGTGGATCGGAAATGAGATTGTCGTATCCCAAAAGTAAATCCAGTCGTTTCCATAGAAGCGTCACTCGATTTAGTAGGAAATGTCTTAGAACACATAGTATTTCATAGCGACGCAATTTCCGTGTGAATTCGTCAATGAGTGGGAGTGAGGGATGCAGTAAAGAAGGATTAGTGGATCGGAAATGAGATTGTCGTATCCCAAAAGAAAATCCTGTCGTTTCCATAGAAACGTTGCTCGATATAGGAGGAAATGTCTTAGAACACATAGTATTTCATAGCGACGCAATTTCCGTGTGAATTCGTCAATGTGTGGGAGTGAGGGATGCAGTAACGAAGGATTAGTGGATCAGATATGAGATTGTCGTATCCCAAAAGAAAATCCTGTCTTTTCCATAGAAACGCTACTCGATTTAGAAGGAAATGTCTTAGAACACATAGTATTTCCTAGCGACGCAATTTCCGTGTGAATTCGTCAACGAGTGGGAGTGAGGGATGCTGTAAAGAAGGATTAGTTGATCGGAAATGAGATTGTCGTATCTCAAAAGAAAATCCTGTCGTTTCCATAAAAACGTTACTCGATTAGAAGGAGAAGTCATAGAACCCATAGTATTTCATTACGACGCAATTGCTGTGTTAATTCGTCAATGTGTGGAAGTAAGGGATGCAGTAAAGAAGGATTAGTGGATCCGAAATGAGATTGTCGTATCCCAAAAGAAAATCCTGTCGTTTCCGTAGAAACGTTACTCAATTTAGAAGGAAATGTCTTAGAACACATAGTATTTCATAGCGACGCAATTTCCGTGTGAATTCGTCAATGTGTGGGAGTGAGGGATGTAGTAAAGAAGGATTAGTGGATCGGAAATGAGATTGTCGTATCCCAAAAGAAAATCCTGTCGTTTCCATAGAAACGTTACTCGATTTAGAAGGAAATGTCTTAGAACACATTGAATTTCATAGCGACGCAATTTCCGTGTGAATTCGTCAATGTGTTGGAGTGAGGGATGCGGTAAAGAAGGATTAGTGGATCGGAAGTGTGATTGTCGATTCCCAAAACAACACCCTGTCGTTTCCATAGAAACGTTACTCGATTTTGAAGGAAATGTCGTAGAACACATAGTATTTCATAGCGATGCAATTTCCGTGTGAATTCGTCAATGAGTGGGAGTGAGGGATGCAGTAAAGAAGGATTAGTGGATCGGAAATGAGATTGTCGTATCCCAAAAGAAAATACTGTCGTTTCCATAGAAACGTTACTCGATTTTAAAGGAAATGTCTTAGAACACATAGTATTTCATAGCGACGCAATTTCCGTGTGTGTATTCGTCAATGTGTGGGAGTGAGGGATGCAGTAAAGAAGGATTAGTGGATCGGAAATGTGATTGTCGTATCCCAAAAGAAAATCCTGTCGTTTCCATAGAAACGTTACTCGATTTAGAAGGAAATGTCTTAGAACACATAGTATTTCATAGCGACGCAATTTCCGTGTGAATTCGTCAATGTGTGGGAGTGAGGGATGCAGTAAAGAAGGATTAGTGGATCGGAAATGTGATTGTCGTATCCCAAAAGAAAATCCTGTCACTTCCATAGAAACGTTACTCGATTAAGAAGGAAAAGTCTTAGAACACATAGTATTTCATAGCGACGCAATTTCCGTGTGAATTCGTCAATCAGTGGGAGTGAGGGATGCAGTAAAGAAGGATTAGTGGATCGGAAAATAGATTGTCGTATCCCAAAAGAAAATGCTGTCGTTTCCATAGAAACGTTACTCGATTTAGAAGGAAATGTCTTACAACACATAGTATTTCATAGCGACGCAATTTCCGTGTGAATTCGTCAATGAGTTGGACTGAGGGATGCAGTAAAGAAGGATTAGTGGATTGGGAATGAGATTGTCGTATCCCAAAAGAAAATCCTGTCGTTTCCATAGAAACGTTACTCGAATTAGGTGGAAATGTCTTAGAACACATAGGATTTCATAGCGACGCAATATCCGTGTGAATTCGTCAATGTGTGGGAGTGAGGGATGTAGTAAAGAAGGATTAGTGGATCGGAAATGAGATTGTCGTATCCCAAAAGAAAATCCTGTCGTTTCCATAGAAACGTTACTCGATTTAGAAGGAAATGCCTTAGAACACATTGAATTTCATAGCGACGCAATTTCCGTGTGAATTCGTCAATGTGTTGGAGTGAGGGATGCGGTAAAGAAGGATTAGTGGATCGGAAGTGTGATTGTCGATTCCCAAAACAACACCCTGTCGTTTCCATAGAAACGTTACTCGATTTTGAAGGAAATGTCGTAGAACACATAGTATTTCATAGCGATGCAATTTCCGTGTGCATTCGTCAATGAGTGGGAGTGAGGGATGCAGTAAAGAAGGATTAGTGGATCGGAAATGAGATTGTCGTATCCCAAAAGAAAATACTGTCGTTTCCATAGAAACGTTACTCGATTTTAAAGGAAATGTCTTAGAACACATAGTATTTCATAGCGACGCAATTTCCGTGTGTGTATTCGTCAATGTGTGGGAGTGAGGGATGCAGTAAAGAAGGATTAGTGGATCGGAAATGTGATTGTCGTATCCCAAAAGAAAATCCTGTCGTTTCCATAGAAATTTTACTCGATTTAGAAGGAAATGTCTTAGAACACATAGTATTTCATAGCGACGCAATTTCCGTGTGAATTCGTCAATGTGTGGGAGTGAGGGAAGCAGTAAAGAAGGATTTGTGGATCGGAAATGTGATTGTCGTATCCCAAAAGAAAATCCTGTCACTTCCATAGAAACGTTACTCGATTTAGAAGGAAAAGTCTTAGAACACATAGTATTTCATAGCGACGCAATTTCCGTGTGAATTCGTCAATCAGTGGGAGTGAGGGATGCAGTAAAGAAGGATTAGTGGATCGGAAATGAGATTGTCGTATCCCAAAAGAAAATGCTGTCGTTTCCATAGAAACGTTACTCGATTTAGAATGAAATGTCTTATAACACATAGTGTTTCATAGCGACGCAATTTCCGTGTGAATTCGTCAATGAGTTGGACTGAGGGATGCAGTAAAGAAGGATTAGTGGATTGGGAATGAGATTGTCGTATCCCAAAAGAAAATCCTGTCGTTTCCATAGAAACGTTACTCGAATTAGGTGGAAATGTCTTAGAACACATAGGATTTCATAGCGACGCAGTATCCGTGTGAATTCGTCAATGTGTGGGAGTGAGGGATGCAGTAAAGAAGGATTAGTGGATCAGATATGAGATTGTCGTATCCCAAAAGAAAATCCTGTCGTTTCCATAGAAACGTTACTCGAATTAGGTGGAAATGTCTTAGAACACACAGTATTTCATAGCGACGCAATTTCCGTGTGAGTTCGTCAATGAGTGGGAGTGAGGGATGCAGTAAAGAAGGATTAGTGGATCGGAAATGAGATTGTCGTATCCCAAAAGAAAATGCTGTCGTTTCCATAGAAACGTTACTCGATTTAGAAGGAAATGTCTTAGAACACATAGTATTTCATAGCGACGCAATTTCCGTGTGAATTCGTCAATTTGTGGGAGTGAGGGATGCAGTAAAGAAGGATTAGTGGATCGAAAATGAGATTGTCGTATCCCAAAAGAAAATCCTGTCGTTTCCATAGAAACGTTACTCGATTTAGAAGGAAATGTCTTAGAACACATAGTATTTCATAGCGACGCAATTTCCGTGTGAATTCGTCAATGTGTGGGAGTGAGGGATGCAGTAAAGAAGGATTAGTGGATCGGAAATGAGATTGTCGTATCCCAAAAGAAAATGCTGTCGTTTCCATAGAAACGTTACTCGATTTAGAAGGAAATGAGTGGGAGTGAGGGATGCAGTAATGAAGGATTAGTGGATCGGAAATGAGATGTCGTATCCCAAAAGAAAATCCTGTCGTTTCCATAGAAACGTTACTCGATTTAGAAGGAAATGTCTTAGAACACATAGTATTTCATAGCGACGAAATTTCCGTGTGAATTCGTCAATGTGTGGGAGTGAGGGATACAGTAAAGAAGGATTAGTGAATCGGAAATGTGATTGTCGTATCCCAAAAGAAAATCTTGTCACTTCCATTGAAACTTTACTTGATTTAGAAGGAAATGTCTTAGAACACATAGTATTTCATAGCGTCGCAATTTCCGTGTGAATTCGTCAATGTGTGGGAGTGAGGGATGCAGTAAAGAAGGATTAGTGGATCAGATATGAGATTGTCGTATCCCAAAAGAAAATCCTGTCTTTTCCATAGAAACGTTGCTCGATTTAGAAGGAAATGTCTTAGAACACATAGTATTTCATAGCGACGCAATTTCCGTGTGAATTCGTCAACGAGTGGGAGTGAGGGATGCTGTAAAGAAGGATTAGTTGATCGGAAATGAGATTGTCGTATCCCAAAAGAAAATCCTGTCGTTTCCATAAAAACGTTACTCGATTAGAAGGAGAAGTCATAGAACCCATAGTATTTCATAGCGACGCAATTGCTGTGTTAATTCGTCAATGTGTGGAAGTAAGGGATGCAGTAAAGAAGGATTAGTGGATCGGAAATGAGATTGTCGTATCCCAAAAGAAAATCCTGTCGTTTCCATAGAAACGATACTCGATTTAGAAGGAAATGTCTTAGAACACATAGTATTTCATAGCGACGCAATTTCCGTGTGTGTATTCGTCAATGTGTGGGAGTGAGGGATGCAGTAAAGAAGGATTAGTGGATCGGAAATGTGATTGTCGTATCCCAAAAGAAAATCCTGTCGTTTCCATAGAAACGTTACTCGATTTAGAAGGTAATGTCTTAGAACACATAGTATTTCATAGCGACGCAATTTCCCTGTGAATTCGTCAATGTGTGGGAGTGAGGGATGCAGTAAAGAAGGATTAGTGGATCGGAAATGTGATTGTCGTATCCCAAAAGAAAATCCTGTCACTTCCATAGAAACGTTACTCGATTTAGAAGGAAAAGTCTTAGAACACATAGTATTTCATAGCGACGCAATTTCCGTGTGAATTCGTCAATGTGTGGGAGTGAGGGATGCTGTAAAGAAGGATTAGTTGATCGGAAATGAGATTGTCGTATCCCAAAAGAAAATCCTGTCGATTCCATAGAAACGTTACTCGATTTAGAAGGAGAAGACATAGAACCCATAGTATTTCATAGCGACGCAATTGCTGTGTTAATTCGTCGATGTGTGGGAGTGAGGTATGCAGTAAAGAAGGATTAGTGGATCGGAAATGAGATTGTCGTATCCCAAAAGAAAATCCTGTCGTTTCCGTAGAAACGTTACTCAATTTAGAAGGAAATGTCTTAGAACACATAGTATTTCATAGCGACGCAATTTCCGTGTGAATTCGTCAATGTGTGGGAGTGAGGGATGTAGTAAAGAAGGATTAGTGGATCGGAAATGAGATTGTCGTATCCCAAAAGAAAATCCTGTCGTTTCCATAGAAACGTTACTCGATTTAGAAGGAAATGTCTTAGAACACATTGAATTTCATAGCGACGCAATTTCCGTGTGAATTCGTCAATGTGTTGGAGTGAGGGATGCGGTAAAGAAGGATTAGTGGATCGGAAGTGTGATAGTCGATTCCCAAAACAACACCCTGTCGTTTCCATAGAAACGTTACTCGATTTTGAAGGAAATGTCGTAGAACACATAGTACTTAATAGCGATGCAATTTCCGTGTGAATTCGTCAATGAGTGGGAGTGAGGGATGCTGTAAAGAAGGATTAGTGGATCGGAAATGAGATTGTCGTATCCCAAAAGAAAATACTGTCGTTTCCATAGAAACGTTACTCGATTTTAAAGGAAATGTCTTAGAACAGATAGTATTTCATAGCGACGCAATTTCCGTGTGAATTTGTCAATGTGTGGGAGTGGGGGATGCAGTAAAGAAGGATTAGTGGATCGGAAATGAGATTGTCGTATCCCAAAAGAAAATCCTGTCGTTTCAATAGAAACGTTACTCGATTTAGAAGGAAATGTCTTAGAACACATAGTATTTCATAGCGACGCAATTTCCGGGTGAATTCGTCAATGAGTGGGAGTGACGGATGCAGTAAAGAAGGATTAGTGGATCGGAAATGTGATTGTCGTATACCAAAAGAAAATCCTGTCGTTTCCATAGAAACGTTACTCGATTTAAAAGGAAATGTCTTAGAACACATAGTGTTTCATAGCGACGCTATTTCCGTGTGAATTCGTCAATGAGTGGGAGTGAGGGATGCAGTAAAGAAGGATTAGTGGATCAGAAATGAGATTGTCGTATCCCAAAAGAAAATCCTGTCGTTTCCACAGAAACGTTACTCGATTTAGAAGGAAATGTCTTAGAACACATAGTATTTCATAGCGACGCAATTTACGTGTGAATTCGTCAATGTGTGGGAGTGAGGGATGCAGTAAAGAAGGATTAGTGGATCGGAAATGTGATTGTCGTATCCCAAAAGAAAATCCTCTCGTTTCCATAGAAACGTTACTCGATTTAGAAGGAAACGTCTTAGAACACATAGTATTTCATAGCGACGCATTTTCCGTGTGAATTCGTCAATGTGTGGGAGTGAGGGATGCTGTAAAGAAGGATTAGTGGATCGGAAATGAGATTGTCGTATCCCAAAAGAAAATCCTGTCGTTTCCATAGAAACGTTACTCGATTTAGAAGGAGGAGTCATAGAACCCATAGTATTTCATAGCGAAGCAATTTCCGTATGAATTCGTCAATGTGTGGGAGTGAGGGATGCGGTAAAGAAGGATTAGTGGATCGGTAATGAGACTGTCGTATCCCAAAAGAAAATCCTGTCGTTTCCATAGGAACGTCACTCGATTTAGAAGGAAATGTCTTTGAACACATAATATTTCATAGCGACGCAATTTCCGTGTGAATTCGTCAGTGTGTGGGAGTGAGGGATGCAGTAAAGAAGGATTAGTGGATCGGAAATGAGATTGTCGTATCCCAAACGAAAAGCCTCGCGTTTCCATAGAAACATTACTCGATTTAGAAGATGTCATAGAACAAATAGTATTTCATAGCGACGGAATTTCCGTGTGAATTCGTCAATGTGTGGGAGTGAGGGATGCAGTAAAGAAGGATTAGTGGATCGGAAATGAGATTGTCGTATCCCAAAAGTAAATCCAGTCGTTTCCATAGAAGCGTCACTCGATTTAGTAGGAAATGTCTTAGAACACATAGTATTTCATAGCGACGCAACTTCCGTGTGAATTCGTCAATGAGTGGGAGTGAGGGATGCAGTAAAGAAGGATTAGTGGATCGGAAATGAGATTGTCGTATCCCAAAAGAAAATCCTGTCGTTTCCATAGAATCGTTGCTCGATATAGGAGGAAATGTCTTAGAACACATAGTATTTCATAGCGACGCAATTTCCGTGTGAATTCGTCAATGTGTGGGAGTGAGGGATGCAGTAACGAAGGATTAGTGGATCAGATATGAGATTGTCGTATCCCAAAAGGAAATCCTGTCTTTTCCATAGAAACGTTACTCGATTTAGAAGGAAATGTCTTAGAACACATAGTATTTCCTAGCGACGCAATTTCCGTGTGAATTCGTCAACGAGTGGGAGTGAGGGATGCTGTAAAGAAGGATTAGTTGATCGGAAATGAGATTGTCGTATCCCAAAAGAAAATCCTGTCGTTTCCATAAAAACGTTACTCGATTAGAAGGAGAAGTCATAGAACCCATAGTATTTCATAGCGACGCAATTGCTGTGTTAATTCGTCAATGTGTGGAAGTAAGGGATGCAGTAAAGAAGGATTAGTGGATCGGAAATGAGATTGTCGTATCCCAAAAGAAAATCCTGTCGTTTCCATAGAAACGTTACTCGATTTAGAAGGAAATGTCTTAGAACACATAGTATTTCATAGCGACGCAATTTCCGTGTGTGTATTAGTCAATGTGTGGGAGTGAGGGATGCAGTAAAGAAGGATTAGTGGATCGGAAATGTGATTGTCGTATCCCAAAAGAAAATCCTGTCGTTTCCATAGAAACGTTACTCGATTTAGAAGGAAATGTCTTAGAAAACATAGTATTTCATAGCGACGCAATTTCCGTGTGAATTCGTCAATGTGTGGGAGTGAGGGATGCAGTAAAGAAGGATTAGTGGATCGGAAATGTGATCGTCGTATCCCAAAAGAAAATCCTGTCACTTCCATAGAAACGTTACTCGATTTAGAAGGAAAAGTCTTAGAACACATAGTATTTCATAGCGACGCAATTTCCGTGCGAATTCGTCAATCAGTGGGGGTGAGGGATGCAGTAAAAAAGGATTAGTGGATCGGAAATGAGATTGTCGTATCCCAAAAGAAAATGCTGTCGTTTCCATAGAAACGTTACTCGATTTAGAAGGAAATGTCTTACAACACATAGTATTTCATAGCGACGCAATTTCCGTGTGAATTCGTCAATGTGTGGGAGTGAGGGATGCAGTAAAGAAGGATTCGTGGATCGAAAATGAGATTGTCGTATCCTAAAAGAAAATCCTGTCGTTTCCATAGAAACGTTACTCGATTTAGAAGGAAATGTCTTAGAACACATAGTATTTCATAGCGACGCAATTTCCGTGTGAATTAGTCAACGAGTGGGAGTGAGGGATGCTGTAAAGAAGGATTAGTTGATCGGAAATGAGATTCTCGTATCCCAAAAGAAAATCCTGTCGATTCCATAGAAACGTTACTCGATTTAGAAGGAGAAGACATAGAACCCATAGTATTTCATAGCGACGCAATTGCTGTGTTAATTCGTCAATGTGTGGGAGTGAGGTATGCAGTAAAGAAGGATTAGTGGATCGGAAATGAGATTGTCGTATCCCAAAAGAAAATCCTGTCGTTTCCGTAGAAACGTTACTCAATTTAGAAGGAAATGTCTTAGAACACATAGTATTTCATAGCGACGCAATTTACGTGTGAATTCGTCAATGTGTGGGAGTGAGGGATGCAGTAAAGAAGGATTAGTGGATCGGAAATGTGTTTGTCGTATCCCAAAAGAAAATCCTGTCGTTTCCATAGAAACGTTACTCGATTTAGAAGGAAACGTCTTAGAACACATAGTATTTCATAGCGACGCATTTTCCGTGTGAATTCGTCAATGTGTGGGAGTGAGGGATGCTGTAAAGAAGGATTAGTGGATCGGAAACGAGAATGTCGTATCCCAAAAGAAAATCCTGTCGTTTCCATAGAAACGTTACTCGATTTAGAAGGAGAAGTCATAGAACCCATAGTATTTCATAGCGACGCAATTTCCGTGTGAATTCGTCAATGTGTGGAAGTGAGGGATGCAGTAAAGAAGGATTAGTGGATCGGTAATGAGATTGTCGTATCCCAAAAGAAAATCCTGTCGTTTCCATAGAAACGTCACTCGATTTAGAAGGAAATGTCTTTGAACACATAGTATTTCATAGCGACGCAATTTCCGTGTGAATTCGTCAGTGTGTGGGAGTGAGGTATGCAGTAAAGAAGGATTAGTGGATCGGAAATGAGATTGTCGTATCCCAAAAGAAATCCTGTCGTTTCAATAGAAACGTTACTCGATTTAGAAGGAAATGTCTTAGAACACATAGTATTTCATAGCGACGCAATTTCCGTGTGAATTCGTCAATGTGTTGGAGTGAGGGATGCGGTAAAGAAGGATTAGTGGATCGGAAGTGTGATTGTCGATTCCCAAAACAACACCCTGTCGTTTCCATAGAAACGTTACTCGATTTTGAAGGAAATGTCGTAGAACACATAGTATTTCATAGCGATGCAATTTCCGTGTGAATTCGTCAATGAGTGGGAGTGAGGGATGCAGTAAAGAAGGATTAGTGGATCGGAAATGAGATTGTCGTATCCCAAAAGAAATCCTGTCGTTTCAATAGAAACGTTACTCGATTTAGAAGGAAATGTCTTAGAACACATAGTATTTCATAGCGACGCAATTTCCGGGTGAATTCGTCAATGAGTGGGAGTGACGGATGCAGTAAAGAAGGATTAGTGGATCGGAAATGTGATTGTCGTATACCAAAAGAAAATCCTGTCGTTTCCATAGAAACGTTACTCGATTTAAAAGGAAATGTCTTAGAACACATAGTGTTTCATAGCGACGCTATTTCCGTGTGAATTCGTCAATGAGTGGGAGTGAGGGATGCAGTAAAGAAGGATTAGTGGATCAGAAATGAGATTGTCGTATCCCAAAAGAAAATCCTGTCGTTTCCACAGAAACGTTACTCGATTTAGAAGACGTCATAGAACAAATAGTATTTCATAGCGACGGAATTTCCGTGTGAATTCGTCAATGTGTGGGAGTGTGGGATGCTGTAAAGAAGGATTAGTGGATCGGAAATGAGATTGTCGTATCCCAAAAGTAAATCCAGTCGTTTCCATAGAAGCGTAACTCGATTTAGTAGGAAATGTCTTAGAACACATAGTATTTCATAGCGACGCAATTTCCGTGTGAATTCGTCAATGAGTGGGAGTGAGGGATGCAGTAAAGAAGGATTAGTGGATCGGAAATGAGATTGTCGTATCCCAAAAGAAAATCCTGTCGTTTCCATAGAAACGTTACTCGATTTAGAAGGAAACGTCTTAGAACTAATAGTATTTCATAGCGACGCACTTTTCCGTGTGAATTCGTCAATGTGTGGGAGTGAGGGATGCTGTAAAGAAGGATTAGTGGATCGGAAATGAGATTGTCGTATCCCAAAAGAAAATCCTGTCGTTTCCATAGAAACGTTACTCGATTTAGAAGGAGAAGTCATAGAACCCATAGTATTTCATAGCGACGCAATTTCCGTGTGAATTCGTCAATGTGTGGGAGTGAGGGATGCAGTAAAGAAGGATTAGTGGATCGGTAATGAGATTGTCGTATCCCAAAAGAAAATCCTGTCGTTTCCATAGAAACGTCACTCGATTTAGAAGGAAATGTCTTTGAACACATAGTATTTCATAGCGACGCAATTTCCGTGTGAATTCGTCAGTGTGTGGGAGTGAGGGATGCAGTAAAGAAGGATTAGTGGATCGGAATTGAGATTGTCGTATCCCAAAAGAAAATCCTGCCGTTTCCATAGAAACGTTACTCGATTTAGAAGGAAATGTCTTAGAACACATAGTATTTCATAGCGACGCAATTTCCGTGTGAATTCGTCAATGTGTGGGAGTGAGGGTTCCAGTAAAGAAGGATTAGTGGATCGGAAATGTGATTGTAGTATCCCAAAAGAAAATCCTGTCGTTTCCATAGAAACGTTACTCGATTTAGAAGGAAATGTCTTAGAACACATAGTATTTCATAGCGACGCAATTTCCGTGTGAATTCGTCAATGTGTGGGAGTGAGGGATGCGGTAAAGAAGGATTAGTGGATCGGTAATGAGATTGTCGTATCCCAAAAGAAAATCCTGTCGTTTCCATAGGAACGTCACTCGATTTAGAAGGAAATGTCTTTGAACACATAGTATTTCATAGCGACGCAATTTCCGTGTGAATTCGTCAGTGTGTGGGAGTGAGGGATGCAGTAAAGAAGGATTAGTGGATCGGAAATGAGATTGTCGTATCCCAAACGAAAAGCCTCGCGTTTCCATAGAAACATTACTCGATTTAGAAGATGTCATAGAACAAATAGTATTTCATAGCGACGGAATTTCCGTGTGAATTCGTCAATGTGTGGGAGTGAGGGATGCAGTAAAGAAGGATTAGTGGATCGGAAATGAGATTGTCGTATCCCAAAAGTAAATCCAGTCGTTTCCATAGAAGCGTCACTCGATTTAGTAGGAAATGTCTTAGAACACATAGTATTTCATAGCGACGCAATTTCCGTGTGAATTCGTCAATGAGTGGGAGTGAGGGATGCAGTAAAGAAGGATTAGTGGATCGGAAATGAGATTGTCGTATCCCAAAAG
Source organism: Schistocerca americana (assembly GCF_021461395.2). Lineage (NCBI taxonomy): Eukaryota > Metazoa > Arthropoda > Insecta > Orthoptera > Acrididae > Schistocerca > Schistocerca americana. The sequence continues at coordinate 9,932,560 of NC_060123.1, forward strand.
AAAATCCTGTCGTTTCCATAGAAACGTTGCTCGATATAGGAGGAAATGTCTTAGAACACATAGTATTTCATAGCGACGCAATTTCCGTGTGAATTCGTCAATGTGTGGGAGTGAGGGATGCGGTAACGAAGGATTAGTGGATCAGATATGAGATTGTCGTATCCCAAAAGAAAATCCTGTCTTTTCCATAGAAACGTTACTCGATTTAGAAGGAAATGTCTTAGAACACATAGTATTTCCTAGCGACGCAATTTCCGTGTGAATTCGTCAACGAGTGGGAGTGAGGGATGCTGTAAAGAAGGATTAGTTGATCGGAAATGAGATTGTCGTATCCCAAAAGAAAATCCTGTCGTTTCCATAAAAACGTTACTCGATTAGAAGGAGAAGTCATAGAACCCATAGTATTTCATAGCGACGCAATTGCTGTGTTAATTCGTCAATGTGTGGAAGTAAGGGATGCAGTAAAGAAGGATTAGTGGATCGGAAATGAGATTGTCGTATCCCAAAAGAAAATCCTGTCGTTTCCATAGAAACGTTACTCGATTTAGAAGGAAATGTCTTAGAACACATAGTATTTCATAGCGACGCAATTTCCGTGTGTGTATTAGTCAATGTGTGGGAGTGAGGGATGCAGTAAAGAAGGATTAGTGGATCGGAAATGTGATTGTCGTATCCCAAAAGAAAATCCTGTCGTTTCCATGGAAACGTTACTCGATTTAGAAGGAACTGTCTTAGAACACATAGTATTTCATAGCGACGCAATTTCCGTGTGAATTCGTCAATGTGTGGGAGTGAGGGATGCAGTAAAGAAGGATTAGTGGATCGGAAATGTGATTGTCGTATCCCAAAAGAAAATCCTGTCACTTCCATAGAAACGTTACTCGATTTAGAAGGAAAAGTCTTAGAACACATAGTATTTCATAGCGACGCAATTTCCGTGCGAATTCGTCAATCAGTGGGAGTGAGGGATGCAGTAAAAAAGGATTAGTGGATCGGAAATGAGATTGTCGTATCCCAAAAGAAAATGCTGTCGTTTCCATAGAAACGTTACTCGATTTAGAAGGAAACGTCTTAGAACACATAGTATTTCATAGCGACGCAATTTCCGTGTGAATTAGTCAATGTGTGGGAGTGAGGGATGCAGTAAAGAAGGATTAGTGGATCGGAAATGAGATTGTCGTATCCCAAACGAAAAGCCTCGCGTTTCCATAGAAACATTACTCGATTTAGAAGATGTCATAGAACAAATAGTATTTCATAGCGACGGAATTTCCGTGTGAATTCGTCAATGTGTGGGAGTGTGGGATGCTGTAAAGAAGGATTAGTGGATCGGAAATGAGATTGTCGTATCCCAAAAGTAAATCCAGTCGTTTCCATAGAAGCGTAACTCGATTTAGTAGGAAATGTCTTAGAACACATAGTATTTCATAGCGACGCAATTTCCGTGTGAATTCGTCAATGAGTGGGAGTGAGGGATGCAGTAAAGAAGGATTAGTGGATCGGAAATGAGATTGTCGTATCCCAAAAGAAAATCCTGTCGTTTCCATAGAAACGTTGCTCGATATAGGAGGAAATGTCTTAGAACACATAGTATTTCATAGCGACGCAATTTCCCTGTGAATTCGTCAATGTGTGGGAGTGAGGGATGCAGTAAAGAAGGATTAGTGGATCGGAAATGAGATTGTCGTATCCCAAAAGAAAATCCTGTCGTTTCCATAGAAACGTTACTCGATTTACAAGGAGAAGTCATAGAACCCATAGTATTTCATAGCGACGCAATTCCGTGTGAATTCGTTAATGAGTGGGAGTGAGGGATGCAGTAAAGAAGGATAACTGGATCGGAAATGTGATTGTCGTATCCCAAAAGAAAATCCTGTCGTTTCCATAGAAACGTTACTCGATTTAGAAGGAAACGTCTTAGAACAAATAGTATTTCATAGCGACGCACTTTTCCGTGTGAATTCGTCAATGTGTGGGAGTGAGGGATGCTGTAAAGAAGGATTAGTGGATCGGAAATGAGATTGTCGTATCCCAAAAGAAAATCCTGTCGTTTCCATAGAAACGTTACTCGATTTAGAAGGAGAAGTCATAGAATCCATAGTATTTCATAGCGACGCAATTTCCGTGTGAATTCGTCAATGTGTGGGAGTGAGGGATGCAGTAAAGAAGGATTAGTGGATCGGTAATGAGATTGTCGTATCCCAAAAGAAAATCCTGTCGTTTCCATAGAAACGTCACTCGATTTAGAAGGAAATGTCTTAGAACACATTGAATTTCATAGCGACGCAATTTCCGTGTGAATTCGTCAGTGTGTGGGAGTGAGGGATGCAGTAAAGAAGGATTAGTGGATCGGAATTGAGATTGTCGTATCCCAAAAGAAAATCCTGCCGTTTCCATAGAAACGTTACTCGATTTAGAAGGAAATGTCTTAGAACACATAGTATTTCATAGCGACGCAATTTCCGTGTGAATTCGTCAATGTGTGGGAGTGAGGGTTCCAGTAAAGAAGGATTAGTGGATCGGAAATGTGATTGTAGTATCCCAAAAGAAAATCCTGTCGTTTCCATAGAAACGTTACTCGATTTAGAAGGAAATGTCTTAGAACACATAGTATTTCATAGCGACGCAATTTCCGTGTGAATTCGTCAATGAGTGGGAGTGAGGGATGCAGTAAAGAAGGAGTACTGGATCGGAAATGAGATTGTCTTATCCCAAAAGATAATCCTGTCGTTTCCATAGAAACGTTACTTGATTTTAAAGGAGACGTCATAGAACCCATAGCATTTCATAGCGACGCAATTTCCGTGTGAATTAGTCAATGTGTGGGAGTGAGGGATGCAGTAAAGAAGGATTAGTGGATCGGAAATGAGATTGTCGTATCCCAAACGAAAAGCCTCTCATTTCCATAGAAACATTACTCGATTTAGAAGATGTCATAGAACAAATAGTATTTCATAGCGACGGAATTTCCGTGTGAATTCGTCAATGTGTGGGAGTGAGGGATGCAGTAAAGAAGGATTAGTGGATCGGAAATGAGATTGTCGTATCCCAAAAGAAAATCCTGTCGTTTCCATAGAAACGTTACTCGATTTACAAGGAGAAGTCATAGAACCCATAGTATTTCATAGCGACGCAATTCCGTGTGAATTCGTTAATGAGTGGGAGTGAGGGATGCAGTAAAGAAGGATTACTGGATCGGAAATGTGATTGTCGTATCCCAAAAGAAAATCCTGTCGTTTCCATAGAAACGTTACTCGATTTAGAAGGAAATGTCTTAGAACACATAGTATTTCATGGCGACGCAATTTCCGTGTGAATTCGTCAATGAGTGGGAGTGAGGGATGCAGTAGAGAAGGATTAGAGGATCGGATGTGAGATTGTCGTATCACAAAAGAAAATGCTGTCGTTTCCATAGAAACGTTACTCGATTTAGAAGGAGAAGTCATAGAACTGATGGTATTTCATTGCGACGCAATTGCTGTCATAATTCGTCAATGTGTGGGAGTGAGGGATGCAGTAAAGAAGGATTAGTGGATCGGAAATGTGATTGTCGTATGACAAAAGAAACTCCTGTCATTTCCATAGAAACGTTACTCGATTTAGAAGGAAATGTCTTAGACCACATAGTATTTCATAGCGTCGCCATTTCCGTGTGAATTCGTCAATGTGTGGGAGTGAGGGATGCAGTAAAGAAGGATTAGTGGATCGGAAATGAGATTGTCGTATCCGAAAAGAAAATCCTGTCGTTTCCATAGAAACGTTACTCGATTTAGAAGGAGAAGTCATAGAACAAATAGTATTTCATAGCGACGCAATTTGTGTGTGAATTCGTCATTGAGTGGGAGTGAGGGATGCTGTAAAGAAGGATTAGTTGATCGGAAATGAGATTGTCGTATCCCAAAAGAAAATCCTGTCGTTTCCATAGAAACGTAACTCGATTTAGAAGGAAATGTCGTAGAACACATAGTATTTCATAGCGACGCAATTTCCGCGTGAATTCGTCAATGTGTGGGAGTGAGGGATGCAGTAAAGAATGATTCGTGGATCGGAAATGTGATTGTCGTATCCCAAAAGAAAATCCTGTCGTTTCCATAGAAACGTTACTCGATTTAGAAGGAAATGTCTTAGAACACATAGTATTTCATAGCGACGCAATTTCCGTGTGAATTCGTCAATGAGTGGGAGTGAGGGATGCAGTAAAGAAGGATTAGTGGATCGGAAATGAGATTGTCGTATCCCAAAAGAATATCCTGTCGTTTCCTTAGAAACTTTACTCGATTTAGAAGGAGAAGTCATAGAACACATAGTATCTCATAGCGACGCAATTTCCGTGTGAATTCGTCAATGTGTGGGAGTGAGGGATGCAGTAAAGAAGGATTAGTGGATCGGAAATGTGATTGTCGTATCCCAAAAGAAAATCCTGTCGTTTCCATAGAAACGTTAATTGATTTAGAAGGAAATGTCTTAGAACCCATAGTATTTCATAGCGACGCAATTTCCGTGTGAATTCGTCAATGTGTGGGAGTGAGGGATGTAGTAAAGAAGGATTAGTGGATCGGAAATGAGATTGTCGTATCCCAAAAGAAAATCCTGTCGTTTCCATAGAAACGTTACTCGATTTAGAAGGAAATGTCTTAGAACACATAGTATTTCATAGCGACGCAATTTCCGTGTGTGTATTAGTCAATGTGTGGGAGTGAGGGATGCAGTAAAGAAGGATTAGTGGATCGGAAATGTGATTGTCGTATCCCAAAAGAAAATCCTGTCGTTTCCATGGAAACGTTACTCGATTTAGAAGGAACTGTCTTAGAACACATAGTATTTCATAGCGACGCAATTTCCGTGTGAATTCGTCAATGTGTGGGAGTGAGGGATGCAGTAAAGAAGGATTAGTGGATCGGAAATGTGATTGTCGTATCCCAAAAGAAAATCCTGTCACTTCCATAGAAACGTTACTCGATTTAGAAGGAAAAGTCTTAGAACACATAGTATTTCATAGCGACGCAATTTCCGTGCGAATTCGTCAATCAGTGGGAGTGAGGGATGCAGTAAAAAAGGATTAGTGGATCGGAAATGAGATTGTCGTATCCCAAAAGAAAATGCTGTCGTTTCCATAGAAACGTTACTCGATTTAGAAGGAAACGTCTTAGAACACATAGTATTTCATAGCGACGCAATTTCCGTGTGAATTAGTCAATGTGTGGGAGTGAGGGATGCAGTAAAGAAGGATTAGTGGATCGGAAATGAGATTGTCGTATCCCAAACGAAAAGCCTCGCGTTTCCATAGAAACATTACTCGATTTAGAAGATGTCATAGAACAAATAGTATTTCATAGCGACGGAATTTCCGTGTGAATTCGTCAATGTGTGGGAGTGTGGGATGCTGTAAAGAAGGATTAGTGGATCGGAAATGAGATTGTCGTATCCCAAAAGTAAATCCAGTCGTTTCCATAGAAGCGTAACTCGATTTAGTAGGAAATGTCTTAGAACACATAGTATTTCATAGCGACGCAATTTCCGTGTGAATTCGTCAATGAGTGGGAGTGAGGGATGCAGTAAAGAAGGATTAGTGGATCGGAAATGAGATTGTCGTATCCCAAAAGAAAATCCTGTCGTTTCCATAGAAACGTTGCTCGATATAGGAGGAAATGTCTTAGAACACATAGTATTTCATAGCGACGCAATTTCCCTGTGAATTCGTCAATGTGTGGGAGTGAGGGATGCAGTAAAGAAGGATTAGTGGATCGGAAATGAGATTGTCGTATCCCAAAAGAAAATCCTGTCGTTTCCATAGAAACGTTACTCGATTTACAAGGAGAAGTCATAGAACCCATAGTATTTCATAGCGACGCAATTCCGTGTGAATTCGTTAATGAGTGGGAGTGAGGGATGCAGTAAAGAAGGATAACTGGATCGGAAATGTGATTGTCGTATCCCAAAAGAAAATCCTGTCGTTTCCATAGAAACGTTACTCGATTTAGAAGGAAACGTCTTAGAACAAATAGTATTTCATAGCGACGCACTTTTCCGTGTGAATTCGTCAATGTGTGGGAGTGAGGGATGCTGTAAAGAAGGATTAGTGGATCGGAAATGAGATTGTCGTATCCCAAAAGAAAATCCTGTCGTTTCCATAGAAACGTTACTCGATTTAGAAGGAGAAGTCATAGAACCCATAGTATTTCATAGCGACGCAATTTCCGTGTGAATTCGTCAATGTGTGGGAGTGAGGGATGCAGTAAAGAAGGATTAGTGGATCGGTAATGAGATTGTCGTATCCCAAAAGAAAATCCTGTCGTTTCCATAGAAACGTCACTCGATTTAGAAGGAAATGTCTTTGAACACATAGTATTTCATAGCGACGCAATTTCCGTGTGAATTCGTCAGTGTGTGGGAGTGAGGGATGCAGTAAAGAAGGATTAGTGGATCGGAATTGAGATTGTCGTATCCCAAAAGAAAATCCTGCCGTTTCCATAGAAACGTTACTCGATTTAGAAGGAAATGTCTTAGAACACATAGTATTTCATAGCGACGCAATTTCCGTGTGAATTCGTCAATGTGTGGGAGTGAGGGTTCCAGTAAAGAAGGATTAGTGGATCGGAAATGTGATTGTAGTATCCCAAAAGAAAATCCTGTCGTTTCCATAGAAACGTTACTCGATTTAGAAGGAAATGTCTTAGAACACATAGTATTTCATAGCGACGCAATTTCCGTGTGAATTCGTCAATGAGTGGGAGTGAGGGATGCAGTAAAGAAGGAGTACTGGATCGGAAATGAGATTGTCTTATCCCAAAAGAAAATCCTGTCGTTTCCATAGAAACGTTACTTGATTTTAAAGGAGACGTCATAGAACCCATAGCATTTCATAGCGACGCAATTTCCGTGTGAATTAGTCAATGTGTGGGAGTGAGGGATGCAGTAAAGAAGGATTAGTGGATCGGAAATGAGATTGTCGTATCCCAAACGAAAAGCCTCTCATTTCCATAGAAACATTACTCGATTTAGAAGATGTCATAGAACAAATAGTATTTCATAGCGACGGAATTTCCGTGTGAATTCGTCAATGTGTGGGAGTGAGGGATGCAGTAAAGAAGGATTAGTGGATCGGAAATGAGATTGTCGTATCCCAAAAGAAAATCCTGTCGTTTCCATAGAAACGTTACTCGATTTACAAGGAGAAGTCATAGAACCCATAGTATTTCATAGCGACGCAATTCCGTGTGAATTCGTTAATGAGTGGGAGTGAGGGATGCAGTAAAGAAGGATTACTGGATCGGAAATGTGATTGTCGTATCCCAAAAGAAAATCCTGTCGTTTCCATAGAAACGTTACTCGATTTAGAAGGAAATGTCTTAGAACACATAGTATTTCATGGCGACGCAATTTCCGTGTGAATTCGTCAATGAGTGGGAGTGAGGGATGCAGTAGAGAAGGATTAGAGGATCGGATGTGAGATTGTCGTATCACAAAAGAAAATGCTGTCGTTTCCATAGAAACGTTACTCGATTTAGAAGGAGAAGTCATAGAACTGATGGTATTTCATTGCGACGCAATTGCTGTCATAATTCGTCAATGTGTGGGAGTGAGGGATGCAGTAAAGAAGGATTAGTGGATCGGAAATGTGATTGTCGTATGACAAAAGAAACTCCTGTCATTTCCATAGAAACGTTACTCGATTTAGAAGGAAATGTCTTAGAACACATAGTATTTCATAGCGTCGCCATTTCCGTGTGAATTCGTCAATGTGTGGGAGTGAGGGATGCAGTAAAGAAGGATTAGTGGATCGGAAATGAGATTGTCGTATCCGAAAAGAAAATCCTGTCGTTTCCATAGAAACGTTACTCGATTTAGAAGGAGAAGTCATAGAACCCATAATATTTCATAGCGACGCAATTTGTGTGTGAATTCGTCATTGAGTGGGAGTGAGGGATGCTGTAAAGAAGGATTAGTTGATCGGAAATGAGATTGTCGTATCCCAAAAGAAAATCCTGTCGTTTCCATAGAAACGTAACTCGATTTAGAAGGAAATGTCGTAGAACACATAGTATTTCATAGCGACGCAATTTCCGCGTGAATTCGTCAATGTGTGGGAGTGAGGGATGCAGTAAAGAATGATTCGTGGATCGGAAATGTGATTGTCGTATCCCAAAAGAAAATCCTGTCGTTTCCATAGAAACGTTACTCGATTTAGAAGGAAATGTCTTAGAACACATAGTATTTCATAGCGACGCAATTTCCGTGTGAATTCGTCAATGAGTGGGAGTGAGGGATGCAGTAAAGAAGGATTAGTGGATCGGAAATGAGATTGTCGTATCCCAAAAGAATATCCTGTCGTTTCCTTAGAAACTTTACTCGATTTAGAAGGAGAAGTCATAGAACACATAGTATCTCATAGCGACGCAATTTCCGTGTGAATTCGTCAATGTGTGGGAGTGAGGGATGCAGTAAAGAAGGATTAGTGGATCGGAAATGTGATTGTCGTATCCCAAAAGAAAATCCTGTCGTTTCCATAGAAACGTTAATTGATTTAGAAGGAAATGTCTTAGAACCCATAGTATTTCATAGCGACGCAATTTCCGTGTGAATTCGTCAATGTGTGGGAGTGAGGGATGTAGTAAAGAAGGATTAGTGGATCGGAAATGAGATTGTCGTATCCCAAAAGAAAATCCTGTCGTTTCCATAGAAACGTTACTCGATTTAGAAGGAAATGTCTTAGAACACATAGTTTTTCATAGCGACGCAATTTCCGTGTGAATTCGTCAGTGTGTGGGAGTGAGGGATGCAGTAAAGAAGGATTAGTGGATCGGAAATGAGATTGTCGTATCCCAAAAGAAAATCCTGCCGTTTCCATAGAAACCTTACTCGATTTAGAAGGAAATGTCTTAGAACTCATAGTATTTCATAGCGACGCAATTTCCGTGTGAATTCGTCAATGTGTGGGAGTGAGGGTTCCAGTAAAGAAGGATTAGTGGATCGGAAATGTGATTGTAGTATCAAAAAAGAAAATCCTGTCGTTTCCATAGAAACGTTACTCGATTTAGAAGGAAATGTCTTAGAACACATAGTATTTCATAGCGACGCAATTTCCGTGTGAATTCGTCAATGAGTGGGAGTGAGGGATGCAGTAAAGAAGGATTACTGGATCGGAAATGAGATTGTCTTATCCCAAAAGAAAATCCTGTCGTTTCCATAGAAACGTTACTTGATTTTGAAGGAGACGTCATAGAACCCATAGCATTTCATAGCGACGCAATTTCCGTGTGAATTAGTCAATGTGTGGGAGTGAGGGATGCGGTAAAGAAGGATTAGTGGATCGGAAATGAGAATGTCGTATCCCAAACGAAAAGCCTCTCGTTTCCATACAAACGTTACTCGATTTAGAACATGTCATAGAACAAATAGTATTTCATAGCGACGCAATTTCCGTGTGAATTCGTCAATGTGTGGGACTGAGGGATGCAGTAAAGAAGGAATAGTGGATCGGAAATGAGATTGTCGTATCCCAAAAGAAAATGCTGTCGTTTCCATAGAAACGTTACTCGATTTAGAAGGAGAAGTAATAGAACCGATAGTATTTCATTGCGACGCAATTGCTGTCATAATTCGTCAATGTGTGGGAGTGAGGGATGCAGTAAAGAAGGATTAGTGGATCGGAAATGTGATTGTCGTATGACAAAAGAAACTCCTGTCGTTTCCATAGAAACGTTACTCGATTTAGAAGGAAATGTCTTAGAACACATAGTATTTCATAGCGACGCAATTTCCGTGTGAATTCGTCAATGTGTGGGAGTGAGGGATGCAGTAAAGAAGGATTAGTGGATCGGAAATGAGATTGTCGTATCCCAAAAGAAAATCCTGTCGTTTCCATAGAAACGTTACTCGATTTACAAGGAGAAGTCATAGAACCCATAGTATTTCATAGCGACGCAATTCCGTGTGAATTCGTTAATGAGTGGGAGTGAGGGATGCAGTAAAGAAGGATTACTGGATCGGAAATGTGATTGTCGTATCCCAAAAGAAAATCCTGTCGTTTCCATAGAAACGTTACTCGATTTAGAAGGAAATGTCTTAGAACACATAGTATTTCATGGCGACGCAATTTCCGTGTGAATTCGTCAATGAGTGGGAGTGAGGGATGCAGTAGAGAAGGATTAGAGGATCGGATGTGAGATTGTCGTATCACAAAAGAAAATGCTGTCGTTTCCATAGAAACGTTACTCGATTTAGAAGGAGAAGTCATAGAACTGATGGTATTTCATTGCGACGCAATTGCTGTCATAATTCGTCAATGTGTGGGAGTGAGGGATGCAGTAAAGAAGGATTAGTGGATCGGAAATGTGATTGTCGTATGACAAAAGAAACTCCTGTCATTTCCATAGAAACGTTACTCGATTTAGAAGGAAATGTCTTAGAACACATAGTATTTCATAGCGTCGCAATTTCCGTGTGAATTCGTCAATGTGTGGGAGTGAGGGATGCAGTAAAGAAGGATTAGTGGATCGGAAATGAGATTGTCGTATCCGAAAAGAAAATCCTGTCGTTTCCATAGAAACGTTACTCGATTTAGAAGGAGAAGTCATAGAACCCATAGTATTTCATAGCGACGCAATTTGTGTGTGAATTCGTCATTGAGTGGGAGTGAGGGATGCTGTAAAGAAGGATTAGTTGATCGGAAATGAGATTGTCGTATCCCAAAAGAAAATCCTGTCGTTTCCATAGAAACGTTACTCGATTTAGAAGGAAATGTCGTAGAACACATAGTATTTCATAGCGACGCAATTTCCGTGTGAATTCGTCAATGTGTGGGAGTGAGGGATGCAGTAAAGAATGATTCGTGGATCGGAAATGTGATTGTCGTATCCCAAAAGAAAATCCTGTCGTTTCCATAGAAACGTTACTCGATTTAGAAGGAAATGTCTTAGAACACATAGTATTTCATAGCGACGCAATTTCCGTGTGAATTCGTCAATGAGTGGGAGTGAGGGATGCAGTAAAGAAGGATTAGTGGATCGGAAATGAGATTGTCGTATCCCAAAAGAATATCCTGTCGTTTCCTTAGAAACTTTACTCGATTTAGAAGGAGAAGTCATAGAACACATAGTATCTCATAGCGACGCAATTTCCGTGCGAACTCGTCAATGTGTGGGAGTGAGGGATGCAGTAAAGAAGGATTAGTGGATCGGGAATGTGATTGTCGTATCCCAAAAGAAAATCCTGTCGTTTCCATAGAAACGTTAATTGATTTAGAAGGAAATGTCTTAGAACCCATAGTATTTCATAGCGACGCAATTTCCGTGTGAATTCGTCAATGTGTGGGAGTGAGGGATGTAGTAAAGAAGGATTAGTGGATCGGAAATGAGATTGTCGTATCCCAAAAGAAAATACTGTCGTTTCCATAGAAACGTTACTCGATTTAGAAGGAAATGTCTTAGAACACATAGTATTTCATAGCGACGCAATTTCCGTGTGAATTAGTCAATGTGTGGGAGTGAGGGATGCAGTAAAGAAGGATTAGTGGATCGGAAATGAGATTGTCGTATCCCAAACGAAAAGCCTCTCATTTCCATAGAAACATTACTCGATTTAGAAGATGTCATAGAACAAATAGTATTTCATAGCGACGGAATTTCCGTGTGAATTCGTCAATGTGTGGGAGTGAGGGATGCAGTAAAGAAGGATTAGTGGATCGGAAATGAGATTGTCGTATCCCAAAAGAAAATCCTGTCGTTTCCATAGAAACGTTACTCGATTTACAAGGAGAAGTCATAGAACCCATAGTATTTCATAGCGACGCAATTCCGTGTGAATTCGTTAATGAGTGGGAGTGAGGGATGCAGTAAAGAAGGATTACTGGATCGGAAATGTGATTGTCGTATCCCAAAAGAAAATCCTGTCGTTTCCATAGAAACGTTACTCGATTTAGAAGGAAATGTCTTAGAACACATAGTATTTCATGGCGACGCAATTTCCGTGTGAATTCGTCAATGAGTGGGAGTGAAGGATGCAATAGAGAAGGATTAGAGGATCGGATGTGAGATTGTCGTATCACAAAAGAAAATGCTGTCGTTTCCATAGAAACGTTACTCGATTTAGAAGGAGAAGTCATAGAACTGATGGTATTTCATTGCGACGCAATTGCTGTCATAATTCGTCAATGTGTGGGAGTGAGGGATGCAGTAAAGAAGGATTAGTGGATCGGAAATGTGATTGTCGTATGACAAAAGAAACTCCTGTCATTTCCATAGAAACGTTACTCGATTTAGAAGGAAATGTCTTAGAACACATAGTATTTCATAGCGTCGCAATTTCCGTGTGAATTCGTCAATGTGTGGGAGTGAGGGATGCAGTAAAGAAGGATTAGTGGATCGGAAATGAGATTGTAGTATCCGAAAAGAAAATCCTGTCGTTTCCATAGAAACGTTACTCGATTTAGAAGGAGAAGTCATAGAACCCATAGTATTTCATAGCGACGCAATTTGTGTGTGAATTCGTCATTGAGTGGGAGTGAGGGATGCTGTAAAGAAGGATTAGTTGATCGGAAATGAGATTGTCGTATCCCAAAAGAAAATCCTGTCGTTTCCATAGAAACGTTACTCGATTTAGAAGGAAATGTCGTAGAACACATAGTATTTCATAGCGACGCAATTTCCGTGTGAATTCGTCAATGTGTGGGAGTGAGGGATGCAGTAAAGAATGATTCGTGGATCGGAAATGTGATTGTCGTATCCCAAAAGAAAATCCTGTCGTTTCCATAGAAACGTTACTCGATTTAGAAGGAAATGTCTTAGAACACATAGTATTTCATAGCGACGCAATTTCCGTGTGAATTCGTCAATGAGTGGGAGTGAGGGATGCAGTAAAGAAGGATTAGTGGATCGGAAATGAGATTGTCGTATCCCAAAAGAATATCCTGTCGTTTCCTTAGAAACTTTACTCGATTTAGAAGGAGAAGTCATAGAACACATAGTATCTCATAGCGACGCAATTTCCGTGTGAATTCGTCAATGTGTGGGAGTGAGGGATGCAGTAAAGAAGGATTAGTGGATCGGAAATGTGATTGTCGTATCCCAAAAGAAAATCCTGACGTTTCCATAGAAACGTTAATTGATTTAGAAGGAAATGTCTTAGAACCCATAGTATTTCATAGCGACGCAATTTCCGTGTGAATTCGTCAATGTGTGGGAGTGAGGGATGTAGTAAAGAAGGATTAGTGGATCGGAAATGAGATTGTCGTATCCCAAATGAAAATCCTGTCGTTTCCATAGAAACGTTACTCGATTTAGAAGGAAATGTCTTAGAACACATTGTATTTCATAGCGACGCAATTTCCGTGTGAATTCGTCAATGTGTTGGAGTGAGGGATGCGGTAAAGAAGGATTAGTGGATCGGAAGTGTGATTGTCGATTCCCAAAAGAACGCCCTGTCGTTTCCATAGAAACGTTACTCGATTTTGAAGGAATTGTCGTAGAACACATAGTATTTCATAGCGATGCAATTTCCGTGTGAATTCGTCAATGAGTGGGAGTGAGGGATGCAGTAAAGAGGGATTAGTGGATCGGAAATGAGATTGTCGTATCCCAAAAGAAAATACTGTCGTTTCCATAGAAACGTTACTCGATTTTAAAGGAAATGTCTTAGAACACATAGTATTTCATAGCGACGCAATTTCCGTGTGAATTTGTCAATGTGTGGGAGTGGGGGATGCAGTAAAGAAGGATTAGTGGATCGGAAATGAGATTGTCGTGTCCCAAAAGAAAATCCTGTCATTTCCAAAGAAACGTTATTCGATTTAGAAGGAAATGTCTTAGAACACATAGTATTTCATAGCGTCGCAATTTGCGTGTGAATTCGTCAATGAGTGGGAGTGAGGGATGCAGTAAAGAAGGATTAGTGGATCGGAAATGAGATTGTCGTATCCCAAAAGAAAATCCTGTCGTTTCCATAGAAACGTTACTCGATTTAGAAGGAAATGTCTTAGAACACATAGTACTTCATAGCGACGCAATTTACGTGTCAATTCGTCAATGTGTGGGAGCGAGGGATGCACTAAAGAAGGATTAGTGGATCGGAAATGTGATTGTCGTATCCCAAAAGAAAATCCTGTCGTTTCCATAGAAACGTTACTCGATTTAGAAGGAAACGTCTTAGAACACATAGTATTTCATAGCGACGCATTTTCCGTGTGAATTCGTCAATGTGTGGGAGTGAGGGATGCTGTAAAGAAGGATTAGTGGATCGGAAATGAGATTGTCGTATCCCAAAAGAAAATCCTGTCGTTTCCATAGAAACGTTACTCGAATTAGAAGGAGAAGTCATAGAACCCATAGTATTTCATAGCGACGCAATTTCCGCGTGAATTCGTCAATGTGTGGGAGTGAGGGATGCAGTAAAGAAGGATTAGTGGATCGGTAATGAGATTGTCGTATCCCAAAAGAAAATCCTGTCGTTTCCATAGAAACGTTACTAGATTTAGAAGGAAATGTCTTAGAACACATAGTATTTCATAGCGACGCAATTTCCGTGTGAATTCGTCAGTGTGTGGGAGTGAGGGATGCAGTAAAGAAGGATTAGTGGATCGGAAATGAGATTGTCGAATCCCAAAAGAAAATCCTGCCGTTTCCATAGAAACCTTACTCGATTTAGAAGGAAATATCTTAGAAATCATAGTATTTCATAGCGACGCAATTTCCGTGTGAATTCGTCAATGTGTGGGAGTGAGGGTTCCAGTAAAGAAGGATTAGTGGATCGGAAATGTGATTGTAGTATCAAAAAAGAAAATCCTGTCGTTTCCATAGAAACGTTACTCGATTTAGAATGAAATGTCTTAGAACACATAGTATTTCATAGCGACGCAATTTCCGTGTGAATTCGTCAATGAGTGGGAGTGAGGGATGCAGTAAAGAAGGATTACTGGATCGGAAATGAGATTGTCTTATCCCAAAAGAAAATCCTGTCGTTTCCATAGAAACGTTACTTGATTTTGAAGGAGACGTCATAGAACCCATAGCATTTCATAGCGACGCAATTTCCGTGTGAATTAGTCAATGTGTGGGAGTGAGGGATGCGGTAAAGAAGGATTAGTGGATCGGAAATGAGAATGTCGTATCCCAAACGAAAAGCCTCTCGTTTCCATACAAACGTTACTCGATTTAGAACATGTCATAGAACAAATAGTATTTCATAGCGACGCAATTTCCGTGTGAATTCGTCAATGTGTTGGACTGAGGGATGCAGTAAAGAAGGAATAGTGGATCGAAAATGAGATTGTCGTATCCCAAAAGAAAATGCTGTCGTTTCCATAGAAACGTTACTCGATTTAGAAGGAGAAGTAATAGAACCGATAGTATTTCATTGCGACGCAATTGCTGTCATAATTCGTCAATGTGTGGGAGTGAGGGATGCAGTAAAGAAGGATTAGTGGATCGGAAATGTGATTGTCGTATGACAAAAGAAACTCCTGTCGTTTCCATAGAAACGTTACTCGATTTAGAAGGAAATGTCTTAGAACACATAGTATTTCATAGCGACGCAATTTCCGTGTGAATTCGTCAATGTGTGGGAGTGAGGGATGCAGTAAAGAAGGATTAGTGGATCGGAAGTGAGATTGTCGTATCCCAAAAGAAAATCCTGTCGTTTCCATAGAAACGTTACTCGATTTAGAAGGAGAAGTCATAGAACCCATAGTATTTCATAGCGACGCAATTTCTGTGTGAATTCGTCAATGAGTGGGAGTGAGGGATGCAGTGAAGAAGGATTAGTGGATCGGAAATGAGATTGTCGTATCCCAAAAGAAAATCCTGTCGTTTCCATAGAAACGTTACTCGATTTAGAAGGAAATGTCTTAGAACACATAGTATTTCATAGCGACGCAATTTACGTGTCAATTCGTCAATGTGTGGGAGTGAGGGATGCAGTAAAGAAGGATTAGTGGATCGGAAATGTGATTGTCGTATCCCAAAAGAAAATCCTGTCGTTTCCATAGAAACGTTACTCGATTTAGAAGGAAACGTCTTAGAACACATAGTATTTCATAGCGACGCATTTTCCGTGTGAATTCGTCAATGTGTGGGAGTGAGGGATGCAGTAAAGAAGGATTAGTGGATCGGAAATGAGATTGTCGTATCCCAAAAGAATATCCTGTCGTTTCCTTAGAAACTTTACTCGATTTAAAAGGAGAAGTCATAGAACACATAGTATCTCATAGCGACGCAATTTCCGTGTGAATTCGTCAATGTGTGGGAGTGAGGGATGCAGTAAAGAAGGATTAGTGGATCGGAAATGTGATTGTCGTATCCCAAAAGAAAATCCTGTCGTTCCCATAGAAACGTTACTTGATTTAGAAGGAAATGTCTTAGAACCCATAGTATTTCATACCGAGGCAATTTCCGTGTGAATTCGTCAATGTGTGGGAGTGAGGGATGTAGTAAAGAAGGATTAGTGGATCGAAAGTGTGATTGTCGATTCCCAAAAGAACACCCTGTCGTTTCCATAGAAACGTTACTCGATTTTGAAGGAATTGTCGTAGAACACATAGTATTTCATAGCGATGCAATTTCCGTGTGAATTCGTCAATGTGTGGGAGTGAGGGATGCAGTAAAGAAGGATTAGTCGATCGGAAATGTGATTGTCGTATGACAAAAGAAACTCCTGTCGTTTCCATAGAAACGTTACTCGATTTAGAAGGAAATGTCTTAGAACACATAGTATTTCATAGCGACGCAATTTCCGTGTGAATTCGTCAGTGTGTGGGAGTGAGGGATGCAGTAAAGAAGGATTAGTGGATCGGAAATGAGATTGTCGTATCCCAAAAGAAAATCCTGCCGTTTCCATAGAAACCTTACTCGATTTAGAAGGAAATGTCTTAGAACTCATAGTATTTCATAGCGCCGCAATTTCCGTGTGAATTCGTCAATGTGTGGGAGTGAGGGTTCCAGTAAAGAAGGATTAGTGGATCGGAAATGTGATTGTAGTATCCCAAAAGAAAATCCTGTCGTTTCCATAGAAACGTTACTCGATTTAGAAGGAAATGTCTTAGAACACATAGTATTTCATAGCGACGCAATATCCGTGTGAATTCTTCAATGAGTGGGAGTGAGGGATGCAGTAAAGAAGGATTACTGGATCGGAAATGAGATTGTCTTATCCCAAAAGAAAATCCTGTCGTTTCAATAGAAACGTCACTCGATTTAGAAGGAAATGTCTTAGAACACATAGTATTTCATAGCGACGCAATTTACGTGTCAATTCGTCAATGTGTGGGAGTGAGGGATGCAGTAAAGAAGGATTAGTGGATCGGAAATGTGATTGTCGTATCCCAAAAGAAAATCCTGTCATTTCCATAGAAACGTTACTCGATTTAGAAGGAAACGTCTTAGAACACATAGTATTTCATAGCGACGCATTTTCCGTGTGAATTCGTCAATGTGTGGGTGTGAGGGATGCTGTAAAGATGGATTAGTGGATCGGAAATGAGATTGTCGTATCCCAAAAGAAAATCCTGTCGTTTCCATAGAAACGTTACTCGAATTAGAAGAAGTCATAGAACCCATAGTATTTCATAGCGACGCAATTTCCGTGCGAATTCGTCAATGTGTGGGAGTGAGGGATGCAGTAAAGAAGGATTAGTGGATCGGTAATGAGATTGTCGTATCCCAAAAGAAAATCCTGTCGTTTCAATAGAAACGTCACTCGATTTAGAAGGAAATGTCTTAGAACACATAGTATTTCATAGCGACGCAATTTCCGTGTGAATTCGTCAGTGTGTGGGAGTGAGGGATGCAGTAAAGAAGGATTAGTGGATCGGAAATGAGATTGTCGTATCCCAAAAGAAAATCCTGCCGTTTCCATAGAAACCTTACTCGATTTAGAAGGAAATGTCTTAGAACTCATAGTATTTCATAGCGACGCAATTTCCGTGTGAATTCGTCAATGTGTGGGAGTGAGGGTTCCAGTAAAGAAGGATTAGTGGATCGGAAATGTGATTGTAGTATCCCAAAAGAAAATCCTGTCGATTCCATAGAAACGTTACTCGATTTAGAAGGAAATGTCTTAGAACACATAGTATTTCATAGCGACGCAATTTCCGTGTGAATTCGTCAATGAGTGGGAGTGAGGGATGCAGTAAAGAAGGATTACTGGATCGGAAATGAGATTGTCTTATCCCAAAAGAAAATCCTGTCGTTTCCATAGAAACGTTACTTGATTTTGAAGGAGACGTCATAGAACCCATAGCAATTCATAGCGACGCAATTTCCGTGTGAATTAGTCAATGTGTGGGAGTGAGGGATGCAGTAAAGAAGGATTAGTGGATCGGAAATGAGACTGTCGTATCCCAAACGAAAAGCCTCTCGTTTCCATACAAACGTTACTCGATTTAGAACATGTCATAGAACAAATAGTATTTCATAGCGACGCAATTTCCGTGTGAATTCGTCAATGTGTGGGAGTGAGGGATGCAGTAAAGAAGGAATAGTGGATCGGAAATGAGATTTTCGTATCCCAAAAGAAAATGCTGTCGTTTCCATAGAAACGTTACTCGATTTAGAAGGAGAAGTAATAGAACCGATAGTATTTCATTGCGACGCAATTGCTGTCATAATTCGTCAATGTGTGGGAGTGAGGGATGCAGTAAAGAAGGATTAGTGGATCGGAAATGTGATTGTCGTATGACAAAAGAAACTCCTGTCGTTTCCATAGAAACGTTACTCGATTTAGAAGGAAATGTCTTAGAACACATAGTATTTCATAGCGACGCAATTTCCGTGTGAATTCGTCAATGTGTGGGAGTGAGGGATGCAGTAAAGAAGGATTAGTGGATCGGAAATGAGATTGTCGTATCCCAAATGAAAATCCTGTCGTTTCCATAGAAACGTTACTCGATTTAGAAGGAAATGTCTTAGAACACATTGTATTTCATAGCGACGCAATTTCCGTGTGAATTCGTCAATGTGTTGGAGTGAGGGATGCGGTAAAGAAGGATTAGTGGATCGGAAGTGTGATTGTCGATTCCCAAAAGAACACCCTGTCGTTTCCATAGAAACGTTACTCGATTTTGAAGGTATTGTCGTAGAACACATAGTATTTCATAGCGATGCAATTTCCGTGTGAATTCGTCAATGAGTGGGAGTGAGGAATGCAGTAATGAAGGATTAGTGGATCGGAAATAAGATTGTCGTATCCCAAAAGAAAATACTGTCGTTTCCATAGAAACGTTACTCGATTTTAAAGGAAATGTCTTAGAACACATAGTATTTCATAGCGACGCAATTTCCGTGTGAATTTGTCAATGTGTGGGAGTGGGGGATGCAGTAAAGAAGGATTAGTGGATCGGAAATGAGATTGTCGTATCCCAAAAGAAAATCCTGTCGTTTCCAAAGAAACGTTATTCGATTTAGAAGGAAATGTCTTAGAACACATAGTATTTCATAGCGTCGCAATTTGCGTGTGAATTCGTCAATGAGTGGGAGTGAGGGTTGCAGTAAAGAAGGATTAGTGGATCGGAAATGAGATTGTCGTATCCCAAAAGAAAATCCTGTCGTTTCCATAGAAACGTTACTCGATTTAGAAGGAAATGTCTTAGAACACATAGTATTTCATAGCGACGCAATTTACGTGTCAATTCGTCAATGTGTGGGAGTGAGGGATGCAGTAAAGAAGGATTAGTGGATCGGAAATGTGATTGTCGTATCCCAAAAGAAAATCCTGTCGTTTCCATAGAAACGTTACTCGATTTAGAAGGAAACGTCTTAGAACACATAGTATTTCATAGCGACGCATTTTCCGTGTGAATTCGTCAATGTGTGGGAGTGAGGGATGCTGTAAAGAAGGATTAGTGGATCGGAAATGAGATTGTCGTATCGCAAAAGAAAATCCTGTCGTTTACATAGAAACGTTACTCGAATTAGAAGGAGAAGTCATAGAACCCATAGTATTTCATAGCGACGCAATTTCCGTGTGAATTCGTCAATGTGTGGGAGTGAGGGTTCCAGTAAAGAAGGATTAGTGGATCGGAAATGAGGTTGTAGTATCCCAAAAGAAAATCCTGTCGTTTCCACAGAAACGTTACTCGATTTAGAAGGAAATGTCTTAGAACACATAGTATTTCATAGCGACGCAATTTCCGTGTGAATTCGTCAATGAGTGGGAGTGAGGGATGCAGTAAAGAAGGATTACCGGATCGGAAATGAGATTGTCTTATCCCAAAAGAAAATCCTGTCGTTTCCATAGAAACGTTACTTGATTTTGAAGGAGACGTCATAGAACCCATAGCATTTCATAGCGACGCAATTTCTGTGTGAATTAGTCAATGTGTGGGAGTGAGGGATGCAGTAAAGAAGGATTAGTGGATCGGAAATGAGACTGTCGTATCCCAAACGAAAAGCCTCTCGTTTCCATACAAACGTTACTCGATTTAGAACATGTCATAGAACAAATAGTATTTCATAGCGACGCAATTTCCGTGTGAATTCGTCAATGTGTGGGACTGAGGGATGCAGTAATGAAGGAATAGTGTATCGGTAATGAGATTGTCGTATCCCAAAAGAAAATGCTGTCGTTTCCATAGAAACGTTACTCGATTTAGAAGGAGAAGTAATAGAACCGATAGTATTTCATTGCGACGCAATTGCTGTCATAATTCGTCAATGTGTGGGAGTGAGGGATGCAGTAAAGAAGGATTAGTGGATCGGAAATGTGATTGTCGAATGACAAAAGAAACTCCTGTCGTTTCCATAGAAACGTTACTCGATTTAGAAGGAAATGTCTTAGAACACATAGTATTTCATAGCGACGCAATTTCCGTGTGAATTCGTCAATGTGTGGGAGTGAGGGATGCAGTAAAGAAGGATTAGTGGATCGGAAATGAGATTGTCGTATCCCAAATGAAAATCCTGTCGTTTCCATAGAAACGTTACTCGATTTAGAAGGATATGTCTTAGAACACATTGTATTTCATAGCGACGCAATTTCCGTGTGAATTTGTCAATGTGTTGGAGTGAGGGATGCGGTAAAGAAGGATTAGTGGATCGGAAGTGTGATTGTCGATTCCCAAAAGAACACCCTGTCGTTTCCATAGAAACGTTACTCGATTTTGAAGGTATTGTCGTAGAACACATAGTATTTCATAGCGATGCAATTTCCGTGTGAATTCGTCAATGAGTGGGAGTGAGGGATGCAGTAATGAAGGATTAGTGGATCGGAAATGAGATTGTCGTATCCCAAAAGAAAATACTGTCGTTTCCATAGAAACGTTACTCGATTTTAAAGGAAATGTCTTAGAACACATAGTATTTCATAGCGACGCAATTTCCGTGTGAATTTGTCAATGTGTGGGAGTGGGGGATGCAGTAAAGAAGGATTAGTGGATCGGAAATGAGATTGTCGTATCCCAAAAGAAAATCCTGTCGTTTCCAAAGAAACGTTATTCGATTTAGAAGGAAATGTCTTAGAACACATAGTATTTCATAGCGTCGCAATTTGCGTGTGAATTCGTCAATGAGTGGGAGTGAGGGTTGCAGTAAAGAAGGATTAGTGGATCGGAAATGAGATTGTCGTATCCCAAAAGAAAATCCTGTCGTTTCCACAGAAACGTTACTCGATTTAGAAGGAAATGTCTTAGAACACATAGTATTTCATAGCGACGCAATTTACGTGTCAATTCGTCAATGTGTGGGAGTGAGGGATGCAGTAAAGAAGGATTAGTGGATCGGAAATGTGATTGTCGTATCCCAAAAGAAAATCCTGTCGTTTCCATAGAAACGTTACTCGATTTAGAAGGAAACGTCTTAGAACACATAGTATTTCATAGCGACGCATTTTCCGTGTGAATTCGTCAATGTGTGGGAGTGAGGGATGCTGTAAAGAAGGATTAGTGGATCGGAAATGAGATTGTCGTATCCCAAAAGAAAATCCTGTCG
Source organism: Schistocerca americana (assembly GCF_021461395.2). Lineage (NCBI taxonomy): Eukaryota > Metazoa > Arthropoda > Insecta > Orthoptera > Acrididae > Schistocerca > Schistocerca americana. The sequence continues at coordinate 9,954,471 of NC_060123.1, forward strand.
TTTCCATAGAAACGTTACTCGAATTAGAAGGAGAAGTCATAGAACCCATAGTATTTCATAGCGACGCAATTTCCGTGTGAATTCGTCAATGTGTGGGAGTGAGGGTTCCAGTAAAGAAGGATTAGTGTATCGGATATGAGATTGTAGTATCCCAAAAGAAAATCCTGTCGTTTCCATAGAAACGTTACTCGATTTAGAAGGAAATGTCTTAGAACACATAGTATTTCATAGCGACGCAATTTCCGTGTGAATTCGTCAATGAGTGGGAGTGAGGGATGCAGTAAAGACGGATTACTGGATCGGAAATGAGATTGTCTTATCCCAAAAGAAAATCCTGTCGTTTCCATAGAAACGTTACTTGATTTTGAAGGAGACGTCATAGAACCCATAGCATTTCATAGCGACGCAATTTCCGTGTGAATTAGTCAATGTGTGGGATGAGGGATGCAGTAAAGAAGGATTAGTGGATCGGAAATGAGACTGTCGTATCCCAAACGAAAAGCCTCTCGTTTCCATACAAACGTTACTCGATTTAGAACATGTCATAGAACAAATAGTATTTCATAGCGACGCAATTTCCGTGTGAATTCGTCAATGTGTGGGACTGAGGGATGCAGTAAAGAAGGAATAGTGTATCGGTAATGAGATTGTCGTATCCCAAAAGAAAATGCTGTCGTTTCCATAGAAACGTTACTCGATTTAGAAGGAGAAGTAATAGAACCGATACTATTTCATTGCGACGCAATTGCTGTCATAATTCGTCAATGTGTGGGAGTGAGGGATGCTGTAAAGAAGGATTAGTGGATCGGAAATGTGATTGTCGTATGACAAAAGAAACTCCTGTCGTTTCCATAGAAACGTTACTCGATTTAGAAGGAAATGTCTTAGAACACATAGTATTTCATAGCGACGCAATTTCCGTGTGAATTCGTCAATGTGTGGGAGTGAGGGATGCAGTAAAGAAGGATTAGTGGATCGGAAATGAGATTGTCGTATCCCAAAAGAAAATCCTGTCGTTTCCATAGAAACGTTACTCGAATTAGAAGGAGAAGTCATAGAACCCATAGTATTTCATAGCGACGCAATTTCCGTGTGAATTCGTCAATGTGTGGGAGTGAGGGATGCAGTAAAGAAGGATTAGTGGATCGGTAATGAGATTGTCGTATCCCAAAAGAAAATCCTGTCGTTTCAATAGAAACGTCACTCGATTTAGAAGGAAATGACTTAGAACACATAGTATTTCATAGCGACGCAATTTCCGTGTGAATTCGTCAGTGTGTGGGAGTGAGGGATGCAGTAAAGAAGGATTAGTGGATCGGAAATGAGATTGTCGTATCCCAAAAGAAAATCCTGCCATTTCCATAGAAACCTTACTCGATTTAGAAGGAAATGTCTTAGAACTCATAGTATTTCATAGCGCCGCAATTTCCGTGTGAATTCGTCAATGTGTGGGAGTGAGGGTTCCAGTAAGGAAGGATTAGTGGATCGGAAATGTGATTGTAGTATCCCAAAAGAAAATCCTGTCGTTTCCATAGAAACGTTACTCGATTTAGAAGGAAATGTCTTAGAACACATAGTATTTCATAGCGACGCAATTTCCGTGTGAATTCGTCAATGAGTGGGAGTGAGGGATGCAGTAAAGAAGGATTACTGGATCGGAAATGAGATTGTCTTATCCCAAAAGAAAATCCTGTCGTTTCAATAGAAACGTCACTCGATTTAGAAAGAAATGTCTTAGAACACATAGTATTTCATAGCGACGCAATTTACGTGTCAATTCGTCAATGTGTGGGAGTGAGGGATGCAGTAAAGAAGGATTAGTGGATCGGAAATGTGATTGTCGTATCCCAAAAGAAAATCCTGTCGTTTCCATAGAAACGTTACTCGATTTAGAAAGAAACGTCTTAGAACACATAGTATTTCATAGCGACGCATTTTCCGTGTGAATTCGTCAATGTGTGGGAGTGAGGGATGCTGTAAAGATGGATTAGTGGATCGGAAATGAGATTGTCGTATCAAAAAAGAAAATCCTGTCGTTTCCATAGAAACGTTACTCGAATTAGAAGGAGAAGTCATAGAACCCATAGTATTTCATAGCGACGCAATTTCCGTGTGAATTCGTCAATGTGTGGGAGTGAGGGATGCAGTAAAGAAGGATTAGTGGATCGGTAATGAGATTGTCGTATCCCAAAAGAAAATCCTGTCGTTTCAATAGAAACGTCACTCGATTTAGAAGGAAATGTCTTAGAACACATAGTATTTCATAGCGACGCAATTTCCGTGTGAATTCGTCAGTGTGTGGGAGTGAGGGATGCAGTAAAGAAGGATTAGTGGATCGGAAATGAGATTGTCCTATCCCAAAAGAAAATCCTGCCGTTTCCATAGAAACCTTACTCGATTTAGAAGGAAATGTCTTAGAACTCATAGTATTTCATAGCGACGCAATTTCCGTGTAAATTCGTCAATGTGTGGGAGTGAGGGTTCCAGTAAAGAAGGATTAGTGGATCGGAAATGTGATTGTAGTATCCCAAAAGAAAATCCTGTCGTTTCCATAGAAACGTTACTCGATTTAGAAGGAAATGTCTTAGAACACATAGTATTTCATAGCGACGCAATTTCCGTGTGAATTCGTCAATGAGTGGGAGTGAGGGATGCAGTAAAGAAGGATTACTGGATCGGAAATGAGATTGTCTTATCCCAAAAGAAAATCCTGTCGTTTCCATAGAAACGTTACTTGATTTTGAAGGAGACGTCATAGAACCCATAGCAATTCATAGCGACGCAATTTCCGTGTGAATTAGTCAATGTGTGGGAGTGAGGGATGCAGTAAAGAAGGATTAGTGGATCGGAAATGAGACTGTCGTATCCCAAACGAAAAGCCTCTCGTTTCCATACAAACGTTACTCGATTTAGAACATGTCATAGAACAAATAGTATTTCATAGCGACGCAATTTCCGTGTGAATTCGTCAATGTGTGGGACTGAGGGATGCAGTAAAGAAGGAATAGTGGATCGGAAGTGAGATTTTCGTATCCCAAAAGAAAATGCTGTCGTTTCCATAGAAACGTTACTCGATTTAGAAGGAGAAGTAATAGAACCGATAGTATTTCATTGCGACGCAATTGCTGTCATAATTCGTCAATGTGTGGGAGTGAGGGATGCAGTAAAGAAGGATTAGTGGATCGGAAATGTGATTGTCGTATGACAAAAGAAACTCCTGTCGTTTCCATAGAAACGTTACTCGATTTAGAAGGAAATGTCTTAGAACACATAGTATTTCATAGCGACGCAATTTCCGTGTGAATTCGTCAATGAGGGGGAGTGAGGGATGCAATAAAGAAGGATTAGTGGATCGGAAATGTGATAGTCGTATCCCAAAAGAAAATCATATCGTTTCCATAGAAATGATACTCGATTTAGAAGGAAATGTCTTAGAACACATAGTATTTCATAGCGACGCAATTTCCGTGTGAATTCGTCAATGAGTGGGAGTGAGGGATGCGGTAAAGAAGGATTAGTGGATCGGAAATGAGATTGTCGTATCCCAAAAGAAAATCCTGTCGTTTCCATAGAAACGTTACTCGATTTAGAAGGAGAAGTCATAGAACCCATAGTATTTCATAGCGACGCAATTTCTGTGTGAATTCGTCAATGAGTGGGAGTGAGGGATGCAATAAAGAAGGATTAGTGGATCGGAAATGTGATTGTCGTATCCCAAAAGAAAATCCTGTCGTTTCCATAGAAACGTTACTCGATTTAGAAGGAGAAGTCATAGAACCCATAGTATTTCATTGCGACGCAATTTCTGTGTGAATTCGTCATGAGTGGGAGTGAGGGATGCAGTAAAGAAGGATTAGTGGATCGGAAATGAGATTGTCGTATCCCAAAAGAAAATAATGTCGTTTCCATAGAAACGTTACTCAATTTAGAAGGAAATGTCTTAGAACACATAGTATTTCATAGCGACGCAATTTCCGTGTGAATTCGTCAATGAGTGGGAGTGAGGGATGCAGTAAAAAAGGATTAGTGGATCGGAAATGAGTTTGTCGCATCCCAAAAGAAAATCCTGTCGTTTCCATATAAACGTTACTCGATTTAGTAGGAAATGTCTTAGAACACATAGTATTTCATAGCGACTCAATTTCTGTGTGAATTCGTCAATGCGTGGGTGTGAGGGATGCAGTAAAGAAGGATTAGTGGATCGGAGTGTGATTGTCGTATCCCAAAAGAAAATCCTGTCGTTACCATAGAAACGTTACTCGATTTAGAAGGAAATGTCTTAGAACACATAGTATTTCATAGCGACGCAATTTCCGTGTGAATTCGTTAATGAGTGGGAGTGAGGGATGCAGTAAAGAAGGATTAGTGGATCGGAAATGAGATTGTCGTATCCCAAAAGAAAATCCTGTCGTTTCCATAGAAACGTTACTCGATTTAGAAGGAAATGTCTTAGAACACATAGTATTTCATAGCGACGCAATTTCCGTGTGAATTCGTCAATGTGTGGGAGTGAGGGATTCAGTAAAGAAGGATTAGTGGATCGGAATTGTGATTGTCGTATCCCAAAAGAAAGTCCTGTCGTTTCCATTGAATCGTTACTCGATTTAGAAGGAAATGTCTTAGAACACATAGTATTTCAAAGCGACGCAATTTCCGTGTGATTTCGTCAATGAGTGGGAGTGAGGGATGCAGTAAAGAAGGATTAGTGGATCGGCAATGAGATTGTCGTATCCCAAAAGAAAATCCTCTCGTTTCCATAGAAGCGTTACTCGATTTACAAGGAGAAGTCATAGAACACATAGTATTTCATAGCGACTCAATTTCCGTGTGAATTCGTGAGTAAGTGGGTGTGAGATATGCAGTAAAGAAGGATTAGTGGATCGGAATGTGATTGTCGTATCCCAAAAGAAAATCCTGTCGTTTCCATAGAAACGTTACTCGATTTAGAAGGAAATGTCTTAGAACACATAGTATTTCATAGCGACGCAATTTCCGTGTGAATTCGTCAATGAGTGGGAGTGAGGGATGCAGTAAAGAAGGATTAGTGGATCGGAAATGAGATTGTCGTATCCCAAAAGAAAATCCTGTCGTTTCCATAGTAACGTTACTCGATTTAGAAGGAAATGTCTTAGAACACATAGTATTTCATAGCGACGCAATTTCCGTGTGAATTCGTCAATGTGTGGGAGTGAGGGATGCAATAAAGAAGGATTAGTGGATCGGAAATGTGATTGTCGTATCCCAAAAGAAAATCCCGTCGTTTCCATAGAAACGTTACTCGATTTAGAAGGAAATGTCGTGAATACATAGTATTTCATAGCGACGCAATTTCCGTGTGAATTCGTCAATGTGTGGGAGTGAGGGATGCAGTAAAGAAGGATTAGTGAATCGGAAATGTGATTGTCGTATCCCAAAAGAAAATCCTGTCGCTTCCATAGAAACGTTACTCGATTTAGAAGGAAATGTCTTAGAACACATAGTATTTCATAGCGACGCAATTTCCGTGTGAATTCGTCAATGTGTGGGAGTGAGGGATGCAGTAAAGAAGGATTAGTGGATCGGAAATGTGATTGTCGTATCCCAAAAGAAAGTCCTGTCGTTTCCATTGAATCGTTACTCGATTTAGAAGGAAATGTCTTAGAACACATAGTATTTCAAAGCGACGCAATTTCCGTGTGATTTCGTCAATGAGTGGGAGTGAGGGATGCAGTAAAGAAGGATTAGTGGATCGGCAATGAGATTGTCGTATCCCAAAAGAAAATCCTGTCATTTCCATAGAAACGTTACTCGATTTAAAAGGAGAAGTCAAAGAACCCATAGTATTTCATAGCGACGCAATTTCCGTGTGAATTCGTCAATGAGTGGGAGTGAGGGATGCAGTAAAGAAGGATTAGTGGATCGGAAATGAGATAATCGTATCCCAAAAGAAAATCCTGTCGTTTCCATCGAAACGTTACTCGATTTAGAAGGAAATGTCTTAGAACACATAGTATTTCCTAGCGACGCAATTTCCGTGTGAATTCGCCAGTGAGTGGGAGTGAGGGATGCAGTAAAGAAGGATTAGTGGATCGGAATTGTGATTGTCGTATCCCAAAAGAAAATCCTGTCGTTTCCATAGAAACGATACTCGATTTAGAAGGAAATGTCTTAGAACACATAGTATTTCATAGCGACGAAATTGCCGTGTGAATTCGTCAATGTGTGGTAGTGAGGGATGCAATAAAGAAGGATTAGTGGATCGGAAATGTGATTGTCGTATCCCAAACGAAAATCCCGTCGTTTCCATAGAAACGTTACTCGATTTAGAAGGAAATGTCTTAGAACACATAGTATATCATAGCGACGCAATTTCCGTGTGAATTCGTCAATGTGTGGGAGTGAGGGATGCAGTAAAGGAGGATTAGTGGATCGGAAATGTGATTGTCGTATCCCAAAAGAAAATCCTGTCGTTTCCATAGAAACGTTACTCTATTTAGAAAGAAATGTCTTAGAACACATAGTATTTCATAGCGACGCAATTTCCGTGTGAATTCGTCAATGTGTGGGAGTGAGGGATGCAGTAAAGAAGGATTAGTGGATCGAAAATGTGATTGTCGTATCCCAAAAGAAAGTCCTGTCGTTTCCATAGAAACGTTACTCGATTTAGAATGAAATGTCTTAGAACACATAGTATTTCATAGCGACGCAATTTCCGTGTGAATTCGTCAATGTGTGGGAGTGAGGGATGCAATAAAGTAGGATTAGTGGATCGGAAATGTGATTGTCGTATCCCAAAAGAAAATCCCGTCGTTTCCATAGAAACGTTACTCGATTTAGAAGGAAATGTCGTGAATACATAGTATTTCATAGCGACGCAATTTCCGTGTGAATTCGTCAATGTGTGGGAGTGAGGGATGCAGTAAAGAAGGATTAGTGAATCGGAAATGTGATTGTCGTATCCCAAAAGAAAATCCTGTCGTTTCCATAGAAACGTTACTCGATTTAGAAGGAAATGTCTTAGAACACATAGTATTTCATAGCGACGCAATTTCCGTGTGAATTCGTCAATGTGTGGGAGTGAGGGATGCAGTAAAGAAGGATTAGTGGATCGGAAATGTGATTGTCGTATCCCAAAAGAAAGTCCTGTCGTTTCCATTGAATCGTTACTCGATTTAGAAGGAAATGTCTTAGAACACATAGTATTTCAAAGCGACGCAATTTCCGTGTGATTTCATCAATGAGTGGGAGTGAGGGATGCAGTAAAGAAGGATTAGTGGATCGGCAATGAGATTGTCGTATCCCAAAAGAAAATCCTGTCATTTCCATAGAAACGTTACTCGATTTACAAGGAGAAGTCAAAGAACCCATAGTATTTCATAGCGACGCAATTTCCGTGTGAATTCGTCAATGAGTGGGAGTGAGGGATGCAGTAAAGAAGGATTAGTGGATCGGAAATGAGATTGTCGTATCCCAAAAGAAAATGCTGTCGTTTCCATAGAAACGTTACTCGATTTAGAAGGAAATGAGTGGGAGTGAGGAATGGAGTAAAGAAGGATTAGTGGATCGGAAATGAGATGTCGTATCCCAAAAGAAAATCCTGTCGTTTCCATAGAAACGTTACTCGATTTAGAAGGAAATGTCTTAGAACACATAGTATTTCATAGCGACGAAATTTCCGTGTGAATTCGTCAATGTGTGGGAGTGAGGGATACAGTAAAGAAGGATTAGTGGATCGGAAATGTGATTGTCGTATCCCAAAAGAAAATCTTGTCACTTCCATTGAAACTTTACTTGATTTAGAAGGAAATGTCTTAGAACACATAGTATTTCATAGCGTCGCAATTTCCGTGTGAATTCGTCAATGTGTGTGAGTGAGGGATGCAGTAAAGAAGGATTAGTGGATCGGAAATGAGATTGTCGTATCCCAAAAGAAATTCCTGTCGTTTCCATAGAAACGTTACTCGATTTAGAAGGAGAAGTCTTAGAACACATATTATTTCATAGCGACGCAATTTCCGTGTGAATTCGTCAATGAGTGGGAGTGAGGGATGCAGTAAAGAAGGATTAGTGGATCGGAAATGAGATTGTCGTATCCCAAAAGAAAATCCTGTCGTTTCCATAGAAACGTTACTCGAATTAGGTTGAAATGTCTTAGAACACATAGTATTTCATAGCGACGCAATTTCCGTGTGAATTCGTCAATGTGTGGGAGTGAGGGATGCAGTAAAGAAGGATTAGTGGATCAGATATGAGATTGTCGTATCCCAAAAGAAAATCCTGTCTTTTCCATAGAAACGTTACTCGATTTAGAAGGAAATGTCTTAGAACACATAGTATTTCATAGCGACGCAATTTCCGTGTGAATTCGTCAACGAGTGGGAGTGAGGGATACTGTAAAGAAGGATTAGTTGATCGGAAATGAGATTGTCGTATCCCAAAAGAAAATCCTGTCGTTTCCATAAAAACGTTACTCGATTAGAAGGAGAAGTCATAGAACCCATTGTATTTCATAGCGACGCAATTGCTGTGTTAATTCGTCAATGTGTGGAAGTAAGGGATGCAGTAAAGAAGGATTAGTGGATCGGAAATGAGATTGTCGTATCCTAAAAGAAAATCCTGTCGTTTCCATAGAAACGTTACTCGATTTAGAAGGAAATGTCTTAGAACACATAGTATTTCATAGCGACGCAATTTCCGTGTGTGTATTCGTCAATGTGTGGGAGTGAGGGATGCAGTAAAGAAGGATTAGTGGATCGGAAATGTGATTGTCGTATCCCAAAAGAAAATCCTGTCGTTTCCATAGAAACGTTACTCGATTTAGAAGGTAATGTCTTAGAACACATAGTATTTCATAGCGACGCAATTTCCGTGTGAATTCGTCAATGTGTGGGAGTGAGGGATGCAGTAAAGAAGGATTAGTGGATCGGAAATGTGATTGTCGTATCCCAAAAGAAAATCCTGTCACTTCCATAGAAACGTTACTCGATTTAGAAGGAAAAGTCTTAGAACACATAGTATTTCATAGCGACGCAATTTCCGTGTGAATTCGTCAATCAGTGGGAGTGAGGGATGCAGTAAAGAAGGATTAGTGGATCGGAAATGAGATTGTCGTATCCCAAAAGAAAATGCTGTCGTTTCCGTAGAAACGTTACTCGATTTAGAAGGAAATGTCTTAGAACACATAGTATTTCATAGCGACGCAATTTCCGTGTGAATTCGTCAATGTGTGGGAGTGAGGGATGCAGTAAAGAAGGATTAGTGGATCGAAAATGAAATTGTCGTATCCTAAAAGAAAATCCTGTCGTTTCCATAGAAACGTTACTCGATTTAGAAGGAAATGTCTTAGAACACATAGTATTTCATAGCGACGCAATTTCCGTGTGAATTCGTCAACGAGTGGGAGTGAGGGATGCTGTAAAGAAGGATTAGTTGATCGGAAATGAGATTGTCGTATCCCAAAAGAAAATCCTGTCGATTCCATAGAAACGTTACTCGATTTAGAAGGAGAAGACATAGAACCCATAGTATTTCATAGCGACGCAATTGCTGTGTTAATTCGTCAATGTGTGGGAGTGAGGTATGCAGTAAAGAAGGATTAGTGGATCGGAAATGAGATTGTCGTATCCCAAAAGAAAATCCTGTCGTTTCCGTAGAAACGTTACTCAATTTAGAAGGAAATGTCTTAGAACACATAGTATTTCATAGCGACGCAATTTCCGTGTGAATTCGTCAATGTGTGGGAGTGAGGGATGTAGTAAAGAAGGATTAGTGGATCGGAAATGAGATTGTCGTATCCCAAAAGAAAATCCTGTCGTTTCCATAGAAACGTTACTCGATTTAGAAGGAAATGTCTTAGAACACATAGTATTTCATAGCGACGCAATTTCCGTGTGAATTCGTCAATGTGTTGGAGTGAGGGATGCGGTAAAGAAGGATTAGTGGATCGGAAGTGTGATTGTCGATTCCCAAAACAACACCCTGTCGTTTCCATAGAAACGTTACTCGATTTTGAAGGAAATGTCGTAGAACACATAGTATTTCATAGCGATGCAATTTCCGTGTGAATTCGTCAATGAGTGGGAGTGAGGGATGCAGTAAAGAAGGATTAGTGGATCGGAAATGAGATTGTCGTATCCCAAAAGAAAATACTGTCGTTTCCATAGAAACGTTACTCGATTTTAAAGGAAATGTCTTAGAACAGATAGTATTTCATAGCGACGCAATTTCCGTGTGAATTTGTCAATGTGTGGGAGTGGGGGATGCAGTAAAGAAGGATTAGTGGATCGGAAATGAGATTGTCGTATCCCAAAAGAAAATCCTGTCGTTTCAATAGAAACGTTACTCGATTTAGAAGGAAATGTCTTAGAACACATAGTATTTCATAGCGACGCAATTTCCGGGTGAATTCGTCAATGAGTGGGAGTGACGGATGCAGTAAAGAAGGATTAGTGGATCGGAAATGTGATTGTCGTAAACCAAAAGAAAATCCTGTCGTTTCCATAGAAACGTTACTCGATTTAAAAGGAAATGTCTTAGAACACATAGTGTTTCATAGCGACGCTATTTCCGTGTGAATTCGTCAATGAGTGGGAGTGAGGGATGCAGTAAAGAAGGATTAGTGGATCAGAAATGAGATTGTCGTATCCCAAAAGAAAATCCTGTCGTTTCCACAGAAACGTTACTCGATTTAAAAGGAAACGTCTTAGAACACATAGTATTTCATAGCGACGCAATTTACGTGTGAATTCGACAATGTGTGGGAGTGGGGGATGCAGTAAAGAAGGATTAGTGGATCGGAAATGTGATTGTCGTATCCCAAAAGAAAATCCTGTCGTTTCCATAGAAACGTTACTCGATTTAGAAGGAAACGTCTGAGAACACATAGTATTTCATAGCGACGCATTTTCCGTGTGAATTCGTCAATGTGTGGGAGTGAGGGATGCTGTAAAGAAGGATTAGTGGATCGGAAATGAGATTGTCGTATCCCAAAAGAAAATCCTGTCGTTTCCATAGGAACGTCACTCGATTTAGAAGGAAATGTCTTTGAACACATAGTATTTCATAGCGACGCAATTTCCGTGTGAATTCGTCAGTGTGTGGGAGTGAGGGATGCAGTAAAGAAGGATTAGTGGATCGGAAATGAGATTGTCGTATCCCAAACGAAAAGCCTCGCGTTTCCATAGAAACATTACTCGATTTAGAAGATGTCATAGAACAAATAGTATTTCATAGCGACGGAATTTCCGTGTGAATTCGTCAATGTGTGGGAGTGAGGGATGCAGTAAAGAAGGATTAGTGGATCGGAAATGAGATTGTCGTATCCCAAAAGTAAATCCAGTCGTTTCCATAGAAGCGTCACTCGATTTAGTAGGAAATGTCTTAGAACACATAGTATTTCATAGCGACGCAATTTCCGTGTGAATTCGTCAATGAGTGGGAGTGAGGGATGCAGTAAAGAAGGATTAGTGGATCGGAAATGAGATTGTCGTATCCCAAAAGAAAATCCTGTCGTTTCCATAGAAACGTTGCTCGATATAGGAGGAAATGTCTTAGAACACATAGTATTTCATAGCGACGCAATTTCCGTGTGAATTCGTCAATGTGTGGGAGTGAGGGATGCAGTAACGAAGGATTAGTGGATCAGATATGAGATTGTCGTATCCCAAAAGAAAATCCTGTCTTTTCCATAGAAACGCTACTCGATTTAGAAGGAAATGTCTTAGAACACATAGTATTTCCTAGCGACGCAATTTCCGTGTGAATTCGTCAACGAGTGGGAGTGAGGGATGCTGTAAAGAAGGATTAGTTGATCGGAAATGAGATTGTCGTATCCCAAAAGAAAATCCTGTCGTTTCCATAAAAACGTTACTCGATTAGAAGGAGAAGTCATAGAACCCATAGTATTTCATAGCGACGCAATTGCTGTGTTAATTCGTCAATGTGTGGAAGTAAGGGATGCAGTAAAGAAGGATTAGTGGATCGGAAATGAGATTGTCGTATCCCAAAAGAAAATCCTGTCGTTTCCGTAGAAACGTTACTCAATTTAGAAGGAAATGTCTTAGAACACATAGTATTTCATAGCGACGCAATTTCCGTGTGAATTCGTCAATGTGTGGGAGTGAGGGATGTAGTAAAGAAGGATTAGTGGATCGGAAATGAGATTGTCGTATCCCAAAAGAAAATCCTGTCGTTTCCATAGAAACGTTACTCGATTTAGAAGGAAATGTCTTAGAACACATTGAATTTCATAGCGACGCAATTTCCGTGTGAATTCGTCAATGTGTTGGAGTGAGGGATGCGGTAAAGAAGGATTAGTGGATCGGAAGTGTGATTGTCGATTCCCAAAACAACACCCTGTCGTTTCCATAGAAACGTTACTCGATTTTGAAGGAAATGTCGTAGAACACATAGTATTTCATAGCGATGCAATTTCCGTGTGAATTCGTCAATGAGTGGGAGTGAGGGATGCAGTAAAGAAGGATTAGTGGATCGGAAATGAGATTGTCGTATCCCAAAAGAAAATACTGTCGTTTCCATAGAAACGTTACTCGATTTTAAAGGAAATGTCTTAGAACACATAGTATTTCATAGCGACGCAATTTCCGTGTGTGTATTCGTCAATGTGTGGGAGTGAGGGATGCAGTAAAGAAGGATTAGTGGATCGGAAATGTGATTGTCGTATCCCAAAAGAAAATCCTGTCGTTTCCATAGAAACGTTACTCGATTTAGAAGGAAATGTCTTAGAACACATAGTATTTCATAGCGACGCAATTTCCGTGTGAATTCGTCAATGTGTGGGAGTGAGGGATGCAGTAAAGAAGGATTAGTGGATCGGAAATGTGATTGTCGTATCCCAAAAGAAAATCCTGTCACTTCCATAGAAACGTTACTCGATTTAGAAGGAAAAGTCTTAGAACACATAGTATTTCATAGCGACGCAATTTCCGTGTGAATTCGTCAATCAGTGGGAGTGAGGGATGCAGTAAAGAAGGATTAGTGGATCGGAAATGAGATTGTCGTATCCCAAAAGAAAATCCTGTCTTTTCCATATAAACGTTACTCGATTTAGAAGGAAATGTCTTAGAACACATAGTATTTCATAGCGACACTATTTCCGTGTGAATTCGTCAATGTGTGGGGTCGAGGGATGCAGTAAAGAAGGATTAGTGGATCGGAAATGTGATTGTCGTATCCCAAAAGAAAATCTTGTCACTTCCATAGAAACTTTACTTGATTTAGAAGGAAATGTCTTAGAACACATAGTATTTCATAGCGACGCAATTTCCGTGTGAATTCGTCAATGTGTGTAAGTGAGGGATGCAGTAAAGAAGGATTAGTGGATCGGAAATGAGATTGTCGTATCCCAAAAGAAATTCCTGTCGTTTCCATAGAAACGTTACTCGATTTAGAAGGAGAAGTCTTAGAACACATATTATTTCATAGCGACGCAATTTCCGTGTGAATTCGTCAATGAGTTGGACTGAGGGATGCAGTAAAGAAGGATTAGTGGATCGGAAATGAGATTGTCGTATCCCAAAAGAAAATCCTGTCGTTTCCATAGAAACGTTACTCGAATTAGGTGGAAATGTCTTAGAACACATAGTATTTCATAGCGACGCAATATCCGTGTGAATTCGTCAATGTGTGGGAGTGAGGGATGCAGTAAAGAAGGATTAGTGGATCAGATATGAGATTGTCGTATCCCAAAAGAAAATCCTGTCGTTTCCATAGAAACGTTACTCGAATTAGGTGGAAATGTCTTAGAACACACAGTATTTCATAGCGACGCAATTTCCGTGTGAGTTCGTCAATGAGTGGGAGTGAGGGATGCAGTAAAGAAGGATTAGTGGATCGGAAATGAGATTGTCGTATCCCAAAAGAAAATGCTGTCGTTTCCATAGAAACGTTACTCGATTTAGAAGGAAATGTCTTAGAACACATAGTATTTCATAGCGACGCAATTTCCGTGTGTATTCGTCAATTTTTGGGAGTGAGGGATGCAGTAAAGAAGGATTAGTGGATCAAAAAGGGGATTGTCGTATCCCAAAAGAAAATCCTGTCGTTTCCATAGAAACGTTACTCGATTTAGAAGGAAATGTCTTAGAACACATAGTATTTCATAGCGACGCAATTTCCGTGTGAATTCGTCAATGAGTGGGAGTGAGGGATGCAGTAAAGAAGGATTAGTGGATCGGAAATGAGATTGTCGTATCCCAAAAGAAAATGCTGTCGTTTCCATAGAAACGTTACTCGAATTAGGTGGAAATGTCTTAGAACACACAGTATTTCATAGCGACGCAATTTCCGTGTGAGTTCGTCAATGAGTGGGAGTGAGGGATGCAGTAAAGAAGGATTAGTGGATCGGAAATGAGATTGTCGTATCCCAAAAGAAAATGCTGTCGTTTCCATAGAAACGTTACTCGATTTAGAAGGAAATGTCTTAGAACACATAGTATTTCATAGCGACGCAATTTCCGTGTGAATTCGTCAATTTTTGGGAGTGAGGGATGCAGTAAAGAAGGATTAGTGGATCGAAAATGAGATTGTCGTATCCCAAAAGAAAATCCTGTCGTTTCCATAGAAACGTTACTCGATTTAGAAGGAAATGTCTTAGAACACATAGTATTTCATAGCGACGCAATTTCCGTGTGAATTCGTCAATGAGTGGGAGTGAGGGATGCAGTAAAGAAGGATTAGTGGATCGGAAATGAGATTGTCGTATCCCAAAAGAAAATGCTGTCGTTTCCATAGAAACGTTACTCGATTTAGAAGGAAATGAGTGGGAGTGAGGGATGCAGTAAAGAAGGATTAGTGGATCGGAAATGAGATGTCGTATCCCAAAAGAAAATCCTGTCGTTTCCATAGAAACGTTACTCGATTTAGAAGGAAATGTCTTAGAACACATAGTATTTCATAGCGACGAAATTTCCGTGTGAATTCGTCAATGTGTGGGAGTGAGGGATACAGTAAAGAAGGATTAGTGGATCGGAAATGTGATTGTCGTATCCCAAAAGAAAATCTTGTCACTTCCATTGAAACTTTACTTGATTTAGAAGGAAATGTCTTAGAACACACAGTATTTCATAGCGACGAAATTTCCGTGTGAATTCGTCTACGAGTGGGAGTGAGGGATGCTGTAAAGAAGGATTAGTTGATCGGAAATGAGATTGTCGTATCCCAAAAGAAAATCCTGTCGTTTCCATAAAAACGTTACTCGATTAGAAGGAGAAGTCATAGAACCCATAGTATTTCATAGCGACGCAATTGCTGTGTTAATTCGTCAATGTGTGGAAGTAAGGGATGCAGTAAAGAAGGATTAGTGGATCGGAAATGAGATTGTCGTATCCCAAAAGAAAATCCTGTCGTTTCCATAGAAACGTTACTCGATTTAGAAGGAAATGTCTTAGAACACATAGTATTTCATAGCGACGCAATTTCCGTGTGTGTATTCGTCAATGTGTGGGAGTGAGGGATGCAGTAAAGAAGGATTAGTGGATCGGAAATGTGATTGTCGTATCCCAAAAGAAAATCCTGTCGTTTCCATAGAAACGTTACTCGATTTAGAAGGTAATGTCTTAGAACACATAGTATTTCATAGCGACGCAATTTCCGTGTGAATTCGTCAATGTGTGGGAGTGAGGGATGCAGTAAAGAAGGATTAGTGGATCGGAAATGTGATTGTCGTATCCCAAAAGAAAATCCTGTCACTTCCATAGAAACGTTACTCGATTTAGAAGGAAAAGTCTTAGAACACATAGTATTTCATAGCGACGCAATTTCCGTGTGAATTCGTCAATCAGTGGGAGTGAGGGATGCAGTAAAGAAGGATTAGTGGATCGGAAATGAGATTGTCGTATCCCAAAAGAAAATGCTGTCGTTTCCATAGAAACGTTACTCGATTTAGAAGGAAATGTCTTAGAACACATAGTATTTCATAGCGACGCAATTTCCGTGTGAATTCGTCAATGTGTGGGAGTGAGGGATGCAGTAAAGAAGGATTAGTGGATCGAAAATGAGATTGTCGTATCCTAAAAGAAAATCCTGTCGTTTCCATAGAAACGTTACTCGATTTAGAAGGAAATGTCTTAGAACACATAGTATTTCATAGCGACGCAATTTCCGTGTGAATTCGTCAACGAGTGGGAGTGAGGGATGCTGTAAAGAAGGATTAGTTGATCGGAAATGAGATTGTCGTATCCCAAAAGAAAATCCTGTCGATTCCATAGAAACGTTACTCGATTTAGAAGGAGAAGACATAGAACCCATAGTATTTCATAGCGACGCAATTGCTGTGTTAATTCGTCAATGTGTGGGAGTGAGGTATGCAGTAAAGAAGGATTAGTGGATCGGAAATAAGATTGTCGTATCCCAAAAGAAAATCCTGTCGTTTCCGTAGAAACGTTACTCAATTTAGAAGGAAATGTCTTAGAACACATAGTATTTCATAGCGACGCAATTTCCGTGTGAATTCGTCAATGTGTGGGAGTGAGGGATGTAGTAAAGAAGGATTAGTGGATCGGAAATGAGATTGTCGTATCCCAAAAGAAAATCCTGTCGTTTCCATAGAAACGTTACTCGATTTAGAAGGAAATGTCTTAGAACACATAGTATTTCATAGCGACGCAATTTCCGTGTGAATTCGTCAATGTGTTGGAGTGAGGGATGCGGTAAAGAAGGATTAGTGGATCGGAAGTGTGATTGTCGATTCCAAAAACAACACCCTGTCGTTTCCATAGAAACGTTACTCGATTTTGAAGGAAATGTCGTAGAACACATAGTATTTCATAGCGATGCAATTTCCGTGTGAATTCGTCAATGAGTGGGAGTGAGGGATGCAGTATAGAAGGATTAGTGGATCGGAAATGAGATTGTCGTATCCCAAAAGAAAATACTGTCGTTTCCATAGAAACATTACTCGATTTTAAAGGAAATGTCTTAGAACAGATAGTATTTCATAGCGACGCAATTTCCGTGTGAATTTGTCAATGTGTGGGAGTGGGGGATGCAGTAAAGAAGGATTAGTGGATCGGAAATGAGATTGTCGTATCCCAAAAGAAAATCCTGTCGTTTCCATAGAAACGTTACTCGATTTAGAAGGAAACGTCTGAGAACACATAGTATTTCATAGCGACGCATTTTCCGTGTGAATTCGTCAATGTGTGGGAGTGAGGGATGCTGTAAAGAAGGATTAGTGGATCGGAAATGAGATTGTCGTATCCCAAAAGAAAATCCTGTCGTTTCCATAGGAACGTCACTCGATTTAGAAGGAAATGTCTTTGAACACATAGTATTTCATAGCGACGCAATTTCCGTGTGAATTCGTCAGTGTGTGGGAGTGAGGGATGCAGTAAAGAAGGATTAGTGGATCGGAAATGAGATTGTCGTATCCCAAACGAAAAGCCTCGCGTTTCCATAGAAACATTACTCGATTTAGAAGATGTCATAGAACAAATAGTATTTCATAGCGACGGAATTTCCGTGTGAATTCGTCAATGTGTGGGAGTGAGGGATGCAGTAAAGAAGGATTAGTGGATCGGAAATGAGATTGTCGTATCCCAAAAGTAAATCCAGTCGTTTCCATAGAAGCGTCACTCGATTTAGTAGGAAATGTCTTAGAACACATAGTATTTCATAGCGACGCAATTTCCGTGTGAATTCGTCAATGAGTGGGAGTGAGGGATGCAGTAAAGAAGGATTAGTGGATCGGAAGTGAGATTGTCGTATCCCAAAAGAAAATCCTGTCGTTTCCATAGAAACGTTGCTCGATATAGGAGGAAATGTCTTAGAACACATAGTATTTCATAGCGACGCAATTTCCGTGTGAATTCGTCAATGTGTGGGAGTGAGGGATGCAGTAACGAAGGATTAGTGGATCAGATATGAGATTGTCGTATCCCAAAAGAAAATCCTGTCTTTTCCATAGAAACGCTACTCGATTTAGAAGGAAATGTCTTAGAACACATAGTATTTCCTAGCGACGCAATTTCCGTGTGAATTCGTCAACGAGTGGGAGTGAGGGATGCTGTAAAGAAGGATTAGTTGATCGGAAATGAGATTGTCGTATCTCAAAAGAAAATCCTGTCGTTTCCATAAAAACGTTACTCGATTAGAAGGAGAAGTCATAGAACCCATAGTATTTCATAGCGACGCAATTGCTGTGTTAATTCGTCAATGTGTGGAAGTAAGGGATGCAGTAAAGAAGGATTAGTGGATCCGAAATGAGATTGTCGTATCCCAAAAGAAAATCCTGTCGTTTCCGTAGAAACGTTACTCAATTTAGAAGGAAATGTCTTAGAACACATAGTATTTCATAGCGACGCAATTTCCGTGTGAATTCGTCAATGTGTGGGAGTGAGGGATGTAGTAAAGAAGGATTAGTGGATCGGAAATGAGATTGTCGTATCCCAAAAGAAAATCCTGTCGTTTCCATAGAAACGTTACTCGATTTAGAAGGAAATGTCTTAGAACACATTGAATTTCATAGCGACGCAATTTCCGTGTGAATTCGTCAATGTGTTGGAGTGAGGGATGCGGTAAAGAAGGATTAGTGGATCGGAAGTGTGATTGTCGATTCCCAAAACAACACCCTGTCGTTTCCATAGAAACGTTACTCGATTTTGAAGGAAATGTCGTAGAACACATAGTATTTCATAGCGATGCAATTTCCGTGTGAATTCGTCAATGAGTGGGAGTGAGGGATGCAGTAAAGAAGGATTAGTGGATCGGAAATGAGATTGTCGTATCCCAAAAGAAAATACTGTCGTTTCCATAGAAACGTTACTCGATTTTAAAGGAAATGTCTTAGAACACATAGTATTTCATAGCGACGCAATTTCCGTGTGTGTATTCGTCAATGTGTGGGAGTGAGGGATGCAGTAAAGAAGGATTAGTGGATCGGAAATGTGATTGTCGTATCCCAAAAGAAAATCCTGTCGTTTCCATAGAAACGTTACTCGATTTAGAAGGAAATGTCTTAGAACACATAGTATTTCATAGCGACGCAATTTCCGTGTGAATTCGTCAATGTGTGGGAGTGAGGGATGCAGTAAAGAAGGATTAGTGGATCGGAAATGTGATTGTCGTATCCCAAAAGAAAATCCTGTCACTTCCATAGAAACGTTACTCGATTAAGAAGGAAAAGTCTTAGAACACATAGTATTTCATAGCGACGCAATTTCCGTGTGAATTCGTCAATCAGTGGGAGTGAGGGATGCAGTAAAGAAGGATTAGTGGATCGGAAAATAGATTGTCGTATCCCAAAAGAAAATGCTGTCGTTTCCATAGAAACGTTACTCGATTTAGAAGGAAATGTCTTACAACACATAGTATTTCATAGCGACGCAATTTCCGTGTGAATTCGTCAATGAGTTGGACTGAGGGATGCAGTAAAGAAGGATTAGTGGATTGGGAATGAGATTGTCGTATCCCAAAAGAAAATCCTGTCGTTTCCATAGAAACGTTACTCGAATTAGGTGGAAATGTCTTAGAACACATAGGATTTCATAGCGACGCAATATCCGTGTGAATTCGTCAATGTGTGGGAGTGAGGGATGTAGTAAAGAAGGATTAGTGGATCGGAAATGAGATTGTCGTATCCCAAAAGAAAATCCTGTCGTTTCCATAGAAACGTTACTCGATTTAGAAGGAAATGCCTTAGAACACATTGAATTTCATAGCGACGCAATTTCCGTGTGAATTCGTCAATGTGTTGGAGTGAGGGATGCGGTAAAGAAGGATTAGTGGATCGGAAGTGTGATTGTCGATTCCCAAAACAACACCCTGTCGTTTCCATAGAAACGTTACTCGATTTTGAAGGAAATGTCGTAGAACACATAGTATTTCATAGCGATGCAATTTCCGTGTGCATTCGTCAATGAGTGGGAGTGAGGGATGCAGTAAAGAAGGATTAGTGGATCGGAAATGAGATTGTCGTATCCCAAAAGAAAATACTGTCGTTTCCATAGAAACGTTACTCGATTTTAAAGGAAATGTCTTAGAACACATAGTATTTCATAGCGACGCAATTTCCGTGTGTGTATTCGTCAATGTGTGGGAGTGAGGGATGCAGTAAAGAAGGATTAGTGGATCGGAAATGAGATTGTCGTATCCCAAAAGAAAATCCTGTCGTTTCCATAGAAATTTTACTCGATTTAGAAGGAAATGTCTTAGAACACATAGTATTTCATAGCGACGCAATTTCCGTGTGAATTCGTCAATGTGTGGGAGTGAGGGAAGCAGTAAAGAAGGATTTGTGGATCGGAAATGTGATTGTCGTATCCCAAAAGAAAATCCTGTCACTTCCATAGAAACGTTACTCGATTTAGAAGGAAAAGTCTTAGAACACATAGTATTTCATAGCGACGCAATTTCCGTGTGAATTCGTCAATCAGTGGGAGTGAGGGATGCAGTAAAGAAGGATTAGTGGATCGGAAATGAGATTGTCGTATCCCAAAAGAAAATGCTGTCGTTTCCATAGAAACGTTACTCGATTTAGAATGAAATGTCTTATAACACATAGTGTTTCATAGCGACGCAATTTCCGTGTGAATTCGTCAATGAGTTGGACTGAGGGATGCAGTAAAGAAGGATTAGTGGATTGGGAATGAGATTGTCGTATCCCAAAAGAAAATCCTGTCGTTTCCATAGAAACGTTACTCGAATTAGGTGGAAATGTCTTAGAACACATAGGATTTCATAGCGACGCAGTATCCGTGTGAATTCGTCAATGTGTGGGAGTGAGGGATGCAGTAAAGAAGGATTAGTGGATCAGATATGAGATTGTCGTATCCCAAAAGAAAATCCTGTCGTTTCCATAGAAACGTTACTCGAATTAGGTGGAAATGTCTTAGAACACACAGTATTTCATAGCGACGCAATTTCCGTGTGAGTTCGTCAATGAGTGGGAGTGAGGGATGCAGTAAAGAAGGATTAGTGGATCGGAAATGAGATTGTCGTATCCCAAAAGAAAATGCTGTCGTTTCCATAGAAACGTTACTCGATTTAGAAGGAAATGTCTTAGAACACATAGTATTTCATAGCGACGCAATTTCCGTGTGAATTCGTCAATTTGTGGGAGTGAGGGATGCAGTAAAGAAGGATTAGTGGATCGAAAATGAGATTGTCGTATCCCAAAAGAAAATCCTGTCGTTTCCATAGAAACGTTACTCGATTTAGAAGGAAATGTCTTAGAACACATAGTATTTCATAGCGACGCAATTTCCGTGTGAATTCGTCAATGAGTGGGAGTGAGGGATGCAGTAAAGAAGGATTAGTGGATCGGAAATGAGATTGTCGTATCCCAAAAGAAAATGCTGTCGTTTCCATAGAAACGTTACTCGATTTAGAAGGAAATGAGTGGGAGTGAGGGATGTAGTAATGAAGGATTAGTGGATCGGAAATGAGATGTCGTATCCCAAAAGAAAATCCTGTCGTTTCCATAGAAACGTTACTCGATTTAGAAGGAAATGTCTTAGAACACATAGTATTTCATAGCGACGAAATTTCCGTGTGAATTCGTCAATGTGTGGGAGTGAGGGATACAGTAAAGAAGGATTAGTGAATCGGAAATGTGATTGTCGTATCCCAAAAGAAAATCTTGTCACTTCCATTGAAACTTTACTTGATTTAGAAGGAAATGTCTTAGAACACATAGTATTTCATAGCGTCGCAATTTCCGTGTGAATTCGTCAATGTGTGGGAGTGAGGGATGCAGTAAAGAAGGATTAGTGGATCAGATATGAGATTGTCGTATCCCAAAAGAAAATCCTGTCTTTTCCATAGAAACGTTGCTCGATTTAGAAGGAAATGTCTTAGAACACATAGTATTTCATAGCGACGCAATTTCCGTGTGAATTCGTCAACGAGTGGGAGTGAGGGATGCTGTAAAGAAGGATTAGTTGATCGGAAATGAGATTGTCGTATCCCAAAAGAAAATCCTGTCGTTTCCATAAAAACGTTACTCGATTAGAAGGAGAAGTCATAGAACCCATAGTATTTCATAGCGACGCAATTGCTGTGTTAATTCGTCAATGTGTGGAAGTAAGGGATGCAGTAAAGAAGGATTAGTGGATCGGAAATGAGATTGTCGTATCCCAAAAGAAAATCCTGTCGTTTCCATAGAAACGATACTCGATTTAGAAGGAAATGTCTTAGAACACATAGTATTTCATAGCGACGCAATTTCCGTGTGTGTATTCGTCAATGTGTGGGAGTGAGGGATGCAGTAAAGAAGGATTAGTGGATCGGAAATGTGATTGTCGTATCCCAAAAGAAAATCCTGTCGTTTCCATAGAAACGTTACTCGATTTAGAAGGTAATGTCTTAGAACACATAGTATTTCATAGCGACGCAATTTCCCTGTGAATTCGTCAATGTGTGGGAGTGAGGGATGCAGTAAAGAAGGATTAGTGGATCGGAAATGTGATTGTCGTATCCCAAAAGAAAATCCTGTCACTTCCATAGAAACGTTACTCGATTTAGAAGGAAAAGTCTTAGAACACATAGTATTTCATAGCGACGCAATTTCCGTGTGAATTCGTCAATCAGTGGGAGTGAGGGATGCAGTAAAGAAGGATTAGTGGATCGGAAATGAGATTGTCGTATCCCAAAAGAAAATGCTGTCGTTTCCATAGAAACGTTACTCGATTTAGAAGGAAATGTCTTAGAACACATAGTATTTCATAGCGACGCAATTTCCGTGTGAATTCGTCAATGTGTGGGAGTGAGGGATGCTGTAAAGAAGGATTAGTTGATCGGAAATGAGATTGTCGTATCCCAAAAGAAAATCCTGTCGATTCCATAGAAACGTTACTCGATTTAGAAGGAGAAGACATAGAACCCATAGTATTTCATAGCGACGCAATTGCTGTGTTAATTCGTCGATGTGTGGGAGTGAGGTATGCAGTAAAGAAGGATTAGTGGATCGGAAATGAGATTGTCGTATCCCAAAAGAAAATCCTGTCGTTTCCGTAGAAACGTTACTCAATTTAGAAGGAAATGTCTTAGAACACATAGTATTTCATAGCGACGCAATTTCCGTGTGAATTCGTCAATGTGTGGGAGTGAGGGATGTAGTAAAGAAGGATTAGTGGATCGGAAATGAGATTGTCGTATCCCAAAAGAAAATCCTGTCGTTTCCATAGAAACGTTACTCGATTTAGAAGGAAATGTCTTAGAACACATTGAATTTCATAGCGACGCAATTTCCGTGTGAATTCGTCAATGTGTTGGAGTGAGGGATGCGGTAAAGAAGGATTAGTGGATCGGAAGTGTGATAGTCGATTCCCAAAACAACACCCTGTCGTTTCCATAGAAACGTTACTCGATTTTGAAGGAAATGTCGTAGAACACATAGTACTTAATAGCGATGCAATTTCCGTGTGAATTCGTCAATGAGTGGGAGTGAGGGATGCTGTAAAGAAGGATTAGTGGATCGGAAATGAGATTGTCGTATCCCAAAAGAAAATACTGTCGTTTCCATAGAAACGTTACTCGATTTTAAAGGAAATGTCTTAGAACAGATAGTATTTCATAGCGACGCAATTTCCGTGTGAATTTGTCAATGTGTGGGAGTGGGGGATGCAGTAAAGAAGGATTAGTGGATCGGAAATGAGATTGTCGTATCCCAAAAGAAAATCCTGTCGTTTCAATAGAAACGTTACTCGATTTAGAAGGAAATGTCTTAGAACACATAGTATTTCATAGCGACGCAATTTCCGGGTGAATTCGTCAATGAGTGGGAGTGACGGATGCAGTAAAGAAGGATTAGTGGATCGGAAATGTGATTGTCGTATACCAAAAGAAAATCCTGTCGTTTCCATAGAAAGGAAATGTCTTAGAACACATAGTGTTTCATAGCGACGCTATTTCCGTGTGAATTCGTCAATGAGTGGGAGTGAGGGATGCAGTAAAGAAGGATTAGTGGATCAGAAATGAGATTGTCGTATCCCAAAAGAAAATCCTGTCGTTTCCACAGAAACGTTACTCGATTTAGAAGGAAATGTCTTAGAACACATAGTATTTCATAGCGACGCAATTTACGTGTGAATTCGTCAATGTGTGGGAGTGAGGGATGCAGTAAAGAAGGATTAGTGGATCGGAAATGTGATTGTCGTATCCCAAAAGAAAATCCTCTCGTTTCCATAGAAACGTTACTCGATTTAGAAGGAAACGTCTTAGAACACATAGTATTTCATAGCGACGCATTTTCCGTGTGAATTCGTCAATGTGTGGGAGTGAGGGATGCTGTAAAGAAGGATTAGTGGATCGGAATTGAGATTGTCGTATCCCAAAAGAAAATCCTGTCGTTTCCATAGAAACGTTACTCGATTTAGAAGGAGAAGTCATAGAACCCATAGTATTTCATAGCGAAGCAATTTCCGTATGAATTCGTCAATGTGTGGGAGTGAGGGATGCGGTAAAGAAGGATTAGTGGATCGGTAATGAGACTGTCGTATCCCAAAAGAAAATCCTGTCGTTTCCATAGGAACGTCACTAGATTTAGAAGGAAATGTCTTTGAACACATAGTATTTCATAGCGACGCAATTTCCGTGTGAATTCGTCAGTGTGTGGGAGTGAGGGATGCAGTAAAGAAGGATTAGTGGATCGGAAATGAGATTGTCGTATCCCAAACGAAAAGCCTCGCGTTTCCATAGAAACATTACTCGATTTAGAAGATGTCATAGAACAAATAGTATTTCATAGCGACGGAATTTCCGTGTGAATTCGTCAATGTGTGGGAGTGAGGGATGCAGTAAAGAAGGATTAGTGGATCGGAAATGAGATTGTCGTATCCCAAAAGTAAATCCAGTCGTTTCCATAGAAGCGTCACTCGATTTAGTAGGAAATGTCTTAGAACACATAGTATTTCATAGCGACGCAACTTCCGTGTGAATTCGTCAATGAGTGGGAGTGAGGGATGCAGTAAAGAAGGATTAGTGGATCGGAAATGAGATTGTCGTATCCCAAAAGAAAATCCTGTCGTTTCCATAGAATCGTTGCTCGATATAGGAGGAAATGTCTTAGAACACATAGTATTTCATAGCGACGCAATTTCCGTGTGAATTCGTCAATGTGTGGGAGTGAGGGATGCAGTAACGAAGGATTAGTGGATCAGATATGAGATTGTCGTATCCCAAAAGAAAATCCTGTCTTTTCCATAGAAACGTTACTCGATTTAGAAGGAAATGTCTTAGAACACATAGTATTTCCTAGCGACGCAATTTCCGTGTGAATTCGTCAACGAGTGGGAGTGAGGGATGCTGTAAAGAAGGATTAGTTGATCGGAAATGAGATTGTCGTATCCCAAAAGAAAATCCTGTCGTTTCCATAAAAACGTTACTCGATTAGAAGGAGAAGTCATAGAACCCATAGTATTTCATAGCGACGCAATTGCTGTGTTAATTCGTCAATGTGTGGAAGTAAGGGATGCAGTAAAGAAGGATTAGTGGATCGGAAATGAGATTGTCGTATCCCAAAAGAAAATCCTGTCGTTTCCATAGAAACGTTACTCGATTTAGAAGGAAATGTCTTAGAACACATAGTATTTCATAGCGACGCAATTTCCGTGTGTGTATTAGTCAATGTGTGGGAGTGAGGGATGCAGTAAAGAAGGATTAGTGGATCGGAAATGTGATTGTCGTATCCCAAAAGAAAATCCTGTCGTTTCCATAGAAACGTTACTCGATTTAGAAGGAAATGTCTTAGAACACATAGTATTTCATAGCGACGCAATTTCCGTGTGAATTCGTCAATGTGTGGGAGTGAGGGATGCAGTAAAGAAGGATTAGTGGATCGGAAATGTGATCGTCGTATCCCAAAAGAAAATCCTGTCACTTCCATAGAAACGTTACTCGATTTAGAAGGAAAAGTCTTAGAACACATAGTATTTCATAGCGACGCAATTTCCGTGCGAATTCGTCAATCAGTGGGAGTGAGGGATGCAGTAAAAAAGGATTAGTGGATCGGAAATGAGATTGTCATATCCCAAAAGAAAATGCTGTCGTTTCCATAGAAACGTTACTCGATTTAGAAGGAAATGTCTTACAACACATAGTATTTCATAGCGACGCAATTTCCGTGTGAATTCGTCAATGTGTGGGAGTGAGGGATGCAGTAAAGAAGGATTCGTGGATCGAAAATGAGATTGTCGTATCCTAAAAGAAAATCCTGTCGTTTCCATAGAAACGTTACTCGATTTAGAAGGAAATGTCTTAGAACACATAGTATTTCATAGCGACGCAATTTCCGTGTGAATTAGTCAACGAGTGGGAGTGAGGGATGCTGTAAAGAAGGATTAGTTGATCGGAAATGAGATTCTCGTATCCCAAAAGAAAATCCTGTCGATTCCATAGAAACGTTACTCGATTTAGAAGGAGAAGACATAGAACCCATAGTATTTCATAGCGACGCAATTGCTGTGTTAATTCGTCAATGTGTGGGAGTGAGGTATGCAGTAAAGAAGGATTAGTGGATCGGAAATGAGATTGTCGTATCCCAAAAGAAAATCCTGTCGTTTCCGTAGAAACGTTACTCAATTTAGAAGGAAATGTCTTAGAACACATAGTATTTCATAGCGACGCAATTTACGTGTGAATTCGTCAATGTGTGGGAGTGAGGGATGCAGTAAAGAAGGATTAGTGGATCGGAAATGTGATTGTCGTATCCCAAAAGAAAATCCTGTCGTTTCCATAGAAACGTTACTCGATTTAGAAGGAAACGTCTTAGAACACATAGTATTTCATAGCGACGCATTTTCCGTGTGAATTCGTCAATGTGTGGGAGTGAGGGATGCTGTAAAGAAGGATTAGTGGATCGGAAACGAGAATGTCGTATCCCAAAAGAAAATCCTGTCGTTTCCATAGAAACGTTACTCGATTTAGAAGGAGAAGTCATAGAACCCATAGTATTTCATAGCGACGCAATTTCCGTGTGAATTCGTCAATGTGTGGAAGTGAGGGATGCAGTAAAGAAGGATTAGTGGATCGGTAATGAGATTGTCGTATCCCAAAAGAAAATCCTGTCGTTTCCATAGAAACGTCACTCGATTTAGAAGGAAATGTCTTTGAACACATAGTATTTCATAGCGACGCAATTTCCGTGTGAATTCGTCAGTGTGTGGGAGTGAGGTATGCAGTAAAGAAGGATTAGTGGATCGGAAATGAGATTGTCGTATCCCAAAAGAAATCCTGTCGTTTCAATAGAAACGTTACTCGATTTAGAAGGAAATGTCTTAGAACACATAGTATTTCATAGCGACGCAATTTCCGAGTGAATTCGTCAATGTGTTGGAGTGAGGGATGCGGTAAAGAAGGATTAGTGGATCGGAAGTGTGATTGTCGATTCCCAAAACAACACCCTGTCGTTTCCATAGAAACGTTACTCGATTTTGAAGGAAATGTCGTAGAACACATAGTATTTCATAGCGATGCAATTTCCGTGTGAATTCGTCAATGAGTGGGAGTGAGGGATGCAGTAAAGAAGGATTAGTGGATCGGAAATGAGATTGTCGTATCCCAAAAGAAATCCTGTCGTTTCAATAGAAACGTTACTCGATTTAGAAGGAAATGTCTTAGAACACATAGTATTTCATAGCGACGCAATTTCCGGGTGAATTCGTCAATGAGTGGGAGTGACGGATGCAGTAAAGAAGGATTAGTGGATCGGAAATGTGATTGTCGTATACCAAAAGAAAATCCTGTCGTTTCCATAGAAACGTTACTCGATTTAAAAGGAAATGTCTTAGAACACATAGTGTTTCATAGCGACGCTATTTCCGTGTGAATTCGTCAATGAGTGGGAGTGAGGGATGCAGTAAAGAAGGATTAGTGGATCAGAAATGAGATTGTCGTATCCCAAAAGAAAATCCTGTCGTTTCCACAGAAACGTTACTCGATTTAGAAGATGTCATAGAACAAATAGTATTTCATAGCGACGGAATTTCCGTGTGAATTCGTCAATGTGTGGGAGTGTGGGATGCTGTAAAGAAGGATTAGTGGATCGGAAATGAGATTGTCGTATCCCAAAAGTAAATCCAGTCGTTTCCATAGAAGCGTAACTCGATTTAGTAGGAAATGTCTTAGAACACATAGTATTTCATAGCGACGCAATTTCCGTGTGAATTCGTCAATGAGTGGGAGTGAGGGATGCAGTAAAGAAGGATTAGTGGATCGGAAATGAGATTGTCGTATCCCAAAAGAAAATCCTGTCGTTTCCATAGAAACGTTACTCGATTTAGAAGGAAACGTCTTAGAACTGATAGTATTTCATAGCGACGCACTTTTCCGTGTGAATTCGTCAATGTGTGGGAGTGAGGGATGCTGTAAAGAAGGATTAGTGGATCGGAAATGAGATTGTCGTATCCCAAAAGAAAATCCTGTCGTTTCCATAGAAACGTTACTCGATTTAGAAGGAGAAGTCATAGAACCCATAGTATTTCATAGCGACGCAATTTCCGTGTGAATTCGTCAATGTGTGGGAGTGAGGGATGCAGTAAAGAAGGATTAGTGGATCGGTAATGAGATTGTCGTATCCCAAAAGAAAATCCTGTCGTTTCCATAGAAACGTCACTCGATTTAGAAGGAAATGTCTTTGAACACATAGTATTTCATAGCGACGCAATTTCCGTGTGAATTCGTCAGTGTGTGGGAGTGAGGGATGCAGTAAAGAAGGATTTTGGATCGGAATTGAGATTGTCGTATCCCAAAAGAAAATCCTGCCGTTTCCATAGAAACGTTACTCGATTTAGAAGGAAATGTCTTAGAACACATAGTATTTCATAGCGACGCAATTTCCGTGTGAATTCGTCAATGTGTGGGAGTGAGGGTTCCAGTAAAGAAGGATTAGTGGATCGGAAATGTGATTGTAGTATCCCAAAAGAAAATCCTGTCGTTTCCATAGAAACGTTACTCGATTTAGAAGGAAATGTCTTAGAACACATAGTATTTCATAGCGACGCAATTTCCGTGTGAATTCGTCAATGTGTGGGAGTGAGGGATGCGGTAAAGAAGGATTAGTGGATCGGTAATGAGATTGTCGTATCCCAAAAGAAAATCCTGTCGTTTCCATAGGAACGTCACTCGATTTAGAAGGAAATGTCTTTGAACACATAGTATTTCATAGCGACGCAATTTCCGTGTGAATTCGTCAGTGTGTGGGAGTGAGGGATGCAGTAAAGAAGGATTAGTGGATCGGAAATGAGATTGTCGTATCCCAAACGAAAAGCCTCGCGTTTCCATAGAAACATTACTCGATTTAGAAGATGTCATAGAACAAATAGTATTTCATAGCGACGGAATTTCCGTGTGAATTCGTCAATGTGTGGGAGTGAGGGATGCAGTAAAGAAGGATTAGTGGATCAGATATGAGATTGTCGTATCCCAAAAGAAAATCCTGTCTTTTCCATAGAAACGTTACTCGATTTAGAAGGAAATGTCTTAGAACACATAGTATTTCCTAGCGACGCAATTTCCGTGTGAATTCGTCAACGAGTGGGAGTGAGGGATGCTGTAAAGAAGGATTAGTTGATCGGAAATGAGATTGTCGTATCCCAAAAGAAAATCCTGTCGTTTCCATAAAAACGTTACTCGATTAGAAGGAGAAGTCATAGAACCCATAGTATTTCATAGCGACGCAATTGCTGTGTTAATTCCTCAATGTGTGGAAGTAAGGGATGCAGTAAAGAAGGATTAGTGGATCGGAAATGAGATTGTCGTATCCCAAAAGAAAATCCTGTCGTTTCCATAGAAACGTTACTCGATTTAGAAGGAAATGTCTTAGAACACATAGTATTTCATAGCGACGCAATTTCCGTGTGTGTATTAGTCAATGTGTGGGAGTGAGGGATGCAGTAAAGAAGGATTAGTGGATCGGAAATGTGACTGTCGTATCCCAAAAGAAAATCCTGTCGTTTCCATGGAAACGTTACTCGATTTAGAAGGAACTGTCTTAGAACACATAGTATTTCATAGCGACGCAATTTCCGTGTGAATTCGTCAATGTGTGGGAGTGAGGGATGCAGTAAAGAAGGATTAGTGGATCGGAAATGTGATTGTCGTATCCCAAAAGAAAATCCTGTCACTTCCATAGAAACGTTACTCGATTTAGAAGGAAAAGTCTTAGAACACATAGTATTTCATAGCGACGCAATTTCCGTGCGAATTCGTCAATCAGTGGGAGTGAGGGATGCAGTAAAAAAGGATTAGTGGATCGGAAATGAGATTGTCGTATCCCAAAAGAAAATGCTGTCGTTTCCATAGAAACGTTACTCGATTTAGAAGGAAACGTCTTAGAACACATAGTATATCATAGCGACGCAATTTCCGTGTGAATTAGTCAATGTGTGGGAGTGAGGGATGCAGTAAAGAAGGATTAGTGGATCGGAAATGAGATTGTCGTATCCCAAACGAAAAGCCTCGCGTTTCCATAGAAACATTACTCGATTTAGAAGATGTCATAGAACAAATAGTATTTCATAGCGACGGAATTTCCGTGTGAATTCGTCAATGTGTGGGAGTGTGGGATGCTGTAAAGAAGGATTAGTGGATCGGAAATGAGATTGTCGTATCCCAAAAGTAAATCCAGTCGTTTCCATAGAAGCGTAACTCGATTTAGTAGGAAATGTCTTAGAACACATAGTATTTCATAGCGACGCAATTTCCGTGTGAATTCGTCAATGAGTGGGAGTGAGGGATGCAGTAAAGAAGGATTAGTGGATCGGAAATGAGATTGTCGTATCCCAAAAGAAAATCCTGTCGTTTCCATAGAAACGTTGCTCGATATAGGAGGAAATGTCTTAGAACACATAGTATTTCATAGCGACGCAATTTCCCTGTGAATTCGTCAATGTGTGGGAGTGAGGGATGCAGTAAAGAAGGATTAGTGGATCGGAAATGAGATTGTCGTATCCCAAAAGAAAATCCTGTCGTTTCCATAGAAACGTTACTCGATTTACAAGGAGAAGTCATAGAACCCATAGTATTTCATAGCGACGCAATTCCGTGTGAATTCGTTAATGAGTGGGAGTGAGGGATGCAGTAAAGAAGGATAACTGGATCGGAAATGTGATTGTCGTATCCCAAAAGAAAATCCTGTCGTTTCCATAGAAACGTTACTCGATTTAGAACTAAACGTCTTAGAACAAATAGTATTTCATAGCGACGCACTTTTCCGTGTGAATTCGTCAATGTGTGGGAGTGAGGGATGCTGTAAAGAAGGATTAGTGGATCGGAAATGAGATTGTCGTATCCCAAAAGAAAATCCTGTCGTTTCCATAGAAACGTTACTCGATTTAGAAGGAGAAGTCATAGAACCCATAGTATTTCATAGCGACGCAATTTCCGTGTGAATTCGTCAATGTGTGGGAGTGAGGGATGCAGTAAAGAAGGATTAGTGGATCGGTAATGAGATTGTCGTATCCCAAAAGAAAATCCTGTCGTTTCCATAGAAACGTCACTCGATTTAGAAGGAAATGTCTTTGAACACATAGTATTTCATAGCGACGCAATTTCCGTGTGAATTCGTCAGTGTGTGGGAGTGAGGGATGCAGTAAAGAAGGATTAGTGGATCGGAATTGAGATTGTCGTATCCCAAAAGAAAATCCTGCCGTTTCCATAGAAACGTTACTCGATTTAGAAGGAAATGTCTTAGAACACATAGTATTTCATAGCGACGCAATTTCCGTGTGAATTCGTCAATGTGTGGGAGTGAGGGTTCCAGTAAAGAAGGATTAGTGGATCGGAAATGTGATTGTAGTATCCCAAAAGAAAATCCTGTCGTTTCCATAGAAACGTTACTCGATTTAGAAGGAAATGTCTTAGAACACATAGTATTTCATAGCGACGCAATTTCCGTGTGAATTCGTCAATGAGTGGGAGTGAGGGATGCAGTAAAGAAGGAGTACTGGATCGGAAATGAGATTGTCTTATTACAAAAGAAAATCCTGTCGTTTCCATAGAAACGTTACTTGATTTTAAAGGAGACGTCATAGAACCCATAGCATTTCATAGCGACGCAATTTCCGTGTGAATTAGTCAATGTGTGGGAGTGAGGGATGCAGTAAAGAAGGATTAGTGGATCGGAAATGAGATTGTCGTATCCCAAACGAAAAGCCTCTCATTTCCATAGAAACATTACTCGATTTAGAAGATGTCATAGAACAAATAGTATTTCATAGCGACGGAATTTCCGTGTGAATTCGTCAATGTGTGGGAGTGAGGGATGCAGTAAAGAAGGATTAGTGGATCGGAAATGAGATTGTCGTATCCCAAAAGAAAATCCTGTCGTTTCCATAGAAACGTTGCTCGATATAGGAGGAAATGTCTTAGAACACATAGTATTTCATAGCGACGCAATTTCCCTGTGAATTCGTCAATGTGTGGGAGTGAGGGATGCAGTAAAGAAGGATTAGTGGATCGGAAATGTGATTGTCGTATCCCAAAAGAAAATCCTGTCGTTTCCATAGAAACGTTAATTGATTTAGAAGTAAATGTCTTAGAACCCATAGTATTTCATAGCGACGCAATTTCCGTGTGAATTCGTCAATGTGTGGGAGTGATGGATGTAGTAAAGAAGGATTAGTGGATCGGAAATGAGATTGTCGTATCCCAAAAGAAAATCCTGTCGTTTCCATAGAAACGTTACTCGATTTAGAAGGAAATGTCTTAGAACACATAGTATTTCATAGCGACGCAATTTCCGTGTGAATTCGTCAGTGTGTGGGAGTGAGGGATGCAGTAAAGAAGGATTAGTGGATCGGAAATGAGATTGTCGTATCCCAAAAGAAAATCCAGCCGTTTCCATAGAAACCTTACTCGATTTAGAAGGAAATGTCTTAGAACTCATAGTATTTCATAGCGACGCAATTTCCGTGTGAATTCGTCAATGTGTGGGAGTGAGGGTTCCAGTAAAGAAGGATTAGTGGATCGGAAATGTGATTGTAGTATCAAAAAAGAAAATCCTGTCGTTTCCATAGAAACGTTACTCGATTTAGAAGGAAATGTCTTAGAACACATAGTATTTCATAGCGACGCAATTTCCGTGTGAATTCGTCAATGAGTGGGAGTGAGGGATGCAGTAAAGAAGGATTACTGGATCGGAAATGAGATTGTCTTATCCCAAAAGAAAATCCTGTCGTTTCCATAGAAACGTTACTTGATTTTGAAGGAGACGTCATAGAACCCATAGCATTTCATAGCGACGCAATTTCCGTGTGAATTAGTCAATGTGTGGGAGTGAGGGATGCGGTAAAGAAGGATTAGTGGATCGGAAATGAGAATGTCGTATCCCAAACGAAAAGCCTCTCGTTTCCATACAAACGTTACTCGATTTAGAACATGTCATAGAACAAATAGTATTTCATAGCGACGCAATTTCCGTGTGAATT
Organism: Schistocerca americana; assembly: GCF_021461395.2. Taxonomy (NCBI): domain Eukaryota; kingdom Metazoa; phylum Arthropoda; class Insecta; order Orthoptera; family Acrididae; genus Schistocerca; species Schistocerca americana. The sequence continues at coordinate 9,987,830 of NC_060123.1, forward strand.
CGTCAATGTGTGGGACTGAGGGATGCAGTAAAGAAGGAATAGTGGATCGGAAATGAGATTGTCGTATCCCAAAAGAAAATGCTGTCGTTTCCATAGAAACGTTACTCGATTTAGAAGGAGAAGTAATAGAACCGATAGTATTTCATTGCGACGCAATTGCTGTCATAATTCGTCAATGTGTGGGAGTGAGGGATCCAGTAAAGAAGGATTAGTGGATCGGAAATGTGATTGTCGTATGACAAAAGAAACTCCTGTCGTTTCCATAGAAACGTTACTCGATTTAGAAGGAAATGTCTTAGAACACATAGTATTTCATAGCGACGCAATTTCCGTGTGAATTCGTCAATGTGTGGGAGTGAGGGATGCAGTAAAGAAGGATTAGTGGATCGGAAATGAGATTGTCGTATCCCAAAAGAAAATCCTGTCGTTTCCATAGAAACGTTACTCGATTTACAAGGAGAAGTCATAGAACCCATAGTATTTCATAGCGACGCAATTCCGTGTGAATTCGTTAATGAGTGGGAGTGAGGGATGCAGTAAAGAAGGATTACTGGATCGGAAATGTGATTGTCGTATCCCAAAAGAAAATCCTGTCGTTTCCATAGAAACGTTACTCGATTTAGAAGGAAATGTCTTAGAACACATAGTATTTCATGGCGACGCAATTTCCGTGTGAATTCGTCAATGAGTGGGAGTGAGGGATGCAGTAGAGAAGGATTAGAGGATCGGATGTGAGATTGTCGTATCACAAAAGAAAATGCTGTCGTTTCCATAGAAACGTTACTCGATTTAGAAGGAGAAGTCATAGAACTGATGGTATTTCATTGCGACGCAATTGCTGTCATAATTCGTCAATGTGTGGGAGTGAGGGATGCAGTAAAGAAGGATTAGTGGATCGGAAATGTGATTGTCGTATGACAAAAGAAACTCCTGTCATTTCCATAGAAACGTTACTCGATTTAGAAGGAAATGTCTTAGAACACATAGTATTTCATAGCGTCGCAATTTCCGTGTGAATTCGTCAATGTGTGGGAGTGAGGGATGCAGTAAAGAAGGATTAGTGGATCGGAAATGAGATTGTCGTATCCGAAAAGAAAATCCTGTCGTTTCCATAGAAACGTTACTCGATTTAGAAGGAGAAGTCATAGAACCCATAGTATTTCATAGCGACGCAATTTGTGTGTGAATTCGTCATTGAGTGGGAGTGAGGGATGCTGTAAAGAAGGATTAGTTGATCGGAAATGAGATTGTCGTATCCCAAAAGAAAATCCTGTCGTTTCCATAGAAACGTTACTCGATTTAGAAGGAAATGTCGTAGAACACATAGTATTTCATAGCGACGCAATTTCCGTGTGAATTCGTCAATGTGTGGGAGTGAGGGATGCAGTAAAGAATGATTCGTGGATCGGAAATGTGATTGTCGTATCCCAAAAGAAAATCCTGTCGTTTCCATAGAAACGTTACTCGATTTAGAAGGAAATGTCTTAGAACACATAGTATTTCATAGCGACGCAATTTCCGTGTGAATTCGTCAATGAGTGGGAGTGAGGGATGCAGTAAAGAAGGATTAGTGGATCGGAAATGAGATTGTCGTATCCCAAAAGAATATCCTGTCGTTTCCTTAGAAACTTTACTCGATTTAGAAGGAGAAGTCATAGAACACATAGTATCTCATAGCGACGCAATTTCCGTGTGAATTCGTCAATGTGTGGGAGTGAGGGATGCAGTAAAGAAGGATTAGTGGATCGGAAATGTGATTGTCGTATCCCAAAAGAAAATCCTGTCGTTTCCATAGAAACGTTAATTGATTTAGAAGGAAATGTCTTAGAACCCATAGTATTTCATAGCGACGCAATTTCCGTGTGAATTCGTCAATGTGTGGGAGTGAGGGATGTAGTAAAGAAGGATTAGTGGATCGGAAATGAGATTGTCGTATCCCAAAAGAAAATACTGTCGTTTCCATAGAAACGTTACTCGATTTAGAAGGAAATGTCTTAGAACACATAGTATTTCATAGCGACGCAATTTCCGTGTGAATTAGTCAATGTGTGGGAGTGAGGGATGCAGTAAAGAAGGATTAGTGGATCGGAAATGAGATTGTCGTATCCCAAACGAAAAGCCTCTCATTTCCATAGAAACATTACTCGATTTAGAAGATGTCATAGAACAAATAGTATTTCATAGCGACGGAATTTCCGTGTGAATTCGTCAATGTGTGGGAGTGAGGGATGCAGTAAAGAAGGATTAGTGGATCGGAAATGAGATTGTCGTATCCCAAAAGAAAATCCTGTCGTTTCCATAGAAACGTTACTCGATTTACAAGGAGAAGTCATAGAACCCATAGTATTTCATAGCGACGCAATTCCGTGTGAATTCGTTAATGAGTGGGAGTGAGGGATGCAGTAAAGAAGGATTACTGGATCGGAAATGTGATTGTCGTATCCCAAAAGAAAATCCTGTCGTTTCCATAGAAACGTTACTCGATTTAGAAGGAAATGTCTTAGAACACATAGTATTTCATGGCGACGCAATTTCCGTGTGAATTCGTCAATGAGTGGGAGTGAAGGATGCAGTAGAGAAGGATTAGAGGATCGGATGTGAGATTGTCGTATCACAAAAGAAAATGCTGTCGTTTCCATAGAAACGTTACTCGATTTAGAAGGAGAAGTCATAGAACTGATGGTATTTCATTGCGACGCAATTGCTGTCATAATTCGTCAATGTGTGGGAGTGAGGGATGCAGTAAAGAAGGATTAGTGGATCGGAAATGTGATTGTCGTATGACAAAAGAAACTCCTGTCATTTCCATAGAAACGTTACTCGATTTAGAAGGAAATGTCTTAGAACACATAGTATTTCATAGCGTCGCAATTTCCGTGTGAATTCGTCAATGTGTGGGAGTGAGGGATGCAGTAAAGAAGGATTAGTGGATCGGAAATGAGATTGTAGTATCCGAAAAGAAAATCCTGTCGTTTCCATAGAAACGTTACTCGATTTAGAAGGAGAAGTCATAGAACCCATAGTATTTCATAGCGACGCAATTTGTGTGTGAATTCGTCATTGAGTGGGAGTGAGGGATGCTGTAAAGAAGGATTAGTTGATCGGAAATGAGATTGTCGTATCCCAAAAGAAAATCCTGTCGTTTCCATAGAAACGTTACTCGATTTAGAAGGAAATGTCGTAGAACACATAGTATTTCATAGCGACGCAATTTCCGTGTGAATTCGTCAATGTGTGGGAGTGAGGGATGCAGTAAAGAATGATTCGTGGATCGGAAATGTGATTGTCGTATCCCAAAAGAAAATCCTGTCGTTTCCATAGAAACGTTACTCGATTTAGAAGGAAATGTCTTAGAACACATAGTATTTCATAGCGACGCAATTTCCGTGTGAATTCGTCAATGAGTGGGAGTGAGGGATGCAGTAAAGAAGGATTAGTGGATCGGAAATGAGATTGTCGTATCCCAAAAGAATATCCTGTCGTTTCCTTAGAAACTTTACTCGATTTAGAAGGAGAAGTCATAGAACACATAGTATCTCATAGCGACGCAATTTCCGTGTGAATTCGTCAATGTGTGGGAGTGAGGGATGCAGTAAAGAAGGATTAGTGGATCGGAAATGTGATTGTCGTATCCCAAAAGAAAATCCTGACGTTTCCATAGAAACGTTAATTGATTTAGAAGGAAATGTCTTAGAACCCATAGTATTTCATAGCGACGCAATTTCCGTGTGAATTCGTCAATGTGTGGGAGTGAGGGATGTAGTAAAGAAGGATTAGTGGATCGGAAATGAGATTGTCGTAACCCAAATGAAAATCCTGTCGTTTCCATAGAAACGTTACTCGATTTAGAAGGAAATGTCTTAGAACACATTGTATTTCATAGCGACGCAATTTCCGTGTGAATTCGTCAATGTGTTGGAGTGAGGGATGCGGTAAAGAAGGATTAGTGGATCGGAAGTGTGATTGTCGATTCCCAAAAGAACGCCCTGTCGTTTCCATAGAAACGTTACTCGATTTTGAAGGAATTGTCGTAGAACACATAGTATTTCATAGCGATGCAATTTCCGTGTGAATTCGTCAATGAGTGGGAGTGAGGGATGCAGTAAAGAGGGATTAGTGGATCGGAAATGAGATTGTCGTATCCCAAAAGAAAATACTGTCGTTTCCATAGAAACGTTACTCGATTTTAAAGGAAATGTCTTAGAACACATAGTATTTCATAGCGACGCAATTTCCGTGTGAATTTGTCAATGTGTGGGAGTGGGGGATGCAGTAAAGAAGGATTAGTGGATCGGAAATGAGATTGTCGTGTCCCAAAAGAAAATCCTGTCATTTCCAAAGAAACGTTATTCGATTTAGAAGGAAATGTCTTAGAACACATAGTATTTCATAGCGTCGCAATTTGCGTGTGAATTCGTCAATGAGTGGGAGTGAGGGATGCAGTAAAGAAGGATTAGTGGATCGGAAATGAGATTGTCGTATCCCAAAAGAAAATCCTGTCGTTTCCATAGAAACGTTACTCGATTTAGAAGGAAATGTCTTAGAACACATAGTATTTCATAGCGACGCAATTTACGTGTCAATTCGTCAATGTGTGGGAGTAAGGGATGCACTAAAGAAGGATTAGTGGATCGGAAATGTGATTGTCGTATCCCAAAAGAAAATCCTGTCGTTTCCATAGAAACGTTACTCGATTTGGAAGGAAACGTCTTAGAACACATAGTATTTCATAGCGACGCATTTTCCGTGTGAATTCGTCAATGTGTGGGAGTGAGGGATGCTGTAAAGAAGGATTAGTGGATCGGAAATGAGATTGTCGTATCCCAAAAGAAAATCCTGTCGTTTCCATAGAAACGTTACTCGAATTAGAAGGAGAAGTCATAGAACCCATAGTATTTCATAGCGACGCAATTTCCGCGTGAATTCGTCAATGTGTGGGAGTGAGGGATGCAGTAAAGAAGGATTAGTGAATCGGTAATGAGATTGTCGTATCCCAAAAGAAAATCCTGTCGTTTCCATAGAAACGTTACTAGATTTAGAAGGAAATGTCTTAGGACACATAGTATTTCATAGCGACGCAATTTCCGTGTGAATTCGTCAGTGTGTGGGAGTGAGGGATGCAGTAAAGAAGGATTAGTGGATCGGAAATGAGATTGTCGAATCCCAAAAGAAAATCCTGCCGTTTCCATAGAAACCTTACTCGATTTAGAAGGAAATATCTTAGAAATCATAGTATTTCATACCGACGCAATTTCCGTGTGAATTCGTCAATGTGTGGGAGTGAGGGTTCCAGTAAAGAAGGATTAGTGGATCGGAAATGTGATTGTAGTATCAAAAAAGAAAATCCTGTCGTTTCCATAGAAACGTTACTCGATTTAGAATGAAATGTCTTAGAACACATAGTATTTCATAGCGACGCAATTTCCGTGTGAATTCGTCAATGAGTGGGAGTGAGGGATGCAGTAAAGAAGGATTACTGGATCGGAAATGAGATTGTCTTATCCCAAAAGAAAATCCTGTCGTTTCCATAGAAACGTTACTTGATTTTGAAGGAGACGTCATAGAACCCACAGCATTTCATAGCGACGCAATTTCCGTGTGAATTAGTCAATGTGTGGGAGTGAGGGATGCGGTAAAGAAGGATTAGTGGATCGGAAATGAGAATGTCGTATCCCAAACGAAAAGCCTCTCGTTTCCATACAAACGTTACTCGATTTAGAACATGTCATAGAACAAATAGTATTTCATAGCGACGCAATTTCCGTGTGAATTCGTCAATGTGTTGGACTGAGGGATGCAGTAAAGAAGGAATAGTGGATCGGAAATGAGATTGTCGTATCCCAAAAGAAAATGCTGTCGTTTCCATAGAAACGTTACTCGATTTAGAAGGAGAAGTAATAGAACCGATAGTATTTCATTGCGACGCAATTGCTGTCATAATTCGTCAATGTGTGGGAGTGAGGGATGCAGTAAAGAAGGATTAGTGGATCGGAAATGTGATTGTCGTATGACAAAAGAAACTCCTGTCGTTTCCATAGAAACGTTACTCGATTTAGAAGGAAATGTCTTAGAACACATAGTATTTCATAGCGACGCAATTTCCGTGTGAATTCGTCAATGTGTGGGAGTGAGGGATGCAGTAAAGAAGGATTAGTGGATCGGAAGTGAGATTGTCGTATCCCAAAAGAAAATCCTGTCGTTTCCATAGAAACGTTACTCGATTTAGAAGGAGAAGTCATAGAACCCATAGTATTTCATAGCGACGCAATTTCTGTGTGAATTCGTCAATGAGTGGGAGTGAGGGATGCAGTGAAGAAGGATTAGTGGATCGGAAATGAGATTGTCGTATCCCAAAAGAAAATCCTGTCGTTTCCATAGAAACGTTACTCGATTTAGAAGGAAATGTCTTAGAACACATAGTATTTCATAGCGACGCAATTTAAGTGTCAATTCGTCAATGTGTGGGAGTGAGGGATGCAGTAAAGAAGGATTAGTGGATCGGAAATGTGATTGTCGTATCCCAAAAGAAAATCCTGTCGTTTCCATAGAGACGTTACTCGATTTAGAAGGAAACGTCTTAGAACACATAGTATTTCATAGCGACGCATTTTCCGTGTGAATTCGTCAATGTGTGGGAGTGAGGGATGCAGTAAAGAAGGATTAGTGGATCGGAAATGAGATTGTCGTATCCCAAAAGAATATCCTGTCGTTTCCTTAGAAACTTTACTCGATTTAGAAGGAGAAGTCATAGAACACATAGTATCTCATAGCGACGCAATTTCCGTGTGAATTCGTCAATGTGTGGGAGTGAGGGATGCAGTAAAGAAGGATTAGTGGATCGGAAATGTGATTGTCGTATCCCAAAAGAAAATCCTGTCGTTCCCATAGAAACGTTACTTGATTTAGAAGGAAATGTCTTAGAACCCATAGTATTTCATACCGAGGCAATTTCCGTGTGAATTCGTCAATGTGTGGGAGTGAGGGATGTAGTAAAGAAGGATTAGTGGATCGAAAGTGTGATTGTCGATTCCCAAAAGAACACCCTGTCGTTTCCATAGAAACGTTACTCGATTTTGAAGGAATTGTCGTAGAACACATAGTATTTCATAGCGATGCAATTTCCGTGTGAATTCGTCAATGAGTGGGAGTGAGGGTTGCAGTAAAGGAGGATTAGTGGATCGGAAATGAGATTGTCGTATCCCAAATGAAAATCCTGTCGTTTCCATAGAAACGTTACTCGATTTAGAAGGAAATGTCTTAGAACACATAGTATTTCATAGCGACGCAATTTACGTGTCAATTCGTCAATGTGTGGGAGTGAGGGATGCAGAAAAGAAGGATTAGTGGATCGGAAATGTGATTGTCGTATCCCAAAAGAAAATCCTGTCGTTTCCATAGAAACGTTACTCGATTTAGAAGGAAACGTCTTAGAACACATAGTATTTCATAGCGACGCATTTTCCGTGTGAATTCGTCAATGTGTGGGAGTGAGGGATGCAGTAAAGAAGGATTAGAGGATCGGTAATGAGATTGTCGTATCCCAAAAGAAAATCCTGTCGTTTCCATAGAAACGTCACTCGATTTAGAAGGAAATGTCTTAGAACACATAGTATTTCATAGCGACGCAATTTCCGTGTGAATTCGTCAGTGTGTGGGAGTGAGGGATGCAGTAAAGAAGGATTAGTGGATCGGAAATGAGATTGTCGTATCCCAAATGAAAATCCTGCCGTTTCCATAGAAACCTTACTCGATTTAGAAGGAAATGTCTTAGAACTCATAGTATTTCATAGCGACGCAATTTCCGTGTGAATTCGTCAATGTGTGGGAGTGAGGGTTCCAGCAAAGAAGGATTAGTGGATCGGAAATGTGATTGTAGTATCCCAAAAGAAAATCCTGTCGTTTCCATAGAAACGTTACTCGATTTAGAAGGAAATGTCTTGGAACACATAGTATTTCATAGCGACGCAATTTCCGTGTGAATTCGTCAATGAGTGGGAGTGAGGGATGCAGTAAAGAAGGATTACTGGATCGGAAATGAGATTGTCTTATCCCAAAAGAAAATCCTGTCGTTTCCATAGAAACGTTACTTGATTTTGAAGGAGACGTCATAGAACCCATAGCATTTCATAGCGACGCAATTTCCGTGTGAATTAGTCAATGTGTGGGAGTGAGGGATGCAGTAAAGAAGGATTAGTGGATCGGAAATGAGACTGTCGTATCCCAAACGAAAAGCCTCTCGTTTCCATACAAACGTTACTCGATTTAGAACATGTCATAGAACAAATAGTATTTCATAGCGACGCAATTTCCGTGTGAATTCGTCAATGTGTGGGACTGAGGGATGCAGTAAAGAAGGAATAGTGTATCGGAAATGAGATTGGCGTATCCCAAAAGAAAATGCTGTCGTTTCCATAGAAACGTTACTCGATTTAGAAGGAGAAGTAATAGAACCGATAGTATTTCATTGCGACGCAATTGCTGTCATAATTCGTCAATGTGTGGGAGTGAGGGATGCAGTAAAGAAGGATTAGTCGATCGGAAATGTGATTGTCGTATGACAAAAGAAACTCCTGTCGTTTCCATAGAAACGTTACTCGATTTAGAAGGAAATGTCTTAGAACACATAGTATTTCATAGCGACGCAATTTCCGTGTGAATTCGTCAATGTGTGGGAGTGAGGGATGCAGTAAAGAAGGATTAGTGGATCGGAAATGAGATTGTCGTATCCCAAAAGAAAATCCTGTCGTTTCCATAGAAACGTTACTCGAATTAGAAGGAGAAGTCATAGAACCCATAGTATTTCATAGCGACGCAATTTGCGTGTGAATTCGTCAATGTGTGGGAGTGAGGGATGCAGTAAAGAAGGACTAGTGGATCGGTAATGAGATTGTCGTATCCCAAAAGAAAATCCTGTCGTTTCAATAGAAACGTCACTCGATTTAGAAGGAAATGTCTTAGAACACATAGTATTTCATAGCGACGCAATTTCCGTGTGAATTCGTCAGTGTGTGGGAGTGAGGGATGCAGTAAAGAAGGATTAGTGGATCGGAAATGAGATTGTCGTATCCCAAAAGAAAATCCTGCCGTTTCCATAGAAACCTTACTCGATTTAGAAGGAAATGTCTTAGAACTCATAGTATTTCATAGCGCCGCAATTTCCGTGTGAATTCGTCAATGTGTGGGAGTGAGGGTTCCAGTAAAGAAGGATTAGTGGATCGGAAATGTGATTGTAGTATCCCAAAAGAAAATCCTGTCGTTTCCATAGAAACGTTACTCGATTTAGAAGGAAATGTCTTAGAACACATAGTATTTCATAGCGACGCAATATCCGTGTGAATTCTTCAATGAGTGGGAGTGAGGGATGCAGTAAAGAAGGATTACTGGATCGGAAATGAGATTGTCTTATCCCAAAAGAAAATCCTGTCGTTTCAATAGAAACGTCACTCGATTTAGAAGGAAATGTCTTAGAACACATAGTATTTCATAGCGACGCAATTTACGTGTCAATTCGTCAATGTGTGGGAGTGAGGGATGCAGTAAAGAAGGATTAGTGGATCGGAAATGTGATTGTCGTATCCCAAAAGAAAATCCTGTCATTTCCATAGAAACGTTACTCGATTTAGAAGGAAACGTCTTAGAACACATAGTATTTCATAGCGACGCATTTTCCGTGTGAATTCGTCAATGTGTGGGAGTGAGGGATGCTGTAAAGATGGATTAGTGGATCGGAAATGAGATTGTCGTATCCCAAAAGAAAATCCTGTCGTTTCCATAGAAACGTTACTCGAATTAGAAGAAGTCATAGAACCCATAGTATTTCATAGCGACGCAATTTCCGTGTGAATTCGTCAATGTGTGGGAGTGAGGGATGCAGTAAAGAAGGATTAGTGGATCGGTAATGAGATTGTCGTATCCCAAAAGAAAATCCTGTCGTTTCAATAGAAACGTCACTCGATTTAGAAGGAAATGTCTTAGAACACATAGTATTTCATAGCGACGCAATTTCCGTGTGAATTCGTCAGTGTGTGGGAGTGAGGGATGCAGTAAAGAAGGATTAGTGGATCGGAAATGAGATTGTCGTATCCCAAAAGAAAATCCTGCCGTTTCCATAGAAACCTTACTCGATTTAGAAGGAAATGTCTTAGAACTCATAGTATTTCATAGCGACGCAATTTCCGTGTGAATTCGTCAATGTGTGGGAGTGAGGGTTCCAGTAAAGAAGGATTAGTGGATCGGAAATGTGATTGTAGTATCCCAAAAGAAAATCCTGTCGATTCCATAGAAACGTTACTCGATTTAGAAGGAAATGTCTTAGAACACATAGTATTTCATAGCGACGCAATTTCCGTGTGAATTCGTCAATGAGTGGGAGTGAGGGATGCAGTAAAGAAGGATTACTGGATCGGAAATGAGATTGTCTTATCCCAAAAGAAAATCCTGTCGTTTCCATAGAAACGTTACTTGATTTTGAAGGAGACGTCATAGAACCCATAGCAATTCATAGCGACGCAATTTCCGTGTGAATTAGTCAATGTGTGGGAGTGAGGGATGCAGTAAAGAAGGATTAGTGGATCGGAAATGAGACTGTCGTATCCCAAACGAAAAGCCTCTCGTTTCCATACAAACGTTACTCGATTTAGAACATGTCATAGAACAAATAGTATTTCATAGCGACGCAATTTCCGTGTGAATTCGTCAATGTGTGGGAGTGAGGGATGCAGTAAAGAAGGAATAGTGGATCGGAAATGAGATTTTCGTATCCCAAAAGAAGATGCTGTCGTTTCCATAGAAACGTTACTCGATTTAGAAGGAGAAGTAATAGAACCGATAGTATTTCATTGCGACGCAATTGCTGTCATAATTCGTCAATGTGTGGGAGTGAGGGATGCAGTAAAGAAGGATTAGTGGATCGGAAATGTGATTGTCGTATGACAAAAGAAACTCCTGTCGTTTCCATAGAAACGTTACTCGATTTAGAAGGAAATGTCTTAGAACACATAGTATTTCATAGCGACGCAATTTCCGTGTGAATTCGTCAATGTGTGGGAGTGAGGGATGCAGTAAAGAAGGATTAGTGGATCGGAAATGAGATTGTCGTATCCCAAATGAAAATCCTGTCGTTTCCATAGAAACGTTACTCGATTTAGAAGGAAATGTCTTAGAACACATTGTATTTCATAGCGACGCAATTTCCGTGTGAATTCGTCAATGTGTTGGAGTGAGGGATGCGGTAAAGAAGGATTAGTGGATCGGAAGTGTGATTGTCGATTCCCAAAAGAACACCCTGTCGTTTCCATAGAAACGTTACTCGATTTTGAAGGTATTGTCGTAGAACACATAGTATTTCATAGCGATGCAATTTCCGTGTGAATTCGTCAATGAGTGGGAGTGAGGGATGCAGTAATGAAGGATTAGTGGATCGGAAATAAGATTGTCGTATCCCAAAAGAAAATACTGTCGTTTCCATAGAAACTTTACTCGATTTTAAAGGAAATGTCTTAGAACACATAGTATTTCATAGCGACGCAATTTCCGTGTGAATTTGTCAATGTGTGGGAGTGGGGGATGCAGTAAAGAAGGATTAGTGGATCGGAAATGAGATTGTCGTATCCCAAAAGAAAATCCTGTCGTTTCCAAAGAAACGTTATTCGATTTAGAAGGAAATGTCTTAGAACACATAGTATTTCATAGCGTCGCAATTTGCGTGTGAATTCGTCAATGAGTGGGAGTGAGGGTTGCAGTAAAGAAGGATTAGTGGATCGGAAATGAGATTGTCGTATCCCAAAAGAAAATCCTGTCGTTTCCATAGAAACGTTACTCGATTTAGAAGGAAATGTCTTAGAACACATAGTATTTCATAGCGACGCAATTTACGTGTCAATTCGTCAATGTGTGGGAGTGAGGGATGCAGTAAAGAAGGATTAGTGGATCGGAAATGTGATTGTCGTATCCCAAAAGAAAATCCTGTCGTTTCCATAGAAACGTTACTCGATTTAGAAGGAAACGTCTTAGAACACATAGTATTTCATAGCGACGCATTTTCCGTGTGAATTCGTCAATGTGTGGGAGTGAGGGATGCTGTAAAGAAGGATTAGTGGATCGGAAATGAGATTGTCGTATCCCAAAAGAAAATCCTGTCGTTTACATAGAAACGTTACTCGAATTAGAAGGAGAAGTCATAGAACCCATAGTATTTCATAGCGACGCAATTTCCGTGTGAATTCGTCAATGTGTGGGAGTGAGGGTTCCAGTAAAGAAGGATTAGTGGATCGGAAATGAGATTGTAGTATCCCAAAAGAAAATCCTGTCGTTTCCATAGAAACGTTACTCGATTTAGAAGGAAATGTCTTAGAACACATAGTATTTCATAGCGACGCAATTTCCGTGTGAATTCGTCAATGAGTGGGAGTGAGGGATGCAGTAAAGAAGGATTACCGGATCGGAAATGAGATTGTCTTATCCCAAAAGAAAATCCTGTCGTTTCCATAGAAACGTTACTTGATTTTGAAGGAGACGTCATAGAACCCATAGCATTTCATAGCGACGCAATTTCTGTGTGAATTAGTCAATGTGTGGGAGTGAGGGATGCAGTAAAGAAGGATTAGTGGATCGGAAATGAGACTGTCGTATCCCAAACGAAAAGCCTCTCGTTTCCATACAAACGTTACTCGATTTAGAACATGTCATAGAACAAATAGTATTTCATAGCGACGCAATTTCCGTGTGAATTCGTCAATGTGTGGGACTGAGGGATGCAGTAATGAAGGAATAGTGTATCGGTAATGAGATTGTCGTATCCCAAAAGAAAATGCTGTCGTTTCCATAGAAACGTTACTCGATTTAGAAGGAGAAGTAATAGAACCGATAGTATTTCATTGCGACGCAATTGCTGTCATAATTCGTCAATGTGTGGGAGTGAGGGATGCAGTAAAGAAGGATTAGTGGATCGGAAATGTGATTGTCGTATGACAAAAGAAACTCCTGTCGTTTCCATAGAAACGTTACTCGATTTAGAAGGAAATGTCTTAGAACACATAGTATTTCATAGCGACGCAATTTCCGTGTGAATTCGTCAATGTGTGGGAGTGAGGGATGCAGTAAAGAAGGATTAGTGGATCGGAAATGAGATTGTCGTATCCCAAATGAAAATCCTGTCGTTTCCATAGAAACGTTACTCGATTTAGAAGGATATGTCTTAGAACACATTGTATTTCATAGCGACGCAATTTCCGTGTGAATTCGTCAATGTGTTGGAGTGAGGGATGCGGTAAAGAAGGATTAGTGGATCGGAAGTGTGATTGTCGATTCCCAAAAGAACACCCTGTCGTTTCCATAGAAACGTTACTCGATTTTGAAGGTATTGTCGTAGAACACATAGTATTTCATAGCGATGCAATTTCCGTGTGAATTCGTCAATGAGTGGGAGTGAGGGATGCAGTAATGAAGGATTAGTGGATCGGAAATGAGATTGTCGTATCCCAAAAGAAAATACTGTCGTTTCCATAGAAACGTTACTCGATTTTAAAGGAAATGTCTTAGAACACATAGTATTTCATAGCGACGCAATTTCCGTGTGAATTTGTCAATGTGTGGGAGTGGGGGATGCAGTAAAGAAGGATTAGTGGATCGGAAATGAGATTGTCGTATCCCAAAAGAAAATATTGTCGTTTCCAAAGAAACGTTATTCGATTTAGAAGGAAATGTCTTAGAACACATAGTATTTCATAGCGTCGCAATTTGCGTGTGAATTCGTCAATGAGTGGGAGTGAGGGTTGCAGTAAAGAAGGATTAGTGGATCGGAAATGAGATTGTCGTATCCCAAAAGAAAATCCTGTCGTTTCCATAGAAACGTTACTCGATTTAGAAGGAAATGTCTTAGAACACATAGTATTTCATAGCGACGCATTTTACGTGTCAATTCGTCAATGTGTGGGAGTGAGGGATGCAGTAAAGAAGGATTAGTGGATCGGAAATGTGATTGTCGTATCCCAAAAGAAAATCCTGTCGTTTCCATAGAAACGTTACTCGATTTAGAAGGAAACGTCTTAGAACACATAGTATTTCATAGCGACGCATTTTCCGTGTGAATTCGTCAATGTGTGGGAGTGAGGGATGCTGTAAAGAAGGATTAGTGGATCGGAAATGAGATTGTCGTATCCCAAAAGAAAATCCTGTCGTTTCCATAGAAACGTTACTCGAATTAGAAGGAGAAGTCATAGAACCCATAGTATTTCATAGCGACGCAATTTCCGTGTGAATTCGTCAATGTGTGGGAGTGAGGGTTCCAGTAAAGAAGGATTAGTGTATCGGAAATGAGATTGTAGTATCCCAAAAGAAAATCCTGTCGTTTCCATAGAAACGTTACTCGATTTAGAAGGAAATGTCTTAGAACACATAGTATTTCATAGCGACGCAATTTCCGTGTGAATTCGTCAATGAGTGGGAGTGAGGGATGCAGTAAAGACGGATTACTGGATCGGAAATGAGATTGTCTTATCCCAAAAGAAAATCCTGTCGTTTCCATAGAAACGTTACTTGATTTTGAAGGAGACGTCATAGAACCCATAGCATTTCATAGCGACGCAATTTCCGTGTGAATTAGTCAATGTGTGGGATGAGGGATGCAGTAAAGAAGGATTAGTGGATCGGAAATGAGACTGTCGTATCCCAAACGAAAAGCCTCTCGTTTCCATACAAACGTTACTCGATTTAGAACATGTCATAGAACAAATAGTATTTCATAGCGACGCAATTTCCGTGTGAATTCGTCAATGTGTGGGACTGAGGGATGCAGTAAAGAAGGAATAGTGTATCGGTAATGAGATTGTCGTATCCCAAAAGAAAATGCTGTCGTTTCCATAGAAACGTTACTCGATTTAGAAGGAGAAGTAATAGAACCGATACTATTTCATTGCGACGCAATTGCTGTCATAATTCGTCAATGTGTGGGAGTGAGGGATGCAGTAAAGAAGGATTAGTGGATCGGAAATGTGATTGTCGTATGACAAAAGAAACTCCTGTCGTTTCCATAGAAACGTTACTCGATTTAGAAGGAAATGTCTTAGAACACATAGTATTTCATAGCGACGCAATTTCCGTGTGAATTCGTCAATGTGTGGGAGTGAGGGATGCAGTAAAGAAGGATTAGTGGATCGGAAATGAGATTGTCGTATCCCAAAAGAAAATCCTGTCGTTTCCATAGAAACGTTACTCGAATTAGAAGGAGAAGTCATAGAACCCATAGTATTTCATAGCGCCGCAATTTCCGTGTGAATTCGTCAATGTGTGGGAGTGAGGGTTCCAGTAAAGAAGGATTAGTGGATCGGAAATGTGATTGTAGTATCCCAAAAGAAAATCCTGTCGTTTCCATAGAAACGTTACTCGATTTAGAAGGAAATGTCTTAGAACACATAGTATTTCATAGCGACGCAATTTCCGTGTGAATTCGTCAATGAGTTGGAGTGAGGGATGCAGTAAAGAAGGATTACTGGATCGGAAATGAGATTGTCTTATCCCAAAAGAAAATCCTGTCGTTTCAATAGAAACGTCACTCGATTTAGAAAGAAATGTCTTAGAACACATAGTATTTCATAGCGACGCAATTTACGTGTCAATTCGTCAATGTGTGGGAGTGAGGGATGCAGTAAAGAAGGATTAGTGGATCGGAAATGTGATTGTCGTATCCCAAAAGAAAATCCTGTCGTTTCCATAGAAACGTTACTCGATTTAGAAGGAAATGTCTTAGAACACATAGTATTTCATAGCGACGCAATTTCCGTGTGAATTCGTCAATGAGTGGGAGTGAGGGATGCAGTAAAGAAGGATTACTGGATCGGAAATGAGATTGTCTTATCCCAAAAGAAAATCCTGTCGTTTCAATAGAAACGTCACTCGATTTAGAACGAAATGTCTTAGAACACATAGTATTTCATAGCGACGCAATTTACGTGTCAATTCGTCAATGTGTGGGAGTGAGGGATGCAGTAAAGAAGGATTAGTGGATCGGAAATGTGATTGTCGTATCCCAAAAGAAAATCCTGTCGTTTCCATAGAAACGTTACTCGATTTAGAAAGAAACGTCTTAGAACACATAGTATTTCATAGCGACGCATTTTCCGTGTGAATTCGTCAATGTGTGGGAGTGAGGGATGCTGTCAAGATGGATTAGTGGATCGGAAATGAGATTGTCGTATCCCAAAAGAAAATCCTGTCGTTTCCATAGAAACGTTACTCGAATTAGAAGGAGAAGTCATAGAACCCATAGTATTTCATAGCGACGCAATTTCCGTGTGAATTCGTCAATGTGTGGGAGTGAGGGATGCAGTAAAGAAGGATTAGTGGATCGGTAATGAGATTGTCGTATCCCAAAAGAAAATCCTGTCGTTTCAATAGAAACGTCACTCGATTTAGAAGGAAATGTCTTAGAACACATAGTATTTCATAGCGACGCAATTTCCGTGTGAATTCGTCAGTGTGTGGGAGTGAGGGATGCAGTAAAGAAGGATTAGTGGATCGGAAATGAGATTGTCCTATCCCAAAAGAAAATCCTGCCGTTTCCATAGAAACCTTACTCGATTTAGAAGGAAATGTCTTAGAACTCATAGTATTTCATAGCGACGCAATTTCCGTGTAAATTCGTCAATGTGTGGGAGTGAGGGTTCCAGTAAAGAAGGATTAGTGGATCGGAAATGTGATTGTAGTATCCCAAAAGAAAATCCTGTCGTTTCCATAGAAACGTTACTCGATTTAGAAGGAAATGTCTTAGAACACATAGTATTTCATAGCGACGCAATTTCCGTGTGAATTCGTCAATGAGTGGGAGTGAGGGATGCAGTAAAGAAGGATTACTGGATCGGAAATGAGATTGTCTTATCCCAAAAGAAAATCCTGTCGTTTCCATAGAAACGTTACTTGATTTTGAAGGAGACGTCATAGAACCCATAGCAATTCATAGCGACGCAATTTCCGTGTGAATTAGTCAATGTGTGGGAGTGAGGGATGCAGTAAAGAAGGATTAGTGGATCGGAAATGAGACTGTCGTATCCCAAACGAAAAGCCTCTCGTTTCCATACAAACGTTACTCGATTTAGAACATGTCATAGAACAAATAGTATTTCATAGCGACGCAATTTCCGTGTGAATTCGTCAATGTGTGGGACTGAGGGATGCAGTAAAGAAGGAATAGTGGATCGGAAATGAGATTTTCGTATCCCAAAAGAAAATGCTGTCGTTTCCATAGAAACGTTACTCGATTTAGAAGGAGAAGTAATAGAACCGATAGTATTTCATTGCGACGCAATTGCTGTCATAATTCGTCAATGTGTGGGAGTGAGGGATGCAGTAAAGAAGGATTAGTGGATCGGAAATGTGATTGTCGTATGACATAAGAAACTCCTGTCGTTTCCATAGAAACGTTACTCGATTTAGAAGGAAATGTCTTAGAACACATAGTATTTCATAGCGACGCAATTTCCGTGTGAATTCGTCAATGTGTGGGAGTGAGGGATGCAGTAAAGAAGGATTAGTGGATCGGACATGAGATTGTCGTATCCCAAATGAAAATCCTGTCGTTTCCATAGAAACGTTACTCGATTTAGAAGGAGAAGTCATAGAACGCATAGTATTTCATAGCGACGCAATTTCTGTGTGAATTCGTCAATGAGTGGGAGTGAGGGATGCTGTAAAGAAGGATTAGTGGATCGGAAATGAGATTGTCGTATCCCAAAAGAAAATCCTGTCGTTTCCATAGAAACGTTACTCGATTTAGAAGGAGAAGTCATAGAACCCATAGTATTTCATAGCGACGCAATTTCTGTGTGAATTCGTCAATGAGTGGGAGTGAGGGATGCAGTGAAGAAGGATTAGTGGATCGGAAATGAGATTGTCGTATCCCAAAAGAAAATCCTGTCGTTTCCATAGAAACGTTACTCGATTTAGAAGGAAATGTCTTAGAACACATAGTATTTCATACCGACGCAATTTCCGTGTGAATTCGTCAATGAGTGGGAGTGAGGGATGCAGTAAAGAAGGATTAGTGGATCGGAAATGTCATTGTCGTATCCCAAAAGATAATCCTGTCGTCTCCATAGAAACATTACTCGATTTAGAAGGAAATGTCTTAGAACACATAGTATTTCATAGCGACGCAATTTCCGTGTGAATTCGTCAATGAGGGGGAGTGAGGGATGCAATAAAGAAGGATTAGTGGATCGGAAATGTGATAGTCGTATCCCAAAAGAAAATCATATCGTTTCCATAGAAATGATACTCGATTTAGAAGGAAATGTCTTAGAACACATAGTATTTCATAGCGACGCAATTTCCGTGTGAATTCGTCAATGAGTCGGAGTGAGGGATGCGGTAAAGAAGGATTAGTGGATCGGAAATGAGATTGTCGTATCCCAAAAGAAAATCCTGTCGTTTCCATAGAAACGTTACTCGATTTAGAAGGAGAAGTCATAGAACCCATAGTATTTCATAGCGACGCAATTTCTGTGTGAATTCGTCAATGAGTGGGAGTGAGGGATGCAATAAAGAAGGATTAGTGGATCGGAAATGTGATTGTCGTATCCCAAAAGAAAATCCTGTCGTTTCCATAGAAACGTTACTCGATTTAGAAGGAGAAGTCATAGAACCCATAGTATTTCATTGCGACGCAATTTCTGTGTGAATTCGTCATGAGTGGGAGTGAGGGATGCAGTAAAGAAGGATTAGTGGATCGGAAATGAGATTGTCGTATCCCAAAAGAAAATAATGTCGTTTCCATAGAAACGTTACTCAATTTAGAAGGAAATGTCTTAGAACACATAGTATTTCATAGCGACGCAATTTCCGTGTGAATTCGTCAATGAGTGGGAGTGAGGGATGCAGTAAAAAAGGATTAGTGGATCGGAAATGAGTTTGTCGCATCCCAAAAGAAAATCCTGTCGTTTCCATATAAACGTTACTCGATTTAGTAGGAAATGTCTTAGAACACATAGTATTTCATAGCGACGCAATTTCTGTGTGAATTCGTCAATGCGTGGGTGTGAGGGATGCAGTAAAGAAGGATTAGTGGATCGGAGTGTGATTGTCGTATCCCAAAAGAAAATCCTGTCGTTACCATAGAAACGTTACTCGATTTAGAAGGAAATGTCTTAGAACACATAGTATTTCATAGCGACGCAATTTCCGTGTGAATTCGTTAATGAGTGGGAGTGAGGGATGCAGTAAAGAAGGATTAGTGGATCGGAAATGAGATTGTCGTATCCCAAAAGAAAATCCTGTCGTTTCCATAGAAACGTTACTCGATTTAGAAGGAAATGTCTTAGAACACATAGTATTTCATAGCGACGCAATTTCCGTGTGAATTCGTCAATGTGTGGGAGTGAGGGATGCAGTAAAGAAGGATTAGTGGATCGGAAAAGTGATTGTCGTATCCCAAAAGAAAGTCCTGTCGTTTCCATTGAATCGTTACTCGATTTAGAAGGAAATGTCTTAGAACACATAGTATTTCAAAGCGACGCAATTTCCGTGTGATTTCCTCAATGAGTGGGAGTGAGGGATGCAGTAAAGAAGGATTAGTGGATCGGCAATGAGATTGTCGTATCCCAAAAGAAAATCCTCTCGTTTCCATAGAAGCGTTACTCGATTTACAAGGAGAAGTCATAGAACACATAGTATTTCATAGCGACTCAATTTCCGTGTGAATTCGTGAGTAAGTGGGTGTGAGATATGCAGTAAAGAAGGATTAGTGGATCGGAATGTGATTGTCGTATCCCAAAAGAAAATCCTGTCGTTTCCATAGAAACGTTACTCGATTTAGAAGGAAATGTCTTAGAACACATAGTATTTCATAGCGACGCAATTTCCGTGTGAATTCGTCAATGAGTGGGAGTGAGGGATGCAGTAAAGAAGGATTAGTGGATCGGAAATGAGATTGTCGTATCCCAAAAGAAAATCCTGTCGTTTCCATAGAAACGTTACTCGATTTAGAAGGAAATGTCTTAGAACACATAGTATTTCATAGCGACGCAATTTCCGTGTGAATTCGTCAATGTGTGGGAGTGAGGGATGCAATAAAGAAGGATTAGTGGATCGGAAATGTGATTGTCGTATCCCAAAAGAAAATCCCGTCGTTTCCATAGAAACGTTACTCGATTTAGAAGGAAATGTCGTGAATACATAGTATTTCATAGCGACGCAATTTCCGTGTGAATTCGTCAATGTGTGGGAGTGAGGGATGCAGTAAAGAAGGATTAGTGAATCGGAAATGTGATTGTCGTATCCCAAAAGAAA
Organism: Schistocerca americana; assembly: GCF_021461395.2. NCBI lineage: Eukaryota > Metazoa > Arthropoda > Insecta > Orthoptera > Acrididae > Schistocerca > Schistocerca americana. The sequence goes on from NC_060123.1 coordinate 10,008,107, forward strand.
ATCCTGTCGTTTCCATAGAAACGTTACTCGATTTAGAAGGAAATGTCTTAGAACACATAGTATTTCATAGCGACGCAATTTCCGTGTGAATTCGTCAATGTGTGGGAGTGAGGGATGCAGTAAAGAAGGATTAGTGGATCGGAAATGTGATTGTCGTATCCCAAAAGAAAGTCCTGTCGTTTCCATTGAATCGTTACTCGATTTAGAAGGAAATGTCTTAGAACACATAGTATTTCAAAGCGACGCAATTTCCGTGTGATTTCGTCAATGAGTGGGAGTGAGGGATGCAGTAAAGAAGGATTAGTGGATCGGCAATGAGATTGTCGTATCCCAAAAGAAAATCCTGTCATTTCCATAGAAACGTTACTCGATTTACAAGGAGAAGTCAAAGAACCCATAGTATTTCATAGCGACGCAATTTCCGTGTGAATTCGTCAATGAGTGGGAGTGAGGGATGCAGTAAAGAAGGATTAGTGGATCGGAAATGAGATAATCGTATCCCAAAAGAAAATCCTGTCGTTTCCATCGAAACGTTACTCGATTTAGAAGGAAATGTCTTAGAACACATAGTATTTCCTAGCGACGCAATTTACGTGTGAATTCGCCAGTGAGTGGGAGTGAGGGATGCAGTAAAGAAGGATTAGTGGATCGGAAATGTGATTGTCGTATCACAAAAGAAAATCCTGTCGTTTCCATAGAAACGATACTCGATTTAGAAGGAAATGTCTTAGAACACATAGTATTTCATAGCGACGAAATTGCCGTGTGAATTCGTCAATGTGTGGTAGTGAGGGATGCAATAAAGAAGGATTAGTGGATCGGAAATGTGATTGTCGTATCCCAAACGAAAATCCCGTCGTTTCCATAGAAACGTTACTCGATTTAGAAGGAAATGTCTTAGAACACATAGTATATCATAGCGACGCAATTTCCGTGTGAATTCGTCAATGTGTGGGAGTGAGGGATGCAGTAAAGGAGGATTAGTGGATCGGAAATGTGATTGTCGTATCCCAAAAGAAAATCCTGTCGTTTCCATAGAAACGTTACTCTATTTAGAAAGAAATGTCTTAGAACACATAGTATTTCATAGCGACGCAATTTCCGTGTGAATTCGTCAATGTGTGGGAGTGAGGGATGCAGTAAAGAAGGATTAGTGGATCGAAAATGTGATTGTCGTATCCCAAAAGAAAGTCCTGTCGTTTCCATAGAAACGTTACTCGATTTAGAATGAAATGTCTTAGAACACATAGTATTTCATAGCGACGCAATTTCCGTGTGAATTCGTCAATGTGTGGGAGTGAGGGATGCAATAAAGAAGGATTAGTGGATCGGAAATGTGATTGTCGTATCCCAAAAGAAAATCCCGTCGTTTCCATAGAAACGTTACTCGATTTAGAAGGAAATGTCGTGAATACATAGTATTTCATAGCGACGCAATTTCCGTGTGAATTCGTCAATGTGTGGGAGTGAGGGATGCAGTAAAGAAGGATTAGTGAATCGGAAATGTGATTGTCGTATCCCAAAAGAAAATCCTGTCGTTTCCATAGAAACGTTACTCGATTTAGAAGGAAATGTCTTAGAACACATAGTATTTCATAGCGACGCAATTTCCGTGTGAATTCGTCAATGTGTGGGAGTGAGGGATGCAGTAAAGAAGGATTAGTGGATCGGAAATGTGATTGTCGTATCCCAAAAGAAAGTCCTGTCGTTTCCATTGAATCGTTACTCGATTTAGAAGGAAATGTCTTAGAACACATAGTATTTCAAAGCGACGCAAATTCCGTGTGATTTCGTCAATGAGTGGGAGTGAGGGATGCAGTAAAGAAGGATTAGTGGATCGGCAATGAGATTGTCGTATCCCAAAAGAAAATCCTGTCATTTCCATAGAAACGTTACTCGATTTACAAGGAGAAGTCAAAGAACCCATAGTATTTCATAGCGACGCAATTTCCGTGTGAATTCGTCAATGAGTGGGAGTGAGGGATGCAGTAAAGAAGGATTAGTGGATCGGAAATGAGATAATCGTATCCCAAAAGAAAATCCTGTCGTTTCCATCGAAACGTTACTCGATTTAGAAGGAAATGTCTTAGAACACATAGTATTTCCTAGCGACGCAATTTCCGTGTGAATTCGCCAGTGAGTGGGAGTGAGGGATGCAGTAAAGAAGGATTAGTGGATCGGAAATGTGATTGTCGTATCCCAAAAGAAAATCCTGTCGTTTCCATAGAAACGATACTCGATTTAGAAGGAAATGTCTTAGAACACATAGTATTTCATAGCGACGAAATTTCCGTGTGAATTCGTCAATGTGTGGTAGTGAGGGATGCAATAAAGAAGGTTTAGTGGATCGGAAATGTGATTGTCGTATCCCAAACGAAAATCCCGTCGTTTCCACAGAAACGTTACTCGATTTAGAAGGAAATGTCTTAGAACACATAGTATATCACAGCGACGCAATTTCCGTGTGAATTCGTCAATGTGTGGGAGTGAGGGATGCAGTAAAGGAGGATTAGTGGATCGGAAATGTGATTGTCGTATCCCAAAAGAAAATCCTGTCGTTTCCATAGAAACGTTACTCTATTTAGAAAGAAATGTCTTAGAACACATAGTATTTCATAGCGACGCAATTTCCGTGTGAATTCGTCAATGTGTGGGAGTGAGGGATGCAGTAAAGAAGGATTAGTGGATCGAAAATGTGATTGTCGTATCCCAAAAGAAAGTCCTGTCGTTTCCATAGAAACGTTACTCGATTTAGAATGAAATGTCTTAGAACACATAGTATTTCATAGCGACGCAGTTTCCGTGTGATCTCGTCAATGAGTGTTAGTGAGGGATGCAGTAAAGAAGGATTAGTGGATCGGCAATGAGATTGTCGTATCCCAAAAAAAATCCTGTCGTTTCCATAGAAACGTTACTCGACTTAGAAGGAAATGTCTTAGAACACATAGTAATTCATAGCGACGCAATTTCCGTGTGAATTCGTCAATGTGTGGGATTGAGGGTTCCAGTAAAGAACGATTAGTGGATCGGAAATGTGATTGTAGTATCCCAAAAGAAAATCCTGTCGTTTCCATAGAAACGTTACTCGATTTAGAAGGAAATGTCTTAGAACACATAGTATTTCATAGCGACGCAATTTCCGTGTGAATTCGTCAATGAGTGGGAGTGAGGGATGCAGTAAAGAAGGATTACTGGATCGGAAATGAGATTGTCTTATCCCAAAAGAAAATCCTGTCGTTTCCATAGAAACGTTACTTGATTTTGAAGGAGACGTCATAGAACCCATAGCAATTCATAGCGACGCAATTTCCGTGTGAATTAGTCAATGTGTGGGAGTGAGGGATGCAGTAAAGAAGGATTAGTGGATCGGATATGAGACTGTCGTATCCCAAACGAAAAGCCTCTCGTTTCCATACAAACGTTACTCGATTTAGAACATGTCATAGATCAAATAGTATTTATTAGCGACGCAATTTCCGTGTGAATTCGTCAATGTGTGGGAGTGAGGGATGCAGTAAAGAAGGAATAGTGGATCGGAAATGAGATTTTCGTATCCCAAAAGAAAATGCTGTCGTTTCCATAGAAACGTTACTCGATTTAGAAGAAAATGTCGTGAATACATAGTATTTCATAGCGACGCAATTTCCGTGTGAATTCGTCAATGTGTGGGAGTGAGGGATGCAGTAAAGAAGGATTAGTGAATCGGAAATGTGATTGTCGTATCCCAAAAGAAAATCCTGTCGTTTCCATAGAAACGTTACTCGATTTAGAAGGAAATGTCTTAGAACACATAGTATTTCATAGCGACGCAATTTCCGTGCGAATTCGTCAATGTGTGGGAGTGAGGGATGCAGTAAAGAAGGATTAGTGGATCGGAAATGTGATTGTCGTATCCCAAAAGAAAGTCCTGTCGTTTAAATAGAAACGTTACTCGATTTAGAAGGAAATGTCTTAGAACACATAGTATTTCATAGCGACGCAATTTCCGTGTGATTTCGTCAATGAGTGGGAGTGAGGGATGCAGTAAAGAAGGATTAGTGGATCGGCAATGAGATTGTCGTATCCCAAAAGAAAATCCTGTCATTTCCATAGAAACGTTACTCGATTTACAAGGAGAAGTCAAAGAACCCATAGTATTTCATAGCGACGCAATTTCCGTGTGAATTCGTCAATGAGTGGGAGTGAGGGATGCAGTAAAGAAGGATTAGTGGATCGGAAATGAGATTGTCGTATCCCAAAAGAAAATCCTGTCGTTTCCATAGAAACGTTACTCGATTTAGAAGGAAATGTCTTAGAACACACAGTATTTCATAGCGACGCAATTTCCGTGTGAATTCGTCAATGTGTGGGAGTGAGGGATGCAGTAAAGAAGGATTAGTGGATCGGAAATGTGATTGTCGTATCCCAAAAGAAAGTCCTGTCGTTTCCATTGAATCGTTACTCGATTTAGAAGGAAATGTCTTAGAACACATAGTATTTCAAAGCGACGCAATTTCCGTGTGATTTCGTCAATGAGTGGGAGTGAGGGATGCAGTAAAGAAGGATTAGTGGATCGGCAATGAGATTGTCGTATCCCAAAAGAAAATCCTCTCGTTTCCATAGAAGCGTTACTCGATTTACAAGGAGAAGTCATAGAACACATAGTATTTCATAGCGACTCAATTTCCGTGTGAATTCGTGAGTAAGTGGGTGTGAGATATGCAGTAAAGAAGGATTAGTGGATCGGAATGTGATTGTCGTATCCCAAAAGAAAATCCCGTCGTTTCCATAGAAACGTTACTCGATTTAGAAGGAAATTTCTTAGAACACATAGTATTTCATAGCGACGCAATTTCCGTGTGAATTCGTCAATGAGTGGGAGTGAGGGATGCAGTAAAGAAGGATTAGTGGATCGGAAATGAGATTGTCGTATCCCAAAAGAAAATCCTGTCGTTTCCATAGAATCGTTACTCGATTTAGAAGGAAATGTCTTAGAACACATAGTATTTCATAGCGACGCAATTTCCGTGTGAAATCGTCAATGTGTGGGAGTGAGGGATGCAATAAAGAAGGATTAGTGGATCGGAAATGTGATTGTCGTATCCCAAAAGAAAATCCCGTCGTTTCCATAGAAACGTTACTTGATTTAGAAGGAAATGTCGTGAATACATAGTATTTCATAGCGACGCAATTTCCGTGTGAATTCGTCAATGTGTGGGAGTGAGGGATGCAGTAAAGAAGGATTAGTGAATCGGAAATGTGATTGTCGTATCCCAAAAGAAAATCCTGTCGTTTCCATAGAAACGTTACTCGATTTAGAAGGAAATGTCTTAGAACACATAGTATTTCATAGCGACGCAATTTCCGTGCGAATTCGTCAATGTGTGGGAGTGAGGGATGCAGTAAAGAAGGATTAGTGGATCGGAAATGTGATTGTCGTATCCCAAAAGAAAGTCCTGTCGTTTAAATAGAAACGTTACTCGATTTAGAAGGAAATGTCTTAGAACACATAGTATTTCATAGCGACGCAATTTCCGTGTGATTTCGTCAATGAGTGGGAGTGAGGGATGCAGTAAAGAAGGATTAGTGGATCGGCAATGAGATTGTCGTATCCCAAAAGAAAATCCTGTCATTTCCATAGAAACGTTACTCGATTTACAAGGAGAAGTCAAAGAACCCATAGTATTTCATAGCGACGCAATTTCCGTGTGAATTCGTCAATGAGTGGGAGTGAGGGATGCAGTAAAGAAGGATTAGTGGATCGGAAATGAGATAATCGTATCCCAAAAGAAAATCCTGTCGTTTCCATCGAAACGTTGCTCGATTTAGAAGGAAATGTCTTAGAACACATAGTATTTCCTAGCGACGCAATTTCCGTGTGAATTCGCCAGTGAGTGGGAGTGAGGGATGCAGTAAAGAAGGATTAGTGGATCGGAAATGTGATTGTCGTATCCCAAAAGAAAATCCTGTCGTTTCCATAGAAACGATACTCGATTTAGAAGGAAATGTCTTAGAACACATAGTATTTCATAGCGACGCAATTTCCGTGTGAATTCGTCAATGTGTGGTAGTGAGGGATGCAATAAAGAAGGATTAGTGGATCGGAAATGTGATTGTCGTATCCCAAACGAAAATCCCGTCGTTTCCATAGAAACGTTACTCGATTTAGAAGGAAATGTCTTAGAACACATAGTATATCATAGCGACGCAATTTCCGTGTGAATTCGTCAATGTGTGGGAGTGAGGGATGCAGTAAAGGAGGATTAGTGGATCGGAAATGTGATTGTCGTATCCCAAAAGAAAATCCTGTCGTTTCCATAGAAACGTTACTCTATTTAGAAAGAAATGTCTTAGAACACATAGTATTTCATAGCGACGCAATTTCCGTGTGAATTCGTCAATGTGTGGGAGTGAGGGATGCAGTAAAGAAGGATTAGTGGATCGAAAATGTGATTGTCGTATCCCAAAAGAAAGTCCTGTCGTTTCCATAGAAACGTTACTCGATTTAGAAGGAAATGTCTTAGAACACATAGTATTTCATAGCGACGCAATTTCCGTGTGATTTCGTCAATGAGTGGGAGTGAGGGATGCAGTAAAGAAGGATTAGTGGATCGGCAATGAGTTTGTCGTATCCCAAAAGAAAATCCTGTCGTTTCCACAGAAACGTTACTCGATTTACTAGGAGAAGTCATAGAACCCATAGTATTTCATAGCGACTCAATTTCCGTGTGAATTCGTGAATAAGTGGGAGTGAGGGATGCAGTAAAGAAGGATTAGTGGATCGGAAATGTGTTTGTCGTATCCCAAAAGGAAATCCTGTCGTTTCCATAGAAACGTTACTCGATTTCGAAGGAAATGTCTTAGAACACATAGTATTTCATAGCGACGCAATTTGCGTGTGAATTCGTCAATGAGTGGGAGTGAGAGATGCAGTAAAGAAGGATTAGTGGATCGGAAATGAAATTGTCGTATCCCAAAAGAAAATCCTGTCGTTTCCATAGAAACGTTACTCGATTTAGAAGGAGAAGTCATAGAGCCCATAGTATTTCATAGCGACGCAATTTCCGTGTGAATTCGTCAATGAGTGGGAGTGAGGCATGCAGTAAAGAAGGATTAGTAAATCGGAAATGAGATTGTCGTATCCCAAAAGAAAATCCTGTCGTTTCTATAGAAACGTTACTCGATTTAGAAGGAAATGTCTTAGAACACATAGTATTTCATAGCGACGCAATTTCCGTGTGAATTCGTCAGTGAGTGGGAGTCAGTGATGCAGTAAAGAAGGATTAGTGGATCAGAAATGAGATAGTCGTATCCCAAAAGAAAATCCTGTCGTTTCCATAGAAACGTTACTCGTTTTAGAAGGAAATGTCTTAGAACACATAGTATTTCATAGCGACGCAATTTCCGTGCAAATTCGTCAATGTGTGGGAGTGAGGGATGCAGTAAAGAAGGATTAGTGGATCGGAAATGTGATTGATGTATCCCAAAAGAAAATCCTGTCGATTCCATAGAAACGTTACTCGATTTAGAAGGAAATGTCTTAGAACACATAGTACTCGTATTTCATAGCGACGCAATTTCCGTGTGAATTCGTCAATGTTTGGGAGTGAGGGATGCAGTAAAGAAGGATTAGTGGATCGGAAATGAGATTGTCGTATCCCAAAAGGAAATCTTGTCGTTTCAATAGAAACGTTACTCGATTTAGAAGGAGAAGTCATAGAACCCATAGTTTTTCATAGCGACTCAATTTCTGTGTTAATTCGTCAATGTGAGAGAGCTAGGGATGCAATAAAGAAGGAATAGTGCATCGAGAAGGAGATACTCGTATCGCAAAAGAAAAGCCAGTCGTTTCCATAGAAACGATACTCGATTTAGAAGGAGAAGTCTTAGAACACATAGTATTTAATAGCGACGCAATTTCCGTGTGAATTCGTCAATGAGTGGGAGTGAGGGATGCAGTATAGAAGGATTAGTGGATCGCAAATGTGATTGTCGTATCCCAAAAGAAAATCCTGTCGTTTCCATGGTACTGATACTCGATTTAGAAAGAAATGTATTAGAACACATAGTATTTCATAGCGACGCAATTTCCGTGTGAATTCGTCAATGTGTGGGAGTGAGGGATGCAGTAAAGAAGGATTAGTGGATCGGAAATGTGATTGTCGTATCCCAAAAGAAAATCCTGTCGTTTCCATAGAAACGTTACTCGATTTGGAAGGAGAAGTCATAGAACCCATAGTATTTCATAGCGACGCAATTTCCGTGTGAATTTGTCAATGAGTGGGAGTGAGGGATGCAGTAAAGTAGGATTAGTGGATCGGAAATTAGATTCTCGTATCCCAGAAGAAAATCCTGTCACTTCCATAGAAACGTTACTCGATTTAGAAGGAAATGTCTTAGAGCACATAGTATTTCATAGCGACGCAATTTCCGTGTGAATTCGTCAATGTGTGGGAGTGAGGGATGCAGTAAAGAAGGATTAGTGGATCGGAAATGAAATTGTCGTATCCCAAAAGAAAATCCTGTCGTTTCCATAGAAACGTTACACGATTTAGAAGAAAATGTCTGAGAACACATAGTATTTCATAGCGACGCAATTACCGTGTGAATTCGTCATTGAGTGGGAGTGAAGGATGCAGTAAAGAAGGATTAGTGGATCGGAAATGAGATTGTTGTATCCCAAAAGAAAATCCTGTCGTTTCCATAGAAACGTTACACGATTTAGAAGGAAATGTCTTAGAACACATAGTATTTCATAGCGACGCAATTTCCGTGTGAATTCGTCAATGTGTGGGAGTGAGGGATGCAGTAAAGAAGGATTAGTGGATCGGAAATGTGATTGTCGTATCCAAAAAGAAAATCCTGTCGCTTCCATAGAAACGTTACTCGATTTAGAAGGAAATGTCTTAGAACACATAGTATTTCATAGCGACGCAATTTCCGTGCTGAATTCGTCAATGAGTGGGAGTGAGAGATGCTGTAAAGATGGATTAATGGATCGGAAATGTGATTGTCGTATCCCAAAAGAAAATCCTGTCGTTTCCATAGAAACGTTACTCGATTTAGAAGGAAATGTCTTAGAACACATAGTATTTCATAGCGACGCAATTTCCGTGTGAATTCGTCAATGAGTGGGAGTGAGGGATGCAGTAAAGAAGGATTAGAGGATCGGAAGTGAGATTGTCGTATCCCAAAAGAAAATGCTGTCGTTTCCATAGAAACGTTACTCGATTTAGAAGGAGAAGTCATTGAACCTATGGTATTTCATTGCGACGCAATTGCTGTCATAATTCGTCAATGAGTGCGAGTGAGGGATGCAGTAAAGAAGGATTAGTGGATCGGAAATGTGATTGTCGTATGACAAAAGAAACTCCTGTCGTTTCCATAGAAACGTTACTCGATTTAAGAGGAAATGTCTTAGAACACATAGTATTTCATAGCGACGCAATTTCCGAGTGAATTCGTCAATGTGTGGGAATGAGGGATGCAGTAAAGAAGGATTAGTTGATCGGAAATGAGATTGTCGTATCCCAAAAGAAAATCCTGTCGTTTCCATAGAAACGTTACTCGATTTAGAAGGAGAAGTCATAGAACCAATAGTATTTCATAGCGACGCAATTTCTGTGTGAATTCGTCAATGAGTGGGAGTGAGGGATGCAGTAAAGAAGGATTAGTGGATCGGAAACGAGATTGTCGTATCTCAAAAGAAAATCCTGTCGTTTCCATAGAAACGTTACTCGATTTAGAAGGGGAAGTCATAGAACCCATAGTATTTCATAGCGACGCAATTTCTGTGTGAATTCGTCAATGAGTGGGAGTGAGGGATGCAATAAAGTAGGATTAGTGGATCGGAAAAGTGATTGTCGTATCCCAAAAGAAAATCCTTTCGTTTCCATAGAAACGTTACTCCATTTTGAAGGAGAAGTCATAGAACCCATAGTATTTCATTGCGACGCAGTTTCTGTGTGAATTCGTCAATGAGTGGGAGTGAGGGATGCAGTAAAGAAGGATTAGTGGATCGGAAATGAGATTGTCGTACCCAAAAGAAAGTCCTGTCGTTTCCATTGAAACGTTACTCGATTTAGAAGGAAATGTTTTAGAACACATAGTATTTCAAAGCGACGCAATTTCCGTGTGATTTCGTCAATCAGTGGGAGTGAGGGATGCAGTAAAGAAGGATTAGTGGATCGGCAATGAGATTGTCGTATCCCAAAAGAAAATCCTGTCGTTTCCATAGAAACGTTACTCGATTTACAAGGAGAAGTCATAGAACCCATAGTATTTCATAGCGACTCAATTTCCGTGTGAATTCGTGAATAAATGTGAGTGAGATATGCAGTAAAGAAGGATTAGTGGATCGGAAATGTGATTGTCGTATCCCAAAAGGAAATCCTGTCGTTTCCATAGAAACGTTACTCGATTTCGAAGGAAATGTCTTAGAACACATACTATTTCATAGCGACGCAATTTCCGTGTGAATTCGTCAATGAGTGGGAGTGAGGGATGCAGTAAAGAAGGATTAGTGGATCGGAAATGAAATTGTCGTATCCCAAAAGAAAATCCTGTTGTTTCCATAGAAACGTTACTCGATTTAGAAGGAGAAGTCATTGAACCTATGGTATTTCATTGCGACGCAATTCCTGTCATAATTCGTCAATGAGTGCGAGTGAGGGATGCAGTAAAGAAGGATTAGTGGATCGGAAATGTGATTGTCGTATGACAAAAGGAACTCCTGTCGTTTCCATAGAAACGTTACTCGATTTAGGAGGAAATGTCTTAGAACACATAGTATTTCATAGCGACGCAATTTCCGAGTGAATTCGTCAATGTGTGGGAATGAGGGATGCAGTAAAGAAGGATTAGTTGATCGGAAATGAGATTGTCATATCCCAAAAGAAAATCCTGTCGTTTCCATAGAAACGTTACTCGATTTAGAAGGAGAAGTCATAGAACCAATAGTATTTCATAGCGACGCAATTTCTGTGTGAATTCGTCAATGAGTGGGAGTGAGGGATGCAGTAAAGAAGGATTAGTGGATCGGAAACGAGATTGTCGTATCTCAAAAGAAAATCCTGTCGTTTCCATAGAAACGTTACTCGATTTAGAAGGAGAAGTCATAGAACCCATAGTATTTCATAGCGACGCAATTTCCGTGTGAATTCGTCAATGAGTGGGAGTGAGGGATGCGGTAAAGATGGATTAGTGGATCGGAAATGAGATTGTCGTATCCCAAAAGAAAATCCTGTCGTTTCCATAGAAACGTTACTCGATTTAGAAGGAAATGTCTTAGAACACATAGTATTTCATACCGACGCAATTTCTGTGTGAATTCGTCAATGAGTGGGAGTGAGGGATGCAGTAAAGAAGGATTAGTTGATCGGAAATGAGATTGTCGTATCCCAAAAGAAAATCCTGTCGTTTCCATAGAAACGTTACTCGATTTAGAAGGAGAAGTCATAGAGCCCATAGTATTTCATAGCGACGCAATTTCCGTGTGAATTCGTCAATGAGTGGGAGTGAGGGATGCAGTAAAGAAGGATTAGTAAATCGGAAATGAGATTGTCGTATCCCAAAAGAAAATCCTGTCGTTTCTATAGAAACGTTACTCGATTTAGAAGGAAATGTCTTAGTACACATAGTATTTCATAGCGACGCAATTTCCGTGCGAATTCGTCAATGTGTGGGAGTGAGGGATGCAGTAAAGAAGGATTAGTGGATCGGAAATGTGATTGTCGTATCCCAAAAGAAAATCCTGTCGATTCCATAGAAAAGTTACTCGATTTAGAAGGAAATGTCTTAGAACACATAGTACTCGTATTTCATAGCGACACAATTTCCGTGTGAATTCGTCAATGTTTGGGAGTGAGGGATGCAGTAAAGAAGGATTAGTGGATCGGAAATGAGATTGTCGTATCCCAAAAGGAAATCTTGTCGTTTCAATAGAAACGTTACTCGATTTAGAAGGAGAAGTCATAGATCCCATAGTATTTCATAGCGACTCAATTTCTGTGTTAATTCGTCAATGTGAGAGAGCTAGGGATGCAATAAAGAAGGAATAGTGCATCGAGAAGGAGATACTCGTATCGCAAAAGAAAAGCCAGTCGTTTCCATAGAAACGATACTCGATTTAGAAGGAGAAGTCTTAGAACACATAGTATTTAATAGCGACGCAATTTCCGTGTGAATTCGTCAATGAGTGGGAGTGAGGGATGCAGTATAGAAGGATTAGTGGATCGGAAATGTGATTGTCGTATCCCAAAAGAAAATCCTGTCGTTTCCATGGTACTGATACTCGATTTAGAAAGAAATGTATTAGAACACATAGTATTTCATAGCGACGCTATTTCCGTGTGAATTCGTCAATGTGTGGGAGTGAGGGATGCAGTAAAGAAGGATTAGTGGATCGGAAATGTGATTGTCGTATCCCAAAAGAAAATCCTGTCGTTTCCATAGAAACGTTACTCGATTTGGAAGGAGAAGTCATAGAACCCATAGTATTTCATAGCGACGCAATTTCCGTGTGAATTTGTCAATGAGTGGGAGTGAGGGATGCAGTAAAGTTGGATTAGTGGATCGGAAATGAGATTCTCGTATCCCAGAAGAAAATCCTGTCACTTCCATAGAAACGTTACTCGATTTAGAGGGAAATGTCTTAGAGCACATAGTATTTCATAGCGACGCAATTTCCGTGTGAATTCGTCAATGTGTGGGAGTGAGGGATGCAGTAAAGAAGGATTAGTGGATCGGAAATGAAATTGTCGTATCCCAAAAGAAAATCCTGTCGTTTCCATAGAAACGTTACTCGATTTAGAAGAAAATGTCTGAGAACACATAGTATTTCATAGCGACGCAATTACCGTGTGAATTCGTCATTGAGTGGGAGTGAAGGATGCAGTAAAGAAGGATTAGTGGATCGGAAATGAGATTGTTGTATCCCAAAAGAAAATCCTGTCGTTTCCATAGAAACGTTACACGATTTAGAAGGAAATGTCTTAGAACACATAGTATTTCATAGCGACGCAATTTCCGTGTGAATTCGTCAATGTGTGGGAGTGAGGGATGCAGTAAAGAAGGATTAGTGGATCGGAAATGTGATTGTCGTATCCCAAAAGAAAATCCTGTCGTTTCCATAGAAACGTTACTCGATTTAGAAAGAAATGTCTTAGAACACATAATATTTCATAGCGACGCAATATCCGTGTGAATTCGTCAATGAGTGGGAGTGAGGGATGCAGTAAAGAAGGATTAGTGGATCGGAAATGTGAATGTCGTACCCCAAAAGAAAATCCTGTCGTTTCCATAGAAACGTTACTCGATTTAGAAGGAAATGTCTTAGAACACATAGTATTTCATAGCGACGCAATTTCCGTGTGATTTCGTCAATGTGTGGGTGTGAGGGATGCAGTAAAGAAGGATTAGTGGATCGGAAATGTGATTGTCGTATCCCAAAAGAAAATCCTGTCGCTTCCATAGAAACGTTACTCGATTTAGAAGGAAATGTCTTAGAACACATAGTATTTCATAGCGACGCAATTTCCGTGCTGAATTCGTCAATGAGTGGGAGTGAGAGATGCTGTAAAGAAGGATTAGTGGATCGGAAATGTGATTGTCGTATCCCAAAAGAAAATCCTGTCGTTTCCATAGAAACGTTACTCGATTTAGAAGGAAATGTCTTAGAACACATAGTATTTCATAGCGACGCAATTTCCGTGTAAATTCGTCAATGAGTGGGAGTGAGGGATGCAGTAAAGAAGGATTAGAGGATCGGAAGTGAGATTGTCGTATCCCAAAAGAAAATGCTGTCGTTTCCATAGAAACGTTACTCGATTTAGAAGGAGAAGTCATTGAACCTATGGTATTTCATTGCGACGCAATTCCTGTCATAATTCGTCAATGAGTGCGAGTGAGGGATGCAGTAAAGAAGGATTAGTGGATCGGAAATGTGATTGTCGTATGACAAAAGGAACTCCTGTCGTTTCCATAGAAACGTTACTCGATTTAGGAGGAAATGTCTTAGAACACATAGTATTTCATAGCGACGCAATTTCCGAGTGAATTCGTCAATGTGTGGGAATGAGGGATGCAGTAAAGAAGGATTAGTTGATCGGAAATGAGATTGTCGTATCCCAAAAGAAAATCCTGTCGTTTCCATAGAAACGTTACTCGATTTAGAAGGAGAAGTCATAGAACCAATAGTATTTCATAGCGACGCAATTTCTGTGTGAATTCGTCAATGAGTGGGAGTGAGGGATGCAGTAAAGAAGGATTAGTGGATCGGAAACGAGATTGTCGTATCTCAAAAGAAAATCCTGTCGTTTCCATAGAAACGTTACTCGATTTAGAAGGAGAAGTCATAGAACCCATAGTATTTCATAGCGACGCAATTTCCGTGTGAATTCGTCAATGAGTGGGAGTGAGGGATGCGGTAAAGAAGGATTAGTGGATCGGAAATGAGATTGTCGTATCCCAAAAGAAAATCCTGGCGTTTCCATAGAAACGTTACTCGATTTAGAAGGAGAAGTCATAGAACCCATAGTATTTCATAGCGACGCAATTTCTGTGTGAATTCGTCAATGAGTGGGAGTGAGGGATGCAATAAAGTAGGATTAGTGGATCGGAAAAGTGATTGTCGTATCCCAAAAGAAAATCCTTTCGTTTTCATAGAAACGTTACTCGATTTAGAAGGAGAAGTCATAGAACCCATAGTATTTCATTGCGACGCAGTTTCTGTGTGAATTCGTCAATGAGTGGGAGTGAGGGATGCAGTAAAGAAGGATTAGTGGATCGGAAATGAGATTGTCGTACCCAAAAGAAAGTCCTGTCGTTTCCATTGAAACGTTACTCGATTTAGAAGGAAATGTTTTAGAACACATAGTATTTCAAAGCGACGCAATTTCCGTGTGATTTCGTCAATGAGTGGGAGTGATGGATGCAGTAAAGAAGGATTAGTGGATCGGCAATGAGATTGTCGTATCCCAAAAGAAAATCCTGTCGTTTCCATAGAAACGTTACTCGATTTACAAGGAGAAGTCATAGAACCCATAGTATTTCATAGCGACTCAATTTCCGTGTGAATTCGTGAATAAATGGGAGTGAGATATGCAGTAAAGAAGGATTAGTGGATCGGAAATGTGATTGTCGTATCCCAAAAGGAAATCCTGTCGTCTCCATAGAAACGTTACTCGATTTCGAGGGAAATGTCTTAGAACACATACTATTTCATAGCGACGCAATTTCCGTGTGAATTCGTCAATGAGTGGGAGTGAGGGATGCAGTAAAGAAGGATTAGTGGATCGGAAATGAAATTGTCGTATCCCAAAAGAGAATCCTGTTGTTTCCATAGAAACGTTATTCGATTTAGAAGGAGAAGTCATAGAACCCATAGTATTTCATAGCGACGAAATTTCTGTGTGAATTCGTCAATGAGTGGGAGTGAGGGATGCAGTAAAGAAGGATTAGTGGATCGGAAAAGTGATTGTCGTATCCCAAAAGAAAATCCTGTCGTTTCCATAGAAACGTTACTCGATTTAGAAGGAGAAGTCATAGAACCCATAGTATTTCATTGCGACGCAATTTCTGTGTGAATTCGTCAGTGAGTGGAAGTGAGGGATGAAGTAAAGAAGGATTAGTGGATCGGAAATGAGATTGTCGTATCCCAAAAGAAAATCCTGTTGTTTCCATAGAAACGTTACTCGATTTAGAAGGAAATGTCTTAGAACACATAGTATTTCATAGCGACGCAATTTCCGTGTGAATTCGTCAATGAGTGGGAGTGAAGGGTGCAGTAAAGAAGGATTAGTGGATCGGAAATGAGATTGTCGTATCCCAAAAGAAAATCCTGTCGTTTCCATATAAACGCTACTCGATTTAGAAGGAAATGTCTTAGAACACATAGTATTTCATAGCGACGCAATTTCCGTGTGAATTCGTCAATGTGTGGGAGTGAGGGATGCAGTAAAGAAGGATTAGTTTATCGGAAATGTGATTGTCGTATCCCAAAAGAAAATCCTGTCGTTTCCGTAGAAACGTTACTCGATTTAGAAGGAAATGTCTTAGAACACATAGTATTTCATAGCGACGCAATTTCCGTGTGAATTCGTCAATGAGTGGGAACGAGGGATGCAGTAAAGAAGGATTAGTGGATTGGAAATGAGATTGTCGTATCCCAAAAGAAAATCCTGTCGTTTCCATAGAAACGTTACTCGATTTAGAAGGAAATGTCTTAGAACACATAGTATTTCATAGCGACGCAATTTCCGTGTGAATTCGTCAATGTGTGGGAGTGAGGGATGCATTAAAGAAGGATTAGTGGATCGGAAATGTGATTGTCGTATTCCAAAAGAAAGTCCTGTCGTTTCCATAGAAACGTTACTCGATTTAGAAGGAAATGTCTTAGAACACATAGTATTTCACAGCGACGCAATTTCCGTGTGATTTCGTCAATGAGTGGGAGTGAGGGATGCAGTAAAGAAGGATTAGTGGATTGGCAATGAGATTGTCGTATCCCAAAAGAAAATCCTGTCGTTTCCATAGAAACGTTACTCGATTTACAAGGAGAAGTCATAGAACCCATAGTATTTCATAGCGACTCAATTTCCGTGTGAATTCGTGAATAGGTGGGAGTGAGATACGCAGTAAACAAGGATTAGTGGATCGGAAATGTGATTGTCGTATCCCAAAAGGAAATCCTTTCGTTTCCATAGAAACGTTACTCGATTTCGAAGGAAATGTCTTAGAACACATACTATTTCATAGCGACGCAATTTCCGTGTGAATTCGTCAATGAGTGGGAGTGAGGGATGCAGTAAAGAAGGATTAGTGGATCGGAAATGAAGTTGTCGTATGCCAAAAGTAAATCCTGTCGTTTCCATAGAAACGTTACTCGATTTAGAAGGAGATGTCATAGGGCCCATAGTATTTCATAGCGACGCAATTTCCGTGTGAATTCGTCAATGAGTGGGAGTGAGGGATGCAGTAAAGAAGGATTAGTGGATCGAAAATGAGATTGTCGTATCCCAAAGAAAATACTGTCGTTTCTGTACAAACGTTACTCGATTTAGAATGAAATGTCTTAGAACACATTGTATTTCATAGCGACGCAATTTCCGTGTGAATTCGTCAATGAGTGGGAGTGAGTGATGCAGTAAAGAAGGATTACTGGATCGGAAATGAGATAGTCGTATCCCAAAAGAAAATCCTGTCGTTTCCATCGAAACGTTACTCGATTTAGAAAGAAATGTCTTAGAACACATAGTATTTCATAGCGACGCAATTTCCGTGTGAATTCGTCAATGTGTGGGAGTGAGGGATGCAGTAAAGAAGGATTAGTGGATCAGAAATGTGATTGTCGTATCCCAACATAAAATCCTGTCGTTTCCATAGAAACGTTACTCGATTTAGATGGAAATGTCTTAGAACACATAGTATTTCATAGCGACGCAATTTCCGTGTGAATTCGTCAATGTGTGGGAGTGAGGGATGCAGTAAAGAAGGTTTAGTGGATCAGGAATGTGATTGTCGTATCCCAAAAGAAAGTCCTGTCGTTTCCATAGAAACGTTACTCGATTTAGAAGGAAATGTCTTAGAACACATAATATTTCACAGCGACGCAATTTCCGTGTGATTTCGTCAAAGAGTGGGAGTGAGGGATGCAGTAAAGAAGGATTAGTGGATTGGCAATGAGATTGTCGTATCCCAAAAGAAAATCCTGTCGTTTCCATAGAAACGGTACTCGATTTACAAAGAGAAGTCATAGAACCCATAGTATTTCATAGCGACACAATTTCCGTGTGAATTCGTCAATGAGTGGGAGTGAGGGATGCAGTAAAGAAGGATTAGTGGATCGGAAATGAGACTGTCGTATCCCAAAAGAAAATCCTATCGTTTCTATAGAAACGTTACTCGATTTAGAAGGAAATGTCTTAGAACACATAGTATTTCATAGCGACACAATTTCCGTGTGAATTCGTCAATGAGTGGGAGTGAGTGATGCAGTAAAGAAGGATTAGTGGATCGGAAATGAGATAGTCGTATCCCAAAAAGAAAATCCTGTCGTTTCCATCGAAACGATACTCGATTTAGAAGGAAATGTCTTAGAACACATAGTATTTCATAGCGACGCAATTTCCGTGTGAATTCGTCAATGTGTGGGAGTGAGGGATGCAGTAAAGAAGGATTAGTGGATCGGAAATGTGATTGTCGTATCCCAGAAGAAAATCCTGTCGTTTCCATAGAAATGTTACTCTATTTAGAAGGAAATGTCTTAGAACACATAGTATTTCATAGCGACCCAATTTCCGTGTGAATTCGTCAGTGAGTGGGAGTGAGGGATGCAGTAAAGGAGGTTTAGTGGATCGGAAATGTGATTGTCGTATCCCTAAAGAAAATCCTGTCGTTTCCATAGAAACGTTACTCGATTTAGAAGGAAATGTCTTAGAACACATAGTATTTCATAGCGACACAATTTCCGTGTGAATTCGTCAATGAGTGGGAGTGAGTGATGCAGTAAAGAAGGATTAGTGGATCGGAAATGAGATAGTCGTATCCCAAAAAGAAAATCCTGTCGTTTCCATCGAAACGATACTCGATTTAGAAGGAAATGTCTTAGAACACATAGTATTTCATAGCGACGCAATTTCCGTGTGAATTCGTCAATGAGTGGGAGTGAGGGATGCAGTAAAGAAGGATTAGTGGATCGGAAATGTGATTGTCGTATACCTAAAGAAAATCCTGTCGTTTCCATAGAAACGTTACTCGATTTAGTAGGAAATATCTTAGAACAGATAGTATTTCATAGCGACGCAATTTCCGTGTGAATTCGTCAATGTGTGGGAGTGAGGGGTGCAGTAAAGGAGGATTAGTAGATCGGAAATGTGATTGTCGTATCCCAAAAGAAAATCCTGTCGTTTCCATAGAAACGTTACTCGATTTAGAATGAAATGTCTTAGAACACATAGTATTTCATAGCGACGCAATTTCCGTGTGAATTCGTCAATGTGTGAGAGTGAGGGATGCAATAAAGAAGGATTAGTGGATCGGAAATGTGATTCTCGTATCCCAAAAGAAAATCCCGTCGTTTCCATAGAAACGTTACTCGATTTAGAAGGAAATGTCGTAGAATACATAGTATTTCATAGCGACGCAATTTCCGTGTGATTTCGTCAATGAGTGGGAGTGAGGGATGCAGTAAAGATGGATTAGTGGATCGGCAATGAGATTGTCGTATCCCAAAAGAAAATCCTGTCGTTTCCATAGAAACGTTACTCGATTTACAAGGAGAAATCATAGAACCCATAGTATTTCATAGCTACTCAATTTCCGTGTGAATTCGTGAATAAGTGGGAGTGAGGGATGCAGTAAAGAAGGATTAGTGGATCGGAAATGAAATTGTCGTATCCCAAAAGAAAATCCCGTCGCTTCCATAGAAACGTTACTCGATTTAGAAGGAGAAGTCATAGAGCCCATAGTATTTCATAGCGACGCAATTTCCGTGTGAATTCGTCAATGAGTGGGAGTGAGGGATGCAGTAAAGAAGGATTAGTGGATCGGAAATGAGATTGTCGTATCCCAAAAGAAAATCCTGTCGTTTCTATAGAAACGTTACTCGATTTAGAAGGAGAAGTCATAGAGCCCATAGTATTTCATAGCGACGCAATTTCCGTGTGAATTCGTCAATGAGTGGGAGTGAGGGATGCAGTAAAGAAGGATTAGTGGATCGGAAATGAGATTGTCGTATCCCAAAAGAAAATCCTGCCGTTTCTATAGAAACGTTACTCGATTTAGAAGGAAATGTCTTAGAACACATAGTATTTCATAGCGACGCAATTTCCGTGTGAATTCGTCAATGAGTGGGAGTGAGGGATGCAGTAAAGAAGGATTAGTGGATCGGAAATGAAATTGTCGTATCCCAAAAGAAAATCCTGTCGTTTACATAGATACGTTACTCGATTTAGAAGGAGAAGTCATAGAACCCATAGTATTTCATAGCGACGCAATTTCCGTGTGAATTCGTCAATGAGTGGGAGTGAGGGATGCAGTAAAGAAGGATTAGTGGATCGGAAATGAGACTGTCGTATCCCAAAAGAAAATCCTATCGTTTCTATAGAAACGTTACTCGATTTAGAAGGAAATGTCTTAGAACACATAGTATTTCATAGCGACGCAATTTCCGTGTGAATTCGTCAATGAGTGGGAGTGACTGATGCAGTAAGGAAGGTTTAGTGGATTGGAAATGTGATTGTCGTATCCCTAAAGAAAATCCTGTCGTTTCCATAGAAACGTTACTCGGTTTAGAAGGCAATGTCTTAGAACACATAGTATTTCATAGCGACGCAATTTCCGTGTGAATTCGTCAATGTGTGGGAGTGAGGGATGCAGTAAAGGAGGATTAGTGGATCGGAAATGTGATTGTCGTATCCCAAAAGAAAGTCCTGTCGTTTCCATAGAAACGTTACTCGATTTAGAATGAAATGTCTTAGAACACATAGTATTTCATAGCGACGCAATTTCCGTGTGATTTCGTCAATGAGTGGGAGTGAGGGATGCAGTAAAGAAGGATTAGTGGATCGGCAATGAGATTGTCGTATCCCAAAAGAAAATCCTGTCGTTTCCATAGAAACGTTACTCGATTTACAAGGAGAAGTCATAGAACCCATAGTATTTCATAGCGATGCAATTTCCGTGTGAATTCGTCAATGAGTGGGAGTGAGGGATGCAGTAAAGAAGGATTAGTGGATCGGAAATGAGATTGTCGTATCCCAAAAGAAAATCCTATCGTTTCTATAGAAACGTTACTCGATTTAGAAGGAAATGTCTTAGAACACATAGTATTACATAGCGACGCAATTTCCGTGTGAATTCGTCAATGAGTGGGAGTGAGTGATGCAGTAAAGAAGGATTAGTGGGTCGGACATGAGATAGTCGTATCCCAAAATAAAAATCCTGTCGTTTCCATCGAAACGTTACTCGATTTAGAAGGAAATGTATTAGAACACATAGTATTTCATAGCGACGCAATTTCCGTGTGAATTCGTCAATGTGTGAGAGTGAGGGATGCAGTAAAGAAGGATTAGTGGATCGAAAATGAGATTGTCGTATCCCAAAGATAATACTGTCGTTTCTGTACAAACGTTACTCGATTTAGAAGGAAATGTCTTAGAACACATAGTATTTCATAGCGACGCAATTTCCGTGTGAATTCGTCAATGAGTGGGAGTGAGTGATGCAGTAAAGAAGGATTACTGGATCGGAAATGAGATAGTCGTATCCCAAAAGAAAATCCTGTCGTTTCCATCGAAACGTTACTCGATTTAGAAAGAAATGTCTTAGAACACATAGTATTTCATAGCGACGCAATTTCCGTGTGAATTCGTCAATGTGTGGGAGTGAGGGATGCAGTAAAGAAGGATTAGTGGATCAGAAATGTGATGGTCGTATCCCAAAAGAAAATCCTGTCGTTTCCATAGAAACGTTACTCGATTTAGATGGAAATGTCTTAGAACACATGGTATTTCATAGCGACGCAATTTCCGTGTGAATTTGTCAATGTGTGGGAGTGAGGGATGCAGTAAAGAAGGTTTAGTGGATCAGGAATGTGATTGCCGTATCCCAAAAGAAAGTCCTGTCGTTTCCATAGAAACGTTACTCGATTTAGAAGGAAATGTCTTAGAACACATAATATTTCACAGCGACGCAATTTCCGTGTGATTTCGTCAAAGAGTGGGAGGGAGGGATGCAGTAAAGAAGGATTAGTGGATTGGCAATGAGATTGTCGTATCCCAAAAGAAAATCCTGTCGTTTCCATAGAAACGTTACTCGATTTAGAATGAAATGTCTTAGAACACATAGTATTTCATAGCGACGCAATTTCCGTGTGATTTCGTCAATGAGTGGGAGTGAGGGATGCAGTAAAGTAGGATTAGTGGATCGGCAATGAGATTGTCGTAACCCAAAAGAAAATCCTGTCTTTTCCATAGAAACGTTACTCGATTTACAAGGAGAAGTCATAGAACCCATAGTATTTCATAGCGACGCAATTTCGGTGTGAATTCGTCAATGAGTGGGAGTGAGGGATGCAGTAAAGAAGGATTAGTGGATCGGAAATGAGATTGTCGTATCCCAAAAGAAAATCCTATCGTTTCAATAGAAACGTTACTCGATTTAGAAGGAAATGTCTTAGAACACATAGTATTTCATAGCGACGCAATTTCCGTGTGAATTCGTCAATGAGTGGGAGTGAGTGATGCAGTAAAGAAGGATTAGTGGATCGGAAATGAGATAGTCGTATCCCAAAATGAAAATCCTGTCGTTTCCATCGAAACGTTACTCGATTTAGAAGGAAATGTCTTAGAACACATAGTATTTCGTAGCGACGCAATTTCCGTGTGAATTCGTCAATGTGTGGGAGTGAGGGATGCAGTAAAGAAGGATTAGTGGATCGGAAATGTGATTGTCGTATACCTAAAGAAAATCCTGTCGTTTCCATAGAAACGTTACTCGATTTAGTAGGAAATATCTTAGAACACATAGTATTTCATAGCGACGCAATTTCCGTGTGAATTCGTCAATGTGTGGGAGTGAGGGGTGCAGTAAAGGAGGATTAGTAGATCGGAAATGTGATTGTCGTATCCCAAAAGAAAATCCTGTCGTTTCCATAGAAACGTTACTCGATTTAGAATGAAATGTCTTAGAACACATAGTATTTCATAGCGACGCAATTTCCGTGTGAATTCGTCAATGTGTGAGAGTGAGGGATGCAATAAAGAAGGATTAGTGGATCGGAAATGTGATTCTCGTATCCCAAAAGAAAATCCCGTCGTTTCCATAGAAACGTTACTCGATTTAGAAGGAAATGTCGTAGAATACATAGTATTTCATAGCGACGCAATTTCCGTGTGATTTCGTCAATGAGTGGGAGTGAGGGATGCAGTAAAGATGGATTAGTGGATCGGCAATGAGATTGTCGTATCCCAAAAGAAAATCCTGTCGTTTCCATAGAAACGTTACTCGATTTACAAGGAGAAATCATAGAACCCATAGTATTTCATAGCTACTCAATTTCCGTGTGAATTCGTGAATAAGTGGGAGTGAGGGATGCAGTAAAGAACGATTAGTGGATCGGAAATGAAATTGTCGTATCCCAAAAGAAAATCCTGTCGTTTCCATAGAAACGTTACTCGATTTAGAAGGAGAAGTCATAGAGCCCATAGTATTTCATAGCGACGCAATTTCCGTGTGAATTCGTCAATGAGTGGGAGTGAGGGATGCAGTAAAGAAGGATTAGTGGATCGGAAATGAGATCGTCGTATCCCAAAAGAAAATCCTGTCGTTTCTATAGAAACGTTACTCGATTTAGAAGGAGAAGTCATAGAGCCCATAGTATTTCATAGCGACGCAATTTCCGTGTGAATTCGTCAATGAGTGGGAGTGAGGGATGCAGTAAAGAAGGATTAGTGGATCGGAAATGAGATTGTCGTATCCCAAAAGAAAATCCTGCCGTTTCTATAGAAACGTTACTCGATTTAGAAGGAAATGTCTTAGAACACATAGTATTTCATAGCGACGCAATTTCCGTGTGAATTCGTCAATGAGTGGGAGTGAGGGATGCAGTAAAGAAGGATTAGTGGATCGGAAATGAAATTGTCGTATCCCAAAAGAAAATCCTGTCGTTTACATAGATACGTTACTCGATTTAGAAGGAGAAGTCATAGAACCCATAGTATTTCATAGCGACGCAATTTCCGTGTGAATTCGTCAATGAGTGGGAGTGAGGGATGCAGTAAAGAAGGATTAGTGGATCGGAAATGAGACTGTCGTATCCCAAAAGAAAATCCTATCGTTTCTATAGAAACGTTACTCGATTTAGAAGGTAATGTCTTAGAACACATAGTATTTCATAACGACGCAATTTCCGTGTGAATTCGTCAATGAGTGGGAGTGACTGATGCAGTAAGGAAGGTTTAGTGGATCGGAAATGTGATTGTCGTATCCCTAAAGAAAATCCTGTCGTTTCCATAGAAACGTTACTCGGTTTAGAAGGAAATGTCTTAGAACACACTGTATTTCGTAGCGACGCAATTTCCGTGTGAATTCGTCAATGTGTGGGAGTGAGGGATGCAGTAAAGGAGGATTAGTGGATCGGAAATGTAATTGTCGTATCCCAAAAGAAAGTCCTGTCGTTTCCATAGAAACGTTACTCGATTTAGAATGAAATGTCTTAGAACACATAGTATTTCATAGCGACGCAATTTCCGTGTGATTTCGTCAATGAGTGAGAGTGAGGGATGCAGTAAAGAAGGATTAGTGGATCGGCAATGAGATTGTCGTATCCCAAAAGAAAATCCTGTCGTTTCCATAGAAACGTTACTCGATTTACAAGGAGAAGTCATAGAACCCATAGTATTTCATAGCGATGCAATTTCCGTGTGAATTCGTCAATGAGTGAGAGTGAGGGATGCAGTAAAGAAGGATTAGTGGATCGGAAATGAGATTGTCGTATCCCAAAAGAAAATCCTATCGTTTCTATAGAAACGTTACTCGATTTAGAAGGAAATGTCTTAGAACACATAGTATTACATAGCGACGCAATTTCCGTGTGAATTCGTCAATGAGTGGGAGTGAGTAATGCAGTAAAGAAGGATTAGTGGGTCGGAAATGAGATAGTCGTATCCCAAAATAAAAATCCTGTCGTTTCCATCGAAACGTTACTCGATTTAGAAGGAAATGTATTAGAACACATAGTATTTCATAGCGACGCAATTTCCGTGTGAATTCGTCAATGTGTGAGAGTGAGGGATGCAGTAAAGAAGGATTAGTGGATCGGAAATGTGATTGTCGTATCCCAAAAGAAAATCCTGTCGTTTCCATAGAAATGTTACTCGATTTAGATGGAAATGTCTTAGAACACATAGTATTTCATAGCGACGCAATTTCCGTGTGAATTCGTCAATGAGTGGGAGTGAGGGATGCAGTAAAGAAGGATTCGTGGATCGGAAATGTGATTGTCGTATCCCTAAAGAAAATCCTGTCGTTTCCATAGAAACGTTACTCGATTTAGTAGGAAATGTCTTAGAACACATAGTATTTCATAGCGACGCAATTTCCGTGTGAATTCGTCAATGTGTGGGAGTGAGGGGTGCAGTAAAGGAGGATTAGTAGATCGGAAATGTGTTTGTCGTATCCCAAAAGAAAATCCTGTCGTTTCCATAGAAACGTTACTCGATTTAGAATGAAATGTCTTAGAACACATTGTATTTCATAGCGACGCAATTTTCGTGTGAATTCGTCAATGTGTGAGAGTGAGGGATGCAATAAAGAAGGATTAGTGGATCGGAAATGTGATTGTCGTATCCCAAAAGAAAATCCAGTCGTTTCCATAGAAACGTTACTCGATTTAGAAGGAAATGTCGTAGAATACATAGTATTTCATAGCGACGCAATTTCCGTGTGATTTCGTCAATGAGTGGGAGTGAGGGATGCAGTAAAGAAGGATTAGTGGATCGGCAATGAGATTGTCGTATCCCAAAAGAAAATCCTGTCGTCTCCATAGAAACGTTACTCGATTTACAAGGAGAAATCATAGAACCCATAGTATTTCATGGCGACTCAATTTCCGTGTGAATTAGTGAATAAGTGGGAGTGAGGGATGCAGTAAAGAAGGATTAGTGGATCGGAAATGAAATTGTCGTATCCCAAAAGAAAATCCTGTCGTTTCCATAGAAACGTTACTCGATTTAGAAGGAGAAGTCATAGAGCCCATAGTATTTCATAGCGACGCAATTTCCGTGTGAATTCGTCAATGAGTGGGAGTGAGGGATGCAGTAAAGAAGGATTAGTGGATCGGAAATGAGATTGTCGTATCCCAAAAGAAAATCCTGTCGTTTCTATAGAAACGTTACTCGATTTACAAGGAGAAGTCATAGAACCCATAGTATTTCATAGCGACTCAATTTCCGTGTGAATTCGTGAATAAGTGGGAGTGAGGGATGCAGTAAAGAAGGATTAGTGGATCGGAAATGTGATTGTCGTATCCCAAAAGGAAATCCTGTCGTTTCCATAGAAACGTTACTCGATTTCGAAGGAAATGTCTTAGAACACATAGTATTTCATAGCGACACAATTTCCGTGTGAATTCGTCAATGAGTGGGAGTGAGGGATGCAGTCAAGAAGGATTAGTGGATCGGAAATGAAATTGTCGTATCCCAAAAGAAAATCCTGTCGTTTCCATATAAACGTTACTCGATCTAGAAGGAGAAGTCACAGAGCCCATAGTATTTCATAGCGACGCAATTTCCGTGTGAATTCGTCAATGAGTGGGAGTGAGGGATGCAGTAAAGAAGGATTAGTGGATTGGAAATGAGATTGTCGTATCCCAAAAGAAAATCCTGTCGTTTCTATAGAAACGTTACTCGATTTAGAAGGAAATGTCTTAGAACATATAGTATTTCATAGCGACGCAATTTCCGTGTGAATTCGTCAATGAGTGGGAGTGAGTGATGCAGTAAAGAAGGATTAGTGGATCAGAAATGAGATAGTCGAATCCCAAAAGAAAATCCTGTCGTTTCCATAGAAACGTTACTCGATTTAGAAGGAAATGTCTTAGAACACATAGTATTTCATAGCGACGCAATTTCCGTGTGAATTCGTCAATGAGTGGGAGTGAGGGATGCAGTAAAGAAGGATTAGTGGATCGGAAATGAGATTGTCGTATCCCAAAAGAAAATCCTGTCGTTTCCATAGAAACGTAACTCGATTTAGAAGAAGAAGTCATAGAACGCATAGTATTTCATAGCGACTCAATTTCTGTGTTAATTCGTCAATTTGAGAGAGCTAGGGATGCAATAAAGAAGGAATAGTGCATCGTGAAGGAGATACCCGTATCGCAAAAGAAAAGCCAGTCGTTTCCATAGAAACGATACTCGATTTAGAAGGAGAAGTCTTAGAACAGATAGTATTTAATAGCGACGCAATTTCCGTGTGAATTCGTCAATGAGTGGGAGTGAGGGATGCAGTATAGAAGGATTAGTGGATCGGAAATGTGATTGTCGTATCCCAAAAGAAAATCCTGTCGTTTCCATGGAACTGATACTCGATTTAGAAGGAAATGTCTTAGAACACATAGTATTTCATAGCGACGCAATTTCCGTGTGAATTCGTCAATGAGTGGGAGTGAGGGATGCAGTAATGAAGGATTAGTGGATCGGAAATGAGACTGTCGTATCCCAAAAGAAAATCCTATCGTTTCTATAGAAACGTTACTCGATTTAGAAGGAAATGTCTTAGAACACATAGTATTTCATAGCGACGCAATTTCCGTGTGAATTCGTCAATGAGTGGGAGTGACTGATGCAGTAAGGAAGGTTTAGTGGATCGGAAATGTGATTGTCGTATCCCTAAAGAAAATCCTGTCGTTTCCATAGAAACGTTACTCGGTTTAGAAGGAAATGTCTTAGAACACATAGTATTTCATAGCGACGCAATTTCCGTGTGAATTCGTCAATGTGTGGGAGTGAGGGATGCAGTAAAGGAGGATTAGTGGATCGGAAATGTGATTGTCGTATCCCAAAAGAAAGTCCTGTCGTTTCCATAGAAACGTTACTCGATTTAGAATGAAATGTCTTAGAACACATAGTATTTCATAGCGACGCAATTTCCGTGTGATTTCGTCAATGAGTGGGAGTGAGGGATGCAGTAAAGAAGGATTAGTGGATCGGCAATGAGATTGTCGTATCCCAAAAGAAAATCCTGTCGTTTCCATAGAAACGTTACTCGATTTACAAGGAGAAGTCATAGAACCCATAGTATTTCATAGCGATGCAATTTCCGTGTGAATTCGTCAATGAGTGGGAGTGAGGGATGCAGTAAAGAAGGATTAGTGGATCGGAAATGAGATTGTCGTATCCCAAAAGAAAATCCTATCGTTTCTATAGAAACGTTACTCGATTTAGAAGGAAATGTCTTAGAACACATAGTATTACATAGCGACGCAATTTCCGTGTGAATTCGTCAATGAGTGGGAGTGAGTGATGCAGTAAAGAAGGATTAGTGGGTCGGAAACGAGATAGTCGTATCCCAAAATAAAAATCCTGTCGTTTCCATCGAAACGTTACTCGATTTAGAAGGAAATGTATTAGAACACATAGTATTTCATAGCGACGCAATTTTCGTGTGAATTCGTCAATGTGTGAGAGTGAGGGATGCAGTAAAGAAGGATTAGTGGATCGAAAATGAGATTGTCGTATCCCAAAGAAAATACTGTCGTTTCTGTACAAACGTTACTCGATTTAGAAGGAAATGTCTTAGAACACATAGTATTTCATAGCGACGCAATTTCCGTGTGAATTCGTCAATGAGTGGGAGTGAGTGATGCAGTAAAGAAGGATTACTGGATCGGAAATGAGATAGTCGTATCCCAAAAGAAAATCCTGTCGTTTCCATCGAAACGTTACTCGATTTAGAAAGAAATGTCTTAGAACACATAGTATTTCATAGCGACGCAATTTCCGTGTGAATTCGTCAATGTGTGGGAGTGAGGGATGCAGTAAAAAAGGATTAGTGGATCAGAAATGTGATTGTCGTATCCCAAAAGAAAATCCTGTCGTTTCCATAGAAACGTTACTCGATTTAGATGGAATTGTCTTAGAACACATAGTATTTCATAGCGACGCAATTTCCGTGTGAATTCGTCAATGTGTGGGAGTGAGGGATGCAGTAAAGAAGGTTTAGTGGATCAGGATTGTGATTGTCGTATCCCAAAAGAAAGTCCTGTCGTTTCCATAGAAACGTTACTCGATTTAGAAGGAAATGTCTTAGAACACATAATATTTCACAGCGACGCAATTTCCGTGTGATTTCGTCAAAGAGTGGGAGTGAGGGATGCAGTAAAGAAGGATTAGTGGATTGGCAATGAGATTGTCGTATCCCAAAAGAAAATCCTGTCGTTTCCATAGAAACGTTACTCGATTTAGAATGAAATGTCTTAGAACACATAGTATTTCATAGCGACGCAATTTCCGTGTGAATTCGTCAATGAGTGGGAGTGAGGGATGCAGTAAAGAAGGATTAGTGGATCGGAAATGAGATTGTCGTATCCCAAAAGAAAATCCTATCGTTTCAATAGAAACGTTACTCGATTTAGAAGGAAATGTCTTAGAACACATAGTATTTCATAGCGACGCAATTTCCGTCTGAATTCGTCAATGAGTGGGAGTGAGTGATGCAGTAAAGAAGGATTAGTGGATCGGAAATGAGATAGTCGTATCCCAAAATGAAAATCCTGTCGTTTCCATCGAAACGTTACTCGATTTAGAAGGAAATGTCTTAGAACACATAGTATTTCGTAGCGACGCAATTTCCGTGTGAATTCGTCAATGTGTGGGAGTGAGGGATGCAGTAAAGAAGGATTAGTGGATCGGAAATGTGATTGTCGTATCCCAAAAGAAAATCCTGTCGTTTCCATAGAAATGTTACTCGATTTAGATGGAAATGTCTTAGAACACATAGTATTTCATAGCGACGCAATTTCCGTGTGAATTCGTCAATGAGTGGGAGTGAGGGATGCAGTAAAGAAGGATTAGTGGATCGGAAATGTGATTGTCGTATACCTAAAGAAAATCCTGTCGTTTCCATAGAAACGTTACTCGATTTAGTAGGAAATATCTTAGAACACATAGTATTTCATAGCGACGCAATTTCCGTGTGAATTCGTCAATGTGTGGGAGTGAGGGGTGCAGTAAAGGAGGATTAGTAGATCGGAAATGTGATTGTCGTATCCCAAAAGAAAATCCTGTCGTTTCCATAGAAACGTTACTCGATTTAGAATGAAATGTCTTAGAACACATAGTATTTCATAGCGACGCAATTTCCGTGTGAATTCGTCAATGTGTGAGAGTGTGGGATGCAATAAAGAAGGATTAGTGGATCGGAAATGTGATTCTCGTATCCCAAAAGAAAATCCCGTCGTTTCCATAGAAACGTTACTCGATTTAGAAGGAAATGTCGTAGAATACATAGTATTTCATAGCGACGCAATTTCCGTGTGATTTCGTCAATGAGTGGGAGTGAGGGATGCAGTAAAGATGGATTAGTGGATCGGCAATGAGATTGTCGTATCCCAAAAGAAAATCCTGTCGTTTCCATAGAAACGTTACTCGATTTACAAGGAGAAATCATAGAACCCATAGTATTTCATAGCTACTCAATTTCCGTGTGAATTCGTGAATAAGTGGGAGTGAGGGATGCAGTAAAGAAGGATTAGTGGATCGGAAATGAAATTGTCGTATCCCAAAAGAAAATCCTGTCGTTTCCATAGAAACGTTACTCGATTTAGAAGGAAATGTCTTAGAACACATAGTATTTCATAGCGACGCAATTTCCGTGTGAATTCGTCAATGAGTGGGAGTGACTGATGCAGTAAGGAAGGTTTAGTGGATCGGAAATGTGATTGTCGTATCCCTAAAGAAAATCCTGTCGTTTCCATAGAAACGTTACTCGGTTTAGAAGGAAATGTCTTAGAACACATAGTATTTCATAGCGACGCAATTTCCGTGTGAATTCGTCAATGTGTGGGAGTGAGGGATGCAGTAAAGGAGGATTAGTGGATCGGAAATGTGATTGTCGTATCCCAAAAGAAAGTCCTGTCGTTTCCATAGAAACGTTACTCGATTTAGAATGAAATGTCTTAGAACACATAGTATTTCATAGCGACGCAATTTCCGTGTGATTTCGTCAATGAGTGGGAGTGAGGGATGCAGTAAAGAAGGATTAGTGGATCGGCAATGAGATTGTCGTATCCCAAAAGAAAATCCTGTCGTTTCCATAGAAACGTTACTCGATTTACAAGGAGAAGTCATAGAACCCATAGTATTTCATAGCGATGCAATTTCCGTGTGAATTCGTCAATGAGTGGGAGTGAGGGATGCAGTAAAGAAGGATTAGTGGATCGGAAATGAGATTGTCGTATCCCAAAAGAAAATCCTATCGTTTCTATAGAAACGTTACTCGATTTAGAAGGAAATGTCTTAGAACACATAGTATTACATAGCGACGCAATTTCCGTGTGAATTCGTCAATGAGTGGGAGTGAGTGATGCAGTAAAGAAGGATTAGTGGGTCGGAAATAAGATAGTCGTATCCCAAAATAAAAATCCTGTCGTTTCCATCGAAACGTTACTCGATTTAGAAGGAAATGTATTAGAACACATAGTATTTCATAGCGACGCAATTTCCGTGTGAATTCGTCAATGTGTGAGAGTGAGGGATGCAGTAAAGAAGGATTAGTGGATCGGAAATGTGATTGTCGTATCCCAAAAGAAAATCCTGTCGTTTCCATAGAAATGTTACTCGATTTAGATGGAAATGTCTTAGAACACATAGTATTTCATAGCGACGCAATTTCCGTGTGAATTCGTCAATGAGTGGGAGTGAGGGATGCAGTAAAGAAGGATTAGTGGATCGGAAATGTGATTGTCGTATCCCTAAAGAAAATCCTGTCGTTTCCATAGAAACGTTACTCGATTTAGTAGGAAATGTCTTAGAACACATAGTATTTCATAGCGACGCAATTTCCGTGTGAATTCGTCAATGTGTGGGAGTGAGGGGTGCAGTAAAGGAGGATTAGTAGATCGGAAATGTGTTTGTCGTATCCCAAAAGAAAATCCTGTCGTTTCCATAGAAACGTTACTCGATTTAGAATGAAATGTCTTAGAACACATAGTATTTCATAGCGACGCAATTTCCGTGTGAATTCGTCAATGTGTGAGAGTGAGGGATGCAATAAAGAAGGATTAGTGGATCGGAAATGTGATTGTCGTATCCCAAAAGAAAATCCAGTCGTTTCCATAGAAACGTTACTCGATTTAGTAGGAAATGTCGTAGAATACATAGTATTTCATAGCGACGCAATTTCCGTGTGATTTCGTCAATGAGTGGGAGTGAGGGATGCAGTAAAGAAGGATTAGTGGATCGGCAATGAGATTGTCGTATCCCAAAAGAAAATCCTGTCGTTTCCATAGAAACGTTACTCGATTTACAAGGAGAAATCATAGAACCCATAGTATTTCATAGCGTCTCAATTTCCGTGTGAATTAGTGAATAAGTGGGAGTGAGGGATGCAGTAAAGAAGGATTAGTGGATCGGAAATGAAATTGTCGTATCCCAAAAGAAAATCCTGTCGTTTCCATAGAAACGTTACTCGATTTAGAAGGAGAAGTCATAGAGCCCATAGTATTTCATAGCGACGCAATTTCCGTGTGAATTCGTCAATGAGTGGGAGTGAGGGATGCAGTAAAGAAGGATTAGTGGATCGGAAATGAGATTGTCGTATCCCAAAAGAAAATCCTGTCGTTCCTATAGAAACGTTACTCGATTTACAAGGAGAAGTCATAGAACCCATAGTATTTCATAGCGACTCAATTTCCGTGTGAATTCGTGAATAAGTGGGAGTGAGGGATGCAGTAAAGAAGGATTAGTGGATCGGAAATGTGATTGTCGTATCCCAAAAGGAAATCCTGTCGTTTCCATAGAAACGTTACTCGATTTCGAAGGAAATGTCTTAGAACACATAGTATTTCATAGCGACACAATTTCCGTGTGAATTCGTCAATGAGTGGGAGTGAGGGATGCAGTAAAGAAGGATTAGTGGATCGGAAATGAAATTGTCGTATCCCAAAAGAAAATCCTGTCGTTTCCATATAAACGTTACTCGATCTAGAAGGAGAAGTCACAGAGCCCATAGTATTTCATAGCGACGCAATTTCCGTGTGAATTCGTCAATGAGTGGGAGTGAGGGATGCAGTAAAGAAGGATTAGTGGATTGGAAATGAGATTGTCGTATCCCAAAAGAAAATCCTGTCGTTTCTATAGAAACGTTACTCGATTTAGAAGGAAATGTCTTAGAACATATAGTATTTCATAGCGACGCAATTTCCGTGTGAATTCGTCAATGAGTGGGAGTGAGTGATGCAGTAAAGAACGATTAGTGGATCAGAAATGAGATAGTCGAATCCCAAAAGAAAATCCTGTCGTTTCCATAGAAACGTTACTCGATTTAGAAGGAAATGTCTTAGAACACATAGTATTTCATAGCGACGCAATTTCCGTGTGAATTCGTCAATGAGTGGGAGTGAGGGATGCAGTAAAGAAGGATTAGTGGATCGGAAGTGAGATTGTCGTATCCCAAAAGAAAATCCTGTCGTTTCCATAGAAACGTAACTCGATTTAGAAGAAGAAGTCATAGAACGCATAGTATTTCATAGCGACTCAATTTCTGTGTTAATTCGTCAATTTGAGAGAGCTAGGGATGCAATAAAGAAGGAATAGTGCATCGAGAAGGAGATACTCGTATCGCAAAAGAAAAGCCAGTCGCTTCCATAGAAACGATACTCGATTTAGAAGGAGAAGTCTTAGAACAGATAGTATTTAATAGCGACGCAATTTCCGTGTGAATTCGTCAATGAGTGGGAGTGAGGGATGCAGTATAGAAGGATTAGTGGATCGGAAATGTGATTGTCGTATCCCAAAAGAAAATCCTGTCGTTTCCATGGAACTGATACACGATTTAGAAGGAAATGTCTTAGAACACATAGTATTTCATAGCGACGCAATTTCCGTGTGAATTCGTCAATGTGTGGGAGTGAGGGATGCAGTAAAGAAGGATTAGTGGATCGGAAATGTAATTGTCGTATCCCAAAAGAAAATCCTGTCGTTTCCATAGAAACGTTACTCGATTTAGAAGGAGAAGTCATAGAACCCATAGTATTTCATAGCGACGCAATTTCCGTGTGAATTCGTCAATGTGTGGGAGTGAGGGATGCAGTAAAGCAGGATTAGTGGATCGGAAATGAGATTGTCGTATCCCAGAAGAAAATCCTGTCGTTTCCATAGAAACGTTACTCGATTTAGAGGGAAATGTCTTAGAGCACATAGTATTTCATAGCGACGCAATTTCCGTGTGAATTCGTCAATGTGTAGGAGTGAGGGATGCAGTAAAGAAGGATTAGTGGATCTGAAATGAGATTGTCGTATCCCAAAAGAAAATCCTGTCGTTTCCATAGAAACGTTACTCGATTTAGAAGGAAATGTCTTAGAACACATAGTATATCATAGCGACGCAATTTCCGTGTGAATTCGTCAATGAGTGGGAGTGAGGGATGCAGTACAGAAGGATTAGTGGATCGGAAATGAGATTGTCGTATCCCAAAAGAAAATCCTGTCGTTTCCGTAGAAACGTTACTGGATTTAGAAGAAGAAGTCGTAGAACCCTCGGTATTTCATAGCGTCGCAATTTCCATGTGAATTCGTCAATGTGTGGGAGTGAGGGATGCAGTAGAGAAGGATTAGTGGATCGCGAATGTGATTGTCGTATCCCAAAAGAAAATCCTGTCGTTTCCATAGAAACGCTATTCCATTTAGAAGGAAATGTCTTAAAACACATAGTATTTCATAGCGACGCAATTTCCGTGTGAATTCGTCAATGAGTGGGAGTGAGGGATGCAGTAAAGAAGGATTAGTGGATCGGAAATGAGATTGTCGTATCCTAAAAGAAAATCCTGTCGCTTCTATACAAACGTTACTCGATTTAGAAGGAAATGTCTTAGAACACATAGTATTTCATAGCGACGCAATTTCCGTGTGAATTCGTCTATGAGTGGGAGTGAGTGATGCAGTAAAGAAGGATTAGTGGATCGGAAAAGAGATAGTCGTATCCCAAAAGAAAATCCTAACGTTTCCATAGAAACGTTACTCGATTTAGAAGGAAATGTATTAGAACACGTAGTATTTCATAGCGACGATATTTCCGTGTGAATTCGTCAATGTGTGGGAGTGAGGGATGCAGTAAAGAAGGATTAGTGGACCGGAAATGTGATTGTCGTATCCCAAAAGAAAATCCTGTCGTTTCCATAGAAATGTTACTCGATTTAGAAGGAAATGTCTTAGAACACATAGTATTTCATAGCGAAGCAATTTCCGTGTGAATTCGCCAGTGAGTGGGAGTGAGGGATGCAGTAAAGAAGGATTAGTGGATAGGAAATGTGATTGTCGTATCCCAAAAAAAAAACCTGTCGTTTCCATAGAAACATTACTCGATTTAGAAGGAAATGTCTTAGAACACATAGTATTTCATAGCGACGCAATTTCCGTGTGAATTCTTCAAAGTGTGGGAGTGAGGGATGCAATAAAGAAGGATTAGTGGATCGGAAATGAGATTGTCGTATCCCAAAAGAAAATCCTGTCGTTTCAATAGAAACGTTACTCGATTTAGAAGGAGAAGTCATAGAACCCAAAGTATTTCATAGCGACTCAATTTCTGTGTTAATTCGTCAATGTGAGAGAGCTAGGGATGCAATAAAGAAGGAATAGTGCATCGAGAAGGAGATACTCGTATCGCAAAAGAAAAGCCAGTCGTTTCCATAGAAATAATACTCGATTTAGAAGGAGAATCTTAGAACACATAGTATTTCATAGCGACGCAATTTCCGTGTGAATTCGTCAATGAGTGGGAGTGAGGGATGCAGTATAGAAAGATTAGTGGATCGGAAATGTGATTGTCGTATCCCAAAAGAAAATCCTGTCGTTTCCATAGAAACGTTACTCGATTTAGAAGGAAATGTCTTAGAACACATAGTATTTCATAGCGACGCAATTTCCGTGTGAATTCGTCAATGAGTGGGAGTGAGGGATGCAGTAAAGAAGGATTAGTGGATCGGAAATGAGATTGTCGTATCCCAAAAGAAAATCCTGTCGTTTCCGTAGAAACGTAACTCGATTTAGAAGAAGAAGTCATAGAACCCATAGTATTTCATAGCGACGCAATTTCCGTGTGAATTCGTCAATGAGTGGGAGTGAGGGATGCAGTATAGAAAGATTAGTGGATCGGAAATGTGATTGTCGTATCCCAAAAGAAAATCCTGTCGTTTCCATAGAAACGTTACTCGATTTAGAAGGAAATGTCTTAGAACACATAGTATTTCATAGCGACGCAATTTCCGTGCGAATTCGTCAATGTGTGGGAGTGAGGGATGCAGTAGAGAAGGATTAGTGGATCGCAAATGTGATTGTCATATCATAAACGAAAATCCTGTCGTTTCCATAGAAACGTTACTCGATTTAGAAGGAGTAGTAATAGAACGCATAGTATTTCATAGCGACTCAATTTCTGTGTTAATTCGTCAATGTGAGAGAGCTAGGGATGCAAT
The DNA here is from genome assembly GCF_021461395.2 of Schistocerca americana. Lineage (NCBI taxonomy): Eukaryota > Metazoa > Arthropoda > Insecta > Orthoptera > Acrididae > Schistocerca > Schistocerca americana. The sequence continues at coordinate 10,044,276 of NC_060123.1, forward strand.
AAAGAAGGAATAGTGCATCGAGAAGGAGATACTCGTATCGCAAAAGAAAAGCCAGTCGTTTCCATAGAAACGATACTCGATTTAAAAGGAGAAGTCTTAGAACACATAGTATTTAATAGCGACGCAATTTCCGTGTGAATTCGTCAATGAGTGGGAGTGAGGGATGCAGTATAGAAGGATTAGTGGATCGGAAATGTGATTGTCGTACCCCAAAAGAAAATCCTGTCGTTTCCATGGAACTGATACTCGATTTAGAAGGAAATGTCTTAGAACACATAGTATTTCATAGCGACGCAATTTCCGTGTGAATTCGTCAATGTGTGGGAGTGAGGGATGCAGTAAAGAAGGATTAGTGGATCGGAAATGTGATTGTCGTATACCAAAAGAAAATCCTGTCGTTTCCATAGAATCGTTACTCGATTTGGAAGGAGAAGTCATAGAACCCATAGTATTTCGTAGCGACGCAATTTCCGTGTGAATTCGTCAATGAGTGGGAGTGAGGGATGCAGTAAAGAAGGATTAGTGGATCGGAAATGAGATTGTCGTATCCCAGAAGAAAATCCTGTCGTTTCCATAGAAACGTTACTCGATTTAGGGGGAAATGTCTTAGAGCACATAGTATTTCATAGGGACGTAATTTCCGTGTGAATTCGTCAATGTGTAGGAGTGAGGGATGCAGTAAAGAAGGATTAGTGGATCTGAAATGAGATTGTCGTATCCCAAAAGAAAATACTATCGTTTCCATAGAAACGTTACTCGATTTAGAAGGAAATGTCTTAGAACACATAGTATATCATAGCGACGCAATTTCCGTGTGAATTCGTTAATGAGTGGGAGTGAGGGATGCAGTACAGAAGGATTAGTGGATCGGAAATGAGATTGTCGTATCCCAAAAGAAAATCCTGTCGTTTCCGTAGAAACGTTACTGGATTTAGAAGAAGAAGTCGTAGAACCCACGGTATTTCATAGCGTCGCAATTTCCATGTGAATTCGTCAATGTGTGCGAGTGAGGGATGCAGTAGAGAAGGATTAGGGGATCGCGAATGTGATTGTCGTATCCCAAAAGAAAATCCTGTCGTTTCCATAGAAACGTTACTCCATTTAGAAGGAAATGTCTTAAAACACATAGTATTTCATAGCGACGCAATTTCCGTGTGAATTCGTCAATGAGTGGGAGTGAGGGATGCAGTAAAGAAGGATTAGTGGATCGGAAATGTGATTGTCGTATACCAAAAGAAAATCCTGTCGTTTCCATAGAAACGTTACTCGATTTGGAAGGAGAAGTCATAGAACCCATAGTATTTCGTAGCGACGCAATTTCCGTGTGAATTCGTCAATGAGTGGGAGTGAGGGATGCAGTAAAGAAGGATTAGTGGATCGGAAATGAGATTGTCGTATCCCAGAAGAAAATCCTGTCGTTTCCATAGAAACGTTACTCGATTTAGGGGGAAATGTCTTAGAGCACATAGTATTTCATAGGGACGCAATTTCCGTGTGAATTCGTCAATGAGTGGGAGTGAGGGATGCAGTAAAGAAGGATTAGTGGATCGGAAATGAGATTGTCGTATCCCAAAAGAAAATCCTGTCGTTTCTATAGAAACGTTACTCGATTTAGAAGGAAATGTCTTAGAACACATAGTATTTCATAGCGACGCGATTTCCGTGTGAATTCGTCAATGAGTGGGAGTGAGTGATGCAGTAAAGAAGGATTAGTGGATCGGAAAAGAGATAGTCGTATGCCAAAAGAAAATCCTGTCGTTTCCATAGAAACGTTCCTCGATTTAGAAGGAAATGTATTAGAACACATAGTATTTCATAGCGACGCCATTTCCGTGTGAATTCGTCAATGTGTGGGAGTGAGGGATGCAGTAAAGAAGGATTAGTGGATCGGAAATGTGTTTGTCGTATCCCAGAAGAAAATCCTGTCGTTTCCATAGAAATGTTACTCGATTTAGAAGGAAATGTCTTAGAACACATAGTATTTCATAGCGAAGCAATTTCCGTGTGAATTCGCCAGTGAGTGGGAGTGAGGGATGCAGTAAAGAAGGATTAGTGGATCGGAAATGTGATTGTCGTATCCCAAAAGAAAATCCTGTCGTTTCCATAGAAACATTACTCGATTTAGAAGGAAATGTCTTAGAACACATAGTATTTCATAGCGACGCAATTTCCGTGTGAATTCGTCAATGTGTGGGAGTGAGGGATGCAATAAAGAAGGATTAGTGGATCGGAAATGTGATTGTCGCATCCCAAAAGAAAATCCCGTCGTTTCCATATAAACGTTACTCGATTTAGAAGGAAATGTCTTAGAACACATAGTATTTCATAGCGACGCAATTTCCGTGTGATTTCGTCAATGTGTGGGAGTGAGGGATGCAGTAAAGAAGGATTAGTGGATCGGAAATGTAATTGTCGTATCCCAAAAGAGAATCCTGTCGTTTCCATAGAAACGTTACTCGATTTAGAAGGAAATGTCTTAGAACACATAGTATTTCATAGCGACGCAATTTCCGTGTGAATTCGTCAATGTGTGGGAGTGAGGGATACAGTAGAGAAGGATTAGTGGATCGCAAATGTGATTGTCATATCCCAAACGAAAATGTTGTCGTTTCCATAGAAACGTTACTCGATTTAGTAGGAGAAGTCATAGAACGCATAGTAATTCATAGCGACTCAATTTCTGTGTTAATTCGTCAATGTGAGAGAGCTAGGGATGCAATAAAGAAGGAATAGTGCATCGAGAAGGAGATACTCGTATCGCAAAAGAAAAGCCAGTCGTTTCCATAGAAACGATACTCGATTTAAAAGGAGAAGTCTTAGAACACATAGTATTTAATAGCGACGCAATTTCCGTGTGAATTCGTCAATGAGTGGGAGTGAGGGATGCAGTATAGAAGGATTAGTGGATCGGAAATGTGATTGTCGTATCCCAAAAGAAAATCCTGTCGTTTCCATGGAACTGATACTCGATTTAGAAGGAAATGTCTTAGAACACATAGTATTTCATAGCGACGCAATTTCCGTGTGAATTCGTCAATGTGTGGGAGTGAGGGATGCAGTAAAGAAGGATTAGTGGATCGGAAATGTGATTGTCGTATCCCAAAAGAAAATCCTGTCGTTTCCACAGAAACGTTACTCGATTTGGAAGGAGAAGTCATAGAACCCATAGTATTTCATAGCGACGCAATTTCCGTGTGAATTCGTCAATGAGTGGGAGTGAGGGATGCAGTAAAGAAGGATTAGTGGATCGGAAATGAGATTGTCGTATCCCAGAAGAAAATCCTGTCGTTTCCATAGAAACGTTACTCGATTTAGGGGGAAATGTCTTAGAGCACATAGTATTTCATAGCGACGCAATTTCCGTGTGAATTCGTCAATGTGTAGGAGTGAGGGATGCAGTAAAGAAGGATTAGTGGATCTGAAATGAGATTGTCGTATCCCAAAAGAAAATCCTGTCATTTCCATAGAAATGTTACTCGATTTAGAAGGAAATGTCTTAGAACACATAGTATATCATAGCGACCCAATTTCCGTGTGAATTCGTCAATGAGTGGGAGTGAGGGATGCAGTACAGAAGGATTAGTGGATCGGAAATGAGATTGTCGTATCCCAAAAGAAAATCCTGTCGTTTCCGTAGAAACGTTACTGGATTTAGAAGAAGAAGTCGTAGAACCCACGGTATTTCATAGCGTCGCAATTTCCATGTGAATTCGTCAATGTGTGGGAGTGAGGGATGCAATAGAGAAGGATTAGGGGATCGCGAATGTGATTGTCGTATTCCAAAAGAAAATCCTGTCGTTTCCATAGAAACGTTACTCCATTTAGAAGGAAATGTCTTAAAACACATAGTATTTCATAGCGACGCAATTTCCGTGTGAATTCGTCAATGAGTGGGAGTGAGGGATGCAGTAAAGAAGGATTAGTGGATCGGAAATGAAATTGTCGTATCCCAAAAGAAAATCCTGTCGTTTCCTTAGAAACGTTACTAGATTTAGAAGGAGAAGTCATAGAGCCCATAGTATTTCATGGCGACGCAATTTCCGTGTGAATTCGTCAATGAGTGGGAGTGAGGGATGCAGTAAAGAAGGATTAGTGGATCGGAAATGAGATTGTCGTATCCCAAAAGAAAATCCTGTCGTTTCTATAGAAACGTTACTCGATTTAGAAGGAAATGTCTTAGAACACATAGTATTTCATAGCGACGCAATTTCCGTGTGAATTCGTCAATGAGTGGGAGTGAGTGATGCAGTAAAGAAGGATTAGTCGATCGGATAAGAGATAGTCGTATCCCAAAAGAAAATCCTGTCGTTTCCATAGAAACGTTACTCGATTTAGAAGGAAATGTCTTAGAACACATAGTATTTCATAGCGACGCAATTTCCGTGTGAATTCGTCAATGTGTGGGAGTGAGGGATGCAATAAAGAAGGATTAGTTGATCGGAAATGTGATTGTCGCATCCCAAAAGAAAATCCCGTCGTTTCCATATAAACGTTACTCGATTTAGAAGGAAATGTCTTAGAACACATAGTATTTCATAGCGACGCAATTTCCGTGTGATTTCGTCAATGTGTGGGAGTGAGGGATGCAGTAAAGAAGGATTAGTGGATCGGAAATGTAATTGTCGTATCCCAAAAGAGAATCCTGTCGTTTCCATAGAAACGTTACTCGATTTAGAAGGAGAAGTCATAGAACACATAGTATTTCATAGCGACGCAATTTCCGTGTGAATTCGTCAATGAGTGGGAGTGAGGGATGTAGTAAAGAAGGATTAGTGGATCGGAAATGAGATTGTCGTATCCCAAAAGAAAATCCTGTCGATTCAATAGAAACGTTACTCGATTTAGAAGGAGAAGTCATAGAACCCAAAGTATTTCATAGCGACTCAATTTCTGTGTTAATTCGTCAATGTGAGAGAGCTAGGGATGCAATAAAGAAGGAATAGTGCATCGAGAAGCAGATACTCGTATCGCAAAAGAAAAGCCAGTCGTTTCCATAGAAATAATACTCGATTTAGAAGGAGAAGTCTTACAACACATAGTATTTCATAGCGACGCAATTTCCGTGTGAATTCGTCAATGAGTGGGAGTGAGGGATGCAGTATAGAAAGATTAGTGGATCGGAAATGTGATTGTCGTATCCCAAAAGAAAATCCTGTCGTTTCCATAGAAACGTTACTCGATTTAGAAGGAAATGTCTTAGAACACATAGTATTTCATAGCGACGCAATTTCCGTGTGAATTCGTCAATGAGTGGGAGTGAGGGATGCAGTAAAGAAGGATTAGTGGATCGGGAATGAGATTGTCGTATCCCAAAAGAAAATCCTGTCGTTTCCATAGAAACGTTACTCGATTTAGATGAAGAAGTCATAGAACCCATAGTATTTCATAGCGACGCAATTTCCGTGTAAATTCGTCAATGAGTGGGAGTGAGGGATGCAGTATAGAAAGATTAGTGGATCGGAAATGTGATTGTCGCATCCCAAAAGAAAATCCTGTCGTTTCCATAGAAACGTTACTCGATTTAGAAGGAAATGTCTTAGAACACATAGTATTTCATAGCGACGCAATTTCCGTTTGAATTCGTCAATGTGTGGGAGTGAGGGATGCAGTAGAGAAGGATTAGTGGATCGCAAATGTGATTGTCATATCCCAAACGAAAATCCCGTCGTTGCCATAGAAACGTTACTCGATTTAGAAGGAAGTGTCTTAGAACACATAGTATTTCATAGCGACGCAATTTCTGTGTGAATTCGTCAATGTGTGGGAGTGAGGGATGCAGTAAAGAAGGATTAGTGGATCGGAAATGTCAATGTCGTAGCCCAAAAGATAATCCTGTCGTTTCCATAGAAACGTTACTCGATTTAGAAGGAAATGTCGTAAGACCCATAGTATTTCATTGCGACGCAATTGCTGTGTTAATTCGTCAATGTGTGGGGGTGAGGGATGCAGTAAAGAAGGATTAGTGGATCGGAAATGAGATTGTCGTATCCCAAAAGAATATCCTGTCGTTTCCATAGAAACGTTACTCGATTTAGAAGGAAGAGTCTTAGAACACATAGTATTTCATAGCGACGCAATTTCCGTGTGAATTCGTCAATGAGTGGGAGTGAGGGATGCAGTAAAGAAGGATTAGTGGATCGGAAATGAGATTGTCGTATCCCAAAAGAAAATCCTGTCGTTTCCATAGAAACGTTACTCGATTTAGAAGAAGAAGTCATAAAACCCACAGTATTTCATAGCGACGCAATTTCCATGTGAATTCGTCAATGTGTGGGAGTGAGGGATGCAGTAGAGAAGGATTAGTGGATCGCAAATGTGATTGTCGTATCCCAAAAGAAAATCCTGTCGTTTTCATAGAAGCGTTACTCGATTTAGAAGGAAATGTCCTAGAACACATAGTATTTCATAGCGACGTCATTTCCGTGTGAATTCGTCAATGTGTGGGAGTGAGGGATGCAGTAATGACGGATTAGTGGATAGGAAATGAGATTGTCGTATCCCAAAAGAATATCGTGTCGTTTCCATAGAAAAGTTACTCGATTTAGAAGGAGAAGTCATAGATCTCATAGTATTTCATAGCGACTCAATTTCAATGTTAATTCGTCAATGTGAGGGAGCTAGGGATGCAATAAAGAAGGAATAGTGAATCGAGAAGGAGATACTCGTATCGCAAAAGAAATGCCAGTCGTTTCCATAGAAACGATACTCGATTTAGAAGGAGAAGTCATAGAACCCATAGTATTTCATTGCGACGCAATTGCTGTGTTAATTCGTCAATGCGTGGGAGTGAGGGATGCAGTAAAGGAGGATTAGTGGATCGGAAATGTGGCTGTCGTATCCCAAAAGAAAATCCTGTCGTTTCCATAGAAACGTTACTCGATTCAGAAGGAAATGTCTTAGGACACATAGTATCTCATAGCGACGCAATTTTCGTGTGAATTCGTCAATGAGTGGGAGTGAGGGATGCAGTAAAGAAGGATTAGTGGATCGGAAATGAGATTGTCGTATCCCAAAAGAAAATCCTGTCGTTTCCATAGAAACGTTACTCGATTTAGAAGGAAATGTCATAGAACCCATAGTATTTCATAGCGACGCAATTTCCGTTTGAATTCGTTAATTAGTGGGAGTGAGGGATGCAGTAAAGAAGGATTAGTGGATCGGAAATGAGATTGTCGTATCCCAAAAGAAAAGCCAGTCGTTTCCATAGAAACGTTACTCGATGTTGAAGGAAATGATTTAGAACACATAGTATTTCATAGCGACGCAATTTACGTGTGAATTCGTCAATGTGTGGGAGTGAGGAATGCAGTAATGAATTATTAGTGGATCGGAAATGTGATTGTCGTATCCCAAAAGAAAATCCTGTCGTTTCCATAGAAACGTTACTCGATTTAGAAGGAAAAGTCATAGAACTCATAGTATTTCATAGCGACGAAATTTCCGAGTGAATTCGTCAATGTGTGGGGGTGAGGGATGCAGTAAAGAAGGATTAGTGGATCGGAAATGAGATTGTCGTATCCCAAAAGAAAATCCTGTGGTTTCCATAGAAACGTTACATGATTTAGAAGGAAATGTCTTAGAACACATAGTATTTCATAGCGACGCAATTTCAGTGTTAATTCGTCAATGAGTGGGCGTGAGGAATGCAGTAAAGAAGGATTAGTGGATCGGAAATGTGATTGTCGTATCCCAAAAGAAAATCATGTCGTTTCCATAGAAACGTTATTCGATTTAGAAGGAAATGTCATATAACCCATTGTATTTCATAGCGACGCAACTTCCGTGTGAATTCGTCAATGAGTGGGAGTGAGGGATGCAGTAAAGAAGGATTAGTGGATCGGAAATGTGATTGTCGTATCCCAAAAGAAAGTCCTGTCGTTTCCATAGAAATGTTACTCGATTTAGAAGGAAAGGTCTTAGAACACATAGTATTTCATAGCGAAGCAATTTCCGTGTGAATTCGCCAGTGAGTGGGAGTGAGGGATGCAGTAAAGAAGGATTAGTGGATAGGAAATGTGATTGTCGTATCCCAAAAGAAAATCCTGTCGTTTCCATAGAAACATTACTCGATTTAGAAGGAAATGTCTTAGAACACATAGTATTTCATAGCAACGCAATTTCCGTGTGATTTCGTCAATGTTTGGGAGTGAGGGATGCAGTAAAGAAGGATTAGTGGATCGGAAATGTGATTGTCGTATCCCAAAAGAAAATCCTGTCGTTTCCATAGAAACGTTACTCGATTTAGAAGGAGAAGTCATAGAACACATAGTATTTCATAGCGACGCAATTTCCGTGTGAATTCGTCAATGAGTGGGAGTGAGGGATGCAGTAAAGAAGGATTAGTGGATCGGAAATGAGATTGTCGTATCCCAAAAGAAAATCCTGTCGTTTCCATAGAAACGTTACTCGATTTAGAAGGAAAAGTCATAGAACTCATAGTATTTCATAGCGACGAAATTTCCGAGTGAATTCGTCAATGTGTGGGAGTGAGGGATGCAGTAAAGAATGATTAGTGGATCGGAACCGAGATTGTCGTATCCCAAAAGAAAATCCTGTGGTTTCCATAGAAACGTTACACGATTTAGAAGGAAATGTCTTAGAACACATAGTATTTCATAGCGACGCAATTTCAGTGTGAATTCGTCAATGAGTGGGAGTGAGGAATGCAGTAAAGAAGGATTAGTGGATCGGAAATGTGATTGTCGTATCCCAAAACAAAATCCTGCCGTTTCCATAGAAACGTTATTCGATTTAGAAGGAAATGTCATAGAACCCATTGTATTTCATAGCGACGCAATTTCCGTGTGAATTCGTCAATGTGTGGGAGTGAGGGATGCAATAAAGAAGGATTAGTGGATCGGAAATGTGATTGTCGTATCCCAAAAGAAAATCCTGTCGTTTCCATAGAAACGATACTCGATTTAGAAGGAGAAGTCATAGAACACATAGTATTTCATAGCGACGCAATTCCCGTGTGAATTCGTCAATGAGTGGGAGTGAGGGATGCAGTAAAGAAGGATTAGTGGATCGGAAATGAGATTGTCGTATCCCAAAAGAAAATCCTGTCGTTTCAATAGAAACGTTACTCGATTTAGAAGGAGAAGTCATAGAACATATAGTATTTCATAGCGACTCAATTTCTGTGTTAATTCGTCAATGTGAGAAAGCTAGGGATGCAATAAAGAAGGAATAGTGCATCGAGAAGGAGATACTCGTATCGCCAAAGAAAAGCCAGTCGTTTCCATAGAAATAATACTCGATTTAGAAGGAGAAGTCTTAGAACACATAGTATTTCATAGCGACGCAATTTCCGTGTGAATTCGTCAATGAGTGGGAGTGAGGGATGCAGTATAGAAAGATTAGTGGATCGGAAATGAGATTGTCGTATCCCAAAAGAAAATCCTGTCGTTTCCATAGAAACGTTACTCGATTTAGAAGGAAATGTCTTAGAACACATAGTATTTCATAGCGACGCAATTTCCGTGTGAATTCGTCAATGAGTGGGAGTGAGGGATGCAGTAAGGAAGGATTAGTGGATCGGAAATGAGATTGTCGTATCCCAAAAGAAAATCCTGTCGTTTCCATAGAAACGTAACTCGATTTAAAAGAAGAAGTCATAGAACCCATAGTATTTCATAGCGACGCAATTTCCATGTGAATTCGTCAATGTGTGGGAGTGAGGGATGCAGTAAAGAAGGATTAGTGGATCGGAAATGTCATTGTCGTATCCCAAAAGATAATCCTGTCGTTTCCATAGAAACGTTACTCGATTTAGAAGGAAATGTCTTAGAACACATAGTATTTCATAGCGACGCAATTTCCGTGTGAATTCGTCAATGTGTGGGAGTGAGGGATGCAGTAAAGAAGGAATAGTGGATCGGAAATGTGATTGTCGTATCCCAAAAGAAAATCCTGTCGTTTCCATAGAAATGTTACTCGATTTAGAAGGAAATGTCTTAGAACACATAGTATTTCATAGCGACGCAATTTCCGTGTGAATTCGTCAGTGAGTGGGAGTGAGGGATGCAGTAAAGAAGGATTAGTGGATCGGAAATGTGATTGTCTTATCTCTAAAGAAAATCCTGTTGTTTCCATAGAAACGTTACTCGATTTTGAAGGAAATGTCTTAGAACACATAGTATTTCATAGCGACGCAATTTCCGTGTGAATTCGTCAATGTGTGGGAGTGAGGGATGCAGTAAAGAAGGATTAGTGGATCGGAAATGTGATTGTCGTATCCCAAAAGAAAATCCTGTCGTTTCCATAGAAACGTTACTCGATTTTGAAGGAAATGTCTTAGAACACATAGTATTTCATAGCGACGCAATTTCCGTGTGAATTCGTCAATGAGTGGGAGTGAGGGATGCAGTAAAGAAGGATTAGTGGATCGGAAATGAGATTGTCGTATCCCAAAAGAAAATCCTGTCCTTTCAATAGAAACGTTACTCGATTTAGAAGGAGAAGTCATAGAACCCATAGTATTTCATAGCGACTCAATTTCTGTGTTAATTCGTCAATGTGAGAGAGCTACGGATGCAATAAAGAAGGAATAGTGCATCGAGAAGGAGATACTCGTATCGCAAAAGAAAAGCCAGTCGTCTCCATAGAAATGATACTCGATTTAGAAGGAGTAGTCTTAGAACACATAGTATTTCATAGCGACGCAATTTCCGTGTGAATTCGTCACTGAGTGGGAGTGAGGGATGCAGTAAAGAAGGATTAGTGGATCGGAAATTAGATTGTCGTATCCCAAAAGAAAATCCTGTCGTTTCCATAGAAACGTTACTCGATTTAGAAGAAGAGGTCATAGAAACCATAGTATTTCATAGCGACGCAATTTCCATGTGAATTCGTCAATGTGTGGGAGTGAGGGATGCAGTAGAGAAGGATTAGTGGATCGCAAATGTGATTGTCATATCCCAAACGAAAATCCTGTCGTTTCCATAGAAACGTTACTCGATTTAGAAGGAAATGTCTTAGAACACATAGTATTTCATAGCGACGCAATTTCCGTGTGAATTCGTCGATGTGTGGTAGTGAGGGATGCAGCAAAGAAGGATTAGTGGATCGGAAATGTCATTGTCGTATCCCAAAAGATAATCCTGTCGTTTCCGTAGAAACGTTACTCGATTTAGAAGGAAATGTCGTAGGACCCATAGTATTTCATAGCGACGCAATTTCCGTGTGAATTTGTCAATGAGTGGGAGTGAGGGATACAGTAATGACGGATTAGTGGATCGGAAATGAAATTGCCGTATCCCAAATAAAATCCTGTCGTTTCCATAGAAACGTTACTCGATTTAGAAGAAGAAGTCATAGAACCCATAGTATTTCATAGCGACGCAATTTCCATGTGAATTCGTCAATGTGTGGGAGTGAGGGATGCAGTAGAGAAGGATTAGTGGATCGCAAATGTGATTGTCGTATCCCAAAAGAAAATCCTGTCGTTTTCATAGAAGCGTTACTAGATTTAGAAGGAAATGTCTTAGAACACATAGTATTTCATAGCGACGCCATTTCCGTGTGAATTCGTCAATGTGTGGGAGTGAGGGATGCAGTAATGACGGATTAGTGGATCGGAAATGTGATTGTCGTATCCCAAAAGAAAATCGTGTCGTTTCCATAGAAACGTTACTCGATTTAGAAGGAGAAGTCATAGAACCCATAGTATTTCATAGCGACTCAATTTCAATGTTAATTCGTCAATGTGAGGGAGCTAGGGATGCAATAAAGAAGGAATAGTGAATCGAGAAGGAGATACTCGTATCGCAAAAGAAATGCCAGTCGTTTCCATAGAAACGATACTCGATTTAGAAGGAGAAGTCATAGAACCCATAGTATTTCATTGCGACGCAATTGCTGTGTTAATTCGTCAATGCGTGCTAGTGAGGGATGCAGTAAAGAAGGATTAGTGGATCGGAAATGTGGCTGTCGTATCCCAAAAGAAAATCCTGTCGTTTCCATAGAAACGTTACTCGATTTAGAAGGAAATGTCTTAGAACACATAGTATCTCATAGCGACGCAATTTCCGTGTGAATTCGTCAATGTGTGGGAGTGAGGGATGCAGTAATGAAGGATTAGTGGATCGGAAATGTGATTGTCGTATCCCAAAAGAAAATCCTGCCGTTTCCATAGAAACGTTACTCGATTTAGAAGGAAAAGTCATAGAACTCATAGTATTTCATAGCGACGAAATTTCCGAGTGAATTCGTCAATGTGTGGGAGTGAGGGATGCAGTAAAGAAGGATTAGTGGATCGGAAATGAGATTGTCGTATCCCAAAAAAAAATCCTGTGGTTTCCATAGAAACGTTACACGATTTAGAAGGAAATGTCTTAGGACACATAGTATTTCATAGCGACGCAATTTCAGTGTGAATTCGTCAATGAGTGGGAGTGAGGAATGCAGTAAAGAAGGATTAGTGGATCGGAAATGTGATTGTCGTATCCGAAAAGAAAATCCTGTCGTTTCCATAGAAACGTTATTCGATTTAGAAGGAAATGTCATAGAACCCATTGTATTTCATAGCGACGCAATTTCCGAGTGAATTCGTCAATGAGTGGGAGTGAGGGATGCAGTAAAGAAGGATTAGTGGATAGGAAATGTGATTGTCGTATCCCAAAAGAAAATCCTGTCGTTTCCATAGAAACATTACTCGATTTAGCAGGAAATGTCTTAGAACACATAGTATTTCATAGCGACGCAATTTCCGTGTGAATTCGTCAATGTGTGGGAGTGAGGGATGCAATAAAGAAGGATTAGTGGATCGGAAATGTGATTGTCGCATCCCAAAAGAAAATCCCGTCCTTTCCATAGAAACGTTACTCGATTTAGAGGGAAATGTCTTAGAACACATAGTATTTCATAGCGACGCAATTTCCGTGTGATTTCGTCAATGTGTGGGAGTGAGGGATGCAGTAAAGAAGGATTAGTGGATCAGAAATGTGATTGTCGTATCCCAAAAGAGAATCCTGTCGTTTCCATAGAAACGTTACTCGATTTAGAAGGAGAAGTCATAGAACACATAGTATTTCATAGCGACGCAATTTCCGTGTGAATTCGTCAATGAGTGGGAGTGAGGGATGCAGTAAAGAAGGATTAGTGGATCGGAAATGAGATTGTCGTATCCCAAAAGAAAATCCTGTCGTTTCAATAGAAACGTTACTCGATTTAGAAGGAGAAGTCATAGAACCCATAGTATTTCATAGCGACTCAATTTCTGTGTTAATTCGTCAATGTGAGAGAGCTAGGGATGCAATAAAGAAGGAATAGTGCATCGAGAAGGAGATACTCGTATCGCAAAAGAAAAGCCAGTCGTTTCCATAGAAATAATACTCGATTTAGAAGGAGAAGTCTTAGAACACATAGTATTTCATAGCGACGCAATTTCCGTGTGAATTCGTCAATGAGTGGGAGTGAGGGATGCAGTGTAGAAAGATTAGTGGATCGGAAATGAGATTGTCGTTTCCCAAAAGAAAATCCTGTCGTTTCCATAGAAACGTTACTCGATTTAGAAGGAAATGTCTTAGAACACATGGTATTTCATAACGACGCAATTTCCGTGTGAATTCGTCAATCAGTGGGAGTGAGGGATGCAGTAAAGAAGGATTAGTGGATCGGAAATGAGATTGTCGTATCCCAAAAGAAAAACTGTCGTTTCCATAAAACGTAACTCGATTTAGAAGAAGAAGTCATAGAACCCATAGTATTTCATAGCGACGCAATTTCCATGTGAATTCGTCAATGTGTGGGAGTGAGGGATGCAGTAGAGAAGGATTAGTGGATCGCAAATGTGATTGTCATATCCCAAACGAAAATCCTGTCGTTTCCATAGAAACGTTACTCGATTTAGAAGGAAATGTCTTAGAACACATAGTATTTCATAGCGACGCAATTTCCGTGTGAATTCGCCAATGTGTGGGAGTGAGGGATGCAGTAAAGAAGGATTAGTGGATCGGAAATGTCATTGTCGTATCCCAAAAGATAATCCTGTCGTTTCCATAGAAACGTTACTCGATTTAGAAGGAAATGTCGTAGGACCCATAGTATTTCATTGCGACGCAATTGCTGTGTTAATTCGTCAATGTGTGGGGGTGAGGGATGCAGTAAAGAAGGATTAGTGGATCGGAAATGAGATTGTCGTATCCCAAAAGAATATCCTGTCGTTTCCATAGAAACGTTACTCGATTTAGAAGGAGAAGTCTTAGAACACATAGTATTTCATAGCGACGCAATTTCCGTGTGAATTCGTCAATGAGTGGGAGTGAGGGATGCAGTAATGACGGATTAGTGGATCGGAAATGAAATTGCCGTATCCCAAAAGAAAATCCTGTCGTTTTCATAGAAACGTTACTCGATTTAGAAGGAAATGTCTTAGAACACATAGTATTTCATAGCGACGCAATTTCCGTGTGAATTCGTCAATGTGTGGGAGTGAGGGATGCAGTAAAGAAGGAATAGTGGATCGGAAATGTGATTGTCGTATCCCAAAAGAAAATCCTGTCGTTTCCATAGAAATGTTACTCGATTTAGAAGGAAATGTCTTAGAACACATAGTATTTCATAGCGACGCAATTTCCGTGTGAATTCGTCAGTGAGTGGGAGTGAGGGATGCAGCAAAGAAGGATTAGTGGATCGGAAATGTGATTGTCTTATCCCTAAAGAAAATCCTGTTGTTTCCATAGAAACGTTACTCGATTTTGAAGGAAATGTCTTAGAACACATAGTATTTCATAGCGACGCAATTTCCGTGTGAATTCGTCAATGTGTGGGAGTGAGGGATGCAGTAAAGAAGGATTAGTGGATAGGAAATGTGATTTTCGTATCCCAAAAGAAAATCCTCTCGTTTCCATAGAAACGTTACTCGATTTTGAAGGAAATGTCTTAGAACACATAGTATTTCATAGCGACGCAATTTCCGTGTGAATTCGTCAATGAGTGGGAGTGAGGGATGCAGTAAAGAAGGATTAGTGGACCGGAAATGAGATTGTCGTATCCCAAAAGAAAATCCTGTCCTTTCACTAGAAACGTTACTCGATTTAGAAGGAGAAGTCATAGCACCCATAGTATTTCATAGTGACTCAATTTCTGTGTTAATTCGTCAATGTGAGAGAGCTAGGGATGCAATAAAGAAGGAATAGTGCATCGAGAAGGAGATACTCGTATCGCAAAAGAAAAGCCAATCGTCTCCATAGAAATGATACTCGATTTAGAAGGAGAAGTCTTAGAACACATAGTATTTCATAGCGACGCAATTTCCGTGTGTATTCGTCACTGAGTGGGAGTGAGGGACGCAGTAAAGAAGGATTAGTGGATCGGAAATGAGATTGTCGTATCCCAAAAGAAAATCCTGTCGTTTCCATAGAAACGTTACTCGATTTAGAAGAAGAAGTCGTAGAACCCATAGTATTTCATAGCGACGCAATTTCCATGTGAATTCGTCAATGTGTGGGAGTGAGGGATGCAGTAGAGAAGGATTAGTGGATCGCAAGTGTGATTGTCGTATCCCAAAAGAAAATCCTGTCGTTTTCATAGAAGCGTTACTCGATTTTGAAGGAAATGTCTTAGAACACATAGTATTTCATAGCGGCGCCATTTCCGTGTGAATTCGTCAATGTGTGAGAGTGAGGGATGCAGTAATGACGGATTAGTGGATCGGAAATGAGATTGTCGTATCCCAAAAGAAAATCGTGTCGTTTCCATAGAAACGTTACTCGATTTAGAAGGAGAAGTCATAGAACCCATAGTATTTCATAGCGACTCAATTTCAATGTTAATTCGTCAATGTGAGGGAGCTAGGGATGCAATAATGAAGGAATACTGAATCGGGAAGGAGATACTCGTATCGCAAAAGAAATGCCAGTCGTTTCCATAGAAACGATACTCGATTTAGAAGGAGAAGTCACAGAACCCATAGTATTTCATTGCGTCGCAATTGCTGTGTTAATTCGTCAATGCGTGGGAGTGAGGGATGCAGTAAAGAAGGATTAGTGGATCGGAAATGTGGCTGTCGTATCCCAAAAGAAAATCGTGTCGTTTCCATAGAATCGTTACTCGATTTAGAAGGAAATGTCTTAGAACACATAGTATCTCATAGCGACGCAATTTCCGTGTGAATTCGTCAATGAGTGGGAGTGAGGGATGCAGTAAAGAAGGATTAGTGGATCGGAAGTGAGATTGTCGTATCCCAAAAGAAAATCCTGTCGTTTCCATAGAAACGTTACTCGATTTAGAAGGAAATGTCATAGCACCCATAGTACTTCATAGCGACGCAATTTCCGTGTGAATTCGTCAATGAGTGGGAGTGAGGGATGCAGTACAGAAGGATTAGTGGATCGCAAATGAGATTGTCGTATCCCAAAAGAAAATCCTGTCGTTTCCATAGAAACGTTACTCGATTTAGAAGGAAATGTCTTAGATCCCATAGTATATCATAGCGACGCAATTTGCGTGTGAATTCATCAATGAGTGGGAGTGAGGGATGCAGTAAAGAAGGATTAGTGGATCGGAAATGAGATTGTCGTATCCCAAAAGAAAATCCTGTCGTTTCCATAGGAACGTTACTCGATTTAGAAGGAAATGTCATAGAACCCATAGTATTTCATAGCGACGCAATTTCCGTGTGAATTCGTCAATTAGTGGGAGTGAGGGATGCAGTAAAGAAGGATTAGTGGATCGGAAATGAGATTGTCGTATCCCAAAAGAAAAGCCTGTCGTTTCCATAGAAACGTTATTCGATGTTGAAGGAAATGACTTAGAACACATAGTATTTCATAGCGACGCAATTTACGTGTGAATTCGTCAGTGTGTGGGAGTGAGGGATGCAGTAATGAAGGATTAGTGGATCGGAAATGTGATTGTCGTATCCCAAAAGAAAATCCTGTCGTTTCCATAGAAACGTTACTCGATTTAGAAGGAAAAGTCATAGAACTCATAGTATTTCATAGCGACGAAATTTCCGAGTGAATTCGTCAATGTGTGGGAGTGAGGGATGCAGTAAAGAAGGATTAGTGGATCGGAAATGAGATTGTCGTATCCCACAAGAAAATCCTGTAGTTTCCATAGAAACGTTACACGATTTAGAAGGAAATGTCTTAGAACACATAGTATTTCATAGCGACGCTATTTCAGTGTGAATTCGTCAATGAGTGGGAGTGAGGAATGCAGTAAAGAAGGATTAGTGGATCGGAAATGTGATTGTCGTATCCCAAAAGAAAATCCTGTCGTTTCCATAGAAACGTTATTCGATTTAGAAGGAAATGTAATAGAACCCATTGTATTTCATAGCGACGCAATTTCCGTGTGAATTCGTCAATGAGTGGGAGTGAGGGATGCAGTAAAGAAGGATTAGTGGATCCGAAATAAGATTGTCGTATCCCAAAAGAAAATCCTGCCGTTTCCATAGAAACGTTACTCGATTTAGAAGGAAATGTCTTAGAACACATAGTATTTCATAGCGACGCCATAGAAACATTACTCGATTTAGAAGGAAATGTCTTAGAACACACAGTATTTCATAGCGACGCTATTTCCGTGTGAATTCGTCAATGTGTGGGAGTGAGGGATGCAGTAGAGAGGGATTAAGGGATCGGAAATGAGATTGTCGTATCCCAAAAGAAAATCCTGTAGTTTCCATAGAAACGTTACTCGATTTACAAGGAGAAGTCATAGAACAAAAAGTATTTCATAGCGACGCAATTTCCGTGTGAATTCGTCAATGAGTGAGAGTGAGGGATGCAGTAAACAACGTTTAGTGGATCGGAAATGAGATTGTCGTATCCCAAAAGAAAATCCTGTCGTTTCCATAGAAACGTTACTCGATTTAGAAGGAAATGTCATAGAACCCATAGTATTTCATAGCGACGCAATTTCCGAGTGAATTCGTCAATA
Source organism: Schistocerca americana (assembly GCF_021461395.2). Taxonomy (NCBI): domain Eukaryota; kingdom Metazoa; phylum Arthropoda; class Insecta; order Orthoptera; family Acrididae; genus Schistocerca; species Schistocerca americana. Next base: position 10,062,165 of record NC_060123.1, read on the forward strand.
TGTGGGAGTGAGGGATGCAGTAAAGAAGGATTAGTGGATCGGAAATGAGATTGTCGTATCCCAAAAGAAAATCCTGTCGTTTCCATAGAAACGTTACTCGATTTAGAAGGAGAAGTCATAGAACCCATGGTGTTTCATAGCGACTCAATTTCTGTGTTAATTCGTTAATGTGAGGGAGCTAGGGATGCAATAAAGAAGGAATAGTGCATCGGGAAGGAGATACCCGTATCGCAAAAGAAAAGCCAGTCGTTTCCATAGAAACGTTACTCGATTTAGAAGGAAATGTCTTAGGTCACATAGTATTTCATAGCGACGCAATTTTCGTGTGAATTCGTCAATGTGTGTTAGTGAGGGATGCAGCAAAGAAGGATTAGTGGATCAGATATGTAATTGTCGTATCATAAAAAAAAGTCCTGTCGTTTCCATAGAAACGTTACTCGATTTAGAAGGAAATGTCTTAGAACACATAGTATTTCATAGCGACGCCATAGAAACATTACTCGATTTAGAAGGAAATGTCTTAGAACACATAGTATTTCATAGCGACGCAATTTCCGTGTGAATTCGTCAATGTGTGGGAGTGAGGGATGCAGTAGAGAAGGATTAAGGGATCGGAAATGAGATTGTCGTATCCCAAAGGAAAATCCTGTCGTTTCCATAGAAACGTTACTCGATTTAGAAGGAGAAGTCATAGAACCCATAGTGTTTCATAGCGACTCAATTTCTGTGTAATTTGTCAATGTGAGGGAGCTAGGGACGCAATAAAGAAGGAATAGTGCATCGGGAAGGAGATACCCGTATCGCAAAAGAAAAGCCAGTCGTTTCCATAGAAACTATACTCGATTTAGAAGGACAAGTCTTAGAACACATAGTATTTCACAGCGACGCAATTTCCGTGTGTATTCGACAATGAGTGGGTGTGAGGGAAGCAGTAAAGAAGGATTACTGGATCGGAAATGTGATTGTCGTATCCCAAAAGAAAATCCTGTCGTTTCCATAGAAACGTTACTCGATTTAGACGGAATTGTCTTAGGTCACAAAGTATTTCATAGCGACGCAATTTCCGTGTGAATTCGTCAATGTGTGGGAGTGACGGATGCAGCAAAGAAGGATTAGTGGATCAGAAATGTGATTGTCGTATCATAAAAGAAAATCCTGTCGTTTCCATAGAAACGTTACTCGATTTAGAAGGAGAAGTCATAGAACACATAGTATTTCATAGTGACACAATTTTCGTGTGAATTCGTCAATGAGTGGGTGTGAGGGATGCAATAAAGCAGGATTAGTGGATCGGAAATGAGATTGTCGTATCCCAAAAGAAAATCCTGTCGTTTCCATAGAAACGTTACTTGATTTAGAAGGAATTGTCATGGAACCCATATAATTTCATAGTGACGCAATTTCCGTGTGAATTCACAATAAGTGGGAGTGAGGGATGCAGTAAAGAAGGATTAGTGGATCGGAAATGAGATTGTCGTATCCCAAAAGAAAAGCCTGTCGTTTCCATAGAAACGTTACTCGATGTAGAAGGAAATGACTTAGAACACATAGTATTTCATAGCGACGCAATTTCCGTGTGAATTCGTCAATGTGTGGGAGTGAGGGATGCAGTAATGAAGGATTAGTGGATCGGAAATGTGATTGTCGTATTCCAAAAAAAATCCTGTCGTTTCCATTGAAACGTTACTCGATTTAGATGGAAAAGTCATAGAACTCATAGTATTTCATAGCGACGCAATTTCCGAGTGAATTCGTCAATATGTGGGAGTGAGGGATGCAGTAAAGAAGGATTAAGGGATCGGAAATGAGATTGTCGTATCCCAAAGGAAAATCCTGTCGTTTCCATAGAAACGTTACTCGATTTAAAAGGAGAATTCGTAGAACCCATAGTATTTAATAGCGACGCAATTACCGTGAAAATCCGTCAATGAGTGGGAATGAGGGATGCAGTAAAGAAGGATTAGTGGATCGGAAATGAGATTGTCGTATCCCAAAAGAAAATCCTGTCGTTTCCATAGAAACGTTACTCGATTTAGAAGGAAATGTCTTAGATCCCATAGTATTTCATAGCGACGCAATTTCCGTGTGAATTCGTCAATGAGTGGGAGTGAGGGATGCAGTAAAGAAGGATTAGTGGATTGGAATAGAGATTGTCGTATCCCAAAAGAAAATCCTGTCGTTTCCATAGAAACGTTACTCGATTTAGAAGGAGAAGTCATAGAACACATAGTATTTCATAGCGGCGCAATTTCCGTGTGAATTCGTCAATGAGTGGGAGTGAGGGATGCAGTAAAGTAGGATTAGTGGATCGAAAATGAGATTGTCGTATCCCAAAGGAAAATCCTGTCGTTTCCATAGAAACGTTACTCGATTTAGAAGGAAATGTCTTAGAACATATTATATTTTATAGCGACGCAATTTCCGTTTGAATTCGTCAATGAGTAGGAGTGAGGGATGCAGTAAAGAAGGATTAGTGGATCGGAAATGTGATAGTCATATCCCAAAAGAAAATCCTGTCGTTTCCATAGAAACGTTACTCGATTTAGAAGGAGAAGTCATAGTACCCATAGTATTTCATAGCGACGCAATTTCCGTGTGAATTCGTCAATGAGTGGGAGTGAGGGATGCAGTAAAGAAGGATTAGTGAATCGGAAATGAGATTGTCGTATCCCAAAAGAAAATCCAGTCGTTTCCATAGAAACGTTACTCGATTTAGGTGGAAATGTCTTAGAACCCATAGTATTTCATAGCGACGCAATTTCCGTGTGATTTCGTCAATGAGTGGGAGTGAGGGATGCAGAAAAAAGGATTAGTGGATCGGAAATGTGATTGTCGTATACCAAAAGAAAATCCTGTCGTTTCCATAGAAACATTACTCGATTTAGAACGAAATGTCTTAGTACACATAGTATTTCATAGCGACGCAATTTCCGTGTGAATTCGTCAATGAGTGGGAGTGAGGGATGCAGTACAGAAGGATTAGTAGATCGGAAATGTGATTGTCGTATCCCAAAAGAAAATCCTGTCGTTTCCATGGAAGCGTTACTCGATTTAGAAGGAAATGTCTTAGAACACATAGTATTTCATAGCGACGCAATTTCCGTGTGAATTCGTCAATTTGTGGGATGAGGGATGCAGTAAAGAAGGATTAGTGGATCGGAGATGAGATTGTCGTGTCCCAAAAGAAAATCCTGTCGTTTCCGCAGAAACGTTACTCGATTTAGAAGGAGAAGTCATAGAACCCATAGTATTTCATAGCGACGATATGTCCGTGTGAATTCGTCAATGAGTGGTAGTGAGGGATGCAGTAAAGAAGGATTAGTGGATCGGAAATGAGATTGCCGTATCCCAAAAGAAAATCCTGTCGTTTCCATAGAAACGTTACTCGATTTAGCAGGAAATGTCTTAGAACACATAGCATTTCTTAGCGACGCAATTTCCGTGTAAAATCGTCAGTGTGTGGGAGTGAGGGATGCAGTAAAGAAGGATTAGTGGATCGGAAATAAGATTGTCGTATCCCAAAAGAAAATCCTGTCGTTTCCATAGAAACGTTGCTCGATTTAGAAGGAGAAGTCATAGAACAAATAGTATTACATTGCGACGCAATTTCCGTGTGAATTCGTCAATGAGTGGTAGTGACTGATGCAGTAAAGAGGGATTTGTGGATCGGAAATGAGTTGTCGTATCCCAAAAGAAAATCCTGTCGTTTCCATAGAAACGTTACTCGATTTAGAGGGAAATGTCTTGGAACACATAGTATTTCATAGCGACGCAATTTCCGTGTGAACTCGTCAATGTGTGGGAGTGAGGGATGCAGTAAGGAAGGATTAGTGAATCGGAAATGAGATTGTCGTATCCCAAAAGAAAATCCTGTCGTTTCCATAGAAACGTTACTCGATTTAGAAGGAGAAGTCATAGAACCCATAGTATTACATTGCGACGCAATTTCCGTGTGAATTCGTCAATGAGTGGTAGTGACTGATGCAGTAAAGAGGGATTAGTGGATCGGAAATGAGATTGTCGTATCGCAAAAGAAAATCCTGTCGTTTCCATAGAAACGTTACTCGATTTAGAAGGAAATGTCTTAGGTCACATAGTATTTCATAGCGACGCAATTTTCGTGTGAATTCGTCAATGTGTGTTAGTGAGGGATGCAGCAAAGAGGGATTAGTGGATCAGAAATGTAATTGTCGTATCATTAAAAAAAATCCTGTCGTTTCCATAGAAACGTTACTCGATTTAGAAGGAAATGTCTTAGAACACATAGTATTTCATAGCGCCGCAATTTCCGTGTGAATTCGTCAATGTGTGATAGTGAGGGATGCAGTAAAGAAGGATTAGTGGATCGGAAATGTGATTGTCGTATCCTGAAAGAAAATCCTGTCGTTTCCATAGAAACGTTACTCGATTTAGAAGGAGAATTCATAGAACCCATAGTATTTAATAGCGACGCAATTACCGTGAAAATTCGTCAATGAGTGGGAATGAGGGATGCAGTAAAGAAGGATTAGTGGATCGGAAATGAGATTGTCGAATCCCAAAAGAAAATCCTGTCGTTTCCATTGAAGCGTTACTCGATTTAGAAGGAAATGTCTTAGATCCCATAGTATTTCATAGCGACGCAATTTCCGTGTGAATTCGTCAATGAGTGGGAGTGAGGGATGCAGTAAAGAAGGATCAGTGGATTGGAAATGTGATTGTCTTATCCCTAAACAAAATCCTGTCGTTTCCATAGAAACGTTACTCGATTTAGAATGAGAAGTCTTAGAACACATAGTATTTCATAGCGGCACAATTTCCGTGTGAATTCGTCAATGAGTGGGAGTGAGGGATGCAGTAAAGTAGGATTAGTGGATCGAAAATGAGATTGTCGTATCCCAAAGGAAAATCCTGTCGTTTCCATAGAAACGTTACTCGATTTAGAAGGAAATGTCTTAGAACACATTATATTTTATAGCGACGCAATTTCCGTTTGAATTCGTCAATGAGTGGGAGTGAGGGATGCAGTAAAGAAGGATTAGTGGATCGGAAATGTGATTGTCGTATCCCAAAAGAAAATCCTGTCGTTTCCATAGAAACGTTACTCGATTTAGAAGGAGAAGTTATAGAACCCATAGTATATCATAGCGACGCAATTTCCGTGTGAATTCGTCAATGAGTGGGAGTGAGGGATGCAGTAAAGAAGAATTAGTGGATCGGAAATGAGATTGTCGTATCCCAAAAGAAAATCCAGTCGTTTCCGTGGAAACGTTACTCGATTTAGGTGGAAATGTCTTAGTACACATAGTATTTCATAGCGACGCAATTTCCGTGTGAATTCGTCAATGAGTGGGAGTGAGGGATGCAGTAATGAAGGATTAGTGGATCGGAAATGAGATTGTCGTATCCCAAAAGAAAATCCAGTCGTTTCCATAGAAACGTTACTCGAATTAGTAGCAGAAGTCATAGAACCTATAGAATTTCATAGCGACTCAATTTCTGTGTTAATTCGTCAATGTGAGGGAGCTAGGCATGCAATAAAGAAGGATTAGTGCATCGAGAAGGAGAGACTCGTATCGCAAAAGAAAAGCCAGTCGTTTCCATAAAAACGATACTCGATTTAGAAGGAGAAGTCTTAGAACACATAGTATTTCATAGCGACGCAATTTCCGTGTGAATTCGTCAATGAGTGGGAGTGAGGGATGCAGTAAAGAAGGATTAGTGGATCGGAAATGTGATTGTCGTATCCCAAAAGAAAATCCTGTCGTTTCCATGGAACCGTTACTCGATTTAGAAGGAAATGCCTTAGAACACATAGTATTTCATAGCGACGCAATTTCCGTGTGAATTCGTCAATTTGTGGGAGTGAGGGATGCAGTAGAGAAGGATTAGTGGATCGGAGATGAGATTGTCGTATCCCAAAAGAAAATCCTGTCGTTTCCACAGAAACGTTACTCGATTTAGAAGGAGAAGTCATAGAACACATGGTATTTCATAGCGACGCAATTTCCGTGTGAATTCGTCAATGAGTGGTAGTGAGGGATGCAGTAAAGAAGGATTAGTGGATCGGAAATGAGATTGTCGTATCCCAAAAGAAAATCCTGTCGTTTCCATAGAAACGTTACTCGATTTAGCAGGAAATGTCTTAGAACACATAGCATTTCATAGCGACGCAATTTCCGTGTAAAATCGTCAATGTGTGGGAGTAAGGGATGCAGTAAAGAAGGATTAGTGGATCGGAAATAAGATTGTCGTATCCCAAAAGAAAATCCTGTCGTTTCCACAGAAACGTTACTCGATTTAGAAGGAGAAGTCATAGAACCCATAGTATTACATTGCGACGCAATTTCCGTGTGAATTCGTCAATGAGTGGTAGTGACTGATGCAGTAAAGAGGGATTAGTGGATCGGAAATGAGATTGTCGTATCCCAAAAGAAAACCCTGTCGTTTCCATAGAAACGTTACTCGATTTAGAGGGAAATGTCTTGGAACACATAGTATTTCATAGCGACGCAATTTCCGTGTGAATTCGTCTATGTGTGGGAGTGAGGGATGCAGTAAAGAAGGATTAGTGGATCGGAAATAAGATTGTCGTATCCCAAAAGAAAATCCTGTCGTTTCCATAGAAACGTTACTCGATTTAGAAGGAGAAGTCATAGAACCCATAGTATTTCATATCGACGCAATTTCCGTGTGAATTCGTCAATGAGTGGTAGTGAGGGATGCAGTTAAGAAGGATTAGTGGATCGGAAATGAGATTGTCGTATACCAAAAGAAAATTCTGTCGTTTAAATAGAAACGTTACTCGATTTAGAAGGAAATGTCTCAGAACACATAGTATTTCATAGCGACGCAATTTCCGTGTGAATTCGTCAATGTGTGGGAGTGAGGGATGCAGTAAAGAAGGATTAGTGGATCGGAAATGAGATTGTCGTATCCCAAAAGAAAATCCTGTCGTTTCCATAGAAACGTTACTCGATTTAGAAGGAGCAGTCATAGAATCCATAATATTTCATAGCGACGCAATTTCTGTGTTAATTCGTCAATGTGAGGGAGCTAGGGATGCAATAAAGAAGGAATAGTGCACCGAGAAGGAGATACTCGTATCGCAAAAGAAAATTCTGTCGTTTCCATAGAAACGTCACTCGATTTGGAAAGAGAAGTCATAGAACCCATAGCATTTCATAGCGACTCAATTTCTGTGTTAATTCGTCAATGAGTGGGAGTGAGGGATGCAGTAAAGAAGGATTAGTGGATCGGAAATGAGATTGTCGTATCCCAAAAGAAAATCCTGTCGTTTCCATAGAAACGTTACTCGATTTAGAAGGAAATGTCTTAGGTCACATAGTATTTCATAGCGACGCAATTTTCGTGTGAATTCGTCAATGTGTGTTAGTGAGGGATGCAGCAAAGAGGGATTAGTGGATCAGAAATGTAATTGTCGTATCCCAAAAGAAAATCTTGTCGTTTCCATGGAAGCGTTACTCGATTTAGAAGGAAATGTCTTAGAACACATAGTATTTCATAGCGACGCAATTTCCGTGTGATTCGTCAATTTGTGGGAGTGAGGGATGCAGTAAAGAAGGATTAGTGGATCGGAGATGAGATTGTCGTATCCCAAAAGAAAATCCTGTCGTTTCCACAGAAACGTTACTCGATTTAGAAGGAGAAGTCATAGAACCCATAGTATTTCATAGCGACGCAATTTCCGTGTGAATTCGTCAATGAGTGGTAGTGAGCGATGCAGTAAAGAAGGATTAGTGGATCGGAAATGAGATTGCCGTATCCCAAAAGAAAATCCTGTCGTTTCCATAGAAACGTTACTCGATTTAGCAGGAAATGTCTTAGAACACATATCATTTCATAGCGACGCAATTTCCGTGTAAAATCGTCAATGTGTGGGAGTGAGGGATGCAGTAAAGAAGGATTAGTGGATCGGAAATAAGATTGTCGTATCCCAAAAGAAAATCCTGTCGTTTCCACAGAAACGTTACTCGATTTAGAAGGAGAAGTCATAGAACCCATAGTATTACATTGCGACGCAATTTCCGTGTGAATTCGTCAATGAGTGGTAGTGACTGATGCAGTAAAGAGGGATTAGTGGATCGGAAATGAGATTGTCGTATCCCAAAAGAAAATCCTGTCGTTTCCATAGAAACGTTACTCGATTTAGAGGGAAATGTCTTGGAACACATAGTATTTCATAGCGACGCAATTTCCGTGTGAATTCGTCAATGAGTGGTAGTGAGGGATGCAGTTAAGAAGGTTTAGTGGAACGGAAATGAGATTGTCGTATCCCGAAAGAAAATTCTGTCGTTTAAATAGAAACGTTACTCGATTTAGAAGGAAATGTCTTAGAACACATAGTATTTCATAGCGACGCAATTTCCGTGTGAATTCGTCAATGTGTGGGAGTGAGGGATGCAGTAAAGAAGGATTAGTGGATCGGAAATGAGATTGTCGTATCTTAAAAAAAATCCTGTCGTTTCCATAGAAACGTTACTCGATTTAGAAGGAGCAGTCATAGAATCCATAGCATTTCATAGCGACGCAATTTCTGTGTTAATTCGTCAATGTGAGGGAGCTAGGGATGCAATAAAGAAGGAATAGTGCATCGAGAAGGAGATACTCGTATCCCAAAAGAAAATCCTGTCGTTTCCATAGAAACGTTACTCGATTTAGAAGGAGAAGTCATAGAACCCATAGTATTTCATAGCGATGCAATTTCCGTGTGAATTCGTCAATGAGTGGAAGTGAGGGATGCAGTAAAGAAGGATTAGAGGATCGGAAATGAGATTGTCGTATCCCAAAAGAAAATCCTGTCGTTTCCATAGAAATGTTACTCGATTTAGAAGGAGAAGTCATAGAACCCATAGTATTTCATAGCGACGCAATTTCCGTGTGAATTCGTCAATGTGTGGGAGTGAGGGATGCAGTAAAGAAGGATTAGTGGATCGGAAATGAGATTGTCGTATCCCAAAAGGAAATCCTGTCGTTTCCGTAGAAACGTTACTCGATTTAGAAGGAAATGTCTTAAAACACATAGTATTTCATAGCGACGCAAATTCCGTGTGTATTCATCAATGTGTGGGAGTGAGGGATGCAGTAAAGAAGGATTAGTGGATCGGAATTGAGATTGTCGTATCACAAAGGAAAATCCTGTCGTTTCCATAGAAACGTTACGCGATTTAGAAGGAAATGTCTTAGAACAAATAGTATTTCATAGCGACGCAATTTCCGTGTGAATTCGTCAATGTGTGGGAGTGAGGGATGCAGTAAAGAAGGATAAGTGGATCGGAAATGAGATTGTCGTATCCCAAAAGAAAATCCTGTCGTTTCCATAGAAACGTTACTCGATTTAGCAGGAAATGTCTTAGAACACATATCATTTCATAGCGACGCAATTTCCGTGTAAAATCGTCAATGTGTGGGAGTGAGGGATGCAGTAAAGAAGGATTAGTGGATCGGAAATAAGATTGTCGTATCCCAAAAGAAAATCCTGTCGTTTTCACAGAAACGTTACTCGATTTAGAAGGAGAAGTCATAGAACCCATAGTATTACATTGCGACGCAATTTCCGTGTGAATTCGTCAATGAGTGGTAGTGACTGATGCAGTAAAGAGGGATTAGTGGATCGGAAATGAGATTGTCGTATCCCAAAAGAAAATCCTGTCGTTTCCATAGAAACGTTACTCGATTTAGAGGGAAATGTCTTGGAACACATAGTATTTCATAGCGACGCAATTTCCGTGTGAATTCGTCAATGAGTGGGTGTGAGGGATGCAGTAAAGATGGATTTGTGAATCGGAAATGAGACTGTCGTATCCGAAAAGAAAATCCTGTCGTTTCCATAGAAACGTTACTCGATTTAGAAGGAGAAGTCATAGAACCCATAGTATTTCATAGCGACGGAATTTCCGTGTGATTTCGTCAATGTGTGGGAGTGAGGGATGCAGCAAAGAAGGATTAGTGGATCGGAAATGTGATTGTCGTATCCCAAAAGAAAATCCTGTCGCTTCCATAGAAACGTTACTCGATTTAGAAGGAAATGTCTTAGAACACATAGTATTTCATAGCGACGCAATTTCCGTGTGAATTCGTCAATGTGTGGGAGTGATTGATGCAGTAAAGAAGGATTAGTGGATCGGAAATGTGATTGTCGTATCGCAAAAGAAAAGCCAGTCGTTTCCATAGAAACGATACTCGATTTTGAAGGAGTAATCATAGAACCCTTAGTATTCCATTGCGACGAAATTGCTGTGTTATTTCGTCAATGTTTGGGAGTGAGGGATGCAGAAATGAAGGATTAGTAGATCGGAAGTGTGATTGTCGTATCCCAAAAGAAAATCCTGTCGTATCCATAGAAACGTTACTCGATTTAGAAGGAAATGTCTTAGAACACATACTATATCTTAGCGACGCAATTTCCGTGTGAATTCGTCAATGAGTGGGAGTGAGGGATGCAGTAAAGAAGGATTAGTGAATCAGAAATGTGATTGTCGTATCCCAAAAGAAAATCCTGACGATTCCATACAAACGTTACTCGATTTAGAACGAAATGTCTTAGAACACATAGTATTTCATAGCGACGCAATTTCCGTGTGAATTCGTCAATGTGTGGGAGTGAGGGATGCAGTAAAGAAGGATTAGTGGATCGGAAATGAGATTGTCGTATCCCAAAAGAAAATCCTGTCGCTTCCATAGAAACGTTACTCGATTTAGAAGGAAATGTCTCAGAACACGAAGTATTTCATAGCGACGCAATTTCCGTGTGAATTCGTCAATGAGTGGGAGTGAGGGATGCAGTAAAGAAGGATTAGTGGATCGGAAATGAGATTGTCGTATCCCAAAAGAAAATCCTGTCGTTTCCATACAAACGTTACTCGATTTTGAAGGAGAAGTCATAGAACCCATAGTATTTCATAGCGACTCAATTTCTGTGTTAATTCTTCAATGTGAGGGAGCTAGGGATGCAATAAAGAAGGAATAGTGCATCGCGAAGGAGATACTCGTATCGCAAAAGAAAAGCCAGTCGTTTCCATAGAAACGATACTCGATGTAGATGGAGAAGTCATAGAACCCATAGTATTTCATTGCGACGCAATTGCTGTGTTAATTCGTCAGTGTGTGGGAGTGAGGGATGGAGTACAGAAGGATTAGTGGATCGGAAATGAGATTGTCGTATCCCAAAAGAAAATCCTATCGTTTCCATAGAAACGTTACTCGATTTAGAAGGAAATGTCTCAGAACACGAAGTATTTCATAGCGACGCAATTTCCGTGTGAATTCGTCAATGTGTGGGAGTGAGGGATGCAGTAAAGAAGGATTAGTGGATCGGAAATGTGATTGTCGTATCCCAAAAGAAAATCCTGTCGTTTCCATAGAAACGTTACTCGATTTAGAAGGAGAAGTCATAGAACCCATAGTATTTCATAGCGACGCCATTTCCGTGTGAATTCGTCAATGAGTGGAAATGAGGGATGCAGTAAAGATGGATTAGTGGATCGGAAATGTGATTGTCGTATCCCAAAAGAAGATCCTGTCGTTTCCATAGAAACGTTACTCAATTTAGAAGGAAATGTCTTAGAACACACAGTATTTCATAGCGACGCAATTTCCGTGTGAATTCGTCAATGTGTGGGAGTGAGGGATGCAGTAAAGAAGGATTAGTGGATCGGAAATGAGATTGTCGTATCCCAAAAGAAAATCCTGTCGTTTCCATAGAAACGTTACTCGATTTAGAAGGAAATGTCTTAGAACACATAGTATTTCATAGCGACGCAATTTCCATGTGAATTCGTCAATGTGTGGGAGTGAGGGATGCAGTAAAGAAGGATTAGTGGATCCGAAATGAGATTGTCGTATCCCAAAAGAAAATCCTGTCGTTTCCATAGAAACGTTACTCGATTTATAATGAGAAGTCATAGAACACATAGTATTTCATAGCGACGCAATTTCCGTGTGAATTCGTCAATGTGTGGGAGTGAGGGATACAGTAATGAAGGATTAGTGGATAGAGAAGGAGATACTCGTATCCCAAAAGAAAATCCTGTCGTTTCCCTAGAAACGTTACTCGATTTAGAAGGAGAAGTCATAGAACCCATATCATTTCATAGCGACTCAATTTCTGTGTTAATTCGTCAATGTGAGGGAGCTAGGGATGCAATAAAGAAGGAATAGTGCGTCGGGAAGGAGATACTCGTATCGCAAAAGAAAAGCCAGTCGTTTCCATAGAAACGATACTCGATTTAGAAGGATAAGTCTTAGAACACATAGTATTTCATAGCGACGCAATTTCCTTGTGAATTCGTCAATGTGTGGGAGTGAGGAATGCAGTAAAGAAGGATTAGTGGATCGGAAATGTGATTGTCAAATCCCAAAAGAATATCCTGTCGTTTCCATAGAAACGTTACTCGATTTAGAAGGAAATGTCTTAGAACACATAGTATTTCACAGCGACGCAATTTCCGTGTGACTTCGTCAATGTGTGGGAGTGAGCGATGCAGTAAAGAGGATTAGTGGATCAGAAATGTGATTGTCGTATCCCAAGAGAAAATCCTGTCGTTTCCATAGAAACGTTACTCGATTTAGAAGGAAATGTCTTAGAACACATAGTATTTCATGGCGACGCAATTTCCGTGTAAATTCGTCAATGAGTGGGAGTGATGGATGCAGCAAAGAAGGATTAGTGGATCGGAAATGAGATTCTCGTATCCCAAAAGAAAATCCTGTCGTTTCCATACAAACGTTACTCGATTTTGAAGGAGAAGTCATAGAACCCATAGTATTTCATAGCGACTCAATTTCTGTGTTAATTCTTCAATGTGAGGGAGCTAGGGATGCAATAAAGAAGGAATAGTGCATCGCGAAGGAGATACTCGTATCGCAAAAGAAAAGCCAGTCGTTTCCATAGAAACGATACTCGATTTAGAAGGATAAGTCTTAGAACACATAGTATTTCATAGCGACGCAATTTCCTTGTGAATTCGTCAATGTGTGGGAGTGAGGGATGCAGTAAAGAAGGATTAGTGGATCGGAAATGTGATTGTCAAATCCCAAAAGAATATCCTGTCGTTTCCATAGAAACGTTACTCGATTAAGAAGGAAATGTCTTAGAACACATAGTATTTCATAGCGACGCAATTTCCGTGTGAATTCGTCAATGAGTTGGAGTGAGGGATGCAGTAAAGAAGGATTAGTGGATCGGAAATGAGATTGCCGTATCCCAAAAGAAATTCCTGCCGTTTCCATAGAAACGTTACTTGATTTAGAAGGAAATGTCTTAGAACACATAGTATTTTATAGCGACGCAATTTCCGTGTGAATTCGTCAATGTGTGGGAGTGAGGGATGCAGTAAAGAAGGATTAGTGGATCGGAAATGTGATTGTCGTATCCCAAAAGAAACTCCTGTCGTTTCCATAGAAACGTTACTCGATTTAGAAGGAAATGTCTTAGAACACATAGTATTTCATAGTGACGCAATTTCCGTATGAATTCGTCAATGTGTGGGAGTGAGGGATGCAGTAAAGAAGGATTAGTGGATGGGAAATGTGATTGTCGTATCACAAAAGAAAATCCTGTCGTATCCATAGAAACGTTACTCGATTTAGAAGGAAATGTCTTAGAACACATAGTATTTCATAGCGACGCAATTTCCGTGTGAATTCGTCAATGAGTGGTAGTGAGCGATGCAGTAAAGAAGGATTAGTGGATCGGAAATGAGATTGCCGTATCCCAAAAGAAAATCCTGTCGTTTCCATAGAAACGTTACTCGATTTAGCAGGAAATGTCTTAGAACACATATCATTTCATAGCGACGCAATTTCCGTGTAAAATCGTCAATGTGTGGGAGTGAGGGATGCAGTAAAGAAGGATTAGTGGATCGGAAATAAGATTGTCGTATCCCAAAAGAAAATCCTGTCGTTTCCACAGAAACGTTACTCGATTTAGAAGGAGAAGTCATAGAACCCATAGTATTACATTGCGACGCAATTTCCGTGTGAATTCGTCAATGAGTGGTAGTGACTGATGCAGTAAAGAGGGATTAGTGGATCGGAAATGAGATTGTCGTATCCCAAAAGAAAATCCTGTCGTTTCCATAGAAACGTTACTCGATTTAGAGGGAAATGTCTTGGAACACATAGTATTTCATAGCGACGCAATTTCCGTGTGAATTCGTCAATGAGTGGTAGTGAGGGATGCAGTTAAGAAGGATTAGTGGATCGGAAATGAGATTGTCGTATCCCGAAAGAAAATTCTGTCGTTTAAATAGAAACGTTACTCGATTTAGAAGGAAATGTCTTAGAACACATAGTATTTCATAGCGACGCAATTTCCGTGTGAATTCGTCAATGTGTGGGAGTGAGGGATGCAGTAAAGAAGGATTAGTGGATCGGAAATGAGATTGTCGTATCTTAAAAAAAATCCTGTCGTTTCCATAGAAACGTTACTCGATTTAGAAGGAGCAGTCATAGAATCCATAGCATTTCATAGCGACGCAATTTCTGTGTTAATTCGTCAATGTGAGGGAGCTAGGGATGCAATAAAGAAGGAATAGTGCATCTAGAAGGAGATACTCGTATCCCAAAAGAAAATCCTGTCGTTTCCATAGAAACGTTACTCGATTTAGAAGGAGAAGTCATAGAACCCATAGTATTTCATAGCGATGCAATTTCCGTGTGAATTCGTCAATGAGTGGAAGTGAGGGATGCAGTAAAGAAGGATTAGAGGATCGGAAATGAGATTGTCGTATCCCAAAAGAAAATCCTGTCGTTTCCATAGAAATGTTACTCGATTTAGAAGGAGAAGTCATAGAACCCATAGTATTTCATAGCGAAGCAATTTCCGTGTGAATTCGTCAATGTGTGGGAGTGAGGGATGCAGTAAAGAAGGATTAGTGGATCGGAAATGAGATTGTCGTATCCCAAAAGGAAATCCTGTCGTTTCCGTAGAAACGTTACTCGATTTAGAAGGAAATGTCTTAAAACACATAGTATTTCATAGCGACGCAAATTCCGTGTGTATTCATCAATGTGTGGGAGTGAGGGATGCAGTAAAGAAGGATTAGTGGATCGGAATTGAGATTTCGTATCACAAAGGAAAATCCTGTCGTTTCCATAGAAACGTTACGCAATTTAGAAGGAAATGTCTTAGAACAAATAGTATTTCATAGCGACGCAATTTCCGTGTGAATTCGTCAATGTGTGGGAGTGAGGGATGCAGTAAAGAAGGATAAGTGGATCGGAAATGAGATTGTCGTATCCCAAAAGAAAATCCTGTCGTTTCCATAGAAACGTTACTCGATTTAGCAGGAAATGTCTTAGAACACATATCATTTCATAGCGACGCAATTTCCGTGTAAAATCGTCAATGTGTGGGAGTGAGGGATGCAGTAAAGAAGGATTAGTGGATCGGAAATAAGATTGTCGTATCCCAAAAGAAAATCCTGTCGTTTTCACAGAAACGTTACTCGATTTAGAAGGAGAAGTCATAGAACCCATAGTATTACATTGCGACGCAATTTCCGTGTGAATTCGTCAATGAGTGGTAGTGACTGATGCAGTAAAGAGGGATTAGTGGATCGGAAATGAGATTGTCGTATCCCAAAAGAAAATCCTGTCGTTTCCATAGAAACGTTACTCGATTTAGAGGGAAATGTCTTGGAACACATAGTATTTCATAGCGACGCAATTTCCGTGTGAATTCGTCAATGAGTGGGAGTGAGGGATGCAGTAAAGATGGATTTGTGAATCGGAAATGAGACTGTCGTATCCGAAAAGAAAATCCTGTCGTTTCCATAGAAACGTTACTCGATTTAGAAGGAGAAGTCATAGAACCCATAGTATTTCATAGCGACGGAATTTCCGTGTGATTTCGTCAATGTGTGGGAGTGAGGGATGCAGCAAAGAAGGATTAGTGGATCGGAAATGTGATTGTCGTATCCCAAAAGAAAATCCTGTCGCTTCCATAGAAACGTTACTCGATTTAGAAGGAAATGTCTTAGAACACATAGTATTTCATAGCGACGCAATTTCCGTGTGAATTCGTCAATGTGTGGGAGTGATTGATGCAGTAAAGAAGGATTAGTGGATCGGAAATGTGATTGTCGTATCGCAAAAGAAAAGCCAGTCGTTTCCATAGAAACGATACTCGATTTTGAAGGAGTAATCATAGAACCCTTAGTATTTCATTGCGACGAAATTGCTGTGTTATTTCGTCAATGTTTGGGAGTGAGGGATGCAGAAATGAAGGATTAGTAGATCGGAAGTGTGATTGTCGTATCCCAAAAGAAAATCCTGTCGTATCCATAGAAACGTTACTCGATTTAGAAGGAAATGTCTTAGAACACATACTATTTCTTAGCGACGCAATTTCCGTGTGAATTCGTCAATGAGTGGGAGTGAGGGATGCAGTAAAGAAGGATTAGTGAATCAGAAATGTGATTGTCGTATCCCAAAAGAAAATCCTGACGATTCCATACAAACGTTACTCGATTTAGAACGAAATGTCTTAGAACACATAGTATTTCATAGCGACGCAATTTCCGTGTGAATTCGTCAATGTGTGGGAGTGAGGGATGCAGTAAAGAAGGATTAGTGGATCGGAAATGAGATTGTCGTATCCCAAAAGAAAATCCTGTCGCTTCCATAGAAACGTTACTCGATTTAGAAGGAAATGTCTCAGAACACGAAGTATTTCATAGCGACGCAATTTCCGTGTGAATTCGTCAATGAGTGGGAGTGAGGGATGCAGTAAAGAAGGATTAGTGGATCGGAAATGAGATTGTCGTATCCCAAAAGAAAATCCTGTCGTTTCCATACAAACGTTACTCGATTTTGAAGGAGAAGTCATAGAACCCATAGTATTTCATAGCGACTCAATTTCTGTGTTAATTCTTCAATGTGAGGGAGCTAGGGATGCAATAAAGAAGGAATAGTGCATCGCGAAGGAGATACTCGTATCGCAAAAGAAAAGCCAGTCGTTTCCATAGAAACGATACTCGATGTAGATGGAGAAGTCATAGAACCCATAGTATTTCATTGCGACGCAATTGCTGTGTTAATTCGTCAGTGTGTGGGAGTGAGGGATGGAGTACAGAAGGATTAGTGGATCGGAAATGAGATTGTCGTATCCCAAAAGAAAATCCTATCGTTTCCATAGAAACGTTACTCGATTTAGAAGGAAATGTCTCAGAACACGAAGTATTTCATAGCGACGCAATTTCCGTGTGAATTCGTCAATGTGTGGGAGTGAGGGATGCAGTAAAGAAGGATTAGTGGATCGGAAATGTGATTGTCGTATCCCAAAAGAAAATCCTGTCGTTTCCATAGAAACGTTACTCGATTTAGAAGGAGAAGTCATAGAACCCATAGTACTTCATAGCGACGCCATTTCCGTGTGAATTCGTCAATGAGTGGAAATGAGGGATGCAGTAAAGATGGATTAGTGGATCGGAAATGTGATTGTCGTATCCCAAAAGAAGATCCTGTCGTTTCCATAGAAACGTTACTCAATTTAGAAGGAAATGTCTTAGAACACACAGTATTTCATAGCGACGCAATTTCCGTGTGAATTCGTCAATGTGTGGGAGTGAGGGATGCAGTAAAGAAGGATTAGTGGATCGGAAATGAGATTGTCGTATCCCAAAAGAAAATCCTGTCGTTTCCATAGAAACGTTACTCGATTTAGAAGGAAATGTCTTAGAACACATAGTATTTCATAGCGACGCAATTTCCATGTGAATTCGTCAATGTGTGGGAGTGAGGGATGCAGTAAAGAAGGATTAGTGGATCCGAAATGAGATTGTCGTATCCCAAAAGAAAATCCTGTCGTTTCCATAGAAACGTTACTCGATTTATAATGAGAAGTCATAGAACACATAGTATTTCATAGCGACGCAATTTCCGTGTGAATTCGTCAATGTGTGGGAGTGAGGGATACAGTAATGAAGGATTAGTGGATAGAGAAGGAGATACTCGTATCCCAAAAGAAAATCCTGTCGTTTCCCTAGAAACGTTACTCGATTTAGAAGGAGAAGTCATAGAACCCATATCATTTCATAGCGACTCAATTTCTGTGTTAATTCGTCAATGTGAGGGAGCTAGGGATGCAATAAAGAAGGAATAGTGCGTCGGGAAGGAGATACTCGTATCGCAAAAGAAAAGCCAGTCGTTTCCATAGAAACGATACTCGATTTAGAAGGATAAGTCTTAGAACACATAGTATTTCATAGCGACGCAATTTCCTTGTGAATTCGTCAATGTGTGGGAGTGAGGAATGCAGTAAAGAAGGATTAGTGGATCGGAAATGTGATTGTCAAATCCCAAAAGAATATCCTGTCGTTTCCATAGAAACGTTACTCGATTTAGAAGGAAATGTCTTAGAACACATAGTATTTCACAGCGACGCAATTTCCGTGTGACTTCGTCAATGTGTGGGAGTGAGCGATGCAGTAAAGAGGATTAGTGGATCAGAAATGTGATTGTCGTATCCCAAGAGAAAATCCTGTCGTTTCCATAGAAACGTTACTCGATTTAGAAGGAAATGTCTTAGAACACATAGTATTTCATGGCGACGCAATTTCCGTGTAAATTCGTCAATGAGTGGGAGTGATGGATGCAGCAGAGAAGGATTAGTGGATCGGAAATGAGATTCTCGTATCCCAAAAGAAAATCCTGTCGTTTCCATACAAACGTTACTCGATTTTGAAGGAGAAGTCATAGAACCCATAGTATTTCATAGCGACTCAATTTCTGTGTTAATTCTTCAATGTGAGGGAGCTAGGGATGCAATAAAGAAGGAATAGTGCATCGCGAAGGAGATACTCGTATCGCAAAAGAAAAGCCAGTCGTTTCCATAGAAACGATACTCGATTTAGAAGGATAAGTCTTAGAACACATAGTATTTCATAGCGACGCAATTTCCTTGTGAATTCGTCAATGTGTGGGAGTGAGGGATGCAGTAAAGAAGGATTAGTGGATCGGAAATGTGATTGTCAAATCCCAAAAGAATATCCTGTCGTTTCCATAGAAACGTTACTCGATTAAGAAGGAAATGTCTTAGAACACATAGTATTTCATAGCGACGCAATTTCCGTGTGAATTCGTCAATGAGTTGGAGTGAGGGATGCAGTAAAGAAGGATTAGTGGATCGGAAATGAGATTGCCGTATCCCAAAAGAAATTCCTGCCGTTTCCATAGAAACGTTACTTGATTTAGAAGGAAATGTCTTAGAACACATAGTATTTTATAGCGACGCAATTTCCGTGTGAATTCGTCAATGTGTGGGAGTGAGGGATGCAGTAAAGAAGGATTAGTGGATCGGAAATGTGATTGTCGTATCCCAAAAGAAACTCCTGTCGTTTCCATAGAAACGTTACTCGATTTAGAAGGAAATGTCTTAGAACACATAGTATTTCATAGTGACGCAATTTCCGTATGAATTCGTCAATGTGTGGGAGTGAGGGATGCAGTAAAGAAGGATTAGTGGATGGGAAATGTGATTGTCGTATCACAAAAGAAAATCCTGTCGTATCCATAGAAACGTTACTCGATTTAGAAGGAAATGTCTTAGAACACATAGTATTTCATAGCGACGCAATTTCCGTGTGAATTCGTCAATGTGTGGGAGTGAGGGATGCAGTAAAGAGGGATTAGTGGATCGGAAATGAGATTGTCGTATCCCAAAAGAAAATCCTGTCGTTTCCATAGAAACGTTACTCGATTTAGAAGGAGAAGTCATAGAACCCATAGTATTTCATAGCGACTTAATTTCTGTGTTAATTCGTCAATGTGAAGGAGCTAGGGATGCAATAAAGAAGGAATAGTGCATCGAGAAGGAGATACTCGTATCGCAAAAGAAAAGCCAGTCGTTTCCATAGAAACGATACTCGATTTAGAAGGAGAAGTCATAGAACCTATAGTATTTCATAGCGATGCAATTTCCGTGTGAATTCGTCAATAAGTGGAAGTGAGATATGCCGTAAAGAAGGATTAGTGGATCGGAAATGAGATTGTCGTATCCCAAAAGAAAATCCTGTCGTTTCCATAGAAACGTTACTCGATTTAGAAGGACAAGTCATAGAACACATGGTATTTCATAGCGACGCAATTTCCGTGTGAATTCGTCAATGTGTGGGAGTGAGGGATGCAGTGAAGAAGGATTAGTGGATCGAGAAGAAGATACTCGTATCCCAAAAGAAAATCCTGTCGTTTCCATAGAAACGTTACTCGATTTAGAAGGAAATGTCTTAGAACACATAGTATTTCATAGCGACGCAATTTCCGTGTGAATTCGTCAATGTGTGGGAGTGAGGGATGCAGTAAAGAAGGATAAGTGGATCGGAAATGTGATTGTCGCATCCCAAAAGAAGATCCTGTCGTTTTCATAGAATCGTTACTCGATTTAGAAGGAGAAGTCTTAGAACACATAGTATTTCATAGCGACGCAATTTCCGTGTAAATTCGTCAATGAGTGGGAGTGAGGGATGCAGTAAAGATGGATTTGTGGATCGGAAATGAGATTGTCGTATCCCAAAGAAAATCCTGTCGTTTCCATAGAAACGTTACTCGATTTAGAAGGAGAAGTCATGGAACCCATAGTATTTCATAGTGACAAAATTTCCGTGTGAATTCGTCAATGAGTGGAAGTGAGGGATGCAGTAAAGAAGGATTAGTGGATCGGAAATGTGATTGTCGTATCCCAATAGAAAATCCTGTCGCTTCCATAGAAACGTTACTCGATTTAGAAGGAAATGTCTTAGAACACATAGTATTTCATAGCGACGCAATTTCCGTGTGTATTCGTCAATGTGTGGGAGTGAGGGATGCAGTAAAGAAGGATTAGTGGTTCGGAAATGTGATTGTCGTATCGCAAAAGAAAAGCCAGTCGTTTCCATAGAAACGATACTCGATTTTGAAGGAGTAATCATAGAACCCTTAGTATTTCATTGCGACGCCATTGCTGTGTTAATTCGTCAATGTTTGGGAGTGAGGGATGCAGAAATGAAGGGTTAGTGGATCGGAAATGTGATTGTCGTATCCCAAAAGAAAATCCTGTCGTTTTCATAGAAACGTTACTCGATTTAGAAGGAGATGTCATAGAACCCATAGTATTTCATAGCGACGCAATTTCCGTGTGAATTCGTCAATGTGTGGGAGTGAGGGATGCAGTAAAGAAGGATTAGTGGATCGGAAATGAGATTGTCGTATCCCAAAAGAAAATCCTGTCGTTTCCATAGAAACGTTACTCGATTTAGAAGGAAATGTCTTAGAACACATAGTATTTCATAGCGACGCAATTTCCATGTGAATTCGTCAATTTGTGGGTGTGAGGGATGCAGTAAGGAAGGATTAGTGGATCGAAAATGAGATTGTCGTATCCCAAAAGAAAATCCTGTCGTTTCCATAGAAACGTTACTCGATTTAGAAGGAGAAGTCATAGAACACATAGTATTTTATAGCGACGCAATTTCCGTGTGAATTCGTCAATGTGTGGGAGTGAGAAATGCAGTAAAGAAGGATTAGTGGATCGAGAAGGAGATACTCGAATCCCAAAAGAAAGTCCTGTCGTTTCCATAGAAACGTTACTCGATTTAGAAAGAAATGTCTTAGAACACATAGTATTTCATAGCGACGCAATTTCCGTGTGAATTCGTCAATGTGTGGGAGTGAGGGATGCAGTGAAAAAGGATTAATGGATCGGAAATGTGATTGTCGTATCCCAAAAGAAAATCCTGTCGTTTCCATAAAAACGTTACTCGATTTAGAAGGAGAAGTCTTGGAACACATAGTATTTCATAGCGACGCAATTTCCGTGTGAATTCGTCAATGGGTGGGAGTGAGGGATGCCGTAAAGATGGATTTGTGGATCGGAAATGAGATTGTCGTATCCCAAAAGAAAATCCCGTCGTTTCCATAGAAACGTTACTCGATTTAGAAGGAGAAGTCATAGAACCCATAGTATTTCATAGCGACAAAATTTCCGTGTGAATTCATCAATGAGTGGGAGTGGGGGCCGCAGTAAAGAAGGATTAGTGGATCGGAAATGTGATTGTCGTATCCCAAAAGAAAATCGTGTCGCTTCCATAGAAACGTTACTCGATTTAGAAGGAAATGTTTTAGAACACATAATATATCATAGCGACGCAATATCCGTGTGAATTCGTGAATGTGTGGGAGTGAGGGATGCAGTAAAGAAGGATTAGTGGATCGGAAATGTTTTTGTCGTATCGCAAAAGAAAAGCCAGTCGTTTCCATGGAAACGATACTTGATTTTGAAGGAGTAATCATAGAAACCGTAGTATTTCATTGCGACGCAATTGCTGTGTTAATTCGTCAATGTTTGGGAGTTAGGGATGCAGAAATGAAGGATTAGTGGATCGGAAATGTGATTGTCGTATCCCAAAAGAAAATCCTGTCGTATCCATAGAAACGTTATTCGATTTAGAAGGAAATGTCTTAGAACACATAGTATATCTTAGCGACGCAATTTCCGTATGAATTCGTCAATGTGTTCGAGTGAGGGATGCAGTAAAGAAGGATTAGTGGATCGGAAATGTGATTGTCGTACCCCAAAAGAAAATCCTGTCGTTTCCATAGAAACGTTATTCGATTTAGAAAGAAATGTCTTAGAACACATACTATTTCATAGCGACGCAATCTCCGTGTGAATTCGTCAATGTGTGGAAGTGAGGGATGCAGTAAAGGAGGATTAGTGGATCGGAAATGAGATTGTCGTATCCCAAAAGAAAATCCTGTCGTTTCCATAGAAACGTTACTCGATTTTGAAGGAGAAGTCATAGAACCCATAGTATTTCATAGCGACGCAATTTGCGTGTGAAATCGTCAATGAGTGGGAGTGAAGGATGCAGTATAGAAGGATTAGTGGATCGGAAATGTGATTGTCGTATCCCAAAAGAAAATCCTGTCGTTTCCATAGAAACGTTACTCGATTTAGAAGGAAAAATCTTAGAACACATAGTATTTCATAGCGACGCAATTTCCGTGTGATTTCGTCAATGTGTGGGAGTGACGGATGCAGTAAAGAAGGATTAGTGGATCGGAAATGTGATTGTCGTGTCCCAAAAGAAAATCCTGTCGTTTCCATAGAAACGTTACTCGATTTAGAAGGAAATGTCTTAGAACACATAGTATTTCATAGCGACGCAATTCCCGTGTGAATTCGTCAATGAGTGGGAGTGAGGGATGCAGTAAAGAAGGTTTAGTGGATCGGAAATGAGATTGTCGTATCCCAAAAGAAAATCCTGTCGTTTCCATTGAAACGTTACTCGATTTAGAAGGAGAAGTCATAGAACCCATAGTATTTCATTGCGACGCAATTGCTGTGTTAATTCGTCAATGTGTGGGAGTGAGGGATGGAGTACAGAGGGATTAGTGGATTGGAAATGAGATTGTCGTATCCCAAAAGAAAATCCTGTCGTTTCCATAGAAACGTTACTCGATTTAGAAGGAAATGCCTTAGAACACGAAGTAATTCATAGCGACGCAATTTCCGTGTGAATTCGTCAATGTGTGGGAGTGAGGGATGCAGTAAAGAAGAATTAGTGGATCGGAAATGTGATTGTCGTATCCCAAAAGAAAATCCTGTCGTTTCCATAGAAACGTTACTCGATTTAGAAGGAGAAGTCATAGAACCCATAGTATTTCATAGCGACGCAAATTCCGTGTGAATTCGTCAATGAGTGGAAGTGAGGGATGCAGTAAAGATGGATTAGTGGATCGGAAATGAGATTGTCGTATTCCAAAAGAAAATTCTGTCGTTTCCATTGAAACGTTACTCAATTTAGAAGGAAATGTCTTAGAACACATAATATTTCATAGCGACGCAATTTCCGTGTGAATTCGTCAATAAGTGGGAGTGAGGGATGCAGTAAAGAAGGATTAGTGGATCGGAAATGAGATTGTCGTATGCCAAAAGAAAATCCTGTCGTATCCATTGAAACTTTACTCGATTTAGAAGGAGATGTCATAGAACCCATAGTATTTCATAGCGACGCAATTTCCGTGTGAATTCGTCAATGTGTGGGAGTGAGGGATGCAGTAAAGAAGGATTAGTGGATCGGAAATGAGATTGTCGTATCCCAAAAGAAAATCCTGTCGTTTCCATAGAAACGTTACTCGATTTAGAAGGAAATGTCTTAGAACACATAGTATTTCATAGCGACGCAATTTCCATGTGAATTCGTCAATTTGTGGGGGTGAGGGATGCAGTAAGGAAGGATTAGTGGATCGAAAATGAGATTGTCGTATCCCAAAAGAAAATCCTGTCGTTTCCATAGAAACGTTACTCGATTTAGAAGGAGAAGTCATAGAACACATAGTATTTCATAGCGACGCAATTTCCGTGTGAATTCGTCAATGTGTGGGAGTGAGAAATGCAGTAAAGAAGGATTAGTGGATCGAGAAGGAGATACTCGTATCCCAAAAGAAAATCCTGTCGTTTCCATAGAAACGTTACTCGATTTAGAAGGAAATGTCTTAGAACACATAGTATTTCATAGCGACAAAATTTCCGTGTGAATTCGTCAATGAGTGGGAGTGAGGGACGCAGTAAAGGAGGATTAGTGGATCGGAAATGTGATTGTCGTATCCCAAAAGAAAATCGTGTCGCTTCCATAGAAACGTTACTCGATTTAGAAGGAAATTTTTTAGAACACATAGTATTTCATAGCGACGCAATATCCGTGTGAATTCGTCAATGTGTGGGAGTGAGGGATGCAGTAAAGAAGGATTAGTGGATCGGAAATGTTTTTGTCGTATCGCAAAAGAAAAGCCAGTCGTTTCCATGGAAACGATACTTGATTTTGAAGGAGTAATCATAGAAACCGTAGTATTTCATTGCGACGCAATTGCTGTGTTAATTCGTCAATGTTTGGGAGTTAGGGATGCAGAAATGAAGGATTAGTGGATCGGAAATGTGATTGACGTATCCCAAAAGAAAATCCTGTCGTATCCATAGAAACGTTACTCGATTTAGAAGGAAATGTCTTAGAACACATAGTATATCTTAGCGACGCAATTTCCGTGTGAATTCGTCAATGTGTTCGAGTGAGGGATGCAGTAAAGAAGGATTAGTGGATCGGAAATGTGATTGTCGTATCCCAAAAGAAAATCCTGTCGTTTCCATAGAAACGTTATTCGATTTAGAAAGAAATGTCTTAGAACACATACTATTTCATAGCGACGCAATTTCCGTGTGAATTCGTCAATGTGTGGGAGTGAGGGATGCAGTAAAGAAGGTTTAGTGGATCGGAAATGAGATTGTCGTATCCCAAAAGAAAATCCTGTCGTTTCCATAGAAACGTTACTCGATTTTGAAGGAGAAGTCATAGAACCCATAGTATTTCATAGCGACGCAATTTGCGTGTGAAATCGTCAATGAGTGGGAGTGAGGGATGCAGTATAGAAGGATTAGTGGATCGGAAATGTGATTGTCGTATCCCAAAAGAAAATCCTGTCGTTTCCATAGAAACGTTACTCGATTTAGAAGGAAAAATCTTAGAACACATAGTATTTCATAGCGACGCAATTTCCGTGTGATTTCGTCAATGTGTGGGAGTGACGGATGCAGTAAAGAAGGATTAGTGGATCGGAAATGTGATTGTCGTGTCCCAAAAGAAAATCCTGTCGTTTCCATAGAAACGTTACTCGATTTAGAAGGAAATGTCTTAGAACACATAGTATTTCATAGCGACGCAATTCCCGTGTGAATTCGTCAATGAGTAGGAGTGAGGGATGCAGTAAAGAAGGATTAGTGGATCGGAAATGAGATTGTCGTATCCCAAAAGAAAATCCTGTCGTTTCCATAGAAACGTTACTCGATTTAGAAGGAGAGGTCATAGAACCCATAGTATTTCATAGCGACTCAATTTCTGTGTTAATTCGTCAATGTGAGGGAGCTAGGGATGCAATAAACAAGGAATAGTGCATCGAGAAGGAGATACTCGTATCGCAAAAGAAAAGCCAGTCGTTTCCATAGAAACGATACTCGATTTAGATGGAGAAGTCATAGAACCCATAGTATTTCATTGCGACGCAATTGCTGTGTTAATTCGTCAATGTGTGGGAGTGAGGGATGGAGTACAGAAGGATTAGTGGATTGGAAATGAGATTGTCGTATCCCAAAAGAAAATCCTGTCGTTTCCATAGAAACGTTACTAGATTTAGAAGGAAATGTCTTAGAACACGAAGTATTTCATAGCGACGCAATTTCCGTGTGAATTCGTCAATGTGTGGGAGTGAGGGATGCAGTAAAAAAGGATTAGTTGAATGGAAATGTGATTGTCGTATCCCAAAAGAAAATCCTGTCGTTTCCATAGAAACGTTACTCGATTTAGAAGGAGAAGTCATAGAACCCGTAGTATTTCATAGCGACGCAATTTCCGTGTGAATTCGTCAATGAGTGGAAGTGAGGGATGCAGTAAAGATGGATTAGTGGATCGGAAATGTGATTGTCGTATCCCAAAAGAAAATCCTGTCGTTTCCATAGAAACGTTACTCAATTTAGAAGGAAATGTCTTAGAACACATAGTATTTCATAGCGACGCAATTTCCGTGTGAATTCGTCAATGAGTGGGAGTGAGGGATGCAGTAAAGAAGGATTAGTGGATCGGAAATGTGATTGTCGTATCGCAAAAGAAAAGATAGTCGTTTCCATAGAAACGATACTCGATTTAGAAGGAGAAGTCATAGAACCCACAGTATTCCATTGCGACGCAACTGCTTTGTTAATTCGTCAATGTGTGGGATTGAGGGATGCAGTAAAGAAGGATTAGTGGATCGGAAAAGTGATTGTCCTATCCCAAGAGAAAATCCTGACGTTTACATAGAAACGTTACTCGATTTAGAAGGAAATGTCTTAGAATACATAGTATTCCATAGCGACGCAATTCCCGTGTGAATTCGTCAATGAGTGGGAGTGAGGGATGCAGTAAAGAAGGATTAGTGGATCGGAAATGAGATTGTCGTATCCCACAAGAAAATCCTGTCGTTTCCATAGAAACGTTACTCAATTTAGAAGGAAATGTCTTAGAACACATAGTATTTCATAGCGACGCAATTTCCGTGTGAATTCGTCAATGAGTGGAAGTGAGGGATGCAGTAAAGATGGATTAGTGGATCGGAAATGTGATTGTCGTATCCCAAAAGAAAATGCTTTCGTTTCCATAGAAACGTTACTCAATTTAGAAGGAAATGTCTTAGAACACATAGAATTTCATAGCGACGCAATTCCCGTGTGAATTCGTCAATGAGTGGGAGTGAGGGATGCAGTAAAGAAGGATTAGTGGATCGGAAATGAGATTGTCGTA
Source organism: Schistocerca americana (assembly GCF_021461395.2). Taxonomy (NCBI): domain Eukaryota; kingdom Metazoa; phylum Arthropoda; class Insecta; order Orthoptera; family Acrididae; genus Schistocerca; species Schistocerca americana. The sequence continues at coordinate 10,089,473 of NC_060123.1, forward strand.
TCCCAAAAGAAAATCCTGTCGTTTCCATAGAAACGTTACTCGATTTAGAAGGAAAAGTCATAGAACCCATAGTATTTCATAGCGACTCAATTTCTGTGTTAATTCGTCAATGTGAGGGAGCTAGGGATGCAATAAAGAAGGAATAGTGCATCGAGAAAAAGATACTCGTTTCGCAAAAGAAAAGCCAGTCGTTTCCATAGAAACAATACTCGATTTAGATGGAGAAGTCATAGAACCCATAGTATTTCATTGCGACGCAATTGCTGTGTTAATTCGTTAATGTGTGGGAGTGAGGGATGGAGTACAGAAGGATTAGTGGATTGGAAATGAGATTGTCGTATCCCAGAAGAAAATCCTGTCGTTTCCTTAGAAACGTTACTCGATTTAGAAGGAAATGTCTTAGAACACATAGTATTTCATAGCGACGCAATTCCCGTGTGAATTCGTCAATGAGTAGGAGTGAGGGATGCAGTAAAGAAGGTTTAGTGGATCGGAAATGAGATTGTCGTATCCCAAAAGAAAATCCTGTCGTTTCCATAGAAACGTTACTCGATTTAGAAGGAGAAGTCATAGAACCCATAGTATTTCATAGCGACTCAATTTCTGTGTTAATTCGTCAATGTGAGGGAGCTAGGGATGCAATAAACAAGGAATAGTGCATCGAGAAGGAGATACTCGTATCGCAAAAGAAAAGCCAGTCGTTTCCATAGAAACGATACTCGATTTAGATGGAGAAGTCATAGAACCCATAGTATTTCATTGCGACGCAATTGCTGTGTTAATTCGTCAATGTGTGGGAGTGAGGGATGGAGTACAGAAGGATTAGTGGATTGGAAATGAGATTGTCGTATCCCAAAAGAAAATCCTGTCGTTTCCATAGAAACGTTACTAGATTTAGAAGGAAATGTCTTAGAACACGAAGTATTTCATAGCGACGCAATTTCCGTGTGAATTCGTCAATGTGTGGGAGTGAGGGATGCAGTAAAAAAGGATTAGTTGAATGGAAATGTGATTGTCGTATCCCAAAAGAAAATCCTGTCGTTTCCATAGAAACGTAACTCGATTTAGAAGGAGAAGTCATAGAACCCGTAGTATTTCATAGCGACGCAATTTCCGTGTGAATTCGTCAATGAGTGGAAGTGAGGGATGCAGTAAAGATGGATTAGTGGATCGGAAATGTGATTGTCGTATCCCAAAAGAAAATCCTGTCGTTTCCATAGAAACGTTACTCAATTTAGAAGGAAATGTCTTAGAACACATAGTATTTCATAGCGACGCAATTTCCGTGTGAATTCGTCAATGAGTGGGAGTGAGGGATGCAGTAAAGAAGGATTAGTGGATCGGAAATGTGATTGTCGTATCGCAAAAGAAAAGCCAGTCGTTTCCATAGAAACGATACTCGATTTAGAAGGAGAAGTCATAGAACCCACAGTATTCCATTGCGACGCAACTGCTTTGTTAATTCGTCAATGTGTGGGATTGAGGGATGCAGTAAAGAAGGATTAGTGGATCGGAAAAGTGATTGTCCTATCCCAAGAGAAAATCCTGACGTTTACATAGAAACGTTACTCGATTTAGAAGGAAATGTCTTAGAATACATAGTATTCCATAGCGACGCAATTCCCGTGTGAATTCGTCAATGAGTGGGAGTGAGGGATGCAGTAAAGAAGGATTAGTGGATCGGAAATGAGATTGTCGTATCCCATAAGAAAATCCTGTCGTTTCCATAGAAACGTTACTCGATTTTGAAGGAAAAGTCATAGAACCCATAGTACTTCATAGCGACTCAATTTCTGTGTTAATTCGTCAATGTGAGGGAGCTAGGGATGCAATAAAGAAGGAATAGTCCATCGAGAAGGAGATACTCGTATCGCAAAAGAAAAGCCAGTCGTTTCCATAGAAACGATACTCGATTTAGATGGAGAAGTTATAGAACCCATAGTATTTCATTGCGACGCATTTGCTGTGTTAATTCGTCAATGTGTGGGAGTGAGGGATGGAGTACAGAAGGATTAGTGGATTGGAAATGAGATTGTCGTATCCCAGAAGAAAATCCTGTCGTTTCCAAAGAAACGTTACTCGATTTAGAAGGAAATGTCTTAGAACACGAAGTATTTCATAGCGACGCAATTTCCGTGTAAATTCGTCAATGAGTGGAAGTGAGGGATGCAGTAAAGATGGATTAGTGGATCGGAAATGTGATTGTCGTATCCCAAAAGAAAATCCTGTCGTTTCCATAGAAACGTTACTCAATTTAGAAGGAAATGTCTTAGAACACATAGTATTTCATAGCGACGCAATTTCCGTGTGAATTCGTCAATGAGTGGGAGTGAGGGATGCAGTAAAGAAGGATTAGTGGATCGGAAATGTGATTGTCGTATCGCAAAAGAAAAGCCAGTCGTTTCCATAGAAACGATACTCGATTTAGAAGGAGAAGTCATAGAACCCACAGTATTCCATTGCGACGCAACTGCTTTGTTAATTCGTCAATGTGTGGGATTGAGGGATGCAGTAAAGAAGGATTAGTGGATCGGAAAAGTGATTGTCCTATCCCAAGAGAAAATCCTGACGTTTACATAGAAACGTTACTCGATTTAGAAGGAAATGTCTTAGAATACATAGTATTCCATAGCGACGCAATTCCCGTGTGAATTCGTCAATGAGTGGGAGTGAGGGATGCAGTAAAGAAGGATTAGTGGATCGGAAATGAGATTGTCGTATCCCATAAGAAAATCCTGTCGTTTCCATAGAAACGTTACTCGATTTTGAAGGAAAAGTCATAGAACCCATAGTACTTCATAGCGACTCAATTTCTGTGTTAATTCGTCAATGTGAGGGAGCTAGGGATGCAATAAAGAAGGAATAGTCCATCGAGAAGGAGATACTCGTATCGCAAAAGAAAAGCCAGTCGTTTCCATAGAAACGATACTCGATTTAGATGGAGAAGTTATAGAACCCATAGTATTTCATTGCGACGCAATTGCTGTGTTAATTCGTCAATGTGTGGGAGTGAGGGATGGAGTACAGAAGGATTAGTGGATTGGAAATGAGATTGTCGTATCCCAGAAGAAAATCCTGTCGTTTCCAAAGAAACGTTACTCGATTTAGAAGGAAATGTCTTAGAACACGAAGTATTTCATAGCGACGCAATTTCCGTGTGAATTCGTCAATGTGTGGGAGTGAGGGATGCAGTAAAGAAGGATTAGTGGATCGGAAATGTGATTATCGTAACCCAAAAGAAAATCCTGTCGTTTCCATAGAAACGTTACTCAATTTAGAAGGAGAAGTCATAGAACCCATAGTATTTAATAGCGACGCAATTTCCGTGTGAATTCGTCAATGAGTGGAAGTGAGGGATGCAGTAAAGATGGATTAGTGGATCGGAAATGTGATAGTCGTATCCCAAAAGAAAATCCTTTCGTTTCCATAGAAACGTTACTCAATTTAGAAGGAAATGTCTTAGAACACATAGAATTTCATAGCGACGCAATTCCCGTGTGAATTCGTCAATGAGTGGGAGTGAGGGATGCAGTAAAGAAGGATTAGTGGATCGGAAATGAGATTGTCGTATCCCAAAAGAAAATCCTGTCGTTTCCATAGAAACGTTACTCGATTTAGAAGGAAAAGTCATAGAACCCATAGTATTTCATAGCGACTCAATTTCTGTGTTAATTCGTCAATGTGAGGGAGCTAGGGATGCAATAAAGAAGGAATAGTGCATCGAGAAAAAGATACTCGTATCGCAAAAGAAAAGCCAGTCGTTTCCATAGAAACAATACTCGATTTAGATGGAGAAGTCATAGAACCCATAGTATTTCATTGCGACGCAATTGCTGTGTTAATTCGTTAATGTGTGGGAGTGAGGGATGGAGTACAGAAGGATTAGTGGATTGGAAATGAGATTGTCGTATCCCAGAAGAAAATCCTGTCGTTTCCTTAGAAACGTTACTCGATTTAGAAGGAAATGTCTTAGAACACGAAGTATTTCATAGCGACGCAATTTCCGTGTGAATTCGTCAATGTGTGGGAGTGAGGGATGCAGTAAAGAAAAATTAGTGGATCGGAAATGTGATTATCGTATCCCAAAAGAAAATCCTGCCGTTTCCATAGAAACGTTACTCGATTTAGAAGGAGAAGTCATAGAACCCATAGTATTTCATAGCGACGCAATTTCCGTGTGAATTCGTCAATGAGTGGAACTGAGGGATGCAGTAAAGATGGATTAGTGGATCGGAAATGTGATTGTCGTATCCCAAAAGAAAATCCTGTCGTTTCCATAGAAACGTTACTCGATTTAGAAGGAAATGTCTTAGAATACATAGTATTCCATAGCGACGCAATTCCCGTGTGAATTCGTCAATGAGTGGGAGTGAGGGATGCAGTAAAGAAGGATTAGTGGATCGGAAATGAGATTGTCGTATCCCATAAGAAAATCCTGTCGTTTCCATAGAAACGTTACTCGATTTTGAAGGAAAAGTCATAGAACCCATAGTACTTCATAGCGACTCAATTTCTGTGTTAATTCGTCAATGTGAGGGAGCTAGGGATGCAATAAAGAAGGAATAGTCCATCGAAAAGGAGATACTCGTATCGCAAAAGAAAAGCCAGTCGTTTCCATAGAAACGATACTCGATTTAGATGGAGAAGTTATAGAACCCATAGTATTTCATTGCGACGCAATTGCTGTGTTAATTCGTCAATGTGTGGGAGTGAGGGATGGAGTACAGAAGGATTAGTGGATTGGAAATGAGATTGTCGTATCCCAGAAGAAAATCCTGTCCTTTCCAAAGAAACGTTACTCGATTTAGAAGCAAATGTCTTAGAACACGAAGTATTTCATAGCGACGCAATTTCCGTGTGAATTCGTCAATGAGTGGAAGTGAGGGATGCAGTAAAGATGGATTAGTGGATCGGAAATGTGATTGTCGTATCCCAAAAGAAAATCCTGTCGTTTCCATAGAAACGTTACTCAATTTAGAAGGAAATGTCTTAGAACACATAGAATTTCATAGCGACGCAAATCCCGTGTGAATTCGTCAATGAGTGGGAGTGAGGGATGCAGTAAAGAAGGATTAGTGGATCGGAAATGAGATTGTCGTATCCCAAAAGAAAATCCTGTCGTTTCCGTAGAAACGTTACTCGATTTAGAAGGAAATGTCTTAGAACACATAGTATTTCATAGCGACTCAATTTCTGTGTTAATTCGTCAATGTGAAACAGCTAGGGATGCAATAAAGAAGGAATAGTGCATCGAGAAGGAGATACTCGTATCGCAAAAGAAAAGCCAGTCGTTTCCATAGAAACGATACTCGATTTGGAAGGAGAAGTCATAGAACCCATAGTATTTCATTTCGACGCAATTGCTGTGTTAATTCGTCAATGTGTGGGAGTGAGGGATGCAGTAAAGATGGATTAGTGGATCGGAAATGTGATTGTCGTATCCCAAAAGAAAATCCAGTCGTTTCCATAGAAACGTTACTCAATTTAGAAGGAAATGTCTTAGAACACATAGTACTTCATAGCGACGAAATTTCCGTGTGAATTCGTCAATGTGTGGGAGTGAGGGATGCAGTAAAGAGGATTAGTGGATCAGAAATGTGATTGTCGTATCCCAAGAAAATATCCTGTCGTTTCCATAGAAACGTTACTCGATTTAGAAGGAAATGTCTTAGAACACATAGTATTTCATAGCGACGCAATTCCCGTGTGAATTCGTCAATGAGTGGGAGTGAGGGATGCAGTAAAGAAGGATAAGTGGATCGGAAATGAGATTGTCGTATCCCAAAAGAAAATCCTGTCGTTTCCATAGAAACGTTACTCGATTTAGAAGGAGAAGTCATAGAACCCATAGTATTTTATAGCGACTCAATTTCTGTGTTAATTCGTCAATGTGAGGGAGCTAGGGATGCAATGAAGAAGGAATAGTGCATCGAGAAGGAGATACTCGTATCGCAAAAGAAAAGCCAGTCGTTTCCATAGAAACGATACTCGATTTAGAAGGAGAAGTCTTAGAACCCATAGTATTTCATAGCGACTCAATTTCTGTGTTAATTCGTCAATGTGAAGGAGCTAGGGATGCAATAAAGAAGGAATAGTGCATCCAGAAGGAGATACTCGTATCGCAAAAGAAAAGCCAGTCGTTTCCATAGAAACGATACTCGATTTAGAAGGAGAAATCATAGAACCCATAGTATTCCATTGCGACGCAACTGCTGTGTTAATTCGTCAATGTGTGGGATTGAGGGATGCAGTAAAGAAGGATTAGTGGATCGGAAATGTGATTGTCCTATCCCAAGAGAAAATCCTGTCGTTTCCATAGAAACGTTACTCGATTTAGAAGGAAATGTCTTAGAATACATAGTATTTCATAGTGACGCAATTCCCGAGTGAATTCGTCAATGAGTGGGAGTGAGGGATGCAGTAAAGAAGGATTAGTGGATCGGAAATGAGATTGTCGTATCCCAAAAGAAAATCCTGTCGTTTCCATAGAAACGTTACTCGATTTAGAAGGAAAAGTCATAGAACCCATAGTATTTCATAGCGACTCAATTTCTGTGTTAATTCGTCAATGTGAGGGAGCTAGGGATGCAATAAAGAAGGAATAGTGCATCGAGAAGGAGATACTCGCATCGCAAAAGAAAAGCCAGTCGTTTCCATAGAAACAATACTCGATTTAGATGGAGAAGTCATAGAACCCATAGTATTTCATTGCGACGCAATTGCTGTGTTAATTCGTCAATGTGTGGGAGTGAGGGATGGAGTACAGAAGGATTAGTGGATTGGAAATGAGATTGTCGTATCCCAGAAGAAAATCCTGTCGTTTCCTTAGAAACGTTACTCGATTTAGAAGGAAATGTCTTAGAACACGAAGTATTTCATAGCGACGCAATTTCCGTGTGAATTCGTCAATGTGTGGGAGTGAGGGATGCAGTAAAGAAGGATTAGTGGATCGGAAATGTGATTATCGTATCCCAAAAGAAAATCCTGTCGTTTCCATAGAAACGTTACTCGATTTAGAAGGAGTAGTCATAGAACCCATAGTATTTCATAGCGACGCAATTTCCGTGTGAATTCGTCAATGAGTGGAACTGAGGGATGCAGTAAAGATGGATTAGTGGATCGGAAATGTGATTGTCGTATCCCAAAAGAAAATCCTGTCGTTTCCATAGAAACGTTACTCAATTTAGAAGGAAATGTCTTAGAACACATAGTATTTCATAGCGACGCAATTCCCGTGTGAATTCGTCAATGAGTGGGAGTGAGGGATGCAGTAAAGAAGGATTAGTGGATCGGAAATGAGATTGTCGTATCCCAAAAGAAAATCCTGTCGTTTCCATAGAAACGTTACTCGATTCAGAAGGAAATGTCTTTGAACACATAGTAATTCATAGCGACTCAATTTCTGTGTTAATTCGTCAATGTGAAGGAGCTAGAGATGCAATAAAGAAGGAATAGTGCATCGAGAAGGAGATACTCGTATCGCAAAAGAAAAGCCAGTCGTTTCCATAGAAAGGATACTCGATTTGGAAGGAGAAGTCATAGAACCCATAGTATTTCATTTCGACGCAATTGCTGTGTTAATTCGTCAATGTGTGGGAGTGAGGGATGCAGTAAAGATGGATTAGTGGATCGGAAATGTGATTGTCGTATCCCAAAAGAAAATCCTGTCGTTTCCATAGAAACGTTACTCAATTTAGAAGGAAATGTCTTAGAACACATAGTACTTCATAGCGACGCAATTTCCGTGTGAATTCGTCAATGTATGGGAGTGAGGGATGCAGTAAAGAGGAAGGAAATGTCTTAGAACACATAGTATTTCATAGCGACGATATTCCCGTGTGAATTCGTCAATGAGTGGGAGTGAGGGAAGCAGTAAAGAAGGATTAGTGGATCGAAAATGAGATTGTCGTATCCCAAAAGAAAATGCTGTCGTCTCCATAGAAACGTTACTCGATTTAGAAGGAGATGTCTTAGAACCCATAGTATTTCTTAGCGACTCAATTTCTGTGTTAATTAGTCAATGTGAGGGAGCTAGGGATGCAATAAAGAAGGAATAGTGCATCGAGAAGGAGATACTCGTATCGCAAAAAAAAGCCAGTCGTTTCCATAGAAACGATACTCGATTTAGAAGGAGAAGTCTTAGAACCCATAGTATTTCATAGCGACTCAATTTCTGTGTTAATTCGTCAATGTGAAGGAGCTAGGGATGCAATAAAGAAGGAATAGTGCATCGAGAAGAAGATACTCGTATCGCAAAAGAAAAGCCAGTCGTTTCCATAGAAACGATACTCGATTTGGAAGGAGAAGTCATAGAACCCTTAGTATTTCGTTGCGGCGCAATTGCTGTGTTAATTCGTCAATGTGTGGGAGTGAGGGATGGAGTACAGAAGGATTAGTGGATTGGAAATGAGATTGTCGTATCCCAAAAGAAAATCCAGTCGTTTATATAGAAATTTTACTCGATTTAGAAGGAAATGTCTTAGAACACACAGTATTTAATAGCGACGCAATTTCCGTGTGAATTCGTCAATGGGTGGGAGTGGTGGATGCAGTAAAGAAGTATTAGGGGATCGGAAATGAGATTGTCGTATCCCAAAAGAAAATCCTGTCGTTTCCATAGAAACGTTACTCGATTTAGAAGGAGATGTCTTATAAGTCATAGTATTTCATAGCGACTCAATTTCTGTGTTAATTAGTCAATGTGAAGGAGCTAGGGATGCAATTAAGAAGGAATAGTGCATCGAGAAGGAGATACTCGTATCGCAAAAGAAAAGCCAGTCGTTTCCATAGAAACGATACTCGATTTGGAAGGAGAAGTCATAGAACCCATAGTGTTTCTTTGCGACGCAATTGCTGTGTTAATTCGTCAATGTGTGGGAGTGAGGGATGCAGTAAAGATGGATTAGTGGATCGGAAATGTGGTTGTCGTATCCCAAAAGAAAATCCTGTCGCTTACATTGAAACGTTACTCAATTTAGAAGTAAATGTCTTAGAACACATAGTATTTCATAGCGACGCAATTTCCGTGTGAATTAGTCAATGAGTGGGAGTGAGGGATGCAGTTGAGAAGGATTAGTGGATCGGAAATATGATTGTCGTATCGCAAAAGAAAAGCCAGGCCTTTTCAAAGAAACGATACTCGATTTAGAAGGAGAAGTCATAGAACCCATAGTATTCCATTGCGACACAACTGCTGTGTTAATTCGTCAATGTGTGGGATTGAGGGATGCAGTAAAGAAGGATTAGTGGATCGGAAATGTGATTGTCCTATCCCAAAAGAAAATCCTGTCGTTTCCATAGAAACGTTACTCGATTTAGATGGAAATGTCTTAGAACACATAGTATTTCATAGCGACGCAATTTCCGTGTGAATTCGTCAATGTGTGGGAGTGAGGGATGCAGTAAAGAAGGATTAGTGGATCAGAAATGTGATTGTCGTATCCCAAGAGAAAATCCTGTCGTTTCCATAGAAACGTTACTCGATTTAGAAGGAAATGTCTTAGAACACATTGTATTTCATAGCGACGCAATTTCCGTTTGAATTCGTCAATGTGTGGGAGTGAGGGATGCAGTAAAGAAGGATTAGTGGATCAGAAATGTGATTGTCGTATCCCAAAAGAAAATCCTGTCGTTTCCATAGAAACGTTACTCGATTTAGAAGGAAATGTCTTAGAACACATAGTATTTCATAACAACGCAATTTCCGTGTGAATTCGTTAATGAGTGGGAGTGAGGGATGCAGTAAAGAAGGATTAGTGGATCGGAAATGAGATTGTCTTATCACGAAAGAAAATCCTGTCGTTTCCATAGAAACGTTACTCGATTAAGAAGGAGAAGACTTAGAACCCATAGTATTTCATAGCGACTCAATTTCTGTGTTAATTCGTCAATGTGAAGGAGCTAGGGATGCAATAAAGAAGGAATAGTGCATCGAGATGGAGATACTCGTATCGCAAAAGAAAAGCCAGTCGTTTCCATAGAAACGATACTCGATTTGGAAGGAGAAGTCATAGAACCCATAGTATTTCATTGCGACGCAATTGCTGTGTTAATTCGTCAGTGTGTGGGAGTGAGGGATGCAGTAAAGAAGGATTAGTGGATCGGAAATTAGATTGTCGTATCCCAAAAGAAAATCCAGTCGTTTCCATAGAAACGTTACTCGATTTAGAAGGAGACGTCTTAGAACACATAGCATTTCACAGCGACGCAATTTCCGTGTGAATTCGTCAACGTGTGGGAGTGAGGGATGCAGTAAAGAAGGATTAGTGGATCGGAAATGTGATTGTCGTATCCCAAATGAAAATCCAGTCGTTTCCATAGAAACGTTACTCGATTTAGAAGGAGACGTCTTAGAACACATAGCATTTCACAGCGACGCACTTTCCGTGTGAATTCGTCAACGTGTGGGAGTGAGGGATGCAGTAAAGAAGGATTAGTGGATCGGAAATGTGATTGTCGTATCCCAAAAGAAATACTGTCGTTTCCATTGAAACGTTACTCAATTTAGAAGGAAATGTCTTAGAACACATAGTATTTCAAGGCGACGCAATTTCCGTGTGAAATCGTCAATGTGTGGGAGTGAGGGATGCAGTAAAGAAGGATTAGTGGATCGGAAATGTGATTGTCGTATCCCAAAAGAAAATCCTGTCGTTTCCATAGAAACGTTAATCGATTTAGAAGGAGAAGTGATAGAACCCATAGTATTTCATAGCAACGCAATTTCAGTGTGAATTCGTCAATGTGTGGGAGTGAGGGATGCAGTAAAGAAGGATAAGTGGATCTAGAAGGAGATACTCGTATCGCAAAAGGAAATCCTGTCGTTTCCATAGAAACGTTACTCGATTTAGATGGAAATGTCTTAGAACACATAGTAATTCAAAGCGACGCAATATCCGTGTGAATTCGTCAATGTGTGGGAGTGAGGGATGCAGTAAAGAATGATTAGTGGATCGAAAATGTGATTGACGTATCCCAAAAGAAAATCCTGTCGATTCCAAAGAAACGTTACTCGATTTAGAAGGAAATGTCTTAGAACACATAGTATTTCATAGCGACGCAATTTCCGTGTGAAATCGTCAATGTGTGGGAGTGAGGGATGCAGTAAAGAAGGATTAGTGGATCGGAAATGTGATTGTCGTATCCCAAAAGAAAATCCTGTCGTTTCCATAAAAAAGTTACTCGATTTAGAAGGAAATGTCTTAGAACCCATAGTATTTGATAGCGACGCAATTTCTGTGTGAATTCGTCAGTGAGTGGGAGTGTGGGATGCAGTAAAGAAGGATTAGTGGATCGGAAATAAGATTGTCGTATCCCAAAAGAAAATCCTGTCGTTTCCAAAGAAACGTTACTCGATGTAGAAGGAAATGTCTCAGAACACATAGTATTTTATAGCGACGCAATTTCCGTGTGAATTCGTCAATGTGTGGGAGTGAGGGATGCAGTAAAGAAGGATAAGTGGAACGAGAAGGAGATACTCGTATCGCAAAAGTAAATCCTGTCGTTTCCATAGAAACGTTAGTCGATTTAGATGGAAATGTCTTAAAACACATAGTATTTCATAGCGACGCAATATCCGCCAATGTGTGGGAGTGAGGGATGCAGTGAATAAGGATTAGTGAATCGGAAATGTGATTGTCGTATCCCAAAAGAAAATCCTGTCGTTTCCATAGAAACGTTATTCGATTTAGAAGGAAATGTCTTAGAACACATAGTATTTCATAGCGACGCAATTTCCGTGTGAATTCGTCAATGTGTGGGAGTGAGGGATGCAGTGAAGAAGGATTAGTGGATCGGAAATGAGATTGTCGTATCCCAAAAGAAAATCCTGTCGTTTCCATAGAAACGTTACTTGATTTAGAAGGAAATGTCTTAGAACACATAGTTTTTCACAGCGACGCAATTTCCGTGTGAATTCGTCAGTAAGTGGGAGTGACGGATGCAGTAAAGAAGGATTAGTGGATCGGAAATGAGATTGTCGTATCCCAAAAGAAAATCCTGTCGTTTCCATAGAAGGGTTACTCGATTTAGAAGGAAATGTCTTAGAACACACAGTATTTCATAGCGACGCAATTTCCGTGTGAATTCGTCAATGTGTGGGAGTGAGGGATGCAGTAAAGAAGGATTAGTGGATCGGAAATGTGATTGTCGTATCCCAAAAGAAAATCTTGTCGCTTCCATAGAAACGTTACTCGATTTAGAAGGAAATGTCATAGAACACATAGTATTTCATTGCGACGCAATTGCTGTGTTAATTCGTCAATGTGTGGGAGTGAGGGATGTAGTAAAGAAGGGTTAGTGGATCGGAAATGAGATTTTCGTATCCCAAAAGAAAATCCTGCCGTTTCCATAGAAACGTCACTCGATTTAGAAGGAGAAGTCATAGAACCCATAGTATTTCATAGCGACGCAATTTCCGTGTGAATTCGTCAATGTGTGGGAGTGAGGGATGCAGTAAAGAAGGATTAGTGGATCGAAAATGAGATTGTCGTATCCCAAAAGAAAATCCTGTCGTTTCCATAGAAACGTTACTCGATTTATAAGGAAATGTCTTAGAACACATGGTATTTCATAGCGACGCAATTTCCGTGTGAATTCGTCAATGTCTGGGAGTGAGGGATGCAGTAAAGAAGGATTAGTGGATCGGAAATGAGATTGTCGTATCCCAAAAGAAAATCCTGTCGTTTCCATAGAAGCGTTACTCGATTTAGAAGGAGTAGTCATAGAACCCATAGTATTTCATAGCGAAGCAATTTCAGTGTGAATTCGACAATGAGTGGGAGTGAGGGATGCAGTAAAGAAGGATTAGTGGATCGGAAATGTCACTGTCGTATCCCAAAAGAAAATCCTGTCGTCTCCATAGAAACGTTACTGGATTTAGAAGGAAATGTCTTAGAACACATAGTATTTCATAGCGACGCAATTTCCGTGTGAATTCGTCAATGAGTGGGAGTGAGGGATGCAGTAAAGATGGATTAGTGGATCGGAAATGTGATTGTCGTATCCCAAAAGAAAATCCTGTCGTTTCCATAGAAACGTTACTCAATTTAGAAGGAAATGTCTTAGAACACATAGTACTTCATAGCGACGCAATTTCCGTGTGAATTCGTCAATGTGTGGGAGTGAGGCATGCAGTAAAGAGGATTAGTGGATCAGAAATGTGATTGTCGTATCCCAAGAGAAAATCCTGTCGTTTCCATAGAAATGCTACTCGATTTAGAAGGAAATGTCTTAGAACCCATAGTATTTCATAGCGACTCAATTTCTGTGTTAATTCGTCAATGTGAGGGAGCTAGGGATGCAATCAAGAAGGAATAGTGCATCGAGAAGGAGATACTCGTATCGCAAAAGAAAAGCCAGTCGTTTCCATAGAAACGATACTCGATTTAGAAGGAGAAGTCTTAGAACCCATAGTATTTCATAGCGACTCAATTTCTGTATTAATTCGTCAATGTGAAGGAGCTAGGGATGCAATAAAGAAGGAATAGTGCATCGAGAAGGAGATACTCGAATCGCAAAAGAAAAGCCAGTCGTTTCCATAGAAACGATACTCGATTTATAAGGAGAAGTCATAGAACCCATAGTATTTCGTTGCGACGCAATTGCTGTGTTAATTCGTCAATGTGTGGGAGTGAGGGATGGAGTACAGAAGGATTAGTGGATTGGAAATGAGATTGTCGTATCCCAAAAGAAAATCCAGTCGTTTATATAGAAACTTTACTCGATTTAGAAGGAAATGTCTTAGAACACATAGTATTTCATAGCGACGCAATTTCCGTGTGAATTCGTCAATGAGTGGGAGTGGGGGATGCAGTAGAGAAGGATTAGTGGATCGGAAATGTGATTGTCGTATCGCAAAAGAAAAGCCAGGCGTTTCCAAAGAAACGATACTCGATTTAGAAGGAGAAGTCATAGAACCCATAGTATTCCATTGCGACGCAACTGCTGTGTTAATTCGTCAATGTGTGGGATTGAGGGATGCAGTAAAGAAGGATTAGTGGATCGGAAATGTGATGGTCCTATCCCAAAAGAAAATCCTGCCGTTTCCATAGAAACGTTACTCGATTTAGAAGGAAATGACTTAGAACACATAGTATTTCATAGCGACGCAATTTCCGTGTGAATTCGTCAATATGTGGGAGTGAGGGATGCAGTAAAGAAGGATTAGTGGATCAGAAATGTGATTGTCGTATCCCAAGAGAAAATCCTGTCGTTTCCATAGAAACGTTACTCGATTTAGAAGGAAATGTCTTAGAACACATTGTATTTCATAGCGACGCAATTTCCGTGTGAATTCGTCAATGTGTGGGAGTGAGGGATGCAGTAAAGAAGGATTAGTGGTTCAGAAATGTGATTGTCGTATCCCAAAAGAAAATCCTGTCGTTTCCATAGAAACGTTACTCGATTAAGAAGGAAATGTCTTAGAACACATAGTATTTCATAACAACGCAATTTCCGTGTGAATTCGTTAATGAGTGGGAGTGAGGGATGCAGTAAAGAAGGATTAGTGGATCGGAAATGAGATTGTCTTATCACAAAAGAAAATCCTGTCGTTTCCATAGAAACGTTACTCGATTTAGAAGGAGAAGACTTAGAACCCATAGTATTTCATAGAGACTCAATTTCTGTGTTAATTCGTCAATGTGAAGGAGCTAGGGATGCAATAAAGAAGGAATAGTGCATCGAGAAGGAGATACTCGTATCGCAAAAGAAAAGCCAGTCGTTTCCATAGAAACGATACTCGATTTGGAAGGAGAAGTCATAGAACCCATAGGATTTCATTGCGACGCAATTGCTGTGTTAATTCGTCAATGTGTGGGAGTGAGGGATGCAGTAAAGAAGGATTAGTGGATCGGAAATGAGATTGTCGTATCCCAAAAGAAAATCCAGTCGTTTCCATAGAAACGTTACTCGATTTAGAAGGAGATGTCTTAGAACACATAGCATTTCAAGGCGACGCAATTTCCGTGTGAATTCGTCAATGTGTGGGAGTGAGGGATGCAGTAAAGACGATTAGTGGATCAGAAATGTGATTGTCGTATCCCAAGAGAAAATCCTGTCGTTTCCATAGAAACGTTACTCGATTTAGAAGGAAATGTCTTAGAACACATAGTATTTCATAGCGACGCAATTTCTGTGTTAATTCGTCAATGTGAGGGAGCTAGGGATGCAATAAAGAGGGAATAGTGCATCGAGAAGGAGATACTCGTATCGCAAAAGAAATGCCAGTCGTTTCCATAGAAACGATACTCGATTTAGAAGGAGAAGTCTTAGAACCCACAGTATTTCATAGCGACTCAATTTCTGTATTAATTCGTCAATGTGAAGGAGCTAGGGATGCAATAAAGAAGGAATAGTGCATCGAGAAGGAGATACTCGTATCGCAAAAGAAAATCCAGTCGTTTCCATAGAAACGATACTCGATTTGGAAGGAGAAGACATAGAACCCATAGTATTTCGTTGCGACGCAATTGCTGTGTTAATTCGTCAGTGTGTGGGAGTGAGGGATGGAGTACAGAAGGATTAGTGGATTGGAAATGAGATTGTCGTATCCCAAAAGAAAATCCAGTCGTTTATATAGAAACTTTACTCGATTTAGAAGGAAATGTCTTAGAACACATAGTATTTCATAGCGACGCAATTTCCGTGTGAATTCGTCAATGAGTGGGAGTGATGGATGCAGTAAAGAAGTATTAGGGGATCGGAAATGAGATTGTCGTATCCCAAAAGAAAATCCTGTCGTTTCCATAGAAACGTTACTCGATTTAGAAGGAGATGTCTTAGAACCCATAGTATTTCATAGCGACTCAATTTCTGTGTTAATTAGTCAATGTGAAGGAGCTAGGGATGCAATAAAGAAGGAATAGTGCATCGAGAAGGAGATACTCGTATCGCAAAAGAAAAGCCAGTCGTTTCCATAGAAACGGTACTCGATTTGGAAGGAGAAGTCATAGAACCCATAGTGTTTCAATGCGACGCAATTGCTGTGTTAATTCGTCAATGTGTGGGAGTGAGGGATGCAGTAAAGAAGGATTAGTGGATCGGAAATGTGATGGTCCTATCCCAAAAGAAAATCCTGTCGTTTCCATAGAAACGTTACTCGATTTAGAAGGAAATGTCTTAGAACACATAGTATTTCATAGCGACGCAATTTCCGTGTGAATTCGTCAATGTGTGGGAGTGAGGGATGCAGTAAAGAAGGATTAGTGGATCAGAAATGTGATTCTCGTATCCCAAGAGAAAATCCTGTCGTTTCCATAGAAACGTTACTCGATTTAGAAGGAAATGTCTTAGAACACATTGTATTTCATAGCGACGCAATTTCCGTGTGAATTCGTCAATGTGTGGGAGTGAGGGATGCAGTAAAGAAGGATTAGTGGATCAGAAAAGTGATTGTCGTATCCCAAAAGAAAATCCTGTCGTTTCCATAGAAACGTTACTCGATTAAGAAGGAAATGTCTTAGAACACATAGTATTTCATAACAACGCAATTTCCGTGTGAATTCGTTAATGAGTGGGAGTGAGGGATGCAGTAAAGAAGGATTAGTGGATCGGAAATGAGATTGTCTTATCACAATAGAAAATCCTGTCGTTTCCATAGAAACGTTACTCGATTTAGAAGGAGAAGACTTAGAACCCATAGTATTTCATAGAGACTCAATTTCTGTGTTAATTCGTCAATGTGAAGGAGCTAGGGATGCAATAAAGAAGGAATAGTGCATCGAGAAGGAGATACTCGTATCGCAAAAGAAAAGCCAGGCGTTTCCAAAGAAACGATACTCGATTTAGAAGGAGAAGTCATAGAACCCATAGTATTCCATTGCGACGCAACTGCTGTGTTAATTCGTCAATGTGTGGGATTGAGGGATGCAGTAAAGAAGGATTAGTGGATCGGAAATGTGATGGTCCTATCCCAAAAGAAAATCCTGCCGTTTCCATAGAAACGTTACTCGATTTAGAAGGAAATGTCTTAGAACACATAGTATTTCATAGCGACGCAATTTCCGTGCGAATTCGTCAATGTGTGGGAGTGAGGGATGCAGTAAAGAAGGATTAGTGGATCAGAAATGTGATTGTCGTATCCCAAGAGAAAATCCTGTCGTTTCCATAGAAACGTTACTCGAATTAGAAGGAAATGTCTTAGAACACATTGTATTTCATAGCGACGCAATTTCTGTGTGAATTCGTCAATGTGTGGGAGTGAGGGATGCAGTAAAGAAGGATTAGTGGATCAGAAAAGTGATTGTCGTATCCCAAAAGAAAATCCTGTCGTTTCCATAGAAACGTTACTCGATTAAGAAGGAAATGTCTTAGAACACATAGTATTTCATAACAACGCAATTTCCGTGTGAATTCGTTAATGAGTGGGAGTGAGGGATGCAGTAAAGAAGGATTAGTGGATCGGAAATGAGATTGTCTTATCACAAAAGAAAATCCTGTCGTTTCCATAGAAACGTTACTCGATTTAGAAGGAGAAGACTTAGAACCCATAGTATTTCATAGAGACTCAATTTTAGTGTTAATTCGTCAATGTGAAGGAGCTAGGGATGCAATAAAGAAGGAATAGTGCATCGAGAAGGAGATACTCGTATCGCAAAAGAAAAGCCAGTCGTTTCCATAGAAACGATACTCGATTTGGAAGGAGAAGTCATAGAACCCATAGGATTTCATTGCGACGCAATTGCTGTGTTAATTCGTCAATGTGTGGGAGTGAGGGATGCAGTAAAGAAGGATTAGTGGATCGGAAATGAGATTGTCGTATCCCAAAAGAAAATCCAGTCGTTTCCATAGAAACGTTACTCGATTTAGAAGGAGATGTCTTAGAACACATAGCATTTCAAGGCGATGCAATTTCCGTGTGAATTCGTCAATGTGTGGGAGTGAGGGATGCAGTAAAGAAGGATTAGTGGATCGGAAATGTGATTGTCGTATCCCATATGAAAATCCTGTCGTTTCCATAGAAACGTTACTCGATTTAGAAGGAAATGTCTTAGAACACATAGTATTTCATAGCGACGCAATTTCCGTGTGAATTCGTCAATGAGTGGGAGTGAGGGATGCAGTAAAGAAGGATTAGAGGATCGGAAATGAGATTGTCGTATCCCAAAAGAAAATCCTGTCGTTTCTAATGAAACGTCACTCGATTTAGAAGGAAATGTCTTAGAACACATAGTATTTCATAGCGACGCAATTTCCGTGTGAATTCGTCAATGTGTGGGAGTGAGGGATGCAGTAAAGAAGGATTAGTGGATCGGAAATGTGATTGTCGTATCCCAAAAGAAATCCTGTCGTTTCCATAGAAACGTTACTCAATTTAGAAGGAAATGTCTTAGAACACATAGTATTTCAAGGCGACGCAATTTCCGTGTGAATTCGTCAATGTGTGGGAGTGAGGGATGCAGTAAAGAAGGATTAGCGGATCGGAAATGTGATTGTCGTATCCCACAAGAAAATCCTGTCGTTTCCATAGAAACGTTAATCGATTTAGAAGGAGAAGTGATAGAACCCATAGTATTTCATAGCGACGCAATTTCCGTGTGAATTCGTCAATGTGTGGGAGTGAGGGATGCAGTAAAGAAGGATTAGTGGATCGGAAATGTGATTGTCGTATCCCAAAAGAAAATCCTGTCGTTTCCATAGAAAAGTTACTCGATTTAGAAGGAAATGTCTTAGAACACATAGAATTTCATAGCGACGCAATTTCCGTGTGAATTCGTCAATGTGTGGGAGTGAGGGATGCAGTAAAGAAGGATTAGTGGATCGGAAATGTGATTGTCGTATCGCAAAAGAAAATCCTGTGATTTCCATAGAAATGTTACTCGATTTAGAAGGAAATGTCTTAGAACCCATAGCATTTCATAGCGACGCAATTTCCGTGTGAATTCGTCAGTGAGTGGGAGTGTGGGATGCAGTAAAGAAGGATTAGTGGATCGGAAATAAGATTGTCGTATCCCAAAAGAAAATCCTGTCGTTTCCATAGAAACGTTACTCGATGTAGAAGGAAATGTCTCAGAACACATAGTATTTCATAGCGACGCAATTTCCGTGTGAATTCGTCAATGTGTGGGAGTGAGGGATGCAGTAAAGAAGGATAAGTAGATCGAGAAGGAGATACTCGTATCGCAAAAGGAAATCCTGTCGTTTCCATAGAAACGTTACTCGATTTAGAAGGAGATGTCCTAGAACACATAGCATTTCAAGCCGACGCAATTTCCGTGTGAATTCGTCAATGTGTGGGAGTGAGGGATGCAGTAAAGACGATTAGTGGATCAGAAATGTGATTGTCGTATCCCAAGAGAAAATCCTGTCGTTTCCATAGAAACGTTACTCCATTTAGAAGGAAATGTCTTAGAACACATAGTATTTCATAGCGACGCAATTTCTGTGTTAATTCGTCAATGTGAGGGAGCTAGGGATGCAATAAAGTGGGAATAGTGCATCGAGAAGGAGATACTCGTATCGCAAAAGAAAAGCCAGTCGTTTCCATAGAAACGATACTCGATTTAGAAGGAGAAGTCTTAGAACCCATAGTATTTCATAGCGACTCAATTTCTGTATTAATTCGTCAATGTGAAGGAGCTAGGGATGCAATAAAGAAGGAATAGTGCATCGAGAAAGAGATACTCGTATCGCAAAAGAAAAGCCAGCCGTTTCCATAGAAACGATACTCGATTTGGAAGGAGAAGTCATAGAACCCATAGTATTTCGTTGCGACGCAATTGCTGTGTTAATTCGTCAATGTGTGGGAGTGAGGGATGGAGTACAGAAGGATTAGTGGATTGGAAATGAGATTGTCGTATCCCAAAAGAAAATCCAGTCGTTTATATAGAAACTTTACTCGATTTAGAAGGAAATGTCTTAGAACACATAGTATTTCGTAGCGACGCAATTTCCGTGTGAATTCGTCAATGAGTGGGAGTGATGGATGCAGTAAAGAAGTATTAGGGGATCGGAAATGAGATTGTCGTATCCCAAAAGAAAATCCTGTCGTTTCCATAGAAACGTTACTCGATTAAGAAGGAAATGTCTTAGAACACATAGTATTTCATAACAACGCAATTTCCGTGTGAATTCGTTAATGAGTGGGAGTGAGGGATGCAGTAAAGAAGGATTAGTGGATCGGAAATGAGATTGTCTTATCACAAAAGAAAATCCTGTCGTTTCCATAGAAACGTTACTCGATTTAGAAGGAGAAGACTTAGAACCCATAGTATTTCATAGAGACTCAATTTCTGTGTTAATTCGTCAATGTGAAGGAGCTAAGGATGCAATAAAGAAGGAATTGTGCATCGAGAAGGAGATACTCGTATCGCAAAAGAAAAGCCAGTCGTTTCCATAGAAACGATACTCGATTTGGAAGGAGAAGTCATAGAACCCATAGGATTTCATTGCGACGCAATTGCTGTGTTAATTCGTCATTGTGTGGGAGTGAGGGATGCAGTAAAGAAGGATTAGTGGATCGGAAATGAGATTGTCGTATCCCAAAAGAAAATCCAGTCGTTTCCGTAGAAACGTTACTCGATTTAGAAGGAGATGTCTTAGAACACATAGCATTTCAAGGCGACGCAATTTCCGTGTGAATTCGTCAATGTGTGGGAGTGAGGGATGCAGTAAAGAAGGATTAGTGGATCGGAAATGTGATTGTCGTATCCCATATGAAAATCCTGTCGTTTCCATAGAAACGTTACTCGATTTAGAAGGAAATGTCTTAGAACACATAGTATTTCATAGCGACGCAATTTCCGTGTGAATTCGTCAATGAGTGGGAGTGAGGGATGCAGTAAAGAAGGATTAGAGGATCGGAAATGAGATTGTCGTATCCCAAAAGAAAATCCTGTCGTTTCTATAGAAACGTCACTCGATTTAGAAGGAAATGTCTTAGAACACATAGTATTTCATAGCGACGCAATTTCCGTGTGAATTCGTCAATGTGTGGGAGTGAGGGATGCAGTAAAGAAGGATTAGTGGATCGGAAATGTGATTGTCGTATCCCAAAAGAAATCCTGTCGTTTCCATAGAAACGTTACTCAATTTAGAAGGAAATGTCTTAGAACACATAGTATTTCAAGGCGACGCATTTTCCGTGTGAATTCGTCAATGTGTGGGAGTGAGGGATGCAGTAAAGAAGGATTAGCGGATCGGAAATGTGATTGTCGTATCCCAAAAGAAAATCCTGTCGTTTCCATAGAAACGTTAATCGATTTAGAAGGAGAAGTGATAGAACCCATAGTATTTCATAGCGACGCAATTTCAGTGTGAATTCGTCAATGTGTGGGAGTGAGGGATGCAGTAAAGAAGGATAAGTGGATCTAGAAGGAGATACTCGTATCGCAAAAGGAAATCCTGTCGTTTCCATAGAAACGTTACTCGATTTAGATGGAAATGTCTTAGAACGCATAGTATTTCAAAGCGACGCCATATCGGTGTGAATTCGTCAATGTGTGGGAGTGAGGGATGCAGTAAAGAAGGATTAGTGGATCGAAAATGTGATTGTCGTATCCCAAAAGAAAATCCTGTCGATTCCAAAGAAACGTTACTCGATTTAGGAGGATATGTCTTAGAACACATAGTATTTCATAGCGACGCAATTTCCGTGTGAATTCGTCAATGTGTGGGAGTGAGGGATGCAGTAAAGAAGGATTAGTGGATCGGAAATATGATTGTCGTATCCCAAAAGAAAATCCTGTCGTTTCCACAGAAAAGTTACTCGATTTAGAAGGAAATGTCTTAGAACACATAGAATTTCATAGCGACGCAATTTCCGTGTGAATTCGTCAATGTGTGGGAGTGAGGGATGCAGTAAAGAAGGACTAGTGGATCGGAAATGTGATTGTGGTATCGCAAAAGAAAATCCTGTGATTTCCATAGAAATGTTACTCGATTTAGAAGGAAATGTCTTAGAACCCATAGCATTTCATAGCGACGCAATTTCCGTGTGAATTCGTCAATGTGTGGGAGTGAGGGATGCAGTAAAGAAGGATAAGTGGATCGAGAAGGAGATACTCGTATCGCAAAAGGAAATCCTGTCGTTTCCATAGAAACGTTACTCGATTTAGATGGAAATGTCTTAGAACACATAGTATTTCAACGCGACGCAATATCCGTGTGAATTCGCCAACGTGTGGGAGTGAGGGCTGCAGTGAATAAGGATTAGTGGATCGGAAATGTGATTGTCGTATCCCAAAAGAAAATCCTGTCGTTTCCATAGAAACGTTACTGGATTTAGAAGGAAATGTCTTAGAACACATAGTATTTCATAGCGACGCAATTTCCGTGTGAATTCGTCAATGAGTGGGAGTGAGGGATGCAGTAAAGAAGGATTAGTGGATCGGAAATGTCATTGTCGTATCCCAAAAGAAAATCCTGTCGTCTCCATAGAAACGTTACTGATTTAGAAGGAAATGTCTTAGAACACATAGTATTTCATAGCGACGCAATTTCCGTGTGAATTCGTCAATGAGTGGGAGTGAGGGATGCAGTAAAGAAGGATTAGTGGTTCGGAAATGAGATTGTCGTATCCCAAAAGAAAATCCTGTCGTTTCCATAGAAACGTTACTCGATTTAGAAGGAAATGTCTTAGAACACATAGTATTTCATAGCGACGCAATTTCCGTGTGAATTCGTCAATGTGTGGGAGTGAGGGATGCAGTAAAGAAGGATTAGTGGATCGGAAATGAGATTGTCGTATTCCAAAAGAAAATCCTGTCGTTTCCATAGAAACGTTACTCGATTTAGAAGGAAATGTCTCGGAACACATAGTATTTCATAGCGACGCAATTTCCGTGTGAAATCGTCAATGTGTGGGAGAGAGGGATGCAGTAAAGAAGGATTAGTGGATCAGAAGTGAGATTGTCGTATCCCAAAACGAAATCCTGTCGTTTCCATAGAAACGTTACTCGATTTAGAAGGAGAAGTCATAGAACCCATAGTATTTCATAGCGACGCAATTTCCGTGTGAATTCGTCAATGTGTGGGAGTGAGGGATGCAGTAAAAAAGGATTAGTGGATCGGAAATGAGATTGTCGTATCCCAAACGAAAATCCTGCCGTTTCCATCGAAACGTTACTCGATTTAGAAGGAAATGTCTTAGATCACATAGTATTTCATTGCGGCGCAATTGCTTTGTTAATTCGTCAATGTGTGGGAGTGAGGGATGCAGTAAAGAAGGATTAGTGGATAGGAAATGTGATTGTCGTATCCCAAAAAAAATCCTGTCGTTTCCATAGAAACGTTACTCGATTTAGAAGGAAATGTCTTAGAACACATAGTATTTCATAGCGACGCAATTTCCGTGTTAATTCGTCAATGTGTGGGAGTGAGGGATGCAGTAAAGAAGGATTAGTGGATCGGAAATGAGATTGTCGTATCCCAAAAGAATATCCTGTCGTTTCCATAGAAACGTTACTCGATTTAGAAGGAGAAGTCATTGAACCCATAGTATTTCATAGCGACGCAATTTCCGTGTTAATTCGTCAGTGTGTGGGAGTGAGGGATGCAGTAAAGAAGGATTAGTGGATCGGAAATGTGATTGTCGTATCCCAAAAGAAAATCCTGTCGTTTCCATAGAAACGTTACTCGATTTAGAAGGAGAAGTCGTAGATCCCATTGTAGTTCATAGCGACGCAATTTCCGTGTGAATTCGTCAATGTGTGGGAGTGAGGGATGCAGTAAAGTAGGATTAGTGGATCGGAAATGAGATTTTCGTATCCCAAAAGAAAATCCTGTCGTTTCCATAGAAACGTTACTCGATTTAGAAGGAGAAGTCATAGAACACATAGTATTTCATAGCGACGCAATTTCCGTGTGAATTCGTCAATGTGTGGGAGTGAGGGATGCAGTAAAGAAGGATTAGTGGATCGGAAATGTGATTGTCGTATCCCAAAAGAAAATACTCTCGCTTCCATAGAAACGTTACTCGATTTAGAAGGAAATGTCATAGAACCCATAGTATTTCATTGCGACGCAATTCCTGTGTTAATTCGTCAATGTGTGGGAGTGAGGGATGCAGTAAAGAAGGATTAGTGGATCGGAAATGAGATTTTCGTATCCCAAAAGAAAATCCTGTCGTTTCCATAGAAACGTCACTCGATTTAGAAGGAGAAGTCATAGAACCCATAGTATTTCATAGCGACGCAATTTCCGTGTGAATTCGTCAATGTGTGGGAGTGAGACTTGCAGTAAAGAAGGATTAGTGGATCGGAAATGAGATTGTCGTATCCCAAAAGAAAATCCTGTCGTTTCCATAGAAACGTTCCTCGATTTTGAAGGAGAAGTCATAGAACCCATAGTATTTCATAGCGACGCAATTTCAATGTGAATTAGTCAATGCGTGGGAGTGAGGGATGCAGTAAAGAAGGATTAGTGGATCGGAAATGTCATTGTCGTATCCCAAAAGAAAATCCTGTCGTCTCCATAGAAACGTTACTCGATTTAGAAGGAAATGTCTTAGAACACATAGTATTTCATAGCGACGCAATTTCCGTGTGAATTCGTCAATGAGTGGGAGTGAGGGATGCAGTAGAGAAGGATTAGTGGATCGGAAATGAGAATGTCGTATCCCAAAAGAATATCCTGTCGTTTCCATAGAAACGTAAATCGATTTAGAAGGAAATGTCTTAGAACCCATAGTATTTCATAGCGACGCAACTTCCGTGTTAATTCGTCAATGTGTGGGAGTAAGGGATGCAGTAAAGGAGGATTAGTGAATCGGAAATGAGATTGTCGTATCCCAAAAGAATATCCTGTCGTTTCCATAGAAACTTTACTCGATTTAGAAGGAGAAGTCGTAGAACCCATAGTATTTCATAGCGACGTAATTTCCGTGTGAATTCGTCAATGTGTGGGAGTGAGGGATGCAGTAAAGAAGGATTAGTGGATCGGAAATGTGATTGTCGTATCCCAAAAGAAAATCCTGTTGTTTCCATAGAAACGTTACTCGATTTAGAAGGAAATGTCTTAGAACTCATAGTATTCCATAGCGACGCAATTTCAGTGTGAATTCGTCAATGCGTGGGAGTGAGGGATGCAGTAAAGAAGGATTAGTGGATCGGAAATGTCATTGTCGTATCCCAAAAGAAAATCCTGTCGTCTCCATAGGAACGTTACTCGATTTAGAAGGAAATGTCTTAGATCACATAGTATTTCATAGCGACGCAATTTCCGTGTGAATTCGTCAATGAGTGGGAGTGAGGGATGCACTAAAGGAGGATTAGTGAATCGGAAATGAGATTGTCGTATCCCAAAAGAAAATCCTGTCGTTTCCATAGAAACGTTACTCGATTTAGAAGGAAATGTCTTAGAACACATAGTTTTTCATAGCGACGCAATTTCCGTGTGAATTCGTCAATGTGTGGGAGTGAGGGATGCAGTAAAGCAGGATTAGTGGATCGGAAATGAGATTGTCGTATCCCAAAAGAAAATCCTGTCGTTTCCATAGAAACGTTACTCGATTTAGAAGGAAATGTCTCGGAACACATAGTATTTCATAGCGACGCAATTTCCATGTGTAATCGTCAATGTGTGGGAGTGAGGGACGCAGTAAAGAAGGATTAGTGGATCAGAAATGAGATTGTCGTATCCCGAAAGAAAATCCTGTCGTTTCCATAGAAACGTTACTCGATTTAGAAGGAGAAGTCATAGAACCCATAGTATTTCATAGCGACGCAATTTCCGTGTGAATTCGTCAATGTGTGGGAGTGAGGGATGCAGTGAAAAAGGATTAGTGGATCGGAAATGAGATTGTCGTATCCCAAAAGAAAATCCTGTCGTTTCCATCGAAACGTTACTCGATTTAGAAGGAAATGTCTTAGAACACATAGAATTTCATTGCGGCGCAATTGCTTTGTTAATTCGTCAATGTGCGGGAGTGAGGGATGCAGTAAAGAAGGATTAGTGGATCGGAAATGTGATTGTCGTATCCCAAAAGAAAATCCTGTCGTTTCCATAGAAACGTTACTCGATTTAGAAGGAAATGTCTTAGAACCCATAGTATTTCATAGCGACGCAATTTCCGTGTTAATTCGTCAATGTGTGGGAGTGAGGGATGCAGTAAAGGAGGATTAGTGGATCGGAAATGAGATTGTCGTATCCCAAAAGAATATCCTGTCGTTTCCATAGAAACGTTACTCGATTTAGAAGCAGAAGTCATAGAACCCATAGTATTCCATAGCGACGCAATTTCCGTGTGAATTCGTCAATGTGTGGGAGTGAGGGATGCAGTAAAGAAGGATTAGTGGATCGGAAATGTGATTGTCGTATCCCAAAAGAAAATCCTGTCGCTTCCATAGAAACGTTACTCGATTTAGAAGGAAATGTCTTAGAACACATAGAATTTCATAGCGGCGCAATTTCCGTGTGAATTCGTCAATGAGTGGGAGTGAGGGATGCAGTAAAGAAGGATTAGAGGATCGGAAATGTGTCTGTCGTATCCCAAAAGAAAATCCTGACGTTTCCATAGAAACGTTACTCGATTTAGAAGCAGAAGTCATAGAACCCATAGTATTTCATAGCGACGCAATTTCCGTGTGAATTGGTCGACGAGTGGGAGTGAGGGATGCAGTAAAGAGTGATTAGTGGATCGGAAATGAGATTGTCGTATCCCAAAAGATAATCCTGTCGTTTCCATAGAAACGTTACTCGATTTAGAAGGAAATGTCTTAGAACACATGGTATTTCATAGCGACGCAATTTCCGTGTAAATTCGTCAATGTGTGGGAGTGAGGGATGCAGTAAAGAAGGATTAGTGGGTCGGAAATGAGTTTGTCGTATCCCAAAAGAAAATCCTGTCGTTTCCATAGAAACGTTACTCGATTTAGAAGGAAATGTCATAGAACCCATAGTATTTCATTGTGACGCAATACTGTGTTAATTCGTCAATGTGTGGGAGTGAGGGATGCAGTAAATAAGGATTACTGGATCGGAAATGAGATTTTCGTATCCCAAAAAGAAAATCCTGTCGTTTCCATAGAAACGTCACTCGATTTAGAAGGAGTAGTCGTAGATCCCATAGTATTTCATAGCGACGCAATTTCCGTGTGAATTCGTCAATGTGTGGGAGTTAGGGATGCAGTAAAGAAGGATTAGTGGCTCGGAAATGAGATTTTCGTATTCCAAAAGAAAATCCTGTCGTTTCCATAGAAACGTTACTCGATTTAGAAGGAGAAGTCAAAGAACACATAGTATTTCATAGCGACGCAATTTCCGTGTGAATTCGTCAATGTGTGGGAGTGAGGGATGCAGTAAAGAAGGATTAGTGGATCGGAAATAAGATTGTCGCATCCCAAAAGAAAATCCAGTCGTTTCCATAGAAACGTTACTCGATTTAGAAGGAAATGTCTTAGAACACATAGTATTTCAAGGCGACGCAATTTCCGTGTGAATTCGTCAATGTGTGGGAGTGAGGGATGCAGTAAAGAAGGATTAGTGGATCGGAAATGTGATTGTCGTGTCCCAAATGAAAATCCTGTCGTTTCCATAGAAACGTTACTCGATTTAGAAGGAAATGTCTTAGAACACATAGTATTTCATAGCGACGCAACTTCCGTGTGAATTCGTCAATGAGTGGGAGTGAGGGATGCAGTAAAGAAGGATTAGAGGATCGGAAATGAGATTGTCGTATCCCAAAAGAAAATCCTGTCGTTTCCATAGAAACGTCACTCGATTTAGAAGGAAATGTCTGAGAACACATACTATTTCATAGCGAAGCAATTCACGTGTGAATTCGTCAATGTGTGGGAGTGAGGGATGCAGTAAAGAAGGATTAGTGGATCGGAAATGTGATTGTCGTATCCCAAAATAAAATCCTGTCGTTTCCATAGAAACGTTACTCGATTTAGAAGGAAAAGTCTTAGAACACATAGTATTTCAAGGCGACGCAATTTCCGTGTGAATTCGTCAATGTGTGGGTGTGAGGGATGCAGTAAAGAAGGATTAGTGGATCGGAAATGTGATTGTCGTATCACAAAAGAAAATCCTGTCGTTTCCATAGAAACGTTAATCGATTTAGAAGGAGAAGTCATAGAACCCATAGTATTTCATAGCGACGCAATTTCAGTGTGAATTCGTCAATGTGTGGGAGTGAGGGATGCAGTAAAGAAGGATTAGTGGAACGGAAATGTGATTGTCGTATCCCAAAAGAAAATCCTGTCGTTTCCATAGAAAAGTTACTCGATTTAGAAGGAAATGTCTTAGAACACATAGTATTTCATAGCGACGCAATTTCCGTGTGAATTCGTCAATGTGTGGGAGTGAGGGATGCAGTAAAGAAGGATTAGTGGATCGGAAATGTGATTGTCGTAACCCAAAATAAAATCCTGTCGTTTCCATAGAAACGTTACTCGATTTAGAAGGAAAAGTCTTAGAACACATAGTATTTCAAGGCGACGCAATTTCCGTGTGAATTCGTCAATGTGTGGGTGTGAGGGATGCAGTAAAGAAGGATTAGTGGATCGGAAATGTGATTGTCGTATCCCAAAAGAAAATCCTGTCGTTTCCATAGAAACGTTAATCGATTTAGAAGGAGAAGTCATAGAACCCATAGTATTTCATAGCGACGCAATTTCAGTGTGAATTCGTCAATGTGTGGGAGTGAGGGATGCAGTAAAGAAGGATTAGTGGAACGGAAATGTGATTGTCGTATCCCAAAAGAAAATCCTGTCGTTTCCATAGAAAAGTTACTCGATTTAGAAGGAAATGTCTTAGAACACATAGTATTTCATAGCGACGCAATTTCCGTGTGAATTCGTCAATGTGTGGGAATGAGGGATGCGGTAAAGAAGGATTAGTGGATTGGAAATGTGATTGTCGTATCGAAAAAGAAAATCCTGTCATTTCCATAGAAATGTTACTCGATTTAGGAGGAAATGTCTTAGAACCCATAGTATTTCATAGCGACGCAATTTCCGTGTGAATTCGTCAATGAGTGGGAGTGAGGGATGCAGTAAAGAAGGATTATTGGATCGGAAATGAGATTGTCGTATCCCAAAAGAAAATCCTGTCGTTTCCATAGAAACGTTACTCGATGTAGAAGGAAATGTCTCAGAACACATAGTATTTCATAGCGACGCAATTTCCGTGTGAATTCGTCAATGTGTGGGAGTGAGGGATGCAGTAAACAAGGATAAGTGGATCGAGAAGGAGATACTCGTATCGCAAAGGAAATCCTGTCGTTTCCATAGAAACGTTACTCGATTAAGATGGAAATATCTTAGAACACATAGTATTTCAAGGCGACGCAATATCCGTGTGAATTCGCCAATGTGTGGGAGTGAGGGATTCAGTGAAGAAGGATTAGTGGATCGGAAATGTGATTGTCGTATCCCAAAAGAAAATCCTGTCGTTTCCATAGAAACGTTACTCGATTTAGAAGGAAATGCCTTAGAAAACATAGTTTTTCATAGCGACGCAATTTCCGTGTGAATTCGTCAGTGAGTGGGAGTGAGGGATGCAGTAAAGAAGGATTAGTGGATCGGATATGAGATTGTCGTATCCCAAAAGAAAATCCTGTCGTTTCCATAGAAGCGTTACTCGATTTAGGAGGAAATGTCTTAGAACACATAGTATTTCATAGCGACGCAATTTCCGTGTGAATTCGTCAATGTGTGGGAGTGAGGTATGCAGTAAAGAAGGATTAGTGGATCGGAAATGTGATTGTCGTATCCCAAAAGAAAATCCTGTCGTTTCCATAGAAAAGTTACTCGATTTAGAAGGAAATGTCTTAGAACACATAATATTTCATAGCGACGCAATTTCCGTGTGAATTTGTCAATGTGTGGGAGTGAGGGATGCAGTAAAGAAGGATTAGTTAATCGGAAATGTGATTGTCGTGTCCCAAATGAAAATCCTGTCGTTTCCATACAAATGTTACTCGATTTAGAAGGACATGTCTTAGAACCCATAGTATTTCATAACGACGCAATTTCCGTGAGAATTCGTCAATGAGTGGGAGTGAGGGATGCAGTAAAGAAGGATTAGTGGATCGGAAATGAGGTTGTCGTATCCCAAAAAAAATCCTGTCGTTTCCATAGAAACGTTACTTGATTTAGAAGGAAATGCCGTAGAACACATAGTTTTTCATAGCGACGCAATTTCCGTGTGAATTCGTCAGTGAGTGGGAATGAGGGATGCAGTAAAGAAGGATTAGTGGATCGGATATGAGATTGTCGTATCCCAAAAGAAAATCCTGTCGTTTCCATAGAAGCGTTACTCGATTTAGGAGGAAATGCCTTAGAACACATAGTATTTCATAGCGACGCAATTTCCGTGTGAATTCGTCAATGTGTGGGAGTGAGGGATGCAGTGAAGAAGGATTAGTGGATCGGAAATGTGATTGTCGTATCCCAAAAGAAAATCCTGTCGCTTCCATAGAAACGTTACTCGATTTAGAAGGAAATGTCATAGAACCCATAGTATTTCATTGCGACGCAATTGCTGTGTTAATTCGTCAATGTCTGGGAGTGAGGGATGCAGTAAAGAAGGATTAGTGGCTCGGAAATTAGATTTTCGTATCCCAAAAGAAAATCCTGTCGTTTCCATAGAAACGTCACTCGATTTAGAAAGAGAAGTCATAGAACCCATAGTATTTCATAGCGACGCAATTTCCGTGTGAATTCGTCAATGTGTGGGAGTTAGGGATGCAGTAAAGAAGGATTAGTGGATCGGAAATGTGATTGTCGTATCCCAAAAGAAAATCCTGTCGTTTCCATAGAGGGAAATGTCTTAGAACACATAGTATTTCATAGCGACGCAATTTCCGTGTGAATTCGTCAATGAGTGGGAGTGAGGCATGCAGTAAAGAAGGATTAGTGGATCGGAAATAAGATTGTCGTATCCCAAAAGAAAATCCTGTCGTTTCCATAGACTTAGAAGTAAATGTCTTAGAACACATAGTATTTCATAGCGACGCAATTTCCGTGTGAATTCGTCAATGTGTGATAGTGAGGGATGCAGTAAAGAAGGATTAGTGGATCGGAAATGAGATTGTCGTATCCCAAAAGAAAATCCTGTCGTTTCCATAGAAACGTTACTCGATTTAGAAGGAGAAGTCATACAACACATAGTATTTCATAGCGACGCAATTTCCGTGTGAATTCGTCAATGTGTGGGAGTGAGGGATGCAGTAAAGAAGCATTAGTGGATCAGAAATGAGATTGTCGTATCCCAAAAGAAAATCCTGTCGTTTCCATAGAAACGTTACTCGATTTAGAAGGAGAAGTCATAGAACACATAGTATTTCAAAGCGACGCAATTTCCGTGTGAATTCGTCAATGTGTGGGAGTGAGGGATGCAGTAAAAAAGGATTAGTGGATCGGAAATGAGATTGTCGTATCCCAAAAGAAAATCCTGTCGTTTCCATCGAAACGTTACTCGATTTAGAAGGCAATGTCTTAGAACACATAGTATTTCATTGCGGCGCAATTGCTTTGTTAATTCGTCAATGTGTGGGAGTGAGGGATGCAGTAAAAAAGGATTAGTGGATCGGAAATGAGATTGTCGTATCCCAAAAGAAAATCCTGTCGTTTTCGTCGAAACGTTACTCGATTTAGAAGGCAATGTCTTAGATTACATAGTATTTCATTGCGGCGCAATTGCTTTGTTAATTCGTCAATGTGTGGGAGTGAGGGATGCAGCAAAGAAGGATTAGTGGATCGGAAATGTGATTGTCGTATCCCAAAAGAAAATCCTGTCGTTTCCATAGAAACGTTGCTCGATTTAGAAGGAAATGTCTTAGAATCCATAGTATTTCATAGTGACGCAATATCCGTGTTAATTCGTCAATGTGTGGGAGTGAGGGATGCAGTAAAGGAGGATTAGTGGATCGGAAGTGAAATTGTCGTATCCCAAAAGAATATCCTGTCGTTTAAATAGAAACGTTACTCGATTTAGAAGGAGAAGTCATAGAACCCGTAGTATTTCATAGCGGCGCAATTTTCGTGTGAATTCGTCAATGTGTGGGAGTGAGGGATGCAGTAAAGAAGGATTAGTGGATCGGAAATGTGATTGTCGTATCCCAAAAGAAAATCCTGTGGTTTCCATAGAAACGTTACTCGATTTAGAAGGAAATGTCTTAGAACTCATAGTATTTCATAGCGACGCAATTTCCGTGTGAATTCGACATTGTGTGGGAGTGAGGGATGCAGTAAAGAAGGATTAGTGGATCGGAAATGTGATTGTCGTATCCCAAAAGAATATCCGGTCGTTTCCATAGGAACGTTACTCGATTTAGAAGGAAATGTCTTAGAACAGATAGTATTTCATAGCGACGCAATTTCCGTGTGAATTCGTCAATGCGTGGGGGTGAGGGATGCAGTAAAGAAGAATTAGTGGATCGGAAATGTCATTGTCGTATCCCAAAAGAAAATCCTGCCGTCTCCATAGAAACGTTGCTCGATTTAGAAGGAAATGTCTTAGAACACATAGTATTTCATAGCGACGCAATTTCCGTGTGAATTCGTCAATGAGTGGGAGTGAGGGATGCTGTAAAGAAGGATTAGTGGATCGGAAATGAGATTGTCGTATCCCAAAAGAAAATCCTGTCGTTTCCATAGAAACGTTACTCGATATAGAAGGAAATGTCTTAGAACACATAGTATTTCATAGCGACGCAATTTCCGTGTGAATTCGTCAATGAGTGGGAGTGAGGGATGCAGTAAAGAAGGATTAGTGGATCGGAAATAAGATTGTCGTATCCCAAAAGAAAATCCTGTCGTTTCCATAGTTACGTTACTCGATTTAGAAGGAAATATCTTTGAACACATAGTATTTCATAGCGACGCAATTTCCGTGTGAATTCATCAATGTGTGGGAGTGAGGGATGCAGTAAAAAAGGATTAATGGATAGGAAATGAGATTGTCGTATCCCAAAAGAAAATCCTGTCGTTTCCATCCAAACGTTACTCGATTTAGAAGGAAATGTCCTAGAACACATAGTATTTCATTGCGACGCAATTGCTGTGTTAATTCGTCAATGTGTGGGAGTGAGGGATGCAGTAAAGAATAATTAGTGGATCGGAAATGTGATTGTCGTATCCCAAAAGAAAATCTGTCGTTTCCATAGCAACGTTACTCGATTTAGAAGGAAATGTCTTAGAACCCATAGTATTTCATAGCGACGCAATTTCCGTGTTAATTCGTCAATGTGTGGGAGTGAGGGATGCAGTAAAGGAGGATTAGTGGATCGGAAATGAGATTGTCGTGTCCCAAAAGAATATCCTGTCGTTTCCATAGAAACGTTACTCGATTTAGAATGAAATGTCTTAGAACACATAGTATTTCATAGCGACGCAATTTCCGTGTGAATTCGTCAATGTGTGGGAGTGAGGGATGCAGTAAAGAAGGATTAGTGGATCGGAAATGAGATTGTCGTATCCCAAAAGAAAATCCTGTCGTTTTCATAGAAACGTTACTCAATTTAGAAGGAGAAGTCATAGAACCCATAGTATTTCATAGCGACGCAATTCCCGTGTTAATTCGTCAATGTGTGGGAGTGAGGGATGCAGTAAAGGAGGATTAGTGGATCGGAAATGAGATTGTCGTATCCCAAAAGAAAATCCTTTCTTTTGCATCGAAACGTTACTCGATTTAGAAGGAAATGTCTTAGAACCCGTAGTATTTCATAGCGACGCAATTTCCGTGTGAATTCGTCAATGAGTGGGAGTGAGAGATCCAGTAAAGAAGGATTAGTGGATCGGAAATGTGATTGTCGTATCCCAAAAGAAAATCCTGTCGTTTCCATAGAGACGTTATTCGATTAAGAAGGAAATGCCTTAGAACACATAGTATTTCATAGCGACGCAATTTCCGTGTGAATTCGTCAATGAGTGGGAGTGATGGATGCAGTAAAGAAGGATTAGTGGATCGGAAATGAGATTGTCGTATCCCAAAAGAAAATCCTGTCGTTTCCATAGAAACGTTACTCGATTTAGATGGAGAAGTCATAGAACCCATAGTATTTCATAGCGACGCAATTTCCTAGTGAATTCGTCAATGAGTGGGAGTGAGGGATGCAGTAAAGAAGGATTAGTGGATCGGAAATGTGATTGTCGTATCCCAAAAGAATATCCTGTCGTTTCCATAGAAATGTTACTCGATTCAGAAGGAAATGTTTTAGAACACATAGAATTTCATAGCGGCGCAATTTCCGTGTGAATTCGTCAATGAGTGGGAGTGAGGGATGCAGTAAAGAAGGATTAGAGGATCGGAAATGTGACTGTCGTATCCCAAAAGAAAATCCTGTCGTTTCCATAGAAACGTTACTCGATTTAGAAGGAAAAGTCTTAGAACACATAGTATTTCATAGCGACGCAATTTCCGTGTGAATTCGTAAATGAGTGGGATAGAGGGATGCAGTAAAGAAGGATTAGTGGATCGGAAATGAGATTGTCGTATCCCAAAAGAAAATCCTGTCGTTTTCATCGAAACGTTACTCGATTTAGAAGGAAATGTCTTAGAACACATAGGATTTCATTGCGACGCAATTGCTGTGTTAATTCGTCAATGTGTGGGAGTGAGGGAGGCAGTAAGGAAGGATTGCTGGATCGGAAATGTGATTGTCGTATCCCAAAAGACAATCCTGTCGTTTCCATAGAAACGTTACTCGATTTAGAAGGAAATGTCTTAGAACCCATAGTATTTCATAGCGACGCAATTTCCGTGTGAATTCGTCAATGTGTGGGAGTGAGGGATGCAGTAAAGAAGGATTAGTGGATCGGAAATGTGATTGTCGTATCCCAAAAGAATATCCTGTCGTTTCCATAGAAATGTTACTCGATTTAGAAGGAAATGTTTTAGAACACATAGAATTTCATAGCGGCGCAATTTCCGTGTGAATTCGTCAATGAGTGGGAGTGAGGGATGCAGTAAAGAAGGATTAGAGGATCGGAAATGTGACTGTCGTATCCCAAAAGAAAATCCTGTCGTTTCCATAGAAACGTTACTCGATTTAGAAGGAGAAGGCATAGAACCCATAGTATTTCATAGCGACGCAATTGCTGTGTTAATTCGTCAATGTAGGGGAGTGAGGGATGCAGTAAAGACGGATTAGTGGATCGGAAATGTGATTGTCGTATCCCACAAGAAAATCTGTCGTTTCCATAGAAACGTTACTCGATTTAGAAGGAAATGTCTTACAACACATAGTATTTCATAGCGACGCAATTTCCGTGTTAATTCGTCAATGTGTGGGAGTGAGGGATGCAGTAAAGGAGGATTAGTGGATCGGAAATGAGATTGTCGTATCCCAAAAGAATATCCTGTCGCTTCCATAGAAACGTTACTCGATTTAGAATGAAATGTCTTAGAACACATAGTATTTTATAGCGACGCAATTTCCGTGTGAATTCGTCAATGTGTGGGAGTGAGGGATGCAGTAAAGAAGGATTAGTGGATCGGAAATGAGATTGTCGTATCCCAAAAGAAAATCCTGTCGTTTTCATAGAAGCGTTACTCGATTTAGAAAGAGAAGTCATAGAACCCATAGTATTTCATAGCGACGCAATTCCCGTGTTAATTCGTCAATGTGTGGGAGTGAGGGATGCAGTAAAGAAGGATTAGTGGATCGGAAATGAGATTGTCGTATCCCAAAAGAAAATCCTTTCTTTTGCATCGAAACGTTACTCGATTTAGAAGGAAATGTCATAGAACCCATAGTATTTCATAGCGACGCAATTTCCGTGTGAATTCGTCAATGAGTGGGAGTGAGAGATCCAGTAAAGAAGGATTAGTGGATCGGAAATGTGATTGTCGTATCCCAAAAGAAAATCCTGTCGTTTCCATAGAGACGTTACTCGATTTAGAAGGAAATGCCTTAGAACACATAGTATTTCATAGCGACGCAATTTCCGTGTGAATTCGTCTATGAGTGGGAGTGAGGGATGCAGCAAAGAAGGATTAGTGGATCGAAAATGAGATTGTCGTATCCCAAAAGAAAATCCTGTCGTTTCCATAGAAACGTTACTCGATTTAGAAGGAGAAGTCATAGAACCCATAGTATTTCATAGCGACGCAATTTCCTAGTGAATTCGTCAATGAGTGGGAGTGAGGGATGCAGTAAAGAAGGATTAGTGGATCGGAAATGTGATTGTCGTATCCCAAAAGAAAATCCTGTCGTTTCCATAGAGACGTTACTCGATTTAGAAGGAAATGCTTAGAACACATAGTATTTCATAGCGACGCAATTTCCGTGTGAATTCGTCAATGTGTTGGAGTGAGGGATAAAGTAAAGAAGGATTAGTGGATTGGAAATGAGATTTTCGTATCCCAAAAGAAAATCCTGTCGTTTCCATAGAAACGTCACTCGATTTAGAAGGAGGAGTCATAGAACCCATAGTATTTCATAGCGACGCAATTTCCGTGTGAATTCGTCAATGTGTGGGAGTGAGGGATGCAGTAAAGAGGGATTAGTGAATCGGAAATGTGATTGTCGTATCCCAAAAGAATATCCTGTCGTTTCCATAGAAATGTTACTCGATTTAGAAGGAAATGTTTTAGAACACATAGAATTTCATAGCGGCGCAATTTCCGTGTGAATTCATCAGTGAGTGGGAGTGAGGGATGCAGTAAAGAAGGATTAGAGGATCGGAAATGTGATTGTCGTATCCCAAAAGAAAATCCTGTCGTTTCCATAGGAACGTTACTCGATTTAGAAGGAAAAGTCTTAGAACACATAGTATTTCATAGCGACGCAATTTCCGTGTGAATTCGTCAATGAGTGGGATAGAGGGCTGCAGTAAAGAAGGATTAGTGGATCGGAAATGAGATTGTCGTATCCAAAAAGAAAATCCTGTCGTTTTCATCGAAACGTTACTCGATTTAGAAGGAAATGTCTTAGAACACATAGGATTTCATTGCGACGCAATTGCTGTGTTAATTCGTCGATGTGTGGGAGTGAGGGATGCAGTAAGGAAGGATTGGTGGATCGGAAATGTGATTGTCGTATCCCAAAAGAAAATCCTGTCGTTTCCATAGAAACGTTACTCGATTTAGAAGGAAATGTCTTAGAACCCATAGTATTTCATAGCGACGCAAATTCCGTGTTAATTCGTCAATGTGTGGGAGTGAGGGATGCAGTAAAGGAGGATTAGTGGATCGGAAATGAGATTGTCGTATCCCAAAAGAATATCCTGTCGTTTCCATAGAAACGTTACTCGATTTAAAAGGAAATGTCTTAGAACACATAGTATTTCATAGCGACGCAATTTCCGTGTGAGTTCGTCAATGTGTGGGAGTGAGGGATGCAGTAAAGAAGGATTAGTGGATCGGAAATGAGATTCTCGTATCCCAAAAGAAAATCCTGTCGTTTTCACAGAAACGTTGCTCGATTTAGAAGGAGAAGTCATAGAACCCATAGTATTTCATAGCGACGCTATTCCTGTGTTAATTCGTCAATGTGTGGGAGTGAGGGATGCAGCAAAGAAGGATTAGTGGATCGGAAATGTCATTGTCGTATCCCAAAAGAAAATCCTGTCGTTTCCATAGAAACGTTACTCGATTTAGAAGGAGAAGGCATAGAACCCATAGTATTTCATAGCGACGCAATTGCTGTGTTAATTCGTCAATGTAGGGGAGTGAGAGATGCAGTAAAGAAGGATTAGTGGATCGGAAATGTGATTGTCGTATCCCAAAAGAAAATCTGTCGTTTCCATAGAAACGTTACTCGATTTAGATGGAAATGTCTTAGAACCCATAGTATTTCATAGCGACGCAATTTCCGTGTTAATTCGTCAATGTGTGGGAGTGAGGGATGCAGTAATGGAGGATTAGTGGATCGGAAATGAGATTGTCGTATCCCAAAAGAATATCCTGTCGTTTCCATAGAAACGTTACTCGATTTAGAAGGAAATGTCTTAGAACACATAGTATTTTATAGCGACGCAATTTCCGTGTGAATTCGTCAATGTGTGGGAGTGAGGGATGCAGTAAAGAAGTATTAGTGGATCGGAAATGAGATTGTCGTATCCCAAAAGAAAATCCTGTCGTTTCCATAGAAACGTTACTCGATTTAGAAGGAAATGTCATAGAACCCATAGTATTTCATTGCGACGCAATTGCTGTGTTAATTCGTCAATGTGTGGGAGTGAGGGATGCAGTAAAGAAGGATTAGTGGATCGGAAATGAGATTTTCGTATCCCAAAAGAAAATCCTGTCGTTTCCATAGAAACGTCACTCGATTTAGAAGGAGAAGTCATAGAACCCATAGTATTTCATAGCGACGCAATTTCCGTGTGAATTCGTCAATGTGTGGGAGTGAGGGTTGCAGTAAAGAAGGATTAGTGGATCGGAAATGTGATTGTCGTATCCCAAAAGAAAATCCTGTCGTTTCCATAGAAACGTTACTCGATTTAGAAGGAAATGTCTTAGAACTCATAGTATTTCATAGCGACGCATTTTCCGTGTGAATTCGTCAATGTGTGGGAGTGAGGGATGCAGTAAGGAAGGATTAGTGGATCGGAAACGTGATTGTCGTATCCCAAAAGAAAATCCTGTCGTTTCCGTAGAAACGTTACTCGATTTAGAAGGAAATGTCATAGAACCCATAGTATTTCATTGCGACGCAATTGCTGTGTTAATTCGTCAATGTGTGGGAGTGAGGGATGCAGTAAAGAAGGATTAGTGGATCGGAAATGAGATTGTCGTATCCCAAACGAAACTCCTGTCGTTTCCATAGAAACGTTACTCGATTTAGAAGGAAATGTCCTAGAACCCATAGTATTTCATTGCGACGCAATTGCTGTGTTATTTTGTCTATGTGAGGGAGTGAAGAATGCAGTAAAGAAGGATTAGTGGATCGGAAATGTCATTGTCGTATCCCAAAAGAAAATCCTGTCGTTTCCATAGAAACGTTACTCTATTTAGAAGGAGAAGGCATAGAACCCATAGTATTTCATAGCGACGCAATTTCCGTGTGAATTCGTCAATGAGTGGGAGTGAGAGATGCAGTAAAGAAGGATTAGTGGATCGGAAATGTGATTGTCGTGTCCCAAAAGAATATCCTGTCGTTTCCATAGAGACGTTACTCGATTTAGAAGGAAATGTCTTAGAACACATAGTATTTCGTAGCGACGCAATTTCCGTGTGAATTCGTCAATGAGTGTGAGTGAGGGATGCAGTAAAGAAGGATTAGTGGATCGGAAATGAGATTGTCGTATCCCAAAAGAAAATCCTGTCGTTTCCATAGAAACGTTACTCGATTTAGAAGGAGAAGTCATTGAACCCATAGTATTTCATAGCGACGCAATTTCCGTGTGAATTCGTCAATGTGTGGGAATGAG
Source organism: Schistocerca americana (assembly GCF_021461395.2). NCBI lineage: Eukaryota > Metazoa > Arthropoda > Insecta > Orthoptera > Acrididae > Schistocerca > Schistocerca americana. The sequence continues at coordinate 10,128,733 of NC_060123.1, forward strand.
GGATGCAGTAAAGAAGGATTAGTGGATCGGAAATGTGATTGTCGTATCCCAAAAGAAAATCCTGTCGTTTCCATAGAAACGTTACTCGATTTAGAAGGAAATGTCTTAGAACTCATAGTATTTCATAGCGACGCAATTTCCGTGTGAATTCGACATTGTGTGGGAGTGAGGGATGCAGTAAACAAGGATTGGTGGATCGGAAATGTGATTGTCGTATCCCAAAATAAATCCTGTAGTTTCCATAGAAACGTTACTCGATTTAGAAGGAAATGTTTTAGAACACATAGAATTTCATAGCGGCGCAATTTCCGTGTGAATTCGTCAATGTGTGGGAGTGAGGGATGTAGTAAAGAAGGATTAGTGGATCGGAAATGAGATTGTCGTATCCCAAACGAAAATCCTGTCGTTTCCATAGAAACGTTACTCGATTTAGAAGGAAATGTCCTAGAACCCATAGTATTTCATTGCGACGCAATTGCTGTGTTATTTCGTCTATGTGTGGGAGTGAGGGATGCAGTAAAGAAGGATTAGTGGATCGGAAATGTCATTGTCGTATCCCAAAAGAAAATCCTGTCGTTTCCATAGAAACGTTACTCGATTTAGAAGGAGAAGGGATAGAACCCATAGTATTTCATAGCGACGCAATTTCCGTGTGAATTCGTCAATGAGTGGGAGTGAGAGATGCAGTAAAGAAGGATTAGTGGATCGGAAATGTGATTGTCGTGTCCCAAAAGAATATCCTGTCGTTTCCATAGAGACGTTACTCGATTTACAAGGAAATGTCTTAGAACACATAGTATTTCGTAGCGACGCAATTTCCGTGTGAATTCGTCAATGAGTGGGTGTGAGGGATGCAGTAAAGAAGGATTAGTGGATCGGAAATGAGATTGTCGTATCCCAAAGAAAATCCTGTCGTTTCCATAGAAACGTTACTCGATTTAGAAGGAGAAGTCATTGAACCTATAGTATTTCATAGCGACGCAATTTCCTAGTGAATTCGTCAATGAGTGGGAGTGAGGGATGCAGTAAAGAAGGATTAGTGGATCGGAAATGAGATTGTCGTATCCCAAAAGAAAATCCTGTCGTTTCCATAGGAACGTTACTCGATTTAGAAGGAAATGTCTTAGAACACATAGTATTTCATAGCGACGCAATTTCCGTGTGAATTCGTCAATGTGTGGGAGCGAAGGATGCAGTAAAGAAGGATTACTGGATCGGAAATGTGATTGTCGTATCCCAAAAAAAAATCCTGTCGTTTCCATAGAAACGTTACTCGATTTAGAAGGAAATGTCTTAGAACACATAGTATTTCATAGCGACGCAATTTCCGTGTGAATAAGTCGATGTGTGGGAGTGAGGGATGCAGTAAAGAAGGATTAGCGGATCGGAAATGAGATTGTCGTATCCCAAAAGAAAATCCTGTCGTTTCCATAGAAACGCTACTCGATTTAGAAGGAAATGTCTCGGAACACATAGTATTTCATAGCGACGCAATATCCGTGTGAAATCGTCAATGTGTGGGAGTGAGGGATGCAGTAAAGAAGGATTAGTGGATCAGAAATGAGATTGTCGTATCCCAAAAGAATATCCTGTCGTTTCCATAGAAACGTTACTCGATTTAGAAGGAGAAGTCATAGAACCCATAGTATTTCATAGCGACGCAATTTCCGTGTGAATTCGTCAATGTGTGGGAGTGAGGGATGCAGTAAAGAAGGATTAGTGGATCGGAAATGTGATTGTCGTATCCCAAAAAAAAATCCTGTCGTTTCCATAGAAACGTTACTCGATTTAGAAGGAAATGTCTTAGAACACATAGTATTTCATAGCGACGCAATTTCCGTGTGAATAAGTCAATGTGTGGGAGTGAGGGATGCAGTAAAGAAGTATTAGTGGATCGGAAATGAGATTGTCGAAACCCAAAAGAAAATCCTGTCGTTTCCATAGAAACGTTACTCGATTTAGAAGGAAATGTCATAGAACCCATAGTATTTCATTGCGACGCAATTGCTGTGTTAATTCGTCAATGTGTGGGAGTGAGGGATGCAGTAAAGAAGGATTAGTTGATCGGAAATGAGATTTTCGTATCCCAAAAGAAAATCCTGTCGTTTCCATAGACACGTCACTCGATTTAGAAGGAGAAGTCATAAAACCCATAGTATTTCATAGCGACGCAATTTCCGTGTGAATTCGTCAATGTGTGGGAGTGAGGGATGCAGTAAAGAAGGATTAGTGGATCGGAAATGTGATTGTCGTATCCCAAAAGAAAATCCTGTCGTTTCCATCGAAACGTTACTCGATGTAGAAGGAAATGTCTTAGAACACATAGAATTTCATAGCGGCGCAATTTCCGTGTGAATTCGTCAATGAGTGGGAGTGAGTTATGCAGTAAAGAAGGATTAGTGGATCGGAAATGAGATTGTCGTTTCCCAAAAGAAAATCCTGTCGTTTCCATAGAAACGTTACTCGATTTAGAAGGAGAAGTCATAGAACCCATAGTATTTCATAGCGACGCAATTTCCGTGTGATTTCGTCAATGCGTGGGATTGAGGGATGCAGTAAAGAAGGATTAGTGGATCGGAAATGACATTGTCGTATCCCAGAAGAAAATCTGTCGTCTCCATAGACACGTTACTCGATTTAGAAGGAAATGTCTTAGAACACAATGTATTTCATAGCGACGCAGTTTCCTTGTGCATTCGTCAATGAGTGGGAGTGGGGGATGCAGTAAGGAAGGATTAGTGGATCGGAAATGAGATTGTCGTATCCCAAAAGAAAATCCTGTCGTTTCCATAGATACGTTACTCGATTTAGAAGGAAATGTCTTAGAACACATAGTATTTCATAGCGACCAAATTTCCGTGTGAATTCGTCAATGTGTGGGAGTGAGGGATGCAGTAAAGAAGGATTAGTGGATCGGAAATGAGATTGTCGTGTCCCAAAAGAAAATCCTGTCGTTTCCGTAGAAACGTTACCCGATTTAGAGGGAAATGTCTTGGAACACATAGTATTTCATAGCGACGCAATTTCCGTGTGAATTCGTCAATGTGTGGGAGTGAGGGATGCAGTAAAGAAGGATTAGTGGATCGGAAATGAGATTGTCGTATCCCAAAAGAAAATCCTGTCTTTTGCATCGAAACGTTACTCGATTTAGAAGGAAATGTCTTAGAACACATAGTATTTCATTGCGACGCAATTTCCGTGTGAATTCGTCAATGAGTGGGAGTGAGGGATGCAGTAAAGAAGGATTAGTGGATCGGAAATGAGATTGTCGTATCCCAAAAGAAAATCCTGTCGTTTCCATAGATACGTTACTCGATTTAGAAGGAGAAGTCATAGAACCCATAGTATTTCATAGCGACACAATTTCCTAGTGAATTCGTCAATGGGTGGGAGTGAGGGATGCAGTAAAGAAGGATTAGTGGATCGGGAATGAGATTGTCGTATCCCAAAAGAAAATCCTGTCGTTTCCATAGAAACGTTACTCGATTTAGAAGGAAATGTCTTAGAGCCCATAGTAATTCATAGCGACGCAATTTCCGTGTGAATTCGTCAATGTGTGGGAGTGAGGGATGCAGTAAAGAAGGATTAAAGGATCGGAAATGAGATTGTCGTATCCCAAAAGAAAATCCTGTCGTTTCCATAGAAACGTTACTCGATTTAGAAGGAGAAATCATAGAACCCATAGTATTTAATAAAGACGCAATTTCTGTGTTATTTCGTCAATGTGGGCTAGCTAGGGATGCAATAGAGAAGGAATAATGCTTCGAGAAGTAGATACTCGTATCGCAAATGGAAATTCTGTCGTTTCCATAGAAACGTTACTCGATTTAGAAGGAACTGTCTTAGAACACATAGTATTTCATAGCGATGCAATTTCCGTGTGAATTCGTCAACGTGTGGGAGTGAGGGATGCAGTAAAGAAGGATTAGTGGTTCGGAAATGTGATTGTCGTATCCCAAAAGAAAATCCTGTCGTTTCCATAGAAACGTTACTCGATTTAGAGGGAAATGTCTTAGAACACATGGTACTTCATAGCGACGCAATTTCCGTGTGAATTCGTCAATGTGTGGGAGTGAGTTACGCAGTAAAGAAGGATTAGTGGATCGGAAATGAGATTGTCGTTTCCCAAAAGAAAATCCTGTCGTTTCCATAGAAACGTTACTCGATTTAGAAGGAGAAGTCATAGAACCCATAGTATTTCATAGCGACGCAATTTCCGTGTGATTTCGTCAATGCGTGGGAGTGAGGTATGCAGTAAAGAAGGATTAGTGGATCGGAAATGAAATTGTCGTATCCCAAAAGAAAATCCTGTCGTCTCCATAGAAACGTTACTCGATTTTGAAGGAAATGTCTTAGAACACATAGTATTTCATAGCGACGCAGTTTCCCTTGTGAGTTCGTCAATGAGTGGGAGTGAGGGATGCAGTAAAGAAGGATTAGTGGATCGCAAATGAGATTGTCGTATCCCAAAAGAAAATCCTGTCGTTTCCATAGATACGTTACTCGATTTAGAAGGAAATGTCTTAGAACACATAGTATTTCATAGCGACGCAATTTCCTAGTGAATTCGTCAATGAGTGGTAGTGAGGGATGCAGTAAAGAAGGATTAGTGCATCGGAAATGAGATTGTCGTATCCCAATAGAAAATCCTGTCATTTCCATAGGAACGTTACTCGATTTAGAAGGAAATGTCTTAGAACACATAGTATTTCATAGCGACGCAATTTCCGTGTGAATTCGTCAATGTGTGGGAGTGAGGGATGCAGTAAAGAAGGATTAGTGGATCGGAAATGTGATTGTCGTATCCCAAAAGAAAATCCTGTCGTTTCCATAGAAACGTTACTCGATTTAGAAGGAAATGTCTTAGAACACATAGTATTTCATAGCGCCGCAATTTCCGTGTGAATAAGTCAATGTGTGGGAGTGAGGGATGCAGTAAAGAAGTATTAGTGGATCGGAAATGAGATTGTCGTATCCCAAAAGAAAATCCTGTCGTTTCCATAGAAACGTTACTCGATTTAGAAGGAAATGTCATAGAACCCATAGTATTTCATTGCGACGCAATTGCTGTGTTAATTCGTCAATGTGTGGGAGTGAGGGATGCAGTAAAGAAGGATTAGTTGATCGGAAATGAGATTTTCGTATCCCAAAAGAAAATCCTGTCGTTTCCATAGACACGTCACTCGATTTAGAAGGAGAAGTCATAAAACCCATAGTATTTCATAGCGACGCAATTTCCGTGTGAATTCGTCAATGTGTGGGAGTGAGCAATGCAGTAAAGAAGGATTAGTGGATCGGAAATGTGATTGTCGTATCCCAAAAGAAAATCCTGTCGTTTCCATAGAAACGTTACTCGATGTAGAAGGAAATGTCTTAGAACACATAGAATTTCATAGCGGCGCAATTTCCGTGTGAATTCGTCAATGTGTGGGAGTGAGTTATGCAGTAAAGAAGGATTAGTGGATCGGAAATGAGATTGTCGTTTCCCAAAAGAAAATCCTGTCGTTTCCATAGAAACGTTACACGATTTAGAAGGAGAGGTCATAGAACCCATAGTATTTCATAGCGACGCAATTTCCGTGTGATTTCGTCAATGCGTGGGATTGAGGGATGCAGTAAAGAAGGATTAGTGGATCGGAAATGACATTGTCGTATCCCAGAAGAATATCCTGTCGTCTCCATAGAAACGTTACTCGATTTAGAAGGAAATGTCTTAGAACACAATGTATTTCATAGCGACGCAGTTTCCTTGTGCATTCGTCAATGAGTGGGAGTGAGGGATGCAGTAATGAAGGATTAGTGGATCGGAAGTGAGATTGTCGTATCCCAAAAGAAAATCCTGTCGTTTCCATAGAAACGTTACTCGATTTAGAGGGAAATGTCTTGGAACACATAGTATTTCATAGCGACGCAATTTCCGTGTGAATTCGTCAATGTGTGGGAGTGAGGGATCCAGTAAAGAAGGATTAGTGGTTCGGAAATGAGATTGTCGTATCCCAAAAGAAAATCCTGTCTTTTGCATCGAAACGTTACTCGATTTAGAAGGAAATGTCTTAGAACACATAGTATTTCATTGCGACGCAATTTCCGTGTGAATTCGTCAATGAGTGGGAGTGAGGGATGCAGTAAAGAAGGATTAGTGGATCGGAAATGACATTGTCGTATCCCAAAAGAAAATCCTGTCGTCTCCATAGAAACGTTACTCGATTTAGAAGGAAATGTCTTAGAACACATAGTATTTCATAGCGACGCAGTTTCCCTTGTGAATTCGTCAATGAGTGGGAGTGAGGGATGCAGTAAAGAAGGATTAGTGGATCGGAAATGAAATTGTCGTATCCCAAAAGAAAATCCTGTCGTTTCCATAGATACGTTACTCGATTTAGAAGGAAATGTCTTAGAACACATAGTATTTCATAGCGACGCAATTTCCGTGTGAATTCGTCAATGTGTGGGAGTGAGGGATGCAGTAAAGAAGGATTAGTGGATCGGAAATGAGATTGTCGTATTCCAAAAGAAAATCCTGTCGTTTCCATAGATACGTTACTCGATTTAGAAGGAAATGTCTTAGAACACATAGTATTTCATAGCGACGCAATTTCCGTGTGAATTCGTCAATGTGTGGGAGTGAGGGATGCAGTAAAGACGGATTAGTGGATCGGAAATGAGATTGTCGTATCACAAAAGAAAATCCGGTTGTTTCCATAGAAACGTTACTCAATTTAGAAGGAAATGTCTTGCAACACATAGTATTTCATAGCGACGCAATTTCCGTGTTAATTCGTCAATGTGTGGGAGTGAGGGATGCAGTAAACAACGATTAGTGGAACGGAAATGTGATTGTCGTATCCCAAAAAAAAATCCTGTCGTTTCCATAGAAACGTTACTCGATTTAGAAGGAAATGTCTTAGAACACATAGTATTTCATAGCGACGCAATTTCCGTGTGAATTCGTCAATGTGTGGGAGTGAGGGATGCAGTAAAGAAGTATTAGTGGATCGGAAATGAGATTTTCGTATCCCAAAAGAAAATCCTGTCGTTTCCATAGAAACGTTACTCGATTTAGAAGGAAATGTCATAGAACCCATAGTATTTCATTGCGACGCAATTGCTGTGTTAATTCGTCAATGTGTGGGAGTGAGGGATGCAGTAAAGAAGGATTAGTGGATCGGAATTGAGATTGTCGTATCTCAAAAGAAAATCCTGTCGTTTCCATAGATACGTTACTCGATTTAGAAGGATTTGTCTTAGAACACATAATATTTCATAGCGACGCAATTTCCGTGTGAATTCGTCAATGTGTGGGAGTGAGGGATGCAGTGAAGGAGGATTAGTGGATCGGAAATGTGATAGTCGTATCCCAAAAGAAAATCGTGTCGTTTCCATAGAAACGTTACTCGATTTAGAAGGAAATGTCTTAGAACTCATAGTATTTCATAGCGACGCAATTTCCGTGTGAATTCGACATTGTGTGGGAGTGAGGGATGCAGTAAAGAAGGATTAGCGGATCGGAAATGTGATTGTCGTATCCCAAAAGAATATCCTGTCGTTTCCATAGAAACGTTACTCGATTTAGAAGGAAATGTCTTAGAACACATAGAATTTCATAGCGGCGCAATTTCCGTGTGAATTCGTCAATGAGTGGGAGTGAGGGATGCAGTAAAGAAGGATTAGAGGATCGGAAATGTGACTGTCTTATCCCAAAAGGAAATCCTGTCATTTCCATAGAAACGTTACTCGATTTAGAAGGAAAAGTCTTAGAACACATAGTAATTCATAGCGACGCAATTTCCGTGTGAATTCGTCAATGAGTGGGATAGAGGGATGCAGTAAAGTAGGATTAGTGGATCGGAAATGGATTGTCGTATCCCAAAAGAAAATCCTGTCGTTTCCATAGAAACGTTACTCGATTTAGAAACAGAAGTCATAGAACCCATAGTATTTCATTGCGACGCAATTTCCGTGTGAATTCGTCAATGAGTGGGAGTGGGGGATGCAATAAAGAATGATTAGTGGATCGGAAATGAGATTGTCGTATCCGAAAAGATAATGCTGTCGTTTCCATAGAAACGTTACTCGATTTAGAAGGAGAAGTCATAGAACCCATAGTATTTCATAGCGACGCAACTTCCATGTGATTTCGTCAATGCGTGGGAGTGAGGGATGCAGTAAAGAAGGATTAGTGGATCGGAAATGAGATTGTCGTATCCCAAAAGAAAATCCTGTCGTTTCCATAGAAACGTTACTCGATTAAGAAGGAAATGTCTTGGAACACATAGTATTTCATAGCGACGCCATTTCCGTGTGAATTCGTCAATGTGTGGGAGTGAGGGATGCAGTAAGGAAGGATTAGTGGATCGGAATTGTGATTGTCGTACCCCAAAAGAAAATCCTGTCGTTTCCATAGAAACGTTACTCGATTTAGAAGGAAATGTCTTAGAACCCATAGTATTTCATAGCGACGCAATGTCCGTGTTAATTCGTCAATGTGTAGGAGTGAGGGATGCAATAAAGAAGGATTAGTGGATCGGAAATGAGATTGTCGTATCCCAAAAGAAAATCCTGTCGTTTCCATAGAAACGTTACCCGATTTAGAAGGAGAAGGCATTGAACCCATAGTATTTCATAGCGACGCAATTTCCGTGTGAATTCGTCAATGAGTGGGAGTGAGAGATGCAGTAAAGAAGGATTAGTGGACCGGAAATGTGATTGTCGTATCCCGAAAGAAAATCCTGTCGTTTCCATAGCGACGTTACTCGATTTAGAAGGAATTGTCTTAGAACACATAGTATTTCATAGCGACGGAATTTCCGTGTGAATTCGTCAATGAGTGGGAGTGAGGGATGCAGTAAAGAAGGATTAGTGGATCGGAAATGAGATTTTCGTATCCCAAAAGAAAATCCAGTCGTTTCCATAGAAACGTCACTGGATTTAGAAGGAGAAGTCATAGAACCCATAGTATTTCATAGCGTCGCAATTTCCGTGTGAATTCGTCAACGTGTGGGAGTGAGGGATGCAGTAAAGAAGGATTAGTGGATCGGAAATGTGATTGTCGTATCCCAAAAGAAATTCCAGTCGTTTCCATAGAAACGTTACTCGATTTAGAAGGAAATGTTTTAGAACCCATAGTATTTCATAGCGACGCAATTTCCGTGTGAATTCGACATTGTGTGGGAGTGAGGGATGCAGTAAAGAAGGATTAGTGCATCGGAAATGTGATTGTCGTATCCCAAATAATATCCTGTCGCTTCCATAGAAACGTTACTCGATTTAGAAGGAAATGTCTTAGAACACATAGTATTTCATAGCGACGCAATTTCCGTGTGACTTCGTCAATGAGTGGGAGTGAGGGATGCAGTAAAGAAGGATTAGTGGATCGCAAATGAGATTGTCGTATCCCAAAAGAAAATCCAGTCGTTTCCATAGAAACGTTACTCGATTTAGTAGGTGAAGTCATAGAACACATAGTATTTCATAGCGACGCAATTTCCGTGTGAATTCGTCAATGTGTGGGAGTGAGGGATGCAGTAAAGAAGGATTAGTGGATCGGAAATGAGATTGTCGTATCCCAAAAAAAATCCTGTCGTTTCTACAGAAACGTTACTCGATTTAGATGGAAATGCCTTAGAACACATAGTATTTAATAGCGACGCAATTTCCGTGTGAATTCGTCAATGTGTGGGAGTGAGGGATGAAGTAAAGAAGGATTAGTGGATCGGAAATGAGATTGTCGTATCCCAAAAGAAAATCCTGTCGTTTCCATAGAAACGTTACTCGATTTAGAAGAAGAGGTCATAGAACCCATAGTATTTCATAGCGTCGCAATTTCGATGTGAATTCGTCAATGTGTGGGAGTGAGGGTGCAGTAAAGAAGGATTAGTGGATCGGAAATGTGATTGTCGTATCCCAAAAGAAAATCCTGTCGTTTCCATAGAAACGTTACTCGATTTAGAACGAAATGTCTTAGAACACATAGTATTTCATAGCGACGCAATTTCCGTGTGAATTCGTCAATGTGTGGGAGTGAGGGATGCAGTAAAGAAGGATTAGTGGATCGGAAATGTGATTGTCGTATCCCAAAAGAAAATTCTGTCGTTTGCATAGAAACGTTACTCGATTTAGAAGGAGAAGTCATAGAACCCATAGTATTTCATTGCGACGCAATTTCCGTGTGAATTTGTCATTGTGTGGGAGTGAGAGATGCAGTAAAGAAGGATTAGTGGATCGGAAATGAGATTGTCGTATCCCAAAAGAAAATCCTATCGTTTCCATAGAAACGTAACTCGATTTAGAAGGAGAAGTAATAGAACCCATAGTATTTCATAGCGACCCAATTTCCGTGTGAATTCGTCTATGTGTGGGTGTGAGGGATCCGTTAAAAATGGATTAGTGGATCGTAAATGAGATTGTCGTATCCCAAAAGAAAATTCTGTCGTTTCCATAGAAACGTTACTCGATTTAGAAGGAAGTGTCTTAGAACACATAGTATTTCATAGCGACGCAATTTCCGTGTGAATTCGTCAATGTGTGGGAGTGAGGGATGCAGTAAAGAAGGATTAGTGGACCGGAAATGAGATTGTCGTATCCCAAAAGAAAATCCTGTCGTTTCCATAGAAACGTTACTCGATTTAGATGGAGAAGTCATAGAACCCATAGTATTTCAGAGCGACGGAATTTCCGTGTGAATTTGTCAATGTGTGGGAGTGAGAGACGCAGTAAAGAAGGATTAGTGGATCGGAAATGAGATTGTCGTATCCCAAAAGAAAATCCTGTCGTTTCCATAGTAACGTTACTCGATTTAGAATGAGAAGTCATAGAACCCATAGTATTTCATAGCGAAGCAGTTTCTGTGTTAATTCGTCAATGTGAGGGAGCTAGGGATGCAATAAAGAAGGAATAGTGCATCGAGAAGGAGATACTCGTATCGCAAAAGAAAAGCCAGTCGTTTCCATTGAAACGTTACTCGATTTAGAAGGAGAAGTCATAGAACCCATAGTATTTCACTGCGACGCAATTTCCGTGTGAATTCGTCAATGTGTGGGAGTGAGGGACGCAGTAAAGAAGGATTAGTGGATCGGAAATGAGATTGTCGTATCCCAAAAGAAAATCCTGTCGTTCCCATAGAAACGTTACTCGATTTAGAAGGAGAAGTCATAGAACCCATAGTATTTCATAGCGACGCAATTTCCGTGTGAATTCGTCAATGTGTGGGAGTGAGGGATGCAGTAAAGAAGGATTAGTGGATCGGAAATGAGATTGTCGTGTCCCAAACGAAAATCCCGTCGTTTCCATAGAAACGTTATTCGATTTAGAAGGACAAGTCATAGAACCCATAACATTTCATAGCGTTGCAATTTCCGTGTGAATTCGTCAATGAGTGGGAGTGAGGGATGCAGTAAAGAAGGATTAGTAGATCGGAAATGAGATTGTTGTATCCCAAAAGAAAATCCTGTCGTTTCCATAGAAACGTTACTCGATTTAGAAGGAAATGTCTTAGAACACATAGTATTTCATAGCGACGCAATTTCCGTGTGAATTCATCAATGAGTGGGAGTGAGGGATGCAGTGAAGGAGGATTAGTGGATCGGAAATGAGACTGTCGTATCCCAAAAGAAAATCCTGTCATTTCCATAGTAACGTTACTCGATTTAGAAGGAGAAGTCATAGAACCCATAGTATTTCATAGCGAAGCAGTTTCTGTGTTAATTCGTCAATGTGAGGGAGCTAGGGATGCAATAAAGAAGGAATAGTGCATCGAGAAGGAGATACTCGTATCGCAAAAGAAAAGCCAGTCGTTTCCATTGAAACGTTACTCGATTTAGAGGGAGAAGTCATAGAACCCATAGTATTTCACTGCGACGCAATTTCCGTGTGAATTCGTCAATGTGTGGGAGTGAGGGATGCAGTAAAGAAGGATTAGTGGATCGGAAATGAGATTGTCGTATCCCAAAAGAAAATCCTGTCGTTCCCATAGAAACGTTACTCGATTTAGAAGGAGAAGTCATAGAACCCATAGTATTTCATAGCGACGCAATTTCCGTGTGAATTCGTCAATGTGTGGGAGTGAGGGATGCAGTAAAGAAGGATTAGTGGATCGGAAATGAGATTGTCGTATCCCAAATGAAAATCCCGTCGTTTCCATAGAAACGTTACTCGATTTAGAAGGACAAGTCATAGAACCCATAGTATTTCATAGCGATGCAACTTCCGTGTGAATTCGTCGATGTGTGGGAGTGAGGGATGCAGTAAAGAAGTATTAGTAGATCGGAAATGAGATTGTCGTATCCCAAAAGAAAATCCTGTCGTTTCCATAGAAACGTTACTCGATTTAGAAGGAAATGTCTTAGAACACATAGTATTTCATAGCGACCCAATTTCCGTGTGAATTCATCAATGAGTGGGAGTGAGGGATGCAGTAAAGGAGGATTAGTGGATCGGAAATGAGACTGTCGTATCCCAAAAGAAAATCCTGTCGTTTCCATAGTAACGTTACTCGATTTAGAAGGAGAAGTCATAGAACCCATAGTATTTCATAGCGAAGCAGTTTCTGTGTTAATTCGTCAATGTGAGGGAGCTAGGGATGCAATAAAGAAGGAATAGTGCATCGAGAAGGAGATACTCGTATCGCAAAAGAAAAGCCAGTCGTTTCCATTGAAACGTTACTCGATTTAGAGGGAGAAGTCATAGAACCCATAGTATTTCACTGCGACGCAATTTCCGTGTGAATTCGTCAATGTGTGGGAGTGAGGGATGCAGTAAAGAAGGATTAGTGGATCGGAAATGAGATTGTCGTATCCCAAAAGAAAATCCTGTCGTTCCCATAGAAACGTTACTCGATTTAGAAGGAGAAGTCATAGAACCCATAGTATTTCATAGCGACGCAATTTCCGTGTGAATTCGTCAATGTGTGGGAGTGAGGGCTGCAGTAAAGAAGGATTAGTGGATCGGAAATGAGATTGTCGTATCCCAAATGAAAATCCCGTCGTTTCCATAGAAACGTTACTCGATTTAGAAGGACAAGTCATAGAACCCATAGTATTTCATAGCGATGCAACTTCCGTGTGAATTCGTCGATGTGTGGGAGTGAGGGATGCAGTAAAGAAGTATTAGCAGATCGGAAATGAGATTGTCGTATCCCAAAAGAAAATCCTGTCGTTTCCATAGAAACGTTACTCGATTTAGAAGGAAATGTCTTAGAACACATAGTATTTCATAGCGACCCAATTTCCGTGTGAATTCATCAATGAGTGGGAGTGAGGGATGCAGTGAAGGAGGATTAGTGGATCGGAAATGAGACTGTCGTATCCCAAAAGAAAATCCTGTCGTTTCCATAGTAACGTTACTCGATTTAGAAGGAGAAGTCATAGAACCCATAGTATTTCATAGCGAAGCAGTTTCTGTGTTAATTCGTCAATGTGAGGGAGCTAGGGATGCAATAAAGAAGGAATAGTGCATCGAGAAGGAGATACTCGTATCGCAAAAGAAAAGCCAGTCGTTTCCATAGAAACGATACTCGATTTAGAAGGAGAAGTCATAGAACCCAAAGTATTTCATAGCGACGCAATTTCCGTGTGAAATCGTCAATGTGTGGGAGTGAGGGATGCAGTAAAGAAGGATTAGTGGATCGCAATTGTGTTTGTCGTATGCCAATAGAAAATCCTGTCGTTTCCATTGAAACCTTACTCGATTTAGAAGGAAATGGCTTAGACCACATACTATTTCATAGCGACGCAATTTCCGTGTGAAATCGTCAATGTGTGGGAGTAAGGGATGCAGTAAAGAAGGATTAGTGGATCGGAAATGTGTTTGTCGTATCCCAAAAGAAATTCCTGTCGTTTCCATAGAAACGTTACTCGATTTAGAAGGAAATGTCTTAGAAGACATAGTATTTCATAGCGACGCAATTTCCTTGTGAATTCGTCAATGAGTGGGAGTGAGGGATGCTGTAAAGAGGGATTAGTGGATCGGAAATGAGATTGTCGTATCCCAAAGAAAATCCTGTCGTTCCATAGAAACTTTACTCGATTTAGAAGGACAAGTCATAGAACCCATAGTATTTCATAGCGATGCAACTTCCGTGTGAATTCGTCCATGTGTGGGAGTGAGGGATGCAGTAAAGAAGGATTAGTTGGATCGGAAATGAGATTGTCGTATCCCTAAAGAAAATCCTGTCGTTTCCATAGAAACGATACTCGATTTAGATGGAGAAGTCATAGGACCCATTGTATTTCATAGCGACGCAATTTCCGTGTGAATTCGACAAAGAGTGGGAGTGAGGGATGCGGTAAAAGAGGATTAGTGGATCGGAAATGTGATTGTCGTATCCCAAAAGAAAATCCTGTCGTTTCCATAGAAATGTTACTCGATATAGAAGGAAATGTCTTAGAACAAATTGTATTTCACGGCGACGCAATTTTCGTGTGAATTCTTCAATGTGTGGGAGCGAGGGATGCAGTAAAGAAGGATTAATGGATCCGAACTGTGATTGTCGTATCCCAAAAGAAAATCCTGTCGTTTCCATAGAAACGTTACTCGATTTAGAAGGAAATGTCTTAGAACACATAGTATTTCATAGCGACGCAATTTCTGTGTTAATTCGTCAATGTGAGGGAGCTAGGGATGCAATTAAGAAGGAATAGTGCATCGAGAAGGAGATACTCGTATCGCAAAAGAATAGCCAGTCGTTTCCATTGAAACGAAACTCGATTTAGAAGGAGAAGTCATAGAACCCATAGTATTTCATTGCGACGCATTTTCCGTGTGAATTCGTCAATGTGTGGGAGTGAGGGATGCAGTAAAGAAGGATTAGTGAATCGGAAATGAGATTGTCGTATCCCAAAAGGAAATCCTGTCGTTTCCATAGAAACGTTACTCGATTTAGAAGGAGAAGTCTTAAAACCCATAGTATTTCATAGCGACGCAATTTCCGTGTGAATTCGTCAATGTGTGGGAGTGAGGGATGCAGTAAAGAAGGATTAGTGGATCGGAAATGAGATTGTCGTATCCCAAAAGAAAATCCTGTCGTTTCCATAGAAACGTTACTCGATTTAGAAGGAAATGTCTTAGAACTCATAGTATTTCATAGCGACGCAATTTCCGTGTGAATTCGTCAATGTGTGGGAGTGAGGGATGCAGTAAAGAAGGATTAGTGGATCGGAAATGAGATTGTCGTCTCCCAAAAGAAAATCCTGTCGTTTCCATAGAAACTTTACTCGATTTAGAAGGAGAAGTCATAGAACCCATAGTTTTTCATAGCGACGCAATTTCCGTGTGAACTCGTCAATGTGTGGGAGTGAGGGATGCAGTAAAGAAGGAATAGTGCATCGAGAAGGAGATACTCGTATCGCAAAAGAAAATCCTGTCGTTTCCATAGAAACGTTACTTGATTCAGAAGGTAATGCCTTAGAACACATAGTATTTCATAGCGACGCAATTTCCGTGTAAATTCGTCAATGAAGGGGAGTGAGGGATGCAGTAAAGGAGGATTAGTGGATCGGAAATGAGATTGTCGTATCCCAAAAGAAAGTCCTGTCGTTTCCATAGAAACGTTACTCGAACTAGAAGGAAATGTCTTAGAACACATAGTATTTCATGACGACGCAATTTCCGTGTAAATTCGTCAATGTGTGGGAGTTAGGGATGCAGTAAAGAAGGATTAGTGGATCGAAAATGAGATTGTCGTATCCCAAAAGAAAATCCTGTCGTTTCCATAGAAACGTTACTCGATTTAGAAGGAGAAGTCATAGAACCCTTAGTATCTCATAGCGACGCAATTTCCGTGTGAATTCGTCAATGTGTGGGTGTGAGGGATGCAGTTAAGAAGGAATAGTGCATCGAGAAGGAGATACTCGTATCGCAAAAGAAAAGCCAGTCGTTTCCATTTAAACGATACTCGATTTAGAAGAAGAAGTCATAGAACACATAGTATTTCATAGCGACACAATTTCCGTGTGAATTCGTCAATGTGTGGGAGTGAGGGTTCCAGTAAAGAGGGATTAGTGGATTGGAAATGAGATTGTCGTATCCCAAAAGAAAATCCTGACGTTTCCACAGAAACGTTACTCGATTTAGATGGGAATGTCTTAGAACACATAGTATTTCATAGCGACGCACTTTCCGTGTGAATTCGTCAATGTGTTGGAATGAGGGATGCAGTAAAGAAGGATTAGTGGATCGGAAATGAGATTGTCGTATCCCAAAAGAAAATCCTGTCGTTTCCATAGAACGTTACTCGATTTAGAAGGAGAAGTCATAGAACCCATAGTATTTCATAGCGACGCAATTTCTGTGTTAATTCGTCAATGTGAGAGAGCTAGGGATGCAATAAGGAAGGAATAGTGCATCGAGGAGGAGATACTCGTATCGCAAAAGAAAAGCCAGGCGTTCTCATAGAAACGATACTCGATTTAGAAGGAGAAGTCATAGAACACATAGTATTTGATTGCGACGCAATTTCCGTTTGAATTCGTCAGTGTGTGGGAGGTAGGGATGCAGTAGAGAGGGATTAGTGGATCGGAAATGAGATTGTCGTATCCCAAAAGAAAATCCTGTCGTTTCCATAGAAACGTAACTCGATTTAGAAGGAGAAGTCATAGAACCCATAGTTTTTCATAGCGACGCAATTTCCGTGTGAATTCGTCAATGTGTGGGAGTGAGGGATGCAGTAAAGAAGGAATACTGCATCGCGAAGGAGACACTCGTATCGCAAAAGAAAATCCTGTCGTTTCCATAGAAACGATACTCGATTTAGAAGGAAATGTCTTAGAACACATAGTAATTCATAGCGACGCAATTTCGTGTGAATTCGTCAATGTGTGGCAGTGAGGGATGCAGTAAAGAAGGATTAGTGGATCGGAAATGAGATTGTCGAATCCCAAAAGAAAATCCTATCGTTTCCATAGAAACGTTACTCGATTTAGAAGGAGAAGTCATAGAACCCATAGTATTTCATAGCGACGCAATTTCCGTGTGAATTCGACAATGTGTGGGAGTGAGGGATGCAGTAAAGAAGGAATAGTGCATCGAGAAGGAGAAACGACAGGATTTTCTTTTGGGATACGACAATCACATTTCCGATCCACTAATCCTTCTTTACATGCAGTAACACATTGACGAATTCACACGGAAATTGCGTCGCTATGAAGTACTGTGTGTTTTATAACTTCTACTTCTAAATCGAGTAACGTTTCAATGGAAACGACAGGATTTTCTTTTGGGATACGACAATCTCATTTCCGATCTACTAATCCTTCTTTACTGCTTCCCTCACTCCCACACATTGACGAATTCACACGGAATTTGAGTCGCTATGAAATACTATGTGTTCTAAGGCATTTCCTTCTAAATCGAGTCACGTTTCTATGGAAACGACAGGATTTTCTTTTGGGATACGACAATCTCATTTCCGATCCACTAATCCTTCTTTACTGCATCCCTCACTCCCACACGTTGACGAATTCACACGGAAATTGCATCGCTATGAAATACTATGTGTTCTAAGATAGTTCCTTCTAAATCGAGTAACGTTTCTATGGAAACGACAGAATTTCCATTTGCGTTACGAGTATCTACTTCTCGAAGCACTATTCCTTCTCTATTGCATCCCTAGCTCCCCCACGTTGACGAAATAACACAGAAATTGCGTCTTTATGAAATACTATGGGTTCTATGATTTCTCCTTCTAAATCGAGTAACGTTTCTATGGAAACGACAGGATTTTCTTTTGGGATACGACAATCTCATTTCCGATCCTTTAATCCTTCTTTACTGCATCCCTCACTCCCACACATTGACGAATTCACACGGAAATTGCGTCGCTATGAATTACTATGGGCTCTAAGACATTTCCTTCTAAATCGAGTAACGTTTCTATGGAAACGACAGGATTTTCTTTTGGGATACGACAATCTCATTCCCGATCCACTAATCCTTCTTCACTGCATCCCTCACTCCCACACATTGACGAATTCACACGGAAATTGCGTCGCTATGAAATACTATGTGTTCTATGACTTCTCCTTCTAAATCGAGTAACGCTTCTATGGAAACGACAGGATTTTCTTTTGCGATACGACAATCTCATTTCCGATCCCCTAATCCTTCTTTACTGCATCCCTCACTCCCACACATTGACGAATTCACACGGAAATTGCGTCGTTATGAAATACTATGTGTTCCAAGACATTTCCTTCTAAATCGAGTAACGTTTCTATGGAAACGACAAGATTTTCTTTTCGGAAACGACAATCTCATTTCCGATCCACTAATCCTTCTTTACTGCATCCCTCACTCCCACACATTAACGAATTCACACGGAAATTGCGTCGCTATGAAATACTATGGGTTCTATGACATCTCCTTCCCAATCGAGTAACGTTTCTATGAATATGACAGGATTTTGTTTTGGGATACGACAATCTCATTTCCGATCTACTAATCCTTCTTTACTGCATCCCTCACTCCCACTCATTGACGAATTCACACGGAAATTGCGTCGCTATGAAATACTATGTGTTCTAGGACATTTCCTTCTAAGTCGAGTAACGTTTCTATGGAAACGACAGGATTTTCTTTTGGGATACGACAATCTCATTTCCGATCCACTAATCCTTCTTTACTGCATCCCTCACTCCCACTCATTGACGAATTCACACGGAAATTGCGTCGCTATGAAATACTATGGGTTCTATGACTTCTCCTTATAAATCGAGTAACGTTTCTATGGAAACGACAGGATTTTCTTTTGGGATACGACAATCTCATTTCCGATCCACTAATCCTTTTTTACTGCATCCCTCACTCCCACTCATTGACGAATTCACACGGAAATTGCGTCGCTATGTAATACTATGTGTTCTAAGACATTTCCTTCTAAATCGAGTAACGTTTCTATGGAAACGACAGGATTTTCTTTTGGGATACGACAATCACATTTCCGATCCACTAATCCTTCTTTACTGCATCCCTCACTCCCACTCATTGACTAATTCACGCGGAAATTGCGTCGCTATGAAATACTATGGGTTCTATGACTTCTCCTTCTAAATCGAGTAACGTTTCTATGGAAACGACAGGATTTTCTTTTGGGATGCGACAATCTCATTTCCGATCCACTAATCCTTCTTTACTGCATCCCTCACTCCCACTCGTTGACGAATTCGCACGGAAATTGCGTCGCTATGAAATACTATGTGTTCTAAGACATTTCCTTCTAAATCGAGTAACGTTTCTATGGAAACGACAGGATTTTCTTTTGGGATACGACAATCTCATTTCCGATCCACTAATCCTCCTTTACTGCTTCACTCACTCCCACTCATTGACGAATTCACACGGAAATTGCGTCGCTATGAAATGCTATGTGTTCTAAGACATTTCCTTCTAAATCGAGTAACGTTTCTATGGAAACGACAGGATTTCTTTTGGGATACGACAATCTCATTTCCGATCCACTAACCCTTCTTTAATGCATCCCTCACTCCCACACATTGAAGAATTCACACGGAAGATGCGTCGCTATGAAATACTATGGGTTCTATGACTTCTCCTTCTAAATCGAGTAACGTTTCTATGGAAACGACAGGGTTTTCTTTTGGGATACGACAATCTCATTTCCGATCCACTAATCCTTCTTTACTGCATCCCTCACTCCCACCCATTGACGAATTCACATGGAAATGGCGTCGCTATGAAATACTATGTGTTCTAAGCCTTTTCCTTCTAAATCGAGTAACGTTTCTATGGAATCGACAGGATTATCTTTTGGGATACGACAATCTCATTTCCGATCCACTAATCCTTCTTTACTGCATCCCTCACTCCCACTCATTGACAAATTAACACAGCAATTGCGTCGCAATGAAATACTATGGGTTCTATGACATATCCTTCTAAATCGAGTAACGCTTCTATGGAGACGACAGGATTTTCTTTTGGCATACGACAATCTCATTTCCGATCCACTAATCCTTATTTACCGCATCCCTCACTCCCACTCATTGACGATTTCACACGGAAATTGCGTCGCTATGAAATACCATGTGTTCTAAGCCATTTCCACCTAAATCGAGTAACATTTCTATGGAAACGAAAGGATTTTCTTTTGGGATACGACAATCACATTTCCGATCCACTAATCCTTCTTTACAGCATCCCTCACTCCCACGCATTGACGAATTCACACGGAATTTGCGTCGCTATGAAATACTATGTGTTCTAAGACAATTCCTTCTGAATCGAGTAACGTTTCTATGGAAATGACAGGATTTTCTTTTGGGATACGACAATCTCATTTCCGATCCTCTAATCCTTCTTTACTGCATCCCTCACTCCCACTCATTGACGAATTCACACGGAAATTGCGTCGCTATGAAATGCTATGTGTTCTATGACTTCTCCTTCTAAATCGAGTATCGTTTCTATGGAAACGACTGACTTTTCTTTTGCGATACGAGTATCTCCTTCTCGATGCACTATTCCTTCTGTATTGCATCCCTAGCTCCCTCACATTGGCGAATTAACACAGAAATTGCGTCACTATGAAATACTATGTGTTCTATGACTTCTCCTGCTAAATCGAGGAACGTTTCTATGGAAACGAAAGTATTTTCTTTTGGGATACGACAATCTCATTTCCGATCCACTAATCCTTCTTTACTGCATCCCTCACTCCCACTCATTGACGAATTCACACGGAAATTGCGTCGCTATGAAATACTATGGGTTCTACGACTTCTCCTTCTAAATCGAGTATCGTTTCTATAGAAACGACTGGCTTTTCTTTTGCGATACGAGTATCTCCTTCTCGATGCACTTTTCCTTCTTTATTGCATCCCTCACTCCCACACATTGACGAAATAACACAGCAATTGCGTCGCTATGAAATACTATGTGTTCTATGACTTCTCCTTCAAAATCGAGTAACGTGTCTATGGAAACGACAGGATTTTCTTTTGGGATACGACAATCTCATTTCCGATCCACTAATCCTTCTTTACTGCATCCCTCACTCCCACTCGTTGACAAATTCACACGGAAATTGCGTCGCTATGAAATACTATGTGTTCTAAGACATTTCCTTCTAAATTGAGTAACGTTTCTATGGAAACGACAGTATTTTCTTTTGGGATACGACAATCTCATTTCTGATCCACTAATCCTTCTTTACTGCATCCCTCACTCCCACACATTGACGAATTCACACGGAAATTGCGTCGCTATGAAATACTATGTGTTCTAAGACATTTCCTTCTAAATCGAGTATCGTTTCTATGGAAACGAAAGGATTTTCATTTGCGATACGAGTATCTCCTTCTCGAAGCACTATTCCTTTTTCATTGCATCCCTAGCTCCTCCACATTGACGAAATAGCACAGAAATTGCGTCGCTATGAAATACTACGGGTTCTATGACTTCTCCTTCTAAATCGAGTAACGTTTCTATGGAAACGACAGGATTTTCTTTTGGGAAACGACAATCTCATTTCCGATCTACTAAACCTTCTTTACTGTGTCCCTCACTCCCACACATTGACGAAATCACACAAAACTTGCGTCGCTATGAAATACTATGTGTTCCAAGACATTTCCTTCTAAATCGAGTAACGTTTCTATGGAAACGACAGGATTTTCTTTTGGGATACGACAATCTCATTTCCGATCCACTAATCCTTCTTCACTGCATCCCTCACTCCCTCACACTGACGAATTCACACGGAAATTGCGTCGCTATGAAGTACTATGGGTTCTATGACTTCTCCTTCTAAATCGAGTAACGTTTCTATGGAAACGACAGGATTTTCTTTTGGGATACGACAATCTCATTTCCAATCCACTAATCCTTCTTTACTGCATCCCTCACTCCCTTACATTGACGAGTTCACACGGAAATTGCGTCGTTATGAAATACTATGTGTTCCAAGACATTTCCTTCTAAATCGAGTAACGTTTCTATGGAAACGACAAGATTTTCTTTTCGGAAACGACAATCTCATTTCCGATCCACTAATCCTTCTTTACTGCATCCCTCACTCCCACACATTAACGAATTCACACGGAAATTGCGTCGCTATGAAATACTATGGGTTCTATGACATCTCCTTCCCAATCGAGTAACGTTTCTATGAATACGACAGGATTTTGTTTTGGGATACGACAATCTCATTTCCGATCCACTAATCCTTCTTTACTGCATCCCTCACTCCCACTCATTGACGAATTCACACGGAAATTGCGTCGCTATGAAATACTATGGGTTCTACGACTTCTCCTTCTAAATCGAGTATCGTTTCTATAGAGACGACTGGCTTTTCTTTTGCGATACGAGTATCTCCTTCTCGATGCACTATTCCTTCTTTATTGCATCCCTCACTCCCACACATTGACGAAATAACACAGCGTTTGCGTCGCTATGAAATACTATGTGTTCTATGGCTTCTCCTTCAAAATCGAGTAACGTTTCTATGGAAACGACAGGATTTTCTTTTGGGATACGACAATCTCATTTCCGATCCACTAATCCTTCTTTACTGCATCCCTCACTCCCACTCGTTGACAAATTCACACGGAAATTGCGTCGCTATGAAATACTATGTGTTCTAAGACATTTCCTTCTAAATTGAGTAACGTTTCTATGGAAACGACAGTATTTTCTTTTGCGATACGAGTATCTCCTTCTCGAAGCACTATTCCTTTTTCATTGCATCCCTAGCTCCTCCACATTGACGAAATAGCACAGAAATTGCGTCGCTATGAAATACTACGGGTTCTATGACTTCTCCTTCTAAATCGAGTAACGTTTCTATGGAAACGACAGGATTTTCTTTTGGGATACGACAATCTCATTTCCGATCTACTAAACCTTCTTTACTGTGTCCCTCACTCCCACACATTGACGAAATCACACAAAACTTGCGTCGTTATGAAATACTATGTGTTCCAAGACATTTCCTTCTAAATCGAGTAACGTTTCTATGGAAACGACAGGATTTTCTTTTGGGATACGACAATCTCATTTCCGATCCACTAATCCTTCTTCACTGCATCCCTCACTCGCTCACACTGACGAATTCACACGGAAATTGCGTCGCTATGATGTACTATGGGTTCTATGACTTCTTCTAAATCTAGTAACGTTTCTATGGAAACGACAGGATTTTCTTTTGGGATACGACAATCTCATTTCCAATCCACTAATCCTTCTTTACTGCATCCCTCACTCCCACACATTGACGAATTCACACGGAAATTGCGTCGTTATGAGATACTATGTGTTCCAAGACATTTCCTTCTAAATCGAGTAACATTTCTATGGAAACGACAGGATTTTCTTTTGCGATACGACAATCTCATTTCCGATCCCCTAATCCTTCTTTACTGCATCCCTCACTCCCACACATTGACGAATTCACACGGAAATTGCGTCGTTATGAAATACTATGTGTTCCAAGACATTTCCTTCTAAATCGAGTAACGTTTCTATGGAAACGACAAGATTTTCTTTTCGGAAACGACAATCTCATTTCCGATCCACTAATCCTTCTTCACTGCATCCCTCACTCATACACATTAACGAATTCACACGGAAATTGCGTCGCTATGAAATACTATGGGTTCTATGACATCTCCTTCCCAATCGAGTAACGTTTCTATGAATACGACAGGATTTTGTTTTGGGATACGACAATCTCATTTCCGATCCACTAATCCTTCTTTACTGCATCCCTCACTCCCACTCATTGACGAATTCACACGGAAATTGCGTCGCTATGAAATACTATGTGTTCTAAGACATTTCCTTCTAAGTCGAGTAACGTTTCTATGGAAACGACAGGATTTTCTTTTGGGATACGACAATCTCATTTCCGATCCACTAATCCTTCTTTACTGCATCCCTCACTCCCACTCATTGACGAATTCACACGGAAATTGCGTCGCTATGAAATACTATGGGTTCTATGACTTCTCCTTATAAATCGAGTAACGTTTCTATGGAAACGACAGGATTTTCTTTTGGGATACGACAATCTCATTTCCGATCCACTAATCCTTTTTTACTGCATCCCTCACTCCCACTCATTGACGAATTCACACGGAAATTGCGTCGCTATGAAATACTATGTGTTCTAAGACATTTCCTTCTAAATCGAGTAACGTTTCTATGGAAACGACAGCATTTTCTTTTGGGATACGACAATCTCATTTCCGATCCACTAATCCTCCTTTACTGCTTCACTCACTCCCACTCATTGACGAATTCACAAGGAAATTGCGTCGCTATGAAATACTATGTGTTCTAAGACATTTCCTTCTAAATCGAGTAACGTTTCTATAGAAACGACAGGATTTCTTTTGGGATACGACAAACTCATTTCCGATCCACTAACCCTTCTTTAATGCGTCCCTCTCTCCCACACATTGAAGAATTCACACGGAAATTGCGTCGCTATGAAATACTATGGGTTCTATGACTTCTCCTTCTAAATCGAGTAACGTTTCTATGGAAACGACAGGGTTTTCTTTTGGGATACGACAATCTCATTTCCGATCCACTAATCCTTCTTTACTGCATCCCTCACTCCCACCCATTGACGAATTCACACGGAAATGGCGTCGCTATGAAATACTATGTGTTCTAAGCCTTTTCCTTCTAAATCGAGTAACGTTTCTATGGAATCGACAGGATTTTCTTTTGGGATACGACAATCTCATTTCCGATCCACTAATCCTTCTTTACTGCATCCCTCACTCCCACTCATTGACAAATTAACACAGCAATTGCGTCGCAATGAAATACTATGGGTTCTATGACATATCCTTCTAAATCGAGTAACGCTTCTATGGAGACGACAGGATTTTCTTTTGGGATACGACAATCTCATTTCCGATCCACTAATCCTTCTTTACCGCATCCCTCACTCCCACTCATTGACGAATTCACACGGAAATTGCGTCGCTATGAAATACTATGTGTTCTAAGCCATTTCCACCTAAATCGAGTAACATTTCTATTGAAACGAAAGGATTTTCTTTTGGGATACGACAATCACATTTCCGATCCACTAATCCTTCTTTACAGCATCCCTCACTCCCACACATTGACGA
Source organism: Schistocerca americana (assembly GCF_021461395.2). NCBI lineage: Eukaryota > Metazoa > Arthropoda > Insecta > Orthoptera > Acrididae > Schistocerca > Schistocerca americana. The sequence goes on from NC_060123.1 coordinate 10,153,830, forward strand.
ATTCACACGGAATTTGCGTCGCTATGAAATACTATGTGTTCTAAGACAATTCCTTCTGAATCGAGTAACGTTTCTATGGAAATGACAGGATTTTCTTTTGGGATACGACAATCTCATTTCCGATCCTCTAATCCTTCTTTGCTGCATCCCTCACTCCCACTCATTGACGAATTCACACGGAAACTACGTCGCTATGAAATACTATGTGTTCTATGACTTCTCCTTCTAAATTGAGTATCATTTCAATGGAAACGACTGACTTTTCTTTTGCGATACGAGTATCTCCTTCTCGATGCACTATTCCTTCTGTATTGCATCCCTAGCTCCCTCACATTGGCGAATTAACACAGAAATTGCGTCACTATGAAATACTATGTGTTCTATGACTTCTCCTTCTAAATCGAGGAACGTTTCTATGGAAACGAAAGGATTTTCTTTTGGGATACGACAATCTCATTTCCGATCCACTAATCCTTCTTCACTGCATCCCTCACTCCCTCACACTGACGAATTCACACGGAAATTGCGTCGCTATGAAGTACTATGGGTTCTATGACTTCTCCTTCTAAATCGAGTAACGTTTCTATGGAAACGACAGGATTTTCTTTTGGGATACGACAATCTCATTTCCAATCCACTAATCCTTCTTTACTGCATCCCTCACTCCCTTACATTGACGAGTTCACACGGAAATTGCGTCGTTATGAAATACTATGTGTTCCAAGACATTTCCTTCTAAATCGAGTGACGTTTCTATGGAAACGACAAGATTTTCTTTTCGGAAACGACAATCTCATTTCCGATCCACTAATCCTTCTTTACTGCATCCCTCACTCCCACACATTAACGAATTCACACGGAAATTGCGTCGCTATGAAATACTATGGGTTCTATGACATCTCCTTCCCAATCGAGTAACGTTTCTATGAATACGACAGGATTTTGTTTTGGGATACGACAATCTCATTTCCGATCCACTAATCCTTCTTTACTGCATCCCTCACTCCCACACATTGACGAATTCACACGGAAATTGCGTCGCTATGAAATACTATGGGTTCTACGACTTCTCCTTCTAAATCGAGTATCGTTTCTATAGAGACGACTGGCTTTTCTTTTGCGATACGAGTATCTCCTTCTCGATGCACTATTCCTTCTTTATTGCATCCCTCACTCCCACACATTGACGAAATAACACAGCGTTTGCGTCGCTATGAAATACTATGTGTTCTATGGCTTCTCCTTCAAAATCGAGTAACGTTTCTATGGAAACGACAGGATTTTCTTTTGGGATACGACAATCTCATTTCCGATCCACTAATCCTTCTTTACTGCATCCCTCACTCCCACTCGTTGACAAATTCACACGGAAATTGCGTCGCTATGAAATACTATGTGTTCTAAGACATTTCCTTCTAAATTGAGTAACGTTTCTATGGAAACGACAGTATTTTCTTTTGGGATACGACAATCTCATTTCTGATCCACTAATCCTTCGTTACTGCATCCCTCACTCCCACACATTGACGAATTCACACGGAAATTGCGTCGCTATGAAATACTATGTGTTCTAAGACATTTCCTTCTAAATCGAGTATCGTTTCTATGGAAACGAAAGGATTTTCTTTTGCGATACGAGTATCTCCTTCTCGAAGCACTATTCCTTTTTCATTGCATCCCTAGCTCCTCCACATTGACGAAATAGCACAGAAATTGCGTCGCTATGAAATACTACGGGTTCTATGACTTCTCCTTCTAAATCGAGTAACGTTTCTATGGAAACGACAGGATTTTCTTTTGGGATACGACAATCTCATTTCCGATCTACTAAACCTTCTTTACTGTGTCCCTCACTCCCACACATTGACGAAATCACACAAAACTTGCGTCGTTATGAAATACTATGTGTTCCAAGACATTTCCTTCTAAATCGAGTAACGTTTCTATGGAAACGACAGGATTTTCTTTTGGGATACGACAATCTCATTTCCGATCCACTAATCCTTCTTCACTGCATCCCTCACTCGCTCACACTGACGAATTCACACGGAAATTGCGTCGCTATGATGTACTATGGGTTCTATGACTTCTTCTAAATCTAGTAACGTTTCTATGGAAACGACAGGATTTTCTTTTGGGATACGACAATCTCATTTCCAATCCACTAATCCTTCTTTACTGCATCCCTCACTCCCACACATTGACGAATTCACACGGAAATTGCGTCGTTATGAGATACTATGTGTTCCAAGACATTTCCTTCTAAATCGAGTAACATTTCTATGGAAACGACAGGATTTTCTTTTGCGATACGACAATCTCATTTCCGATCCCCTAATCCTTCTTTACTGCATCCCTCACTCCCACACATTGACGAATTCACACGGAAATTGCGTCGTTATGAAATACTATGTGTTCCAAGACATTTCCTTCTAAATCGAGTAACGTTTCTATGGAAACGACAAGATTTTCTTTTCGGAAACGACAATCTCATTTCCGATCCACTAATCCTTCTTCACTGCATCCCTCACTCATACACATTAACGAATTCACACGGAAATTGCGTCGCTATGAAATACTATGGGTTCTATGACATCTCCTTCCCAATCGAGTAACGTTTCTATGAATACGACAGGATTTTGTTTTGGGATACGACAATCTCATTTCCGATCCACTAATCCTTCTTTACTGCATCCCTCACTCCCACTCATTGACGAATTCACACGGAAATTGCGTCGCTATGAAATACTATGTGTTCTAAGACATTTCCTTCTAAGTCGAGTAACGTTTCTATGGAAACGACAGGATTTTCTTTTGGGATACGACAATCTCATTTCCGATCCACTAATCCTTCTTTACTGCATCCCTCACTCCCACTCATTGACGAATTCACACGGAAATTGCGTCGCTATGAAATACTATGGGTTCTATGACTTCTCCTTATAAATCGAGTAACGTTTCTATGGAAACGACAGGATTTTCTTTTGGGATACGACAATCTCATTTCCGATCCACTAATCCTTTTTTACTGCATCCCTCACTCCCACTCATTGACGAATTCACACGGAAATTGCGTCGCTATGAAATACTATGTGTTCTAAGACATTTCCTTCTAAATCGAGTAACGTTTCTATGGAAACGACAGCATTTTCTTTTGGGATACGACAATCTCATTTCCGATCCACTAATCCTCCTTTACTGCTTCACTCACTCCCACTCATTGACGAATTCACAAGGAAATTGCGTCGCTATGAAATACTATGTGTTCTAAGACATTTCCTTCTAAATCGAGTAACGTTTCTATAGAAACGACAGGATTTCTTTTGGGATACGACAAACTCATTTCCGATCCACTAACCCTTCTTTAATGCATCCCTCTCTCCCACACATTGAAGAATTCACACGGAAATTGCGTCGCTATGAAATACTATGGGTTCTATGACTTCTCCTTCTAAATCGAGTAACGTTTCTATGGAAACGACAGGGTTTTCTTTTGGGATACGACAATCTCATTTCCGATCCACTAATCCTTCTTTACTGCATCCCTCACTCCCACCCATTGACGAATTCACACGGAAATGGCGTCGCTATGAAATACTATGTGTTCTAAGCCTTTTCCTTCTAAATCGAGTAACGTTTCTATGGAATCGACAGGATTTTCTTTTGGGATACGACAATCTCATTTCCGATCCACTAATCCTTCTTTACTGCATCCCTCACTCCCACTCATTGACAAATTAACACAGCAATTGCGTCGCAATGAAATACTATGGGTTCTATGACATATCCTTCTAAATCGAGTAACGCTTCTATGGAGACGACAGGATTTTCTTTTGGGATACGACAATCTCATTTCCGATCCACTAATCCTTCTTTACCGCATCCCTCACTCCCACTCATTGACGAATTCACACGGAAATTGCGTCGCTATGAAATACTATGTGTTCTAAGCCATTTCCACCTAAATCGAGTAACATTTCTATTGAAACGAAAGGATTTTCTTTTGGGATACGACAATCACATTTCCGATCCACTAATCCTTCTTTACAGCATCCCTCACTCCCACACATTGACGAATTCACACGGAATTTGCGTCGCTATGAAATACTATGTGTTCTAAGACAATTCCTTCTGAATCGAGTAACGTTTCTATGGAAATGACAGGATTTTCTTTTGGGATACGACAATCTCATTTCCGATCCTCTAATCCTTCTTTACTGCATCCCTCACTCCCACTCATTGACGAATTCACACGGAAACTACGTCGCTATGAAATACTATGTGTTCTATGACTTCTCCTTCTATATTGAGTATCATTTCAATGGAAACGACTGACTTTTCTTTTGCGATACGAGTATCTCCTTCTCGATGCACTATTCCTTCTGTATTGCATCCCTAGCTCCCTCACATTGGCGAATTAACACAGAAATTGCGTCACTATGAAATACTATGTGTTCTATGACTTCTCCTTCTAAATCGAGGAACGTTTCTATGGAAACGAAAGGATTTTCTTTTGGGATACGACAATCTCATTTCCGATCCACTAATCCTTCTTTACTGCATCCCTCACTCCCACTCATTGACGAATTCACACGGAAATTGCGTCGCTATGAAATACTATGGGTTCTACGACTTCTCCTTCTAAATCGAGTATCGTTTCTATAGAAACGACTGGCTTTTCTTTTGCGATACGAGTATCTCCTTCTCGATGCACTATTCCTTCTTTATTGCATCCCTCACTCCCACACATTGACGAAATAACACAGCAATTGCGTCGCTATGAAATACTATGTGTTCTGTGACTTCTCCTTCAAAATCGAGTAACGTTTCTATGGAAACGACAGGATTTTCTTTTGGGATACGACAATCTCATTTCCGATCCACTAATCCTTCTTTACTGCATCCCTCACTCCCACTCGTTGACAAATTCACACGGAAATTGCGTCGCTATGAAATACTATGTGTTCTAAGACATTTCCTTCTAAATTGAGTAACGTTTCTATGGAAACGACAGTATTTTCTTTTGGGATACGACAAACTCATTTCTGATCCACTAATCCTTCTTTACTGCATCCCTCACTCCCACACATTGACGAATTCACACGGAAATTGCGTCGCTATGAAATACTATGTGTTCTAAGACATTTCCTTCTAAATCGAGTATCGTTTCTATGGAAACGAAAGGATTTTCATTTGCGATACGAGTATCTCCTTCTCGAAGCACTATTCCTTTTTCATTGCATCCCTAGCTCCTCCACATTGACGAAATAGCACAGAAATTGCGTCGCTATGAAATACTACGGGTTCTATGACTTCTCCTTCTAAATCGAGTAACGTTTCTATGGAAACGACAGGATTTTCTTTTGGGATACGACAATCTCATTTCCGATCTACTAAACCTTCTTTACTGTGTTCCTCACTCCCACACATTGACGAAATCACACAAAACTTGCGTCACTATGAAATACTATGTGTTCCAAGACATTTCCTTCTAAATCAGGTAACGTTTCTATGGAAACGACAGGATTTTCTTTTGGGATACGACAATCTCATTTCCGATCCACTAATCCTTCTTCACTGCATCCCTCACTCCCTCACACTGACGAATTCACACGGAAATTGCGTCGCTATGAAGTACTATGGGTTCTATGACTTCTCCTTCTAAATCGAGTAACGTTTCTATGGAAACGACAGGATTTTCTTTTGGGATACGACAATCTCATTTCCAATCCACTAATCCTTCTTTACTGCATCCCTCACTCCCTCACATTGACGAATTCACACGGATATTGCGTCGCTACGAAATACTATGGGTTCTGTGACATTTCCTTCTAAATCGAGTAACGTTTCTATGGAAACAGCAGGATTTTCTTTTGGGATACAACAATCTCATTTCCGATCCTCTAATCCTTCTTTACTGCATCCCTCACTCCCACTCATTGACGAATTCACACGGAAATTGCGTCGCTATGAAATACTATGGGTTCTATGACTTCTCCTTCTAAATCGAGTATCGTTTCTATGGAAACGAATGGCTTTTCTTTTGCGATACGAGTATCTCCTTCTCGATGCACTATTCCTTCTGTATTGCATCCCTCACTCCCACACATAGACGAATTCACACGGAAATTGCGTCGCTATGAAATACTATGTGTTCTATGTCTTCTCCTTCTAAATCGAGTAACGTTTCTATGGAAACGACACGATTTTCTTTTGGGATACGACAATCTCATTTCCGATCCACTAATCCTTCTTTACTGCATCCCTCACTTACACTCATTGACGAATTAACACAGCAATTGCGTCGCAATGAAATACTATGGGTTCTATGACATATCCTTCTAAATCGAGTAACGCTTCTATGGAGACGACAGGATTTTCTTTTGGGATACGACAATCTCATTTCCGATCCACTAGTCCTTCTTTACTGCATCCCTCACTCCCACTCATTGACGAATTCACACGGAAATTGCGTCGCTATGAAATACAATGTGTTCTAAGACAATTCCTTCTGAATCGAGTAACGTTTCTATGGAAATGACAGGATTTTCTTTTGGGATACGACAATCTCATTTCCGATCCTCTAATCCTTCTTTACTGCATCCCTCACTAACACTCATTGACGAATTCACACAGAAATTGCGTCGCTATGAAATACTATGTGTTCTATGACTTCTCCTTCTAAATCGAGTAACGTTTCTATGGAAACGAAAGGATTTTCTTTTGGGATACGACAATCTCATTTCCGATCCACTAATCCTTCTTTACTGCATCCCTCACTCCCACACATTGACGAATACACACGGAAATTGCGTCGCTATGAAATACTATGTGTTCTATGACTTCTCCTTCTAGATCGAGTATCGTTTCTATGGAAACGACTGGCTTCTCTTTTGCGATACGAGTATCTCCTTCTCGATGCACTATTCCTTCTGTATTGCATCCCTAGCTCCCTCACATTGGCGAATTAACACAGAAATTGCGTCGCTATGAGATACTATGTGTCCTATGACTTCTCCTTCTAAATCGAGTAACGTTTCTATGGAAACGAAAGGATTTTCTTTTGGGATACGACAATCTCATTTCCGATCCACTAATTCTTCTTTACTGCATCCCTCACTCCCACTCATTGACGAATTCACACGGAAATTGCGTCGCTATGGAATACTATGGGTACCACGACTTCTCCTTCTAAATCGAGTATCGTTTCTATCTAAACGACTGGCATTTCTTTTGCGATACGAGTATCTCCTTCTCGATGCACTGTTCCTCCTTTATTGCATTCCTCACTCCCACACATTGACGAAATAACACAGCAATTGCGTCGCTATGAAATACTATGCGTTCTAAGACTTCTCCTTCAAAATCGAGTAACGTTTCTATGGAAACGACAGGATTTTTTTTTGTGATACGACAATCTCATTTCTGATCCACTAATCCTTCTTTACTGCATCCCTCACTCCCACTCGTTGACGAATTCGCACGGAAATTGCGACGCTATGAAATACTATGTGTTCTAAGACATTTCCTTCTAAATTGAGTAACGTTTCTATGGAAACGACAGTATTTTCTTTTCTGATACGACAATCTCATTTCTGATCCACTAATCCTTCTTTACTGCATCCCTCACTCCCACACATTGAAGAAATCACACGGAAATTGCGTCGCTATGAAATACTATGTGTTCTAAGACATTTCTTTCTAAATCGAAAAACGTTTCTATGGAAACGACAGGATTTTCTTTTGGGATACGACAATCTCATTTCCGATCCACTAATCCTGCTTTACTGCATCCCTCACTCACACACATTGACGAATTCACACGGAAATTGCGTCGCTATGAAATACTATGGGTTCTATGACTTCTCCTTCTAAATCGAGTAACGTTTCTATGGAAACGACAGGATTTTCTTTTGGGATACGACAATCACATTTCCGATCCACTAATCCTTCTTTACTGCATCCCTCACTCCCACACGTTGACGAACTCACACGGAAATTGCGTCGCTATGAAATACTATGTATTCTATGACTTCTCTTTCTAAATCGAGTAACGTTTCTATGGAAACGACAGGATTTTCTTTTGGGATACGACAAACTCATTTCCAATCCACTAATCCTTCTTTACTGCATCCCTCACTCCCACACATTGACGAAATCACACAAAACTTGCGTCGCTATGAAATACTATGTGTTCCAAGACATTTCCTTCTAAATCGAGTAACGTTTCTATGGAAACGACAGGATTTTCTTCTGGGATACGACAATCTCATTTCCGATCCACTAATCCTTCTTTACTGCATCCCTCACTCCCTCACACTGACGAATTCACACGGAAATTGCGTCGCAATGAAGTACTATGGGTTCTATGACTTCTCCTTCTAAATCGAGTAACGTTTCTAAGGAAACGACAGGATTTTCTTTTGGGATACGACAATCTCTATTCCAATCCACTAATCCTTCTTTACTGCATCCCTCACTCCCACACATTGACGAAATCACACAAAAATTGGGTCGCTATGAAATACTATGTGTTCCAAGACATTTCCGTCTTAATCGAGTGACGTTTCTATGGAAACGACAGGATTTTGATTTGGGATACGACAATCTCATTTCCGATCCACTAATCCTTCTTTACTGCATCCCTCACTCCCTCACATTGACGAATTCACACGGAAATTGCGTCGCTACGAAATACTATGGGTTCTATGGCATTTCCTTCTAAATCGAGTAACGTTTCTATGGAAACGACAGGATTTTCTTTTGGGATCCGACAATCACATTTCCGAACCACTAATCCTTCTTTACTGCATCCCTCACTCCCACTCATTGACGAATTCACACGGAAATTGCGTCGCTATGAAATACTATGGGTTCTATGACTTCTCCTTCTAAATCGAGTAACGTTTCTACGGAAACGACAGGATTTTCTTTTGGGATACGACAATCTCATTTCCGATCCACTAGTCCTTCTTTACAGCATCCCTCACTCCCACTCATTGACGAATTCACACGGAAATTGCGTCGCTTTGAAATACAATGTGTTCTAAGACATTTCCATCTAAATCGAGTAACATTTCTATGGAAACGACAGGATTTTCTTTTGGGATACGACAAACACATTTCCGATCCACTAATCCTTCTTTACTGCATCCCTCACTCCCACACATTGACGAATTCACACGGAAATTGCGTCGCTATGAAATACTATGTGTTCTATGACTTCTCCCTCTAAATCGAGTAACGTTTCTATGGAAACGACAGGATTTTCTTTTGGGATACTACAATCTCATTTCCGATCTACTAATCCTTCTTTACTGCATCCCTCACTCCCACACATTGACGAATTCACACGGAATTTGCGTCGCTATGAAATACTATGTGTTCTGAGACAATTCCTTCTAAATCGAGTAACGTTTCTATGGAAATGACAGGATTTTCTTTTGGGATACGGCAATCTCATTTCCGATCCACTAATACTTCTTTACTGCATCCCTCACTCCCACACATTGACGAATTCACACGGAAATTGCGTCGCTATGGAATACTATGTGTTCTATGGCTTCTCCTTCTAAATCGAGTATCGTTTCTATGGAAACGACTGGCTTTTCTTTTGCGATACGAGTATCTCCTTCTCGATGCACTATTCCTTCTGTATTGCATCCCTAGCTCCCTCACATTGGCGAATTAACACAGAAATTGCGTCGGTATGAGATACTATGTGTTCTATGACTTCTCCTTCTAAATCGAGGAACGTTTCTATGGAAACGAAAGGATTTTCTTTTGGGATACGACAATCTCATTTCCGATCCACTAATCCTTCTTTACTGCATCCCTCACTCCCACACATTGTCGAATTCACACGGAAATTGCGTCGCTATGAAATACTATGTGTTCTATGACTTCTCCCTCTAAATCGAGTAACGTTTCTATGGAAGCGACAGGATTTTCTTTTGGGATACTACAATCTCATTTCCGATGTACTAATCCTTCTTTACTGCATCCCTCACTCCCACACATTGACGAATTCACACGGAATTTGCGTCGCTATGAAATACTATGTGTTCTAAGACAATTCCTTCTAAATCGAGTAACGTTTCTATGGAAATGACAGGATTTTCTTTTGGGATACTACAATCTCATTTCCGATCCTCTAATCCTTCTTTACTGCATCCCTCACTCCCACACATTGACGAATTCACACGGAAATTGCGTCGCTATGGAATACTGTTTGTTCTATGACTTCTCCTTCTAAATCGAGTATCGTTTCTATGGAAACGACTGGCTTTTCTTTTGCGATACGAGTATCTCCTTCTCGATGCACTATTCCTTCTGTATTGCATCCCCAGCTCCCTCACATTGGCGAATTAACACAGAAATTGCGCCGCTATGAGATACTATGTGTTCTATGACTTCTCCTTCTAAATCGAGGAACGTTTCTATGGAAACGAAAGGATTTTCTTTTGGGATACGACAATCTCATTTCCGATCCACTAATCCTTCTTTACCGCATCCCTCACTCCCACTCATTGACGAATTCACACGGAAATTGCGTCGCTATGAAATACTATGTGTTCTAAGCCATTTCCACCTAAATCGAGTAACATTTCTATGGAAACGAAAGGATTTTCTTTTGGGATACGACAATCACATTTCCGATCCACTAATCCTTCTTTACAGCATCCCTCACTCCCACACATTGACGAATTCACACGGAAATTGCGTCGCTATGACATACTATGTGTTCTATGACTTCTCCTTCTAAATCGACTAACGCTTCTAATGAAACGACAGGATTTTCTTTTGGGATACTACAATCTCATTCCCGATCTACTAATCCTTCTTTACTACATCCCTCACTCCCACACATAGACGAATTCACACGGAATCTGCGTCGCTATGAAATACTATGTGTTCTAAGACAATTCCTTCTGAATCGAGGAACGTTTCTATGGAAATGACAGGATTTTCTTTTGGGATACGACAATCTCATTTCCGATCCTCTAATTTTTCTTTACTGCATCCCTCACTCCCACTCATTGACGAATTCACACGGAAATTGCGTCGCTATGAAATACTATGTGTTCTATGACTTCTATTTCTAAATCGAGTATCGTTTCTATGGAAACGACTGACTTTTCTTTTGCGATACGAGTATCTCCTTCTCGATGCACTATTCCTTCTGTATTGCATCCCTAGCTCCCTCACATTGGCGAATTAACACAGAAATTGCGTCACTATGAAATACTATGTGTTCTATGACTTCTCCTTCTAAATCGAGGAACGTTTCTATGGAAACGAAAGGATTTTCTTTTGGGATACGACAATCTCATTTCCGATCCACTAATCCTTCTTTACTGCATCCCTCACTCCCACTCATTGACGAATTCACACGGAAATTGCGTCGCTATGATATACTATGGGTTCTACGACTTCTCCTTCTAAATCGAGTATCGTTTCTATAGAAACGACTGGCTTTTCTTTTGCGATACGAGTATCTCCTTCTCGATGCACTATTCCTTCTTTATTGCATCCCTCACTCCCACACATTGACGAAATAACACAGCAATTGCGACGCTATGAAATACTATGTGTTCTATGACTTCTCCGTCAAAAACGAGTAACGTTTCTATGGAAACGACAGGATTTTCTTTTGGGATACGACAATCTCATTTCCGATCCACTAATCCTTCTTTACTGCATCCCTCACTCCCACTCGTTGACAAATTCACACGGAAATTGCGTCGCTATGAAATACTATGTGTTCTAAGACATTTCCTTCTAAATTGAGTAACGTTTCTATGGAAACGACAGTATTTTCTTTTGGGATACGACAATCTCATTTCTGATCCACTAATCCTTCTTTACTGCATCCCTCACTCCCACACATTGACGAATTCACACGGAAATTGCGTCGCTATGAAATACTATGTGTTCTAAGGTATTTCCTTCTAAATCGGGTATCGTTTCTATGGAAACGAAAGGATTTTCATTTGCGATACGAGTATCTCCTTCTCGAAGCACTATTCCTTTTTCATTGCATCCCTAGCTCCCCCACATTGACGAAATAGCACAGAAATTGCGTCGCTATGAAATACTACGGGTTCTATGACATCTCCTTCTAAATCGAGTAACGTTTCTATGGAAACGACAGGATTTTCTTTTGGGATACGACAATCTCATTACCGATCTACTAAACCTTCTTTACTGTGTCCCTCACCCCCACACATTGACGAATTCACACGGAAATTGCGTCGCTATGAAATACTATGGGTTCTAAGACATTTCCTTCTAAATCGAGTAACGTTTCTATGGAAACGACAGGATTTTCTTTTTCGATACGACAATCACATTTCCGATCCACTAATCCTTCTTTACTGCATCCCTCACTCCCACACATTGACGAATTCACACGGAAATTGCGTCGCTATGAAATACTATGTATTCTATGACTTCTCCTTCTAAATCGAGTAACGTTTCTATGGAAACGACAGGATTTTCTTTAGGGATACGACAATCTCTATTCCAATCCACTAATCCTTCTTTACTGCATCCCTCACTCCCACACATTGACGAAATCACACAAAACTTGCGTCGCTATGAAATACTATGTGTTCCAAGACATTACCTTCTAAATCGAGTAACGTTTCTATGGAAACGACAGGATTTTCTTTTGGGATACGACAATCTCATTTCCGATCCACTAATCCTTCTTCACTGCATCCCTCACTCCCTCACACTGACGAATTCACACGGAAATTGCGTCGCTATGAAGTACTATGGGTTCTATGACTTCTCCTTCTAAATCGAGTAACGTTTCTATGGAAACGACAGGATTTTCTTTTGGGATACTACAATCTCATTTCCGATCTACTAATCCTTCTTTACTGCATCCCTCACTCCCACACATTGACGAATTCACACGGAATTTGCGTCGCTATGAAATACTATGTGTTCTGAGACAATTCCTTCTAAATCGAGTAACGTTTCTATGGAAATGACAGGATTTTCTTTTGGGATACGGCAATCTCATTTCCGATCCACTAATACTTCTTTACTGCATCCCTCACTCCCACACATTGACGAATTCACACGGAAATTGCGTCGCTATGGAATACTATGTGTTCTATGGCTTCTCCTTCTAAATCGAGTATCGTTTCTATGGAAACGACTGGCTTTTCTTTTGCGATACGAGTATCTCCTTCTCGATGCACTATTCCTTCTGTATTGCATCCCTAGCTCCCTCACATTGGCGAATTAACACAGAAATTGCGTCGGTATGAGATACTATGTGTTCTATGACTTCTCCTTCTAAATCGAGGAACGTTTCTATGGAAACGAAAGGATTTTCTTTTGGGATACGACAATCTCATTTCCGATCCACTAATCCTTCTTTACTGCATCCCTCACTCCCACACATTGTCGAATTCACACGGAAATTGCGTCGCTATGAAATACTATGTGTTCTATGACTTCTCCCTCTAAATCGAGTAACGTTTCTATGGAAGCGACAGGATTTTCTTTTGGGATACTACAATCTCATTTCCGATGTACTAATCCTTCTTTACTGCATCCCTCACTCCCACACATTGACGAATTCACACGGAATTTGCGTCGCTATGAAATACTATGTGTTCTAAGACAATTCCTTCTAAATCGAGTAACGTTTCTATGGAAATGACAGGATTTTCTTTTGGGATACTACAATCTCATTTCCGATCCTCTAATCCTTCTTTACTGCATCCCTCACTCCCACACATTGACGAATTCACACGGAAATTGCGTCGCTATGGAATACTGTTTGTTCTATGACTTCTCCTTCTAAATCGAGTATCGTTTCTATGGAAACGACTGGCTTTTCTTTTGCGATACGAGTATCTCCTTCTCGATGCACTATTCCTTCTGTATTGCATCCCCAGCTCCCTCACATTGGCGAATTAACACAGAAATTGCGCCGCTATGAGATACTATGTGTTCTATGACTTCTCCTTCTAAATCGAGGAACGTTTCTATGGAAACGAAAGGATTTTCTTTTGGGATACGACAATCTCATTTCCGATCCACTAATCCTTCTTTACCGCATCCCTCACTCCCACTCATTGACGAATTCACACGGAAATTGCGTCGCTATGAAATACTATGTGTTCTAAGCCATTTCCACCTAAATCGAGTAACATTTCTATGGAAACGAAAGGATTTTCTTTTGGGATACGACAATCACATTTCCGATCCACTAATCCTTCTTTACAGCATCCCTCACTCCCACACATTGACGAATTCACACGGAAATTGCGTCGCTATGACATACTATGTGTTCTATGACTTCTCCTTCTAAATCGACTAACGCTTCTAATGAAACGACAGGATTTTCTTTTGGGATACTACAATCTCATTCCCGATCTACTAATCCTTCTTTACTACATCCCTCACTCCCACACATAGACGAATTCACACGGAATCTGCGTCGCTATGAAATACTATGTGTTCTAAGACAATTCCTTCTGAATCGAGGAACGTTTCTATGGAAATGACAGGATTTTCTTTTGGGATACGACAATCTCATTTCCGATCCTCTAATTTTTCTTTACTGCATCCCTCACTCCCACTCATTGACGAATTCACACGGAAATTGCGTCGCTATGAAATACTATGTGTTCTATGACTTCTATTTCTAAATCGAGTATCGTTTCTATGGAAACGACTGACTTTTCTTTTGCGATACGAGTATCTCCTTCTCGATGCACTATTCCTTCTGTATTGCATCCCTAGCTCCCTCACATTGGCGAATTAACACAGAAATTGCGTCACTATGAAATACTATGTGTTCTATGACTTCTCCTTCTAAATCGAGGAACGTTTCTATGGAAACGAAAGGATTTTCTTTTGGGATACGACAATCTCATTTCCGATCCACTAATCCTTCTTTACTGCATCCCTCACTCCCACTCATTGACGAATTCACACGGAAATTGCGTCGCTATGATATACTATGGGTTCTACGACTTCTCCTTCTAAATCGAGTATCGTTTCTATAGAAACGACTGGCTTTTCTTTTGCGATACGAGTATCTCCTTCTCGATGCACTATTCCTTCTTTATTGCATCCCTCACTCCCACACATTGACGAAATAACACAGCAATTGCGATGCTATGAAATACTATGTGTTCTATGACTTCTCCGTCAAAAACGAGTAACGTTTCTATGGAAACGACAGGATTTTCTTTTGGGATACGACAATCTCATTTCCGATCCACTAATCCTTCTTTACTGCATCCCTCACTCCCACTCGTTGACAAATTCACACGGAAATTGCGTCGCTATGAAATACTATGAGTTCTAAGACATTTCCTTCTAAATTGAGTAACGTTTCTATGGAAACGACAGTATTTTCTTTTGGGATACGACAATCTCATTTCTGATCCACTAATCCTTCTTTACTGCATCCCTCACTCCCACACATTGACGAATTCACACGGAAATTGCGTCGCTATGAAATACTATGTGTTCTAAGGTATTTCCTTCTAAATCGGGTATCGTTTCTATGGAAACGAAAGGATTTTCATTTGCGATACGAGTATCTCCTTCTCGAAGCACTATTCCTTTTTCATTGCATCCCTAGCTCCCCCACATTGACGAAATAGCACAGAAATTGCGTCGCTATGAAATACTACGGGTTCTATGACATCTCCTTCTAAATCGAGTAACGTTTCTATGGAAACGACAGGATTTTCTTTTGGGATACGACAATCTCATTACCGATCTACTAAACCTTCTTTACTGTGTCCCTCACCCCCACACATTGACGAATTCACACGGAAATTGCGTCGCTATGAAATACTATGGGTTCTAAGACATTTCCTTCTAAATCGAGTAACGTTTCTATGGAAACGACAGGATTTTCTTTTTCGATACGACAATCACATTTCCGATCCACTAATCCTTCTTTACTGCATCCCTCACTCCCACACATTGACGAATTCACACGGAAATTGCGTCGCTATGAAATACTATGTATTCTATGACTTCTCCTTCTAAATCGAGTAACGTTTCTATGGAAACGACAGGATTTTCTTTAGGGATACGACAATCTCTATTCCAATCCACTAATCCTTCTTTACTGCATCCCTCACTCCCACACATTGACGAAATCACACAAAACTTGCGTCGCTATGAAATACTATGTGTTCCAAGACATTACCTTCTAAATCGAGTAACGTTTCTATGGAAACGACAGGATTTTCTTTTGGGATACGACAATCTCATTTCCGATCCACTAATCCTTCTTCACTGCATCCCTCACTCCCTCACACTGACGAATTCACACGGAAATTGCGTCGCTATGAAGTACTATGGGTTCTATGACTTCTCCTTCTAAATCGAGTAACGTTTCTATGGAAACGACAGGATTTTCTTTTGGGATACGACAATCTCATTTCCAATCCACTAATCCTTCTTAATTGCATCCCTCACTCCCACACATTGACGAAATCACACAAAAATTGGGTCGCTGTGAAATACTATGTGTTCCAAGACATTTCCGTCTTAATCGAGTGACGTTTCTATGGAAACGACAGGATTTTCTTTTGGGATACGACAATCTCATTTCCGATCCACTAATCCTTCTTTACTGCATCCCTCACTCCCTCACATTGACGAATTCACACGGATATTGCGTCGCTACGAAATTCTATGGGTTCTATGACATTTCCTTCTAAATCGAGTAACGTTTCTATGGAAACGACAGGATTTTCTTTTGGGATACGACAATCACATTTCCGATCCACTAATCCTTCTTTACTGCATCCCTCACTCCCACTCATTGACGAATTCACACGAAAATTGCGTCGCTATGAAATACTATGGGTTCTATGACTTCTCCGTCTAAATCGAGTAACGTTTCTATGGAAACGACAGGATTTTCTTTTGGGATACAACAATCTCATTTCCGATCCTCTAATAGTTCTTTACTGCATCCCTCACTCCCACTCATTTGACGAATTCATACGGAAATTGCGTCGCTATGAAATACTATGGGTTCTATGACTTCTCCTTCTAAATCGAGTATCGTTTCTATGGAAACGAATGGCTTTTCTATTGCGATACGAGTATCTCCTTCTCGATGCACTATTCCTTCTGTATTGCATCCCTCACTCCCACACATTGACGAATTCACACGGAAATTGCGTCGCTATGAAATACTATGGGTTCTATGTCTTCTCCTTCTAAATCGAGTAACGTTTCTATGGAAACGACAGGATTTTCTTTTGCGATACGACAATCTCATTTCCGATCCACTAATCCTTCTTTACTGCATCCCTCACTTACACTCATTGACGAATGAACACAGCAATTGCGTCGCAATATAATACTATGGGTTCTATGACATATCCTTCTAAATCGAGTAACGCTTCTATGGAGACGACAGGATTTTCTTTTGGGATACGACAATCTCATTTCCGATCCACTAGTCCTTCTTTACTGCATCCCTCACTCCCACTCATTGACGAATTCACACGGAAATTGCGTCGCTATGAAATACAATGTTTTCTAAGTCAATTCCTTCTGAATCGAGTAACGTTTCTATGGAAATGACAGGATTTTCTTTTGGGATACGACAATCTCATTTCCGACCATCTAATCCTTCTTTACTGCATCCCTCACTCCCACTCATTGACGAATTCACACGGAAATTGCGTCGCTATGAAATACTATGTGTTCTATGACTTCTCCTTCTAAATCGAGTATCGTTTCTATGGAAACGACTGGCTTTTCTTTTGCGATACGAGTATCTCCTTCTCGATGCACTATTCCTTCTGTATTGCATCCCTAGCTCCCTCACATTGGCGAATTAACACAGAAATTGCGTCGCTATGAGATACTATGTGTTCTATGACTTCTCCTTCTAAATCGAGTAACGTTTCTATGGAAACGAAAGGATTTTCTTTTGGGATACGACAATCTCATTTCCGATCCACTAATCCTTCTTTACTGCATCCCTCACTCCCACTCATTGACGAATTCACACGGAAATTGCGTCGCTATGAAACACTATGTGTTCTAAGACATTTCCTTCTAAATTGAGTAACGTTTCTATGGAATCGACAGTATTTTCTTTTCTGATACGACAATCTCATTTCTGATCCACTAATCCTTCTTTACTGCATCCCTCACTCCCACACATTGACGAATTCACACGGAAATTGCGTCGCTATGAAATACTATGTGTTCTATGACATTTCTTTCTAAATCGAGTAACGTTTCTATGGAAACGACATGATTTTCTTTTGGGATACGACAATCTCATTTCCGATCCACTAATCCTGCTTTACTGCATCCCTCACTCCCACACATTGACGAATTCACATGGAAATTTCGTCGCTATGAAATACTATGGGTTCTATGACTTCTCCTTCTAAATCGAGTAACGTTTCTATGGAAACGACAGGATTTTCTTTTGGGATACGACAATCTCATTTCCGATCTACTACACCTTCTTTACTGTGTCCCTCACTCCAACACATTGACGAATTCACACGGAAATTGCGTCGCTATGAAATACTATGGGTTCTAAGACATTTCCTTCTAAATCGAGTAACGTTTCTATGGAAACGACAGGATTTTCTTCTGGGATACGACAATCTCATTTCCGATCCACTAATCCTTCTTTACTGCATCCCTCACTCCCTCACACTGACGAATTCACACGGAAATTGCGTCGCTATGAAGTACTATAAGTTCTATGACTTCTCCTTCTAAATCGAGTAACGTTTCTATGGAAACGACAGGATTTTCTTTTGGGATACGACAATCTCTATTCCAATCCACTAATCCTTCTTTACTGCATCCCTGACTCCCACACATTGACGAAATCACACAAAAATTGGGTCGCTATGAAATACTATGTGTTCCAAGACATTTCCGTCTTAATCGAGTGACGTTTCTATGGAAACGACAGGATTTTCTTTTGGGATACGACAATCTCATTTCCGATCCACTAATCCTTCTTTACTGCATCCCTCACTCCCTCACATTGACGAATTCACACGGAAATTGCGTCGCTAGGAAATACTATGGGTTCTATGACATTTCCTTCTAAATCGAGTAACGTTTCTATGGAAACGACAGGATTATCTTTTGGGATACGACAATCACATTTCCGATCCACTAACCCTTCTTTACTGCATCCCTCACTCCCACTCATTGACGAATTCACACGGAAATTGCGTCGCTATGAAATACTATGGGTTCTATGACTTCTCCTTCTAAATCGAGTAACGTTTCTATGGAAACGACACGATTTTCTTTTGGGAAACAACAATCTCATTTCCGATCCTCTAATCCTTCTTTACTGCATCCCTCACTCCCACTCATTGACGAATTCACACGGAAATTGCGTCGCTATGGAATACTATGGGTTCTATGACTTCTCCTTCTAAATCGAGTAACGTTTCTATGGAAACGACAGGATTTTCTTTTGGGATACGACACTCTCATTTCCGATCCACTAATCCTTCTTTACTGCATCCCTCACTCCCACTCATTGACGAATTCGCACGGAAATTGCGTCGCAATGAAATACTATGTGTTCTAAGACATTTCGTTCTAAATCGAGTAACGTTTCTATGGAAACGACAGGATTTTCTTTTGGGATACGACAATCTCATTTCCGATCCACTAATCCTTCTTTACTGCATCCCTCACTCCCACTCGTTGACGAATTCACACGGAAATTGCGTCGCTATGCAATACTATGGGTTCTATGACTTCTCCTTCTAAATCGAGTAACGTTTCTATGGAAGCGACAGGATTTTCTTTTGGGATACGACAATCTCATTTCCGATCCACTAATCCTTCTTTACTGCATCCCTCACTCCCACACATTAACGAATTCACACGGAAATTGCGTCGCTATGAAATACTATGTGTTCTATGTCTTCTCCTTCTAAATCGAGTAACGTTTCTATGGAAACGACAGGATTTTCTTTTGGGATACGACAATCTCATTTCCGATCCACTAATCCTTCTTTACTGCATCCCTCACTTACACTCATTGACGAATTAACACAGCAATTGCGTCGCAATGTAATACTATGGGTTCTATGACATATCCTTCTAAATCGAGTAACGCTTCTATGGAGACGACAGGATTTTCTTTTGGGATACGACAATCTCATTTCCGATCCACTAGTCCTTCTTTACTGCATCCCTCACTCCCACTCATTGACGAATTCACACGGAAATTGCGTCGCTATGAAATACAATGTGTTCTAAGACATTTCCATCTAAATCGAGTAACATTTCTTTGGAGACGACAGGATTTTCTTTTGGGATACGACAATCACATTTCCGATCCACTAATCCTTCTTTACTGCATCCCTCACTCCCACACATTGACGAATTCACACGGAAATTGCGCCGCTATGAAATACTATGTGTTCTATGACTTCTCCCTCTAAATCGAGTAACGTTTCTATGGAAACGACAGGACTTTCTTTTGGGATACTACAATCTCATTTCCGATCTACTAATCCTTCTTTACTGCATCCCTCACTCCCACACATTGACGAATTCACACGGAAATTGCGTCGTTATGGAATACTATGTGTTCTATGACTTCTCCTTCTAAATCGAGTATCGTTTCTATGGAAACGACTGGCTTTTCTTTTGCGATACGAGTATCTCCTTCTCGATGCACTATTCCTTCTGTATTGCATCCCAAGCTACCTCACATTGGCGAATTAACACAGAAATTGCGTCGCTATGAGATACTATGTGTTCTATGACTTCTCCTTCAAAATCGAGTAACGTTTCTATGGAAACGACAGGATTTTCTTTTGTGATACGACAATCTCATTTCCGATCCACTAATCCTTCTTTACTGCATCCCTCACTCCCACTTGTTGACGAATTCACACGGAAATTGCGTCGCTATGAAATACTATGTGTTCTAAGACATTTCCTTCTAAATTGAGTAACGTTTCTATGGAAACGACAGTATTTTCTTTTGGGATACGACAATCTCATTTCTGATCCACTAATCCTTCTTTACTGCATCCCTCACTCCCACACATTGACGAATTCACACGGAAATATCGTCGCTATGAAATACTATGTGTTCTAAGACATTTCCTTCTAAATCGAGTATCGTTTCTATGGAAACGACAGGATTTTCATTTGCGATACGAGTATCTCCTTCTCGAAGCACTATTCCTTTTTTACTGCATCCCTAGCTCCCCCACATTGACGAAATAACACAGAAATTGCGTCGCTATGAAATACTATGGGTTCTAAGACATTTCCTTCTAAATCGAGTAACGTTTCTATGGAAACGACAGGATTTTCTTTTGGGATGCGACAATCACATTTCCGATCCACTAATCCTTCTTTACTGCATCCCTCACTCCCACACATTGACGAACTCACACGGAAATTGCGTCGCTATGAAATACTATGTATTCTATGACTTCTCCTTCTAAATCGTGTAACGTTTCTATGGAAACGACAGGATTTTCTTTTGGGATACGACAAACTCATTTCCAATCCACTAATCCTTCTTTACTGCATCCCTCACTCCCACACATTGACGAAATCACACAAAACTTGCGTCGCTATGAAATACTGTGTGTTCCAAGACATTTCCTTCTAAATCGAGTAACGTTTCTATGGAAACGACAGGATTTTCTTTTGGGATACGACAAATTCATTTCCGATCCACTAATCCTTCTTTACTGCATCCCTCACTCCCTCACATTGACGAATTCACACGGAAATATCGTCGCTATGAAATACTGTGGGTTCTATGACTTCTCCTTCTAAATCGAGTAACGTTTCTATGGAAACGACAGGATTTTCTTTTGGGATACGACAATCTCATTTCCAATCCACTAATCCTTCTTTACTGCATCCCTCACTCCCACACATTGACGAAATCACACAAAAATTGGGTCGCTATGAAATACTATGTGTTCCAAGACATTTCCGTCTAAATCGAGTGACGTATCTATGGAAACGACAGGATTTTCTTTTGGGATACGACAATCTCATTTCCGATCCACTAATCCTTCTTTACTGCATCCCTCACTCCCTCACATTGACGAATTCACACGGAAATTGCGTCGCTACGAAATACTATGGGTTCTATGACTTCTCCTCCTAAATCGAGTAACGTTTCTATGGAAACGACAGGATTTTCTTTTGGGATACGACAATCACATTTCCGATCCACTAATCCTTCTTTACTGCATCCCTCACTTCCACTCATTGACGAATTCACACGGAAATTGCGTCGCTATGAAATACTATGGGTTCTATGACTTCTCCTTCTAAGTCGAGTAACGTTTCTATGGAAACGGCAGGATTTTCTTTTGGGATACAACAATCTCATTTCCGATCCTCTAATCCTTCTTTACTGCATCCCTCACTCCCACTCATTGACGAATTCACACGGAAATTGCGTCGCTATGAAATACTATGGGTTCTATGACTTCTCCTTCTAAATCGAGTAACGTTCCAATGGAAACGACAGGATTTTCTTTTGGGATACGACAAACTCATTTCCGATTCACTAATCCTTCTTTACTGCATCCCTCACTCCCACTCATTGTCGAATTCGCACGGAAATTGCGTCGCAATGAAATAGTATGTGTTCTATTAATTCTCCTTCTAAATCGAGTATCGTTTCTATGGAAACGACTGGCTTTTCTTTTGCGATACGAGTATCTCCTTCTCGATGCACTATTCCTTCTGTATTGCATCCCTAGCTCCCTCACATTGGCGAATTAACACAGAAATTGCGTCGCTATGAGATACTATGTGTTCTATGACTTCTCCTTCTAAATCGAGTAACGTCTCTATGGAAACGAAAGGATTTTCTTTGGGATACGACAATCTCACTTCCGATCCACTAAATCTTCTTTACTGCATCCCTCACTCCCACTCATTGACGAATTCACACGGAAATTGCGTCGCTATGAAATACTATGGGTACTACGACTTCTCCTTCTAAATCGAGTATCGTTTCTATGGAAACGTCTGGCTTTTCTTTTGCGATACGAGTATCTCCTTCTCGATGCACTATTCCTCCTTTATTGCATTCCTCACTCCCACACATTGACGAAATAACACAGCAATTGCGTCGCTATGAAATACTATGTGTTCTATGACTTCTCCTTCTAAATCGAGTAACGTTTCTATGGAAACGACAGGATTTTCTTTTGGGATACGACAATCTCATTTCCGATCTACTATACCTTCTTTACTGCGTCCCTCATTCCCACACATTGATGAATTCACACGGAAATTGCGTCGCTATGAAATACTATGGGTTCTAAGACATTTCCTTCTAAATCGAGTATCGTTTCTATGGAAACGACAGGATTTTCTTTTGGGATACGACAAACTCATTTCCAATCCACTAATCCTTCTTTACTGCATCCCTCACTCCCACACATTGACGAAATCGCACAAAACTTGCGTCGCTATGAAATACTATGTGTTGCAAGACATTTCCTTCTAAATCGAGTGACGTTTCTATGGAAACGACAGGATTTTCTTTTGGGATACGACAAATTCATTTCCGATCCACTAATCCTTCTTTACTGCATCCCTCACTCCCTCACATTGACGAATTCACACGGAAATTGCGTCGCTATGAAACACTATGGTTCTATGACTTCTCCTTCTAAATCGAGTAACGTTTCTATGGAAACGACAGGATTTTCTTTTGGGATACGACAATCTCATTTCCAATCCACTAATCCTTCTTTACTGCATCCCTCACTCCCACACATTGACGAAATCACAGAAAAATTGGGTCGCTATGAAATACTATGTGTTCCAAGACATTTCCGTCTAAACCGAGTGTCGTTTCTATGGAAACGACAGGATTTTCTTTTGGGATACGACAATCTCTATTCCAATCCACTAATCCTTCTTCACTGCATCCCTCACTCCCTCACACTGACGAATTCACACGGAAATTGCGTCGCTATGAAGTACTATGGGTTCTATGACTTCTCCTTCTAAATCGAGTAACGTTTCTATGGAAACGACAGGATTTTCTTTTGGGATACGACAATCTCATTTCCAATCCACTAATCCTTCTTTACTGCATCCCTCACTCCCACACATTGACGAAATCACACAAAAATTGGTTCGCTATGAAATACTATGTGTTCCAAGATATTTCCGTCTTAATCGAGTGACGTTTCTATGGAAACGACAGGATTTTCTTTTGGGATACGACAATCTCATTTCCGATCCACTAATCCTTCTTTACTGCATCCCTCACTCCCACACATTGACGAATTCACACGGAAATTGCGTCGCTATGAAATACTATGTATTCTATGACTTCTCCTTCTAAATCGAGTAACGTTTCTATGGAAACGACAGGATTTTCTTTTGGGATACCACAAACTCATTTCCAATCCACTAATCCTTCTTTACTGCATCCCTCACTCCCACACATTGACGAAATCACACAAAACTTGCGTCGCTATGAAATACTATGTGTTCCAAGACATTTCCTTCTAAATCGAGTAACGTTTCTATGGAAACGACAGGATTTTCTTTTGGGATACGACAAATTCATTTCCGATCCACTAATCCTTCTTTACTGCATCCCTCACTCCCTCACATTGACGAATTCACACGGAAATATCGTCGCTATGAAATACTGTGGGTTCTATGACTTCTCCTTCTAAATCGAGTAACGTTTCTATGGAAACGACAGGATTTTCTTTTGGGATACGACAATCTCATTTCCAATCCACTAATCCTTCTTTACTGCATCCCTCACTCCCACACATTGACGAAATCACACAAAAATTGGGTCGCTATGAAATACTATGTGTTCCAAGACATTTCCGTCTAAATCGAGTGACGTATCTATGGAAACGACAGGATTTTCTTTTGGGATACGACAATCTCATTTCCGATCCACTAATCCTTCTTTACTGCATCCATCACTCCCTCACATTGACGAATTCACACGGAAATTGCGTCGCTACGAAATACTATGGGTTCTATGACTTCTCCTTCTAAATCGAGTAACGTTTCTATGGAAACGACAGGATTTTCTTTTGGGATACGACAATCACATTTCCGATCCACTAATCCTTCTTTACTGCATCCCTCACTCCCACTCATTGACGAATTCACACGGAAATTGCGTCGCTATGAAATACTATGTGTTCTAAGACATTTCCTTCTAAATCGAGTATCGTTTCTATGGAAACGACAGGATTTTCATTTGCGATACGAGTATCTAATTCTCGAAGCACTATTCCTTCTTTATTGCATCCCTAGCTCCCCCACATTGACGAACTCACAAGGAAATTGCGTCGCTATGAAATACTATGTATTCTATGACTTCTCCTTCTAAATCGAGTAACGTTTCTATGGAAACGACAGGATTTTCTTTTGGGATACGACAATCACATTTCCGATCCACTAATCCTTCTTTACTGCATCCCTCACTCCCACACATTGACGAACTCACACGGAAATTGCGTCGCTATGAAATACTATGTATTCTATGACTTCTCCTTCTAAATCGAGCAACGTTTCTATGGAAACGACAGGATTTTCTTTTGGGATACGACAAACTCATTTCCAATCCACTAATCCTTCTTTACTGCATCCCTCACTCCCACACATTGACGAAATCGCACAAAACTTGCGTCGCTATGAAATACTATGTGTTCCAAGACATTTCCTTCTAAATCGAGTGACGTTTCTATGGAAACGACAGGATTTTCTTTTGGGATACGACAAATTCATTTCCGATCCACTAATCCTTCTTTACTGCATCCCTCACTCCCTCACATTGACGAACTCACACGGAAATTGCGTCGCTATGAAATACTATGTATTCTATGACTTCTCCTTCTAAATCGAGTAACGTTTCTATGGAAACGACAGGATTTTCTTTTGGGATACGACAAACTCATTTCCAATCCACTAATCCTTCTTTACTGCATCCCTCACTCCCACACATTGACGAAATCGCACAAAACTTGCGTCGCTATGAAATACTATGTGTTCCAAGACATTTCCTTCTAAATCGAGTGACGTTTCTATGGAAACGACAGGATTTTCTTTTGGGATACGACAAATTCATTTCCGATCCACTAATCCTTCTTTACTGCATCCCTCACTCCCTCACATTGACGAATTCACACGGAAATTGCGTCGCTATGAAATACTGTGGGTTCTATGACTTCTCCTTCTAAATCGAGTAACGTTTCTATGGAAACGACAGGATTTTCTTTTGGGATACGACAATCTCATTTCCAATCCACTAATCCTTCTTTACTGCATCCCTCACTCCCACACATTGACGAAATCACACAAAAATTGGGTCGCTATGAAATACTATGTGTTCCAAGACATTTCCGTCTAAACAGAGTGACGTTTCTATGGAAACGACAGGATTTTCTTTTGGGATACGACAATCTCTATTCCAATCCACTAATCCTTCTTCACTGCATCCCTCACTCCCTCACACTGACGAATTCACACGGAAATTGCGTCGCTATGAAGTACTATGGGTTGTATGACTTCTCCTTCTAAATCGAGTAACGTTTCTATGGAAACGACAGGACTTTCTTTTGGGATACCGCAATCTCATTTCCAATCCACTAATCCTTCTTTACTGCATCCCTCACTCCCACACATTGACGAAATCACACAAAAATTGGGTCGCTATGAAATACTATGTGTTCCAAGATATTTCCGTCTTAATCGAGTGACGTTTCTATGGAAACGACAGGATTTTCTTTTGGGATACGACAATCTCATTTCCGATCCACTAATCCTTCTTTACTGCATCCCTCACTCCCACACATTGACGAATTCACACGGAAATTGCGTCGCTATGAAATACTATGTATTCTATGACTTCTCCTTCTAAATCGAGTAACGTTTCTATGGAAACGACAGGATTTTCTTTTGGGATACAACAATCTCTATTCCAATCCACTAATCCTTCTTTACTGCATCCCTCACTCCCACACATTGACGAAATCACACAAAACTTGCGTCGCTATGAAATACTATGTGTTCCAAGACATTTCCTTCTAAATCGAGTAACGTTTCTATGGAAACGTCAGGATTTTCTTTTGGGATACGACAATCTCTTTTCCGATCCACTAATCCTTCTTCACTGCATCCCTCACTCCCTCACACTGACGAATTCACACGGAAATTGCGTCGCTATGAAGTACTATTGGTTCTATGACTTCTCCTTCTAAATCGAGTAACGTTTCTACGGAAACGACAGGATTTTCTTTTGGGATACGACAATCTCATTTCCAATCCACTAATCCTTCTTTACTGCATCCCTCATTCCCACACATTGACGAAATCACACAAAAATTGGGTCGCTATGAAATACTATGTGTTCCAAGACATTTCCGTCTAAATCGAGTGACGTATCTATGGAAACGACAGGATTTTCTTTTGGGATACGACAATCTCATTTCCGATCCACTAATCCTTCTTTACTGCATCCATCACTCCCTCACATTGACGAATTCACACGGAAATTGCGTCGCTACGAAATACTATGGGTTCTATGACTTCTCCTTCTAAATCGAGTAACGTTTCTATGGAAACGACAGGATTTTCTTTTGGGATACGACAATCACATTTCCGATCCACTAATCCTTCTTTACTGCATCCCTCACTCCCACTCATTGACGAATTCACACGGAAATTGCGTCGCTATGAAATACTATGTGTTCTAAGACATTTCCTTCTAAATCGAGTATCGTTTCTATGGAAACGACAGGATTTTCATTTGCGATACGAGTATCTAATTCTCGAAGCACTATTCCTTCTTTATTGCATCCCTAGCTCCCCCACATTGACGAACTCACAAGGAAATTGCGTCGCTATGAAATACTATGTATTCTATGACTTCTCCTTCTAAATCGAGTAACGTTTCTATGGAAACGACAGGATTTTCTTTTGGGATACGACAATCACATTTCCGATCCACTAATCCTTCTTTACTGCATCCCTCACTCCCACACATTGACGAACTCACACGGAAATTGCGTCGCTATGAAATACTATGTATTCTATGACTTCTCCTTCTAAATCGAGCAACGTTTCTATGGAAACGACAGGATTTTCTTTTGGGATACGACAAACTCATTTCCAATCCACTAATCCTTCTTTACTGCATCCCTCACTCCCACACATTGACGAAATCGCACAAAACTTGCGTCGCTATGAAATACTATGTGTTCCAAGACATTTCCTTCTAAATCGAGTGACGTTTCTATGGAAACGACAGGATTTTCTTTTGGGATACGACAAATTCATTTCCGATCCACTAATCCTTCTTTACTGCATCCCTCACTCCCTCACATTGACGAACTCACACGGAAATTGCGTCGCTATGAAATACTATGTATTCTATGACTTCTCCTTCTAAATCGAGTAACGTTTCTATGGAAACGACAGGATTTTCTTTTGGGATACGACAAACTCATTTCCAATCCACTAATCCTTCTTTACTGCATCCCTCACTCCCACACATTGACGAAATCGCACAAAACTTGCGTCGCTATGAAATACTATGTGTTCCAAGACATTTCCTTCTAAATCGAGTGACGTTTCTATGGAAACGACAGGATTTTCTTTTGGGATACGACAAATTCATTTCCGATCCACTAATCCTTCTTTACTGCATCCCTCACTCCCTCACATTGACGAATTCACACGGAAATTGCGTCGCTATGAAATACTGTGGGTTCTATGACTTCTCCTTCTAAATCGAGTAACGTTTCTATGGAAACGACAGGATTTTCTTTTGGGATACGACAATCTCATTTCCAATCCACTAATCTTTCTTTACTGCATCCCTCACTCCCACACATTGACGAAATCACACAAAAATTGGGTCGCTATGAAATACTATGTGTTCCAAGACATTTCCGTCTAAACAGAGTGACGTTTCTATGGAAACGACAGGATTTTCTTTTGGGATACGACAATCTCTATTCCAATCCACTAATCCTTCTTCACTGCATCCCTCACTCCCTCACACTGACGAATTCACACGGAAATTGCGTCGCTATGAAGTACTATGGGTTGTATGACTTCTCCTTCTAAATCGAGTAACGTTTCTATGGAAACGACAGGACTTTCTTTTGGGATACCGCAATCTCATTTCCAATCCACTAATCCTTCTTTACTGCATCCCTCACTCCCACACATTGACGAAATCACACAAAAATTGGGTCGCTATGAAATACTATGTGTTCCAAGATATTTCCGTCTTAATCGAGTGACGTTTCTATGGAAACGACAGGATTTTCTTTTGGGATACGACAATCTCATTTCCGATCCACTAATCCTTCTTTACTGCATCCCTCACTCCCACACATTGACGAATTCACACGGAAATTGCGTCGCTATGAAATACTATGTATTCTATGACTTCTCCTTCTAAATCGAGTAACGTTTCTATGGAAACGACAGGATTTTCTTTTGGGATACAACAATCTCTATTCCAATCCACTAATCCTTCTTTACTGCATCCCTCACTCCCACACATTGACGAAATCACACAAAACTTGCGTCGCTATGAAATACTATGTGTTCCAAGACATTTCCTTCTAAATCGAGTAACGTTTCTATGGAAACGTCAGGATTTTCTTTTGGGATACGACAATCTCTTTTCCGATCCACTAATCCTTCTTCACTGCATCCCTCACTCCCTCACACTGACGAATTCACACGGAAATTGCGTCGCTATGAAGTACTATTGGTTCTATGACTTCTCCTTCTAAATCGAGTAACGTTTCTACGGAAACGACAGGATTTTCTTTTGGGATACGACAATCTCATTTCCAATCCACTAATCCTTCTTTACTGCATCCCTCATTCCCACACATTGACGAAATCACACAAAAATTGGGTCGCTATGAAATACTATGTGTTCCAAGACATTTCCGTCTTAATCGAGTGACGTTTCTATGGAAACGACAGGATTTTCTTTTGGGATACGACAATCTTATTTCCGATCCACTAATCCTTCTTTACTGCATCCCTCACTCCCTCACATTGACGAATTCACACGGATATTGCGTCGCAATGAAATACTATGGGTTCTATGACATATTCTTCTAAATCGAGTAACGCTTCTATGGAGACGACAGGATTTTCTTTTGGGATACGACAATCTCATTTCCGATCCACTAGTCCTTCTTTACTGCATCCCTCACTCCCACTCACTGACGAATTCACACGGAAATTGCGTCGCTATGAAATACAATGTGTTCTAAGACAATTCCTTCTGAATCG
This sequence comes from Schistocerca americana, assembly GCF_021461395.2. Lineage (NCBI taxonomy): Eukaryota > Metazoa > Arthropoda > Insecta > Orthoptera > Acrididae > Schistocerca > Schistocerca americana. The sequence goes on from NC_060123.1 coordinate 10,184,148, forward strand.
AGCAACGTTTCTATGGAAATGACAGGATTTTCTTTTGGGATACGACAATCTCATTTCCGATCCTCTAATCCTTCTTTACTGCATCCCTCACTCCCACTCATTGACGAATTCACACGGAAATTGCGTCGCTATTAAATACTATGTGTTCTATGACTTCTCCTTCTAAATCGAGTATCGTTTCTATGGAAACGACTGACTTTTCTTTTGCGATACGAGTATCTCCTTCTCGATGCACTATTCCTTCTGTATTGCATCCCTAGCTCCCTCACATTGGCGAATTAACACAGAAATTGCGTCACTGTGAAATACTATGTGTTCTATGACTTTTCCTTCTAAATCGAGTAACGTTTCTATGGAAACGAAAGGATTTTCTTTTGGGATACGACAATCTCATTTCCGATCCACTAATCCTTCTTTACTGCATCCCTCACTCCCACACATTGACGAATTCACACGGAAATTGCGTCGCTATGAAATACTATGTGTTCTATGACTTCTCCTTCTAAATCGAGTATCGTTTCTATGGAAACGACTGACTTTTCTTTTGCGATACGAGTATCTCCTTCTCGATGCACTATTCCTCCTTTATTGCATTCCTCACTCCCACACATTGACGAAATAACACAGCAATTGCGTCGCTATGAAATACTATGTGTTCTATGACTTCTCCTTCAAAATCGGGTAACGTTTCTATGGAAACGACAGGATTTTCTTTTGTGATACGACAATCTCATTTCCGATCCACTGATCCTCCTTTACTGCATCCCTCACTCCCACTCGTTGACGAATTCACACGGAAATTGCGTCGCTATGAAATACTATGTGTTCTAAGACATTTCCTTCTAAATTGAGTAACGTTTCTATGGAAACGACAGTATTTTCTTTTCTGATACGACAATCTCATTTCTGATCCACTAATCCTTCTTTACTGCATCCCTCACTCCCACACATTGAAGAATTCACACGGAAATTGCGTCGCTATGAAATGCTATGTGTTCTAAGACATTTCTTTCTAAATCGAGTAACGTTTCTATGGAAACGACAGGATTTTCTTTTGGGATACGACAATCTCATTTCCGATCCACTAATCCTGCTTTACTGCATCCCTCACTCCCACACATTGACGAATTCACACGGAAATTGCGTCGCTATGAAATACTATGTATTCTATGACTTCTCCTTCTAAATCGAGTAACGTTTCTGTGCAAACGACAGGATTTTCTTTTGGGATACGACAAACTCATTTCCAATCCACTAATCCTTCTTTACTGCATCCCTCACTCCCACACATTGACGAAATCACACAAAACTTGCGTCGCTATGAAATACTATGTGTTCCAAGACATTTCCTTCTAAATCGAGTAACGTTTCTATGGAAACGACAGGATTTTCTTCTGGGATACGACAATCTCATTTCCGATCCACTAATCCTTCTTTACTGCATCCCTCACTCCCTCACACTGACGAATTCACACGGAAATTGCGTCGCTATGAAATACTATGGGTACTATGACTTCTCCTTCAAAATCGAGTAACGTTTCTATGGAAACGACAGGATTTTCTTTTGGGATACGACAATCTCTATTCCATCCACTAATCCTTCTTTACTGCATCCCTCACTCCCACACATTGACGAAATCACACAAAAATTGGATCGCTATGAAATACTATGTGTTCCAAGACATTTCCGTCTTAATCGAGTGACGTTTCTATGGAAACGACAGGATTTTCTTTTGGGATACGACAATCTCATTTCCGATCCACTAATCCTTCTTTACTGCATCCCTCACTCCCTCACATTGACGAATTCACACGGAAATTGCGTCGCTACGAAATACTATGGGTTCTATGACATTTCCTTCTAAATCGAGTAACGCTTCTATGGAAACGACAGGATTTTCTTTTGGGATACGACAATCTCATTTCCGATTCACTAATCCTTCTTTACTGCATCCCTCACTCCCATTCATTGACGAATTCGCACGGAAATTGCGTCGGAATGAAATACTATGTGTATTAAGACATTTCGTTCTAAATCGAGTAACGTTTCTATGGAAACGACAGGATTTTCTTTTGGGATACGACAATCTCATTTCCGATCCACTAATCCTTCTTTACTGCATCCCTCACTCCCACTCGTTGACGAATTCACACGGAAATTGCGTCGCTATGAAATACTATGGGTTCTATGACTTCTCCTTCTAAATCGAGTAACGTTTCTATGGAAACGACAGGATTTTCTTTTGGGATACGACAATCACATTTCCGATCCACTAATCCTTCTTTACTGCATCCCTCACTCCCACTCATTGACGAATTCACACGGAAATTGCGTCGCTATGAAATACTATGGGTTCTATGACTTCTCCTTCTAAATCGAGTAACGTTTCTATGGGAACGACAGGATTTTCTTTTGGGATACGACAATCTCGTTTCCGATCCACTAATCCTTCTTTACTGCATCCCTCACTTACACTCATTAACGAATTAACACAGCAATTGCGTCGCAATGAAATACTATGGGTTCTATGACATATCCTTCTAAATCGAGTAACGCTTCTATGGAGACGACAGGATTTTCTTTTGGGATACGACAATCTCATTTCCGATCCACTACTCCTTCTTTACTGCATCCCTCACTCCCACTAATTGACGAATTCACACGGAAATTGCGTCGCTATGAAATACTATGTGTTCTAAGACATTTCCTTCTAAATTGAGTAACGTTTCTATGGAAACGACGGTATTTTCTTTTGGGATACGACAATCTCATTTCTGATCCACTAATCCTTCTTTACTGCATCCCTCACTCCCACACATTGACGAATTCACACGGAAATTGCGTCGCTATGAAATACTATGTGTTCTAAGACATTTCCTTCTAAATCGAGTATCGTTTCTATGGAAACGACAGGATTTTCATTTGCGATACGAGTATCTCCTTCTCGAAGCACTATTCCTTTTTTATTGCATCCCTAGCTCCCCCACATTGACGAAATAACACAGAAATTGCGTCGCTATGAAATACTATATGTTCTATGACTTCTCCTTCTAAATCGAGTAACGTTTCTATGGAAACGACAGGATTTTCTTTTGGGATACGACAATCTCATTTCCGATCTACTATACCTTCTTTACTGTGTCCCTCACTCCCACAAATTGACGAATTCACAAGGAAATTGCGTCGCTATGAAATACTATGGGTTCTAAGACATTTCCTTCTAAATCGAGTAACGTTTCTATGGAAACGACAGGATTTTCTTTTGGGATACGACAATCACATTTCCGATCCACTAATCCTTCTTTACTGCTTCCCTCACTCCCACACATTGACGAACTCACACGGAAATTGCGTCGCTATGAAATACTAAGTATTCTATGATTTCTCCTTCTAAATCGAGTAACGTTTCTATGGAAACGACAGGATTTTCTTTTGGGATACGACAAACTCATTTCCAATCCACTAATCCTTCTTTACTGCATCTCTCACTCCCACACATTGACGAAATCACACGAAACTTGCGTCGCTATGAAATACTATGTGTTCCAAGACATTTCCTTCTAAATCGAGTAACGTTTCTATGGAAACGACAGGATTTTCTTTTGGGATACGACAAATTCATTTCCGATCCACTAATCCTTCTTTACTGCATCCCTCACTCCCTCACATTGACGAATTCACACGGAAATTGCGTCGCTAAGAAATACTATGGGTTCTATGACTTCTCCTTCTAAATCGAGTAACGTTTCTATGGAAACGACAGGATTTTCTTTTGGGATTCGACAATCTCATTTCCAATCCACTAATCCTTCTTTACTGCATCCCTCACTCCCACACATTGACGAAATCACACAAAAATTGGGTCGCTATGAAATACTATGTGTTCCACGACATTTCCGTCTAAATCGAGTGACGTTTCTATGGAAACGACAGGATTTTCTTTTGGGATACGACAATCTCATTTCCGATCCACTAATCCTTCTTTACTGCATCCCTCACTCCCTCACATTGACGAATTCACACGGAAATTGCGTCGCTACGAAATACTATGGGTTCTATGACTTCTCCTTCTAAATCGAGTAACGTTACTATGGAAACGACAGGATTTTCTTTTGGGATACGACAATCCCATTACCGATCCACTAATCCTTCTTTACTGCATCCCTCACTCCCACTCATTGACGAATTCACACGGAAATTGCGTCGCTATGAAATACGATGTGTTCTAAGACATTTCCTTCTAAATCGAGTAACGCTTCTATGGAAACGACAGGATTTTCTTTTGGGATACGACAATCACATTTCCGATCCACTAATCCTTCTTTACTGCATCCCTCACTCCCAATCATTGACGAATTCACACGGAAATTGCGTCGCTATGAAATACTATGGGTTCTATGACTTCTCCTTCTAAATCGAGTAACGTTTCTATGGAAACGACAGGATTTTCTTTTGGGATACGACAAACTCATTTCCGATTCACTAATCCTTCTTTACTGCATCCCTCACTCCCACTCATTAACGTATTCCCACGGAAATGCGTCGCAATGAAATACTATGTGTTCTATGACTTCTCCTTCTAAATCGAGTATCGTTTCTATGGAAACGACTGGCTTTTCTTTTGCGATACGAGTATCTCCTTCTCGATGCACTATTCCTTCTGTATTGCATCCCTAGCTCCCTCACATTGGCGAATTAACACAGAAATTGCGTCGCTATGAGATACTATGTGTTCTATGACTTCCCCTTCTAAATCGAGTAACGTTTCTATGGAAACGAATGGATTTTCTTTGGGATACGACAATCTCACTTCCGATCCACTAATCCTTCTTTACTGCATCCCTCACTCCCACTCGTTGACGAATTCACACGGAAATTGCGTCGCTATGAAATACTATGTGTTCTAAGACATTTCCTTCTAAATTGAGTAACGTTTCTATGGAAACGACAGTATTTTCTTTTGGGATACGACAATCTCATTCCTGATCCACTAATCCTTCTTTACTGCATCCCTCACTCCCACACATTGACGAATTCACACGGAAATTGCGTCGCTATGAAATACTATGTGTTCTAAGACGTTTCCTTCTAAATCGAGTATCGTTTCTATGGAAACGACAGGATTTTCATTTGCGATTCGAGTATCTAATTCTCGAAGCACTATTCCTTTTTTATTGCATCCCTAGCTCCCCCACATTGACGAAATAACACAGAAATTGCGTCGCTATGAAATACTATGGGTTCTATGACTTCTCCTTCTAAATCGAGTAACGTTTCTATGGAAACGACAGGATTTTCTTTTGGGATACGACAATCTCATTTCCGATCTACTATACCTTCTTTACTGTGTCCCTCACTCCCACACATTGACGAATTCACACGGAAATTGCGTCGCTATGAAATACTATGGGTTCTAAGACATTTCCTTCTAAATCGAGTATCGTTTCTATGGAAACGACAGGATTTTCTTTTGGGATACGACAATAACATTTCCTATCCACTAATCCTTCTTTACTGCATCCCTCACTCCCACACATTGACGAACTCACACGGAAATTTCGTCGCTATGAAATACTATGTATTCTATGACTTCTCCTTCTAAATCGAGTAACGTTTCTATGGAAACGACAGGATTTTCTTTTGGGATACGACAAACTCATTTCCAATCCACTAATCCTTCTTTACTGCATCCCTCACTCCCACACATTGACGAAATCACACAAAACTTGCATCGCTATGAAATACTATGTGTTCCAGGACATTTCCTTCTAAATCGAGTAACGTTTCTATGGAAACGACAGGATTTTCTTTTGGGATACGGCAAATTCTTTTCCGATCCACTAATCCTTCTTTACTGCATCCCTCACTCCCTCACACTGACGAATTCACACGGAAATTGCGTCGCTATGAAGTACTATGGGTTCTATGACTTCTCCTTCTAAATCGAGTAACGTTTCTATGGAAACGACAGGATTTTCTTTTGGGATACGACAATCTCTATTCCAATCCACTAATCCTTCTTTACTGCATCCCTCACTCCCACACATTGACGAAATCACACAAAAATTGGATCGCTATGAAATACTATGTGTTCCAAGACATTTCCGTCTTAATCGAGTGACGTTTCTATGGAAATGACAGGATTTTCTTTTGGGATACGACAATCTCATTTCCGGTCCACTAATCCTTCTTTACTGCATCCCTCACTCCCTCACACTGACGAGTTCACGCGGAAATTGCGTCGCTACGAAATACTATGGGTTCTATGACATTTCCTTCTAAATCGAGTAACGTTTCTATGGAAACGAAAGGATTTTCTTTTGGGATACGACAATCTCATTTCCGATCCACTAATCCTTCTTTACTGCATCCCTCACTCCCTCACATTGACGAATTCACACGAAAATAGCGTCGCTACGAAATACTATGGGTTCTATGACATTTCCTTCTAAATCGAGTAACGTTTCTATGGAAACGACAGGATTTTCTTTTGGGATACGACAATCACATTTCCGATCCACTAATCCTTCTTTACTGCATCCCTCACTCCCACTCATTGACGAATTCACACGGAAATTGCGTCGCTATGAAATACTATGGGTTCTATGACTTCTCCTTCTAAATCCAGTAACGTTTCTATGGAAACGACAGGATTTTCTTTTGGGATACGACAATCTCATTTCCGATTCACTAATCCTTCTTTACTGCATCCCTCACTCCCACTCATTGACGAATTCGCACGGAAATTGCGTCGGAATGAAATACTATGTGTTCTAAGACATTTCGTTCTAAATCGAGTAACGTTTCTATGGAAACGACAGGATTTTCTTTTGGGATACGACAATCTCATTTCCGATCCACTAATCCTTCTTTACTGCATCCCTCACTCCCACTCGTTGACGAATTCACACGGAAATTGCGTCGCTATGAAATACTATGGGTTCTATGACTTCTCCTTCTAAATCGAGTAACGTTTCTATGGAAACGACAGGATTTTCTTTTGGGATACGACAATCACATTTCCGATCCACTAATCCTTCTTTACTGCATCCCTCAGTCCCACTCATTGACGAATTCACACGGAAATTGCGTCGCTATGAAATACTATGGGTTCTATGACTTCTCCTTCTAAATCGAGTAACGTTTCTATGGAAACGACAGGATTTTCTTTTGGGATACGACAATCTCATTTCCGATCCACTAATCCTTCTTTACTGCATCCCTCACTTACACTCATTGACGAATTAACACAGCAATTGCGTCGCAATGAAATACTATGGGTTCTATGACATATCCTTCTAAATCGAGTAACGCTTCTATGGAGACGACAGGATTTTCTTTTGGGATACGACAATCTCATTTCCGATCCACTAGTCCTTCTTTACTGCATCCCTCACTCCCACTAATTGACGAATTCACACGGATATTGCGTCGCTATGAAATACGATGTGTTCTAAGACATTTCCATCTAAATCGAGTAACATTTCTATGGAAACGACAGGATTTTCTTTTGGGATACGACAATCACATTTCCGATCCACTAATCCTTCTTTACTGCATCCCTCACTCCCGCACATTGACGAATTCACACGGAAATTGCGTCGCTATGAAGTACTATGTGTTCTATGACTTCTCCCTCTAAATCGAGTAACGTTTCTATGGAAACGACAGGATTTTCTTTTGGGATACTACAATCTCATTTCCGATCTACTAATCCTTCTTTACTGCATCCCTCATTCCCACACATTGACGACTTCACACGGAATTTGCGTCGCTATGAAATACTATGTGTTCTAAGACAATTCCTCCTAAATCGAGTAACGTTTCTATGGAAATGACAGTGTTTTCTTTTGGGATACGACAATCTCATTTCCGATTCTCTAATCCTTCTTTACTGCATCCCTCACACCCACACATTGACGAATTCACACGGAAATTGCGTCGCTATGGAATACTATGTGTTCTATGACTTCTCCTTCTAAATCGTGTATCGTTTCTATGGAAACGACTGGCTTTTCTTTTGCGATACGAGTATCTCCTTCTCGGTGCACTATTCCTTCTGTACTGCATCCCTAGCTCCCTCACATTGGCGAATTAACACAAAAATTGCGTCGCTATGAGATACTATGTGTTCTATGACTTCTCCTTCTAAATCGAGTAACGTTTCTATGGAAACGAAAGGATTTTCTTTTGGGATACGACAATCTCATTTCCGATCCACTAATCCTTCTTTACTGCATCCCTCACTCCCACTCGTTGACGAATTCACACGGAAATTGCGTCGCTATGAAATACTATGTGTTCTAAGACATTTCCTTCTAAATTGAGTAACGTTTCTATGGAAACGACGGTATTTTCTTTTGGGATACGACAATCTCATTTCTGATCCACTAATCCTTCTTTACTGCATCCCTCACTCCCACACATTGACGAATTCACACGAAAATTGCGTTGCTATGAAATACTATGTGTTCTAAGATATTTCCTTCTAAATCGAGTATCGTTTCTATGGAAACGACAGGATTTTCATTTGCGATACGAGTATCTCCTTCTCGAAGCACTATTCCTTTTTTATTGCATCCCTAGCTCCCCCACATTGACGAAATAACACAGAAATTGCGTCGCTATGAAATACTATATGTTCTATGACTTCTCCTTCTAAATCGAGTAACGTTTCTATGGAAACGACAGGATTTTCTTTTGGGATACGACAATCTCATTTCCGATCTACTATACCTTCTTTACTGTGTCCCTCACTCCCACAAATTGACGAATTCACAAGGAAATTGCGTCGCTATGAAATACTATGGGTTCTAAGACATTTCCTTCTAAATCGAGTAACGTTTCTATGGAAACGACAGGATTTTCTTTTGGGATACGACAATCACATTTCCGATCCACTAATCCTTCTTTACTGCATCCCTCACTCCCACACATTGACGAACTCACACGGAAATTGCGTCGCTATGAAATACTATGTATTCTATGACTTCTCTTCTAAATCGAGTAACGTTTCTATGGAAACGACAGGATTTTCTTTTGGGATACGACAAACTCATTTCCAATCCACTAATCCTTCTTTACTGCATCCCTCACTCCCACACATTGACGAAATCACACAAAACTTGCGTCGCTATGAAATACTATGTGTTCCAGGACATTTCCTTCTAAATCGAGTAACGTTTCTATGGAAACGACAGGATTTTCTTTTGGGATACGACAAATTCTTTTCCGATCCACTAATCCATCTTTACTGCATCCCTCACTCCCTCACACTGACGAATTCACACGGAAATTGCGTCGCTATGAAGTACTATGGGTTCTATGACTTCTCCTTCTAAATCGAGTAACGTTTCTATGGAAACGACAGGATTTTCTTTTGGGATATGACAATCTCTATTCCAATCCACTAATCCTTCTTCACTGCATCCCTCACTCCCACACATTGACGAAATCACACAAAAATTGGATCGCTATGAAATACTATGTGTTCCAAGACATTTCCGTCTTAATCGAGTGACGTTTCTATGGAAACGACAGGATTTTCTTTTGGGATACGACAATCTCATTTCCGGTCCACTAATCCTTCTTTACTGCATCCCTCACTCCCTCACATTGACGAGTTCACGCGGAAATTGCGTCGCTACGAAATACTATGGGTTCTGTGACATTTCCGTCTAAATCGAGTAACGTTTCTATGGAAACGACAGGATTTTCTTTTGGGATACGACAATCACATTTCCGATCCACTAATCCTTCTTTACTGCATCCCTCACTCCCACTCATTGACGAATTCACACGGAAATTGCGTCGCTATGAAATACTATGGGTTCTATGACTTCTCCTTCTAAATCGAGTAACGTTTCTATGGAAACGACAGGATTTTCTTTTGGGATACGACAATCTCATTTCCGATTCACTAATCCTTCTTTACTGCATCCCTCACTCCCACTCATTGACGAATTCGCACGGAAATTGCGTCGGAATGAAATACTATGTGTTCTAAGACATTTCGTTCTAAATCGAGTAACGTTTCTATGGAAACGACAGGATTTTCTTTTGGGATACGACAATCTCATTTCCGATCCACTAATCCTTCTTTACTGCATCCCTCACTCCCACTCGTTGACGAATTCACACGGAAATTGCGTCGCTATGAAATATTATGGGTTCTATGACTTCTCCTTCTAAATCGAGTAACGTTTCTATGGAAACGACAGGATTTTCTTTTGGGATACGACAATCTCACTTCCGATCAACTAATCCTTCTTTACTGCATCCCTCACTCCCACTCATTGACGAATTCGCACGGAAATTGCGTCGGAATGAAATACTATGTGTTCTAAGACATTTCGTTCTAAATCGAGTAACGTTTCTATGGAGACGACAGGATTTTCTTTTGGGATACGACAATCTCATTTCCGATCCACTAGTCCTTCTTTACTGCATCCCTCACTCCCACTCACTGACGAATTCACACGGAAATTTCGTCGCTATGAAATACAATGTGTTCTAAGACATTTCCGTCTAAATCGAGTAACATTTCTATGGAAACGACAGGATTTTCTTTTGGGATACGACAATCACATTTCCGATCCACTAATCCTTCTTTACTGCATCCCTCACTCCCGCACATTGACGAATTCACACGGAAATTGCGTCGCTATGAAATACTACGTGTTCTATGACTTCTCCCTCTAAATCGAGTAACGTTTCTATGGAAACGACAGGATTTTCTTTTGGGATACTACAATCTCATTTCCGATCTACTAATCCTTCTTTACTGCATCCCTCACTCCCACACATTGACGAATTCACACGGAATTTGCGTCGCTATGAAATACTATGTGTTCTAAGACAATTCCTTCTAAATCGAGTAACGTTTCTATGGAAATGACAGTGTTTTCTTTTGGGATACGACAATCTCATTTCCGATTCTCTAATCCTTCTTTACTGCATCCCTCACACACACACATTGACGAATTCACACGGAAATTGCGTCGCTATGGAATACTATGTGTTCTATGACTTCTCCTTCTAAATCGAGTATCGTTTCTATGGAAACGACTGGCTTTTCTTTTGCGATACGAGTATCTCCTTCTCGGTGCACTATTCCTTCTGTAATGCATCCCTAGCTCCCTCACATTGGCGAATTAACACAGAAATTGCGTCGCTATGAGATACTATGTGTTCAATGACTTCTCCTTCTAAATCGAGTAACGTTTCTATGGAAACGAAAGGATTTTCTTTTGGGATACGACAATCTCATTTCCGATCCACTAATCCTTCTTTACTGCATCCCTCACTCCCACTCGTTGACGAATTCACACGGAAATTGCGTCGCTATGAAATACTATGGGTTCTATGACTTCTCCTTCTAAATCGAGGTACGTTTCTATGGAAACGACAGGATTTTCTTTTGGGATACGACAATCTCATTTCCAACCCACTAATCTTTCTTTACTGCATCCCTCACTCCCACACATTGACGAAATCACACAAAAATTGGGTCGCTATGAAATACTATGTGTTCCAAGACATTTCCGTCTAAATCGAGTGACGTTTCTATGGAAACGACAGGATTTTCTTTTGGGATACGACAATCTCATTTCCGATCCACTAATCCTTCTTTACTGCATCCCTCACTTACACTCATTGACGAATTAACACAGCAATTTCGTCGCAATGAAATACTATGGGTTCTATGACATATCCTTCTAAATCGAGTAACGCTTCTATGGAGACGACAGGATTTTCTTTTGGGATACGACAATCTCATTTCCGATCCACTAGTCCTTCTTTACTGCATCCCTCACTCCCACTCATTGACGAATTCACACGGAAATTGCGTCGCTATGAAATACAATGTGTTCTAAGACATATCCATCTAAATCGAGTAACATTTCTATGGAAACGACAGTATTTTCTTTTGGGATACGACAATCACATTTCCGATCCACTAATCCTTCTTTACTGCATCCCTCACTCCCGCACATTGACGAATTCACACGGAAATTGCGTCGCTATGAAATACTACGTGTTCTATGACTTCTCCCTCTAAATCGAGTAACGTTTCTATGGAAATGACAGGATTTTCTTTTGGGATACTACAGTCTCATTTCCGATCTACTAATCCTTCTTTACTGCATCCCTCACTCCCACACATTGACGAATTCACACGGAATTTGCGTCGCTGTGAAATACTATGTGTTCTAAGACAATTCCTTCTAAATCGAGTAACGTTTCTATGGAAATGACAGTGTTTTCTTTTGGGATACGACAATCTCATTTCCGATTCTCTAATCCTTCTTTACTGCATCCCTCACACCCACACATTGACGAATTCACACGGAAATTGCGTCGCTATGGAATACAATGTGTTCTATGACTTCTCCTTCTACATCGAGTATCGTTTCTATGGAAACGACTGGCTTTTCTTTTGCGATACGAGTATCTCCTTCTCGGTGCACTATTCCTTCTGTACTGCATCCCTAGCTCCCTCACATTGGCGAATTAACACAGAAATTGCGTCGCTATGAGATACTATGTGTTCTATGACTTCTCCTTCTAAATCGAGTAACGTTTCTATGGAAACGAAAGGATTTTCTTTTGGGATACGACAATCTCATTTCCGATCCACTAATCCTTCTTTACTGCATCCCTCACTCCCACTCGTTGACGAATTCACACGGAAATTGCGTCGCTATGAAATACTATGTGTTCTAAGACATTTCCTTCTAAATTGAGTAACGTTTCTATGGAAACGACGGTATTTTCTTTTGGGATACGACAATCTCATTTCTGATCCACTAATCCTTCTTTACTGCATCCCTCACTCCCACACATTGACGAATTCACACGGAAATTGCGTCGCTATGAAATACTATGTGTTCTAAGACATTTCCTTCTAAATCGAGTATCGTTTCTATGGAAACGACAGGATTTTCATTTGCGATACGAGTATCTCCTTCTCGAAGCACTATTCCTTTTTTATTGCATCCCTAGCTCCCCCACATTGACGAAATAACACAGAAATTGCGTCGCTATGAAATACTATATGTTCTATGACTTCTCCTTCTAAATCGAGTAACGTTTCTATGGAAACGACAGGATTTTCCTTTGGGATACGACAATCTCATTTCCGATCTACTATACCTTCTTTACTGTGTCCCTCACTCCCACACATTGACGAACTCACACGGAAATTGCGTCGCTATGAAATACTATGTATTCTGTGACTTCTCCTTCTACATCGAGCAACGTTTCTATGGAAACGACAGGATTTTCTTTTGGGATACGACAAACTCATTTCCAATCCACTAATCCTTCTTTACTGCATCTCTCACTCCCACACATTGACGAAATCACACGAAACTTGCGTCGCTATGAAATACTATGTGTTCCAAGACATTTCCTTCTAAATCGAGTAACGTTTCTATGGAAACGACAGGATTTTCTTTTGGGATACGACAAATTCATTTCCGATCCACTAATCCTTCTTTACTGCATCCCTCACTCCCTCACATTGACGAATTCACACGGAAATTGCGTCGCTATGAAATACTATGGGTTCTATGACTTCTCCTTCTAAATCGAGTAACGTTTCTATGGAAACGACAGGATTTTCTTTTGGGATACGACAATCTCATTTCATATCCACTAATCCTTCTTTACTGCATCCCTCACTCCCACACATTGACGAAATCACATAAAAATAGGGTCGCTATGAAATACTATGTGTTCCAAGACATTTCCGTCTAAATCGAGTGACGTTTCTATGGAAACGACAGGATTTTCTTTTGGGATACGACAATCTCATTTCCGATCCATTAATCCTTCTTTACAGCATCCCTCACTCCCTCACATTGACGAATTCACACGGAAATTGCGTCGCTACGAAATACTATGGGTTCTATGACTTCTCCTTCTAAATCGAGTAACGTTTCTATGGAAACGACAGGATTTTCTTTTGGGATACGACAATCCCATTACCGATCCACTAATCCTTCTTTACTGCATCCCTCACTCCCACTCATTGACGAATTCACACGGAAATTGCGTCGCTATGAAATACGATGTGTTCTAAGACAATTCCTTCTAAATCGAGTAACGTTTCTATGGAAATGACAGTGTTTTCTTTTGGGATACGACAATCTCATTTCCGATTCTCTAATCCTTCTTTACTGCATCCCTCACACCCACACATTGACGAATTCACACGGAAAATGCGTCGCTATGGAATACTATGTGTTCTATGACTTCTCCTTCTAAATCGAGTATCGTTTCTATGGAAACGACTGGCTTTTCTTTTGCGATACGAGTATCTCCTTCTCGATGCACTATTCCTTCTGTATTGCATCCCTAGCTCCCTCACATTGGCGAATTAACACAGAAATTGCGTCGCTATGAGATACTATGTGTTCTATGACTTCTCCTTCTAAATCGAGTAACGTTTCTATGGAAACGAAAGGATTTTCTTTGGGATACGACAATCTCACTTCCGATCCACTAATCCTTCTTTACTGCATCCCTCACTCCCACTCGTGGACGAATTCACACGGAAATTGCGTCGCTATGAAATACTATGTGTTCTAAGACATTTCCTTCTAAATTGAGTAACATTTCTATGGAAACGACAGTATTTTCTTTTGGGATTCGACAATCTCATTTCTGATCCACTAATCCTTCTTTACTGCATCCCTCACTCCCACACATTGACGAATTCACACGGAAATTGCGTCGCTATGAAATACTATGTGTTCTAAGACATTTCCTTCTAAATCGAGTATCGTTTATATGGAAACGACAGGATTTTCATTTGCGATACGAGTATCTAATTCTCGAAGTACTATTCCTTTTTTATTGCATCCCTAGCTCCCCCACATTGACGAAATAACACAGAAATTGCGTCGCTATGAAATACTATGGGTTCTATGACTTCTCCTTCTAAATCGAGTAACGTTTCTATGGAAACGACAGGATTTTCTTTTGGGATACGACAATCTCATTTCCGATCTACTATACCTTCTTTACTGTGTCCCTCACTCCCACACATTGACGAATTCACACGGAAATTGCGTCGCTATGAAATACTATGGGTTCTAAGACATTTCCTTCTAAATCGAGTATCGTTTCTATGGAAACGACAGGATTTTCTTTTGGGATACGACAATCACATTTCCTATCCACTAATCCTTCTTTACTGCATCCCTCACTCCCACACATTGACGAATTCACACGGAAATTGCGTCGCTATGAAATACTATGTATTCTATGACTTCTCCTTCTAAATCGAGTAACGTTTCTATGGAAACGACAGGATTTTCTTTGGGATACCGCAAACTCATTTCCAATCCACTAATCCTTCTTTACTGCATCCCTCACTCCCACACATTGACGAAATCACACAAAACTTGCGTCGCTATGAAATACTATGTGTTCCAGGACATTTCCTTCTAAATCGAGTAACGTTTCTATGGAAACGACAGGATTTTCTTTTGGGATACGACAAATTCTTTTCCGATCCACTAATCCTTCTTTACTGCATCCCTCTCTCCCTCACATTGACGAATTCACACGGAAATTGCGTCGCTATGAAATACTATGGGTTCTATGACTTTTCCTTCTAAATCGAGTAACGTTTCTATGGAAACGACAGGATTTTCTTTTGGGATACGACAATCTCATTTCCAATCCACTAATCCTTCTTTACTGCATCCCTCACTCCCACACATTGACGAAATCACACAAAAATTGGGTCGCTATGAAATACTATGTGTTCCAAGACATTTCCGTCTAAATCGAGTGACGTTTCTTTGGAAACGACAGGATTTTCTTTTGGGATACGACAATCTCATTTCCGATCCACTAATCCTTCTTTACTGCATCCCTCACTCCCTCACATTGACGAATTCACACGGAAATTGCGTCGCTACGAAATACTATGGGTTCTATGACTTCTCCTTCTAAATCGAGTAACGTTTCTATGGAAACGACAGGATTTTCTTTTGGGATACGACAATCCCATTACCGATCCACTAATCCTTCTTTACTGCATCCCTCACTCCCACTCATTGACGAATTCACACGGAAATTGCGTCGCTATGAAATACGATGTGTTCTAAGACATTTCCTTCTAAATCGAGTAACGTTTCTATGGAAACGACAGGATTTTCTTTGGGATACGACAATCACATTTCCGATCCACTAATCCTTCTTTACTGCATCCCTCACTCCCACTCATTGACGAATTCACAAGGAAATTGCGTCGCTATGAAATACTATGGGTTCTATGACTTCTCCTTCTAAATCGAGTATCGTTTCTATGGAAACGACTGGCTTTTCTTTTGCGATACGAGTATCTCCTACTCGATGCACTATTCCTCCTTTATTGCATTCCTCACTCCCACACATTGACGAAATAACACAGCAATTGCGTCGCTATGAAATACTATGTGTTCTATGACTTCTCCTTCAAAATCGAGTAACGTTTCTATGGAAACGACAGGATTTTCTTTTGTGATACGACAATCTCATTTCCGATCCACTAATCCTTCTTTACTGCATCCCTCACTCCCACTCATTGACGAATTCACACGGAAATTGCGTCGCCATGAAATACTATGGGTTATATGACTTCTCCTTCTAAATCGAGTAACGTTTCTATGGAAACGACAGGATTTTCTTTTGGGATACAACAAACTCATTTCCGATCCTCTAGTCCTTCTTTACTGCATCCCTCACTCCCACTCATTGACGAATTCACACGGAAATTGCGTTGCTATGAACTACTATGGGTTCTATGACTTCTCCTTCTAAATCGAGTAACGTTTGAGTGGAAACGACAGGATTTTCTTTTGGGATACGACAAACTCATTTCCGATTCACTAATCCTTCTTTACTGCATCCCTCACTCCCACTCATTGACGAAGTCGCACGGAAATTGCGTCGCAATGAAATACTATGTGTTCTATGACTTCTCCTTCTATATCGAGTATCGTTTCTATGGAAACGACTGGCTTTTCTTTTGCGATACGAGTATCTCCTTCTCGATGCACTATTCCTTCTGTATTGCATCTTTAGCTCCCTCACATTGGCGAATTAACACAGAAATTGCGTCGCTATGAGATACTATGTGTTCTATGACTTCTCCTTCTAAATCGAGTAACGTTTCTATGGAAACGAGAGGATTTTCTTTGGGATACGACAATCTCACTTCCGATCCACTAATCCTTCTTTACTGCATCCCTCACTCCCACTCGTTGACGAATTCACACGGAAATTGCGTCGCTATGAAATACTATGTGTTCTAAGACATTTCCTTCTAAATTGAGTAACGTTTCTATGGAATCGACAGTATTTTCTTTTGGGATACGACAATCTCATTTCTGATCCACTAATCCTTCTTTACTGCATCCCTCACTCCCACACATTGACGAATTCACACGGAAATTGCGTCGCTATGAAATACTATGTGTTCTAAGACATTTCCTTCTAAATCGAGTATCGCTTCTATGGGAACGACAGGATTATCATTTGCGAGACGAGTATCTAATTCTCGAAGCACTATTCCTTCTTTATTGCATCCCTAGCTCCCCCACATTGACGAAATGACACAGAAATTGCGTCGCTATGAAATACTATGGGTTCTATGACTTCTCCTTCTAAATCGAGTAACGTTTCTATGGAAACGACAGGATTTTCTTTTGGGATACGACAATCTCATTTCCGATCTACTATACCTTCTTTACTGTGTCCCTCACTCCCACACATTGACGAATTCACACGGAAATTGCGTCGCTATGAAATACTATGGGTTCTAAGACATTTCATTCTAAATCGAGTATCGTTTTAAGGAAACGACAGGATTTTCTTTTGGGATACGACAATCACATTTCCGATCCACTAATCCTTCTTTACTGCATCCCTCACTCCCACACATTGACGAACTCACACGGAAATTGCGTCGCTATGAAATACTATGTATTCTATGACTTCTCCTTCTAAATCGAGTAACGTTTCTATGGAAACGACAGGATTTTCTTTTGGGATACGACAAACTCATTTCCAATCCACTAATCCTTCTTTACTGCATCCCTCACTCCCACACATTGACGAAATCACACAAAACTTGCGTCGCTATGAAATACTATGTGTTCCAAGTAATTTCCTTCTAAATCGAGTAACGTTTCTATGGAAACGACAGGATTTTCTTTTGGGATACGACAAATTCATTTCCGATCCACTAATCCTTCTTTAGTGCATCCCTCACTCCCTCTCATTGACGAATTCACACGGAAATTGCGTCGCTATGAAATACTATGGGTTCTATGACTTCTCCTTCTAAATCGAGTAACGTTTCTATGGAAACGACAGGATTTTCTTTTGGGATACGACAATCTCATTTCCAATCCACTAATCCTTCTTTACTGCATCCCTCACGCCCACACATTGACGAAATCACACAAAAATTGGGTCGCTATGAAATACTATGTGTTCCAAGACATTTCCGTCTAAATCGAGTGACGTTTCTTTGGAAACGACAGGATTTTCTTTTGGGATACGACAATCTCATTTCCGATCCACTAATCCTTCTTTACTGCATCCCTCACTCCCTCACATTGACGAATTCACACGGAAATTGCGTCGCTACGAAATACTATGGGTTCTATGACTTCTCCTTCTAAATCGAGTAACGTTTCTTTGGAAACGACAGGATTTTCTTTTGGGATACGACAATCCCATTACCGATCCACTAATCCTTCTTTACTGCATCCCTCACTCCCACTCATTGACGAATTCACACGGAAATTGCGTCGCTATGAAATACGATGTGTTCTAAGACATTTCCTTCTAAATCGAGTAACGTTTCTGTGGAAACGACAGGATTTTCTTTTGGGATACGACAATCACATTTCCGATCCACTAATCCTTCTTTACTGCATCCATCACTCCCACTCATTGACGAATTCACACGGAAATTGCGTCGCTATGAAATACTATGGGTTCTATGACTTCTCCTTCTAAATCGAGTAACGTTTCTATGGAAACGACAGGATTTTCTTTTGGGATACAACAATCTCATTTCCGATCCTCTAATCCTTCTTTACTGCATCCCTCACTCCCACTCATTGACGAATTCACACGGAAATTGCGTCGCTATGAAATACTATGGGTTCTATGACTTCTCCTTCTAAATCGAGTAACGTTTCAATGGAAACGACAGGATTTTCTTTTGGGATACGACAATCTCACTTCCGATCCACTAATCCTTCTTTACTGCATCCCTCACTCCCACTCATTGACGAATTCGCACGGAAATTGCGTCGCAATGAAATACTATGTGTTCTATGACTTCTCCTTCTAAATCGAGTATCGTTTCTATGGAAACGACTGGCTTTTCTTTTGCGATACTAGTATCTCCTTCTCGATGCACTATTCCTTCTGTATTGCATCCCTAGCTCCCTCACATTGGCGAATTAACACAGAAATTGCGTCGCTATGAGATACTATGTGTTCTATGACTTCTCCTTCTAAATCGAGTAACGTTTCTATGGAAACGAGAGGATTTTCTTTGGGATACGACAATCTCACTTCCGATCCACTAATCCTTCTTTACTGCATCCCTCACTCCCACTCGTTGACGAATTCACACGGAAATTGCGTCGCTATGAAATACTATGTGTTCTAAATCATTTCCTTCTAAATTGAGTAACGTTTCTATGGAATCGACAGTATTTTCTTTTGGGATACGACAATCTCATTTCTGATCCACTAATCCTTCTTTACTGCATCCCTCACTCCCACACATTGACGAATTCACACGGAAATTGCGTCGCTATGAAATACTATGTGTTCTAAGACATTTCCTTCTAAATCGAGTATCGCTTCTATGGGAACGACAGGATTTTCATTTGCGATACGAGTATCTAATTCTCGAAGCACTATTTCTTTCTTATTGCATCCCTAGCTCCCCCACATTGACGAAATAACACAGAAATTGCGTCGTTATGAAATACTATGGGTTCTATGACTTCTCCTTCTAAATCGAGTAACGTTTCTATGGAAACGACAGGATTTTCTTTTGGGATACGACAATCTCATTTCCAATCCACTAATCCTTCTTTACAGCATCCCTCACTCCCACACATTGACGAAATCACACAAAACTTGCGTCGCTATGAAATACTATGTGTTCCAAGACATTTCCTTCTAAATCGAGTAACGTTTCTATGGAAACGACAGGATTTTCTTTTGGGATACGACAAATTCATTTCCGATCCACTAATCCTTCTTTACTGCATCCCTCACTCCCTCTCATTGACGAATTCACACGGAAATTGCGTCGCTATGAAATACTATGGGTTCTATGACTTCTCCTTCTAAATCGAGTAACGTTTCTATGGAAACGACAGGATTTTCTTTTGGGATTCGACAATCTCATTTCCAATCCACTAATCCTTCTTTACTGCATCCCTCACGCCCACACATTGACGAAATCACACAAAAATTGGGTCGCTATGAAATACTACGTGTTCCAAGACATTTCCGTCTAAATCGAGTGACGTTTCTATGGAAACGACAGGATTTTCTTTTGGGATACGACAATCTCATTTCCGATCCACTAATCCTTCTTTACTGCATCCCTCACTCCCTCACATTGACGAATTCACACGGAAATTGCGTCGCTACGAAATACTATGGGTTCTATGACTTCTCCTTCTAAATCGAGTAACGTTTCTTTGGAAACGACAGGATTTTCTTTTGGGATACGACAATCCCATTACCGATCCACTAATCCTTCTTTACTGCATCCCTCACTCCCACTCATTGATGAATTCACACGGAAATTGCGTCGCTATGAAATACGATGTGTTCTAAGACATTTCCTTCTAAATCGAGTAACGTTTCTATGGAAACGACAGGATTTTCTTTTGGGATACGACAATCACATTTCCGATCCACTAATCCTTCTTTACTGCATCCATCACTCCCACTCATTGACGAATTCACACGGAAATTGCGTCGCTATGAAATACTATGGGTTCTATGACTTCTCCTTCTAAATCGAGTAACGTTTCTATGGAAACGACAGGATTTTCTTTTGGGATACAACAATCTCATTTCCGATCCTCTAATCCTTCTTTACTGCATCCCTCACTCCCACTCATTGACGAATTCACACGGAAATTGCGTCGCTATGAAATACTATGGGTTCAATGACTTCTCCTTCTAAATCGAGTAACGTTTCAATGGAAACGACAGGATTTTCTTTTGGGATACGACAATCTCACTTCCGATCCACTAATCCTTCTTTACTGCTTCCCTCATTCCCACTCATTGACGAATTCGCACGGAAATTGCGTCGCAATGAAATACTATGTGTTCTAAGACATTTCCTTCTAAATCGAGTATCGTTTCTATGGAAACGACAGGATTTTCATTTGCGATACGAGTATCTCCTTCTCGAAGCACTATTCCTTTTTTATTGCATCCCTAGCTCCCCCACATTGACGAAATAACACAGAAATTGCGTCGCTATGAAATACTATGGGTTCTATGACTTCTCCTTCTAAATCGAGTAACGTTTCTATGGAAACGACAGGATTTTCTTTTGGGATACGACAATCTCATTTCCGATCCACTAATCCTTCCTTACTGCATCCCTCACTCCCACTCGTTGACGAATTCACACGGAAATTGCGTCGCTATGAAATACTATGTGTTCTAAGACATTTCCTTCTAAATTGAGTAACGTTTCTATGGAAACGACAGTATTTTCTTTTGGGATACGACAATCTCATTTCTGATCCACTAATCCTTCTTTACTGCATCCCTCACTCCCACACATTGACGAATTCACACGGAAATTGCGTCGCTATGAAATACTATGTGTTCTAAGACATTTCCTTCTATATCGAGTATCGTTTCTATGGAAACGACAGGATTTTCATTTGCGATACGAGTATCTCCTTCTCGAAGCACTATTCCTTTTTTATTGCATCCCTAGCTCCCCCACATTGACGAAATAACACAGAAATTGCGTCGCTATGAAATACTATGGGTTCTATGACTTCTCCTTCTAAATCGAGTAACGTTTCTATGGAAACGACAGGATTTTCTTTTGGGATACGACAATCTCATTTCCGATCTACTATACCTTCTTTACTGTGTCCCTCACTCCCACAAATTAACGAATTCACACGGAAATTGCGTCGCTATGAAATACTATGGGTTCTAAGACATTTCCTTCTAAATCGAGTAACGTTTCTATGGAAACGACAGGATTTTCTTTTGGGATACGACTATCACATTTCCGATCCACTAATCCTTCTTTACTGCATCCCTCACTCCCACACATTGACGAACTCACACGGAAATTGCGTCGCTATGAAATACTATGTATTCTATGACTTCTCCTTCTAAATCGAGTAACGTTTCTATGGAAACGACAGGATTTTCTTTTGGGATACGACAAACTCATTTCCAATCCACTAATCCTTCTTTACTGCATCCCTCACTCCCACACATTGACGAAATCACACAAAATTTGCGTCGCTATGATATACTATGTGTTCCAAGACATTTACTTCTAAATCGAGTAACGTTTCTATGGAAACGACAGGATTTTCTTTTGGGATACGACAAATTCATTTCCGATCCACTAATCCTTCTTTACTGCATCCCTCACTCCCTCACATTGACGAATTCACACGGAAATTGCGTCGCTATGAAATACTATGGGTTCTATGACTTCTCCTTCTAATTCGAGTAACGTTTCTATGGAAACGACAGGATTTTCTTTTGGGATACGACAATCTCATTTCCAATCCACTAATCCTTCTTTACTGCATCCCTCACTCCCACACATTGACGAAATCACACAAAAATTGAGTCGCTATGAAATACTATGTGTTCCAAGACATTTCAGTCTAAATCGAGTGACGTTTCTATGGAAACGACAGGATTTTCTTTTGGGATACGACAATCTCATTTCCGATCCACTAATCCTTCTTTACTGCATCCCTCACTCCCTCACATTGACGAATTCACACGGAAATTGCGTCGCTACGAAATACTATGGGTTCTATGACTTCTGCTTCTAAATCGACTAACGTTTCTATGGAAACGACGGGATTTTCTTTTGGGATACGACAATCCCATTACCGATCCACTAATCCTTCTTTACTGCATCCCTCACTCCCACTCATTGACGAATTCACACGGAAATTGCGTCGCTATGAAATGCGATGTGTTCTAAGACATTTCCTTCTAAATCGAGTAACGTTTCTATGGAAATGACAGGATTTTCTTTTGGGATACGACAATCACATTTCCGATCCACTAATCCTTCTTTACTGCATCCCTCACTCCCACTCATTGACGAATTCACACGGAAATTGCGTCGCTATGAAATACTATGGGTTCTATGACTTCTCCTTCTAAATCGAGTAACGTTTCTATGGAAACGACAGGATTTTCTTTTGAGATATGACAAACTCATTTCCGATTCACTAATCCTTCTTTACTGCACCCCTCACTCCCACTCATTGACGAATTCGCACGGAAATTGCGTCGCAATGGAATACTATGTGTTCTATGACTTCTCCTTCTAAATCGAGTATCGTTTCTATGGAAACGACTGGCTTTTCTTTTGCGATACGAGTATCTCCTTCTCGATGCACTATTCCTTCTGTATTGCATCCCTAGCTCCCTCACATTGGCGAATTAACACAGAAATTGCGTCGCTATGAGATACTATGTGTTCTATGACTTCTCCTTCTAAATCGAGTAACGTTTCTATGGAAACGATAGGATTTTCTTTGGGATACGACAATCTCACTTCCGATCCACTAATCCTTCTTTACTGCATCCCTCACTCCCACTCATTGACGAATTCACACGGAGATTGCGTCGCTATGAATTACTATGGGTACTACGACTTCTCCTTCTAAATCGAGTATCGTTTCTATGGAAACGACTGCCTTTTCTTTTGCGATACAAGTATCTCCTTCTCGATGCACTATTCCTCCTTTATTGCATTCCTCACTCCCACAGATTGACGAAATAACACAGCAGTTGCGTCGCTATAAAATACTATGTGTTCTATGACTTCTCCTTCAAAATCGAGTAACGTTTCGATGGAAACGACAGGATTTTCTTTTGTGATACGACAATCTCATTTCCGATCCACTAATCCTTCTTTACTGCATCCCTCACTCCCACTCGTTGACGAATTCACACGGAAATTGCGTTGCTATGAAATACTATGTGTTCTAAGACATTTCCTTCTAAATTGAGTAACGTTTCTACGGAAACGACAGTATTTTCTTTTGGGATACGACAATCTCATTTCTGATCCACTAATCCTTCTTTACTGCATCCCTCAGTCCCACACATTGACGAATTCACACGGAAATTGCGTCGCTATGAAATACTATGTGTTCTAAGACATTTCCTTCTAAATCGAGTATCGTTTCTATGGAAACGACAGGATTTTCATTTGCGATACGAGTATCTCCTTCTCGAAGCACTATTCCTTTTTTATTGCATCCCTAGCTCCCCCACATTGACGAAATAACACAGAAATTGCTTCGCTATGAAATACTATGGGTTCTATGACTTCTCCTTCTAAATCGAGTAACGTTTCTATGGAAACGACAGGATTTTCTTTTGGGATACGACAATCTCATTTCCGATCTACTATACCTTCTTTACTGTATCCCTCACTCCCACACATTGACGAATTCACACGGAAATTGCGTCGCTATGAAATACTATGGCTTCTAAGACATTTCCTTCTAAATCGAGTATCGTTCCTATGGAAACGACAGGATTTTGTTTTGGGATACGACAATCACATTTCCGATCCACTAATCCTTCTTTACTGCATCCCTCACTCCCACACATTGACGAACTCACACGGAAATTGCGTCGCTATGAAATACTATGTATTCTATGACTTCTCCTTCTAAATCGAGTAACGTTTCTATGGAAACGACAGGATTTTGTTTTGGAATACGACAAACTCATTTCCAATCCACTAATCCATCTTTACTGCATCCCTCACTCCCACACATTGACGAAATCACACAAAACTTGCGTCGCTATGAAATACTATGTGTTCCAAGACATTTCCTTCTAAATCGAGTAACGTTTCTATGGAAACGACAGGATTTTCTTTTGGGATACGACAAATTCATTTCCGTTCCACTAATCCTTCTTTACTGCATCCCTCACTCCCTCACATTGACGAATTCACACGGAAATTGCGTCGCTATGAAATACTATGGGTTCTATGACTTCTCCTTCTAAATCGAGTAACGTTTCTATGGAAACGACAGGATTTTCTTTTGGGATACGACAATCTCATTTCCAATCCACTAATCCTTCTTTACCGCATCCCTCACTCCCACACATTGACGAAATCACACAAAAATTGGGTTGCTATGAAATACTATGTGTTCCAAGACATTTCCGTCTAAATCGAGTGACGTTTCTATGGAAATGACAGGATTTTCTTTTGGGATACGACAATCTCATTTCCGATCCACTAATCCTTCTTTACTGCATCCCTCACTCCCTCACATTGACGAATTCACACGTAAATTGCGTCGCTACGAAATACTATGGTTTCTATGACTTCTCCTTCTAAATCGAGTAACGTTTCTATGGAAACGACAGGATTTTCTTTTGGGATACGACAATCACATTTCCGATCCACTAATCCTTCTTTACTGCATCCCTCACTCCCACTCACTGACGAATTCAGACGGAAATTGCGTCGCTATGAAATACTGTGTGTTCTAAGACATTTCCCTCTAAATCGAGTAACGTTTCTATGGAAACGACAGGATTTTCTTTTGGGATACGACAATCCCATTTCCGATCCACTAATCCTTCTTTACTGCATCCCTCACTCCCACTCATTGACGAATTCACACGGAAATTGCGTCGCTATGAAATACGATGTGTTCTAAGACATTTCCTTCTAAATCGAGTAACGTTTCTATGGAAACGACAGGATTTTCTTTTGGGATACGACAATCACATTTCCGATCCACTAGTCCTTCTTTACTGCATCCCTCACTCCCACTCATTGACGAATTCACATGGAAATTGCGTCGCTGTGAAATACTATGGGTTCTATGACTTCTCCTTCTAAATCGAGTAACGTTTCTCTGGAAACGACACGATTTTCTTTTGGGATACAACAATCTCATTTCCGAACCTCTAATCCTTCTTTACTGCATCCCTCACTCCCACTCATTGACGAATTCACACGGAAATTGCGTCGCTATGAAATACTATGGGTTCTATGACTTCTCCTTCTAAATCGAGTAACGTTTCAATGGAAACGACAGGATTTTCTTTTGGGATACGACAAACTCATTTCCGATTCACTAATCCTTCTTTACTGCATCCCTCACTCCCACTCATTGACGAATTCGCACGGAAATTGCGTCGCAATGAAATACTATGTGTTCTAAGACATTTCGTTCTAAATCGAGTAACGTTTCTACGGAAACGACAGGATTTTCTTTTGGGATACGACAATCTCATTTCCGATCCACTAATCCTTCTTTACTGCATCCCTCACTCCCACTCATTGACGAATTCACACGGAAATTGCGTCGCTATGAAATACTATGTGTTGTAAGACATTTCCTTCTAAATCGAGTAACGTTTCTATGGAAACGACAGGATTTTCTTTTGGGATACGACAATCTCATTTCCGATCCACTAATCCTTCTTTACTGCATCCCTCACTCCCACACATTGACGAATTCACACGGAAATTGAGTCGCTATGAAATACTATGTGTTCTATGTCTTCTCCTTCTAAATCGAGTAACGTTTCTATGGAAACGACAGGATTTTCTTTTGGGATACGACAATCTCATTTCCGATCCACTAATCCTTCTTTACTGCATCCCTCACTCCCACTCATTGACGAATTCACACGGAAATGGCGTCGCTATGAAATACTATGTGTTCTAATACATTTCCTTCTAAATCGAGTAGCGTTTCTATGGAAACGACAGGATTTTCTTTTGGGATACGACAATCTCATTTCCGATCCACTAATCCATCTTTACTGCATCCCTCACTCCCACTCATTTGACGAATTAACACAGCAATTGCGTCGCTATGAAATACTATGTGTTCTATGACTTCTCCCTCAAAATCGAGTAACGTGTCTATGGAAACGACAGGATTTTCTTTTCGGATACGACAATCTCATTTCCGATCCACTAATCCTTCTTTACTGCATCCCTCACTCCCACTCATTGACGAATTCACACGGAAATTGCGTCGCTATGAAATACTATGGGTTCTAAGACATTTCCTTCTAAATCGAGTAACGTTTCTATGGAAACGATAGGATTTTCTTTTGGGATACGACAATCACATTTCCGATCCACTAACCCTTCATTACTGCATCCCTCACTCCCACTCATTGACGAATTCACACGGAAATTGCGTCGCTATGAAATACTATGGGTTCTATGACATGTCCTTCTAAATCGAGTAACGTTTCTATGGAAACGACAGGATTTTCTTTGGGATACGACAATCTCATTTCCGATCCACTAATCCTTCTTTACTGCATCCCTCACTCCCACACATTGACGAATTCACACGGAAATTGCGTCGCTATGAAATACTATGTGTTCTATGACTTCTCCTTGTAAATTGAGTAACGTTTCTATGGAAACGACAGTATTTTCTTTTGGGATACGACAATCTCATTTCTGATCCACTAATCCTTCTTTACTGCATCCCTCAGTCCCACACATTGACGAATTCACACGGAAATTGCGCGCTATGAAATACTATGTGTTCTAAGACATTTCCATCTAAATCGAGTATCGTTTCTATGGAAACGACAGGATTTTCATTTGCGATACGAGTATCTCCTTCTCGAAGCACTATTCCTTTTTTATTGCATCCCTAGCTCCCCCACATTGACGAAATAACACAGAAATTGCTTCGCTATGAAATACTATGGGTTCTATGACTTCTCCTTCTAAATCGAGTAACGTTTCTATGGAAACGACAGGATTTTCTTTTGGGATACGACAATCTCATTTCCGATCTACTATACCTTCTTTACTGTATCCCTCACTCCCACACATTGACGAATTCACACGGAAATTGCGTCGCTATGAAGTACTATGGGTTCTATGACTTCTCCTTCTAAATCGAGTAACGTTTCAATGGAAACGACAGGATTTTCTTTTGGGATACGACAAACTCATTTCCGATTCACTAATCCTTCTTTACTGCATCCCTCACTCCCACTCATTGACGAATTCGCACGGAAATTGCGTCGCAATGAAATACTATGTGTTCTAAGACATTTCGTTCTAAATCGAGTAACGTTTCTACGGAAACGACAGGATTTTCTTTTGGGATACGACAATCTCATTTCCGATCCACTAATCCTTCTTTACTGCATCCCTCACTCCCACTCATTGACGAATTCACACGGAAATTGCGTCGCTATGAAATACTATGTGTTGTAAGACATTTCCTTCTAAATCGAGTAACGTTTCTATGGAAACGACAGGATTTTCTTTTGGGATACGACAATCTCATTTCCGATCCACTAATCCTTCTTTACTGCATCCCTCACTCCCACACATTGACGAATTCACACGGAAATTGCGTCGCTATTAAATACTATGTGTTCTATGTCTTCTCCTTCTAAATCGAGTAACGTTTCTATGGAAACGACAGGATTTTCTTTTGGGATACGACAATCTCATTTCCGATCCACTAATCCTTCTTTACTGCATCCCTCACTCCCACTCATTGACGAATTCACACGGAAATGGCGTCGCTATGAAATACTATGTGTTCTAATACATTTCCTTCAAAATCGAGTAACGTTTCTATGGAAACGACAGGATTTTCTTTTGGGATACGACAATCTCATTTCCGATCCACTAATCCATCTTTACTGCATCCCTCACTCCCACTCATTTGACGAATTAACACAGCAATTGCGTCGCTATGAAATACTATGTGTTCTATGACTTCTCCCTCAAAATCGAGTAACGTGTCTATGGAAACGACAGGATTTTCTTTTGGGATACGACAATCTCATTTCCGATCCACTAATCCTTCTTTACTGCATCCCTCACTCCCACTCATTGACGAATTCACACGGAAATTGCGTCGCTATGAAATACTATGGGTTCTAAGACATTTCCTTCTAAATCGAGTAACGTTTCTATGGAAACGACAGGATTTTCTTTTGGGATACGACAATCACATTTCCGATCCACTAACCCTTCATTACTGCATCCCTCACTCCCACTCATTGACGAATTCACACGGAAATTGCGTCGCTATGAAATACTATGGGTTCTTTGACATGTCCTTCTAAATCGAGTAACGTTTCTATGGAAACGACAGGATTTTCTTTGGGATACGACAATCTCATTTCCGATCCACTAATCCTTCTTTACTGCATCCCTCACTCCCACTCATTGACGAATTCACACGGAAATTGCGTCGCTATGAAATACTATGTGTTCTAAGACATTTCTCTCTGAATCGAGTACCGTTTCTATGGAAACGACAGGATTTTCTTTTGGGATACGACATCTCATTTCCGATCCACTAATCCTTCTTTACTGCATCCCTCACTCCCACGCATTGACGAATTCACACAGACATTGCGTCGCTATGAAATGCTATGTGTTCTAAGACTTTTCCTTCTAAATCGAGTAACGTTTCTATGGAAACGACAGGATTTTATTTTGGGATACGTCAATCACATTTCCGATCCACTAATCCTTCTTTACTGCATCCCTCACTCCCACCCATTGACAAATTCACACGGAAATGCCGTCGCTATGAAATACTATGTGTTCTAAGACTTTGCCTTCTAAATCGAGTAACGTTTCTATGGAAACGACAGGATTTTCTTTTGGGATACGACAATCTCATTTCCGATCCACTAATCCATCTTTACTGCATCCCTCACTCCCACTCATTGACGAATTCACACGGAAATTGCGTCGCTATAAAATACTATGTGTTCTAAGATATTTCCATCTAAATCGAGTAACATTTCTATGAAAACGACAGGATTTTCTTTTGGGATACGACAATCACATTTCCGATCCACTAATCCTTCTTTACTGCATCCCTCACTCCCATACATTGACGAATTCACACGGAAATTGCGTCGCTATGAAATACTATGTGTTCTATGACTTCTCCTTCTAAATCGAGTAACGTTTCTATGGAAACGACAGGATTTTCTTTTGGGATACTACAATCTCATTCCCGATCTACTAATCCTTCTTTACTGCATCCCTCACTCTCACACATTGACGAATTCACACGGAATTTGCGTCGCTATGAAATACTGTGTTCTAAGACAATTCCTTCTAAATCGAGTAACGTTTCTATGGAAGTGACAGGATTTTCTTTTGGGATACGACAATCTCATTTCCGATCCACTAATCCTTCTTTACTGCATCCCTCACTCCCACTCGTTGACGAATTCACACGGAAATTGCGTCGCTATGAAATACTATGTGTTCTAAGACATTTCCTTCTAAATTGAGTAACGTTTCTATGGAAACGATAGTATTTTCTTTTGGGATACGACAATCTCATTCCTGATCCACTAATCCTTCTTTACTGCATCCCTCACTCCCACACATTGACGAATTCACACGGAAATTGCGTCGCTATGAAATACTATGTGTTCTAAGACGTTTCCCTCTAAATCGAGTATCGTTTCTATGGAAACGACAGGATTTTCATTTGCGATACGAGTATCTAATTCTCGAAGCACTATTCCTTTTTTATTGCATCCCTAGCTCCCCCACATTGACGAAATAACACAGAAATTGCGTCGCTATGAAATACTATGGGTTCTATGACTTCTCCTTCTAAATCGAGTAACGTTTCTATGGAAACGACAGGATTTTCTTTTGGGATACGACAATCTCATTTCCGATCTACTATACCTTCTTTACTGTGTCCCTCACTCCCACACATTGACGAATTCACACGGAAATTGCGTCGCTATGAAATACTATGGGTTCTAAGACATTTCCTTCTAAATCGAGTAACGTTTCTATGGAAACGACAGGATTTTCTTTTGGGATACGACATCTCATTTCCGATCCACTAATCCTTCTTTACTGCATCCCTCACTCCCACGCATTGACGAATTCACACAGACATTGCGTCGCTATGAAATGCTATGTGTACTAAGACTTTTCCTTCTAAATCGAGTAACGTTTCTATGGAAACGACAGGATTTTATTTTGGGATACGTCAATCACATTTCCGATCCACTAATCCTTCTTTACTGCATCCCTCACTCCCACCCATTGACAAATTCACACGGAAATGCCGTCGCTATGAAATACTATGTGTTCTAAGACTTTTCCCTCTAAATCGAGTAACGTTTCTATGGAAACGACAGGATTTTCTTTTGGGATACGACAATCTCATTTCCGATCCACTAATCCTTTTTTACTGCATCCCTCACTCCCACTCATTGACGAATTTACACAGCAATTGCGTCGCAATCAAATACTATGGGTTCTATGACATATCCTTCTAAATCGAGTAACGCTTCTATGGAGACGACAGGATTTTCTTTTGGGATACGACAATCTCATTTCCGATCCACTAATCCCTCTTTACTGCATCCCTCACTCCCACTCATTGACGAATTCACACGGAAATTGTGTCGCTATAAAATACTATGTGTTCTAAGATATTTCCATCTAAATCGAGTAACATTTCTATGGAAACGACAGGATTTTCTTTTGGGATACGACAATCACATTTCCGATCCACTAA
The DNA here is from genome assembly GCF_021461395.2 of Schistocerca americana. Classification (NCBI taxonomy): domain Eukaryota; kingdom Metazoa; phylum Arthropoda; class Insecta; order Orthoptera; family Acrididae; genus Schistocerca; species Schistocerca americana. The sequence continues at coordinate 10,215,990 of NC_060123.1, forward strand.
TCCTTCTTTACTGCATCCCTCACTCCCACACATTGACGAATTCACACGGAAATTGCGTCGCTATGAAATACTATGTGTTCTATGACTTCTCCTTCTAAATCGAGTAACGTTTCTATGGAAACGACAGGATTTTCTTTTGGGATACTACAATCTCATTCCCGATCTACTAATCCTTCTTTACTGCATCCCTCACTCTCACACATTGACGAATTCACACGGAATTTGCGTCGCTATGAAATACTGTGTTCTAAGACAATTCCTTCTAAATCGAGTAACGTTTCTATGGAAGTGACAGGATTTTCTTTTGGGATACGACAATCTCATTTCCGATCCACTAATCCTTCTTTACTGCATCCCTCACTCCCACTCATTGACGAATTCACACGGAAATTGCGTCGCTATGAAATACTATGTGTTCTATGACTTCTACTTCTAAATCGAGTGTCGTTTCTATTTAAACGACTGCCTTTTCTTTTGCGATACGAGTATCTCCTTCTCGATGCACTATTCCTTCTGTATTGCATCCCTAGCTCCCTCACATTGGCGAATTAACACAGAAATTGCGTCGCTATGAAATACTATGTGTTCTATGACTTCTCCTTCTAAATCGAGTAACGTTTCTATGGAAACGACAGGATTTTCTTTTGGGATACGACAATCACATTTCCGATCCACTAATCCTTCTTTACTGCATCCTTACTCCCACACATTGACGAATTCACACGGAAATTGCGTCGCTATGAAATACTATGTGTTCTATGACTTCTCCTTCTAAATTGAGTAACGTTTCTATGGAAACGACAGTATTTTCTTTTGGGATACGACAATCTCATTTCTGGTCCACTAATCCTTCTTTACTGCATCCCTCAGTCCCACACATTGACGAATTCACACGGAAATTGCGTCGCTATGAAATACTATGTGTTCTAAGACATTTCCTTCTAAATCGAGTATCGTTTCTATGGAAACGACAGGATTTTCATTTGCGATACGAGTATCTCCTTCTCGAAGCACTATTCCTTTTTTATTGCATCCCTAGCTCCCCCACATTGACGAAATAACACAGAAATTGCCTCGCTATGAAATACTATGGGTTCTATGACTTCTCCTTCTAAATCGAGTAACGTTTCTATGGAAACGACAGGAATTTCTTTTGGGATACGACAATCTCATTTCCGATCTACTATACCTTCTTTACTGTATCCCTCACTCCCACACATTGACGAATTCACACGGAAATTGCGTCGCTATGAAATACTATGGGTTCTAAGACATTTCCTTCTAATTCGAGTATCGTTTCTATGGAAACGACAGGATTTTGTTTTGGGATACGACAATCACATTTCCGATCCACTAATCCTTCTTTACTGCATCCCTCACTCCCACACATTGACGAACTCACACGGAAATTGCGTCGCTATGAAATACTATGTATTCTATGACTTCTCCTTCTAAATCGAGTAACGTTTCTATGGAAACGACAGGATTTTCTTTTGGGATACGACAAACTCATTTCCAATCCACTAATCCTTCTTTACTGCATCCCTCACTCCCACACATTGACGAAATCACACAAAACTTGCGTCGCTATGAAATACTATGTGTTCCAAGACATTTCCTTCTAAATCGAGTAACGTTTCTATGGAAACGACAGGATTTTCTTTTGGGATACGACAAATTCATTTCCGATCCACTAATCCTTCTTTACTGCATCCCTCACTCCCGCACATTCACGAATTCACACGGAAATTGCGTCGCTATGAAATACTATGGGTTCCATGACTTCTCCTTCTAAATCGAGTAACGTTTCTATGGAAACGACAGGATTTTCTTTTTGGGATACGACAATCTCATTTCCAATCCACTAATCCTTCTTTACTGCATCACTCACTCCCACACATTGACGAAATCACACAAAAATTGGGTTGCTATGAAATACTATGTGTTCCAAGACATTTCCGTCTAAATCGAGTGACGTTTCTATGGAAACGACAGGATTTTCTTTTGGGTTACGACAATCTCATTTCCGATCCACTAATCCTTCTTTACTGCATCCCTCACTCCCTCACATTGACGAATTCACACGGAAATTGCGTCGCTACGAAATACTATGGGTTCTATGACTTCTCCTTCTAAATCGAGTAACGTTTCTATGGAAACGACAGGATTTTCTTTTGGGATACGACAATCACATTTCCGATCCACTAATCGTTCTTTACTGCATCCCTCACTCCCACTCACTGACGAATTCAGACGGAAATTGCGTCGCTATGAAATACTGTGTGTTCTAAGACATTTCCCTCTAAGTCGAGTAACGTTTCTATGGAAACGACAGGATTTTCTTTTGGGATACGACAATCCCATTTCCGATCCACTAATCCTTCTTTACTGCATCCCTCACTACCACTCATTGACGAATTCACACGGAAATTGCGTCGCTACGAAATACTATGGGTTCTATGACTTCTCCTACAAAATCGAGTAACGTTTCTATGGAAACGACAGGATTTTCTTTTGGGATACGACAATCTCATTTCCGATCCACTAATCCTTCTTTAATGCATCCCTCACTCCCACTCATTGACGAATTCACACGGAAATTGCGTCGCTATGAAATACTATGTGTTCTATGACTTCTACTTCTAAATCGAGTATCGTTTCTATGGAAACGACAGGATTTTCTTTTGGGATACGACAATCTCATTTCCGATCCACTAATCCTTCTTTACTGCATCCCTCACTCCCACTCATTGACGAATTCACACGGAAATTGCGTCGCTATGAAATACTATGGGTTCCAAGACATTTCCTTCTAAATCGAGTAACGTTTCTATGGAAACGACAGGATTTTCTTTTGGGATACGACAATCACATTTCCGATCCACTAACCCTTCATTACTGCATCCCTCACTCCCACTCATTGACGAATTCACACGGAAATTGCGTCGCTATGAAATACTATGGGTTCTATGACATGTCCTTCTAAATCGAGTAACGTTTCTATGGAAACGACAGGATTTTCTTTGGGATACGACAATCTCATTTCCGATCCACTAATCCTTCTTTACTGCATCCCTCACTCCCACTCATTGACGAATTCACACGGAAATTGCGTCGCTATGAAATACTATGTGTTCTAAGACATTTCTCTCTGAATCGAGTACCGTTTCTATGGAAACGACAGGATTTTCTTTTGGGATACGACATCTCATTTCCGATCCACTAATCCTTCTTTACTGCATCCCTCACTCCCACACATTGACGAATTCACACGGAAATTGCGTCGCTATGAAATACTATGTGTTCTATGACTTCTCCTTCTAAATCGAGTAACGTTTCTATGGAAACGACAGGATTTTCTTTTGGGATACTACAATCTCATTCCCGATCTACTAATCCTTCTTTACTGCATCCCTCACTCTCACACATTGACGAATTCACACGGAATTTGCGTCGCTATGAAATACTGTGTTCTAAGACAATTCCTTCTAAATCGAGTAACGTTTCTATGGAAGTGACAGGATTTTCTTTTGGGATACGACAATCTCATTTCCGATCCACTAATCCTTCTTTACTGCATCCCTCACTCCCACTCATTGACGAATTCACACGGAAATTGCGTCGCTATGAAATACTATGTGTTCTATGACTTCTACTTCTAAATCGAGTATCGTTTCTATTTAAACGACTGGCTTTTCTTTGCGATACGAGTATCTCCTTCTCGATGCACTATTCCTTCTGTATTGCATCCCTAGCTCCCTCACATTGGCGAATTAACACAGAAATTGCGTCGCTATGAAATACTATGTGTTCTATGACTTCTCCTTCTAAATCGAGTAACGTTTCTATGGAAACGACAGGATTTTCTTTTGGGATACGACAATCACATTTCCGATCCACTAATCCTTCTTTACTGCATCCCTCACTCCCACACATTGACGAATTCACACGGAAATTGCGTCGCTATGAAATACTATGTGTTCTATGACTTCTCCTTCTAAATTGAGTAACGTTTCTATGGAAACGACAGTATTTTCTTTTGGGATACGACAATGTCATTTCTGATCCACTAATCCTTCTTTACTGCATCCCTCAGTCCCACACATTGACGAATTCACACGGAAATTGCGTCGCTATGAAATACTATGTGTTCTAAGACATTTCCTTCTAAATCGAGTATCGTTTCTATGGAAACGACAGGATTTTCATTTGCGATACGAGTATCTCCTTCTCGAAGCACTATTCCTTTTTTATTGCATCCCTAGCTCCCCCACATTGACGAAATAACACAGAAATTGCTTCGCTATGAAATACTATGGGTTCTATGACTTCTCCTTCTAAATCGAGTAACGTTTCTATGGAAACGACAGGAATTTCTTTTGGGATACGACAATCTCATTTCCGATCTACTATACCTTCTTTACTGTATCCCTCACTCCCACACATTGACGAATTCACACGGAAATTGCGTCGCTATGAAATACTATGGGTTCTAAGACATTTCCTTCTAATTCGAGTATCGTTTCTATGGAAACGACAGGATTTTGTTTTGGGATACGACAATCACATTTCCGATCCACTAATCCTTCTTTACTGCATCCCTCACTCCCACCCATTGACAAATTCACACGGAAATGCCGTCGCTATGAAATACTATGTGTTCTAAGACTTTTCCTTCTAAATCGAGTAACGTTTCTATGGAAACGACAGGATTTTCTTTTGGGATACGACAATCTCATTTCCGATCCACTAATCCCTCTTTACTGCATCCCTCACTCCCACTCATTGACGAATTCACACGGAAATTGCGTCGCTATAAAATACTATGTGTTCTAAGATATTTCCATCTAAATCGAGTAACATTTCTATGGAAACGACAGGATTTTCTTTTGGGATACGACAATCACATTTCCGATCCACTAATCCTTCTTTACTGCATCCCTCACTCCCACACATTGACGAATTCACACGGAAATTGCGTCGCTATGAAATACTATGTGTTCTATGACTTCTCCTTCTAAATCGAGTAACGTTTCTATGGAAACGACAGGATTTTCTTTTGGGATACTACAATCTCATTCCCGATCTACTAATCCTTCTTTACTGCATCCCTCACTCTCACACATTGACGAATTCACACGGAATTTGCGTCGCTATGAAATACTGTGTTCTAAGACAATTCCTTCTAAATCGAGTAACGTTTCTATGGAAGTGACAGGATTTTCTTTTGGGATACGACAATCTCATTTCCGATCCACTAATCCTTCTTTACTGCATCCCTCACTCCCACTCATTGACGAATTCACACGGAAATTGCGTCGCTATGAAATACTATGTGTTCTATGACTTCTACTTCTAAATCGAGTATCGTTTCTATTTAAACGACTGGCTTTTCTTTTGCGATACGAGTATCTCCTTCTCGATGCACTATTCCTTCTGTATTGCATCCCTAGCTCCCTCACATTGGCGAATTAACACAGAAATTGCGTCGCTATGAAATACTATGTGTTCTATGACTTCTCCTTCTAAATCGAGTAACGTTTCTATGGAAACGACAGGATTTTCTTTTGGGATACGACAATCACATTTCCGATCCACTAATCCTTCTTTACTGCATCCCTCACTCCCACACATTGACGAATTCACACGGAATTTGCGTCGCTATGAAATACTATGTGTTCTATGACTTCTCCTTCTAAATTGAGTAACGTTTCTATGGAAACGACAGTATTTTCTTTTGGGATACGACAATGTCATTTCTGATCCACTAATCCTTCTTTACTGCATCCCTCAGTCCCACACATTGACGAATTCACACGGAAATTGCGTCGCTATGAAATACTATGTGTTCTAAGACATTTCCTTCTAAATCGAGTATCGTTTCTATGGAAACGACAGGATTTTCATTTGCGATACGAGTATCTCCTTCTCGAAGCACTATTCCTTTTTTATTGCATCCCTAGCTCCCCCACATTGACGAAATAACACAGAAATTGCTTCGCTATGAAATACTATGGGTTCTATGACTTCTCCATCTAAATCGAGTAACGTTTCTATGGAAACGACAGGAATTTCTTTTGGGATACGACAATCTCATTTCCGATCTACTATACCTTCTTTACTGTATCCCTCACTCCCACACATTGACGAATTCACACGGAAATTGCGTCGCTATGAAATACTATGGGTTCTAAGACATTTCCTTCTAATTCGAGTATCGTTTCTATGGAAACGACAGGATTTTGTTTTGGGATACGACAATCACATTTCCGATCCACTAATCCTTCTTTACTGCATCCCTCACTCCCACACATTGACGAACTCACACGGAAATTGCGTCGCTATGAAATACTATGTATTCTATGACTTCTCCTTCTAGATCGAGTAACGTTTCTATGGAAACGACAGGATTTTGTTTTGGGATACGACAAACTCATTTCCAATCCACTAATCCTTCTTTACTGCATCCCTCACTCCCACACATTGACGAAATCACACAAAACTTGCGTCGCTATGAAATACTATGTGTTCCAAAACATTTCCTTCTAAATCGAGTAACGTTTCTATGGAAACGACAGGATTTTCTTTTGGGATACGACAAATTCATTTCCGATCCACTAATCCTTCTTTACTGCATCCCTCACTCCCGCACATTGACGAATTCACACGGAAATTGCGTCGCTATGAAATACTATGGGTTCTATGACTTCTCCTTCTAAATCGAGTAACGTTTCAATGGAAACGACAGGATTTTCTTTTTGGGATACGACAATCTCATTTCCAATCCACTAATCCTTCTTTACTGCATCCCTCACTCCCACACATTGACGAAATCACACAAAAATTGGGTTGCTATGAAATACTATGTGTTCCAAGACATTTCCGTCTAAATCGAGTGACGTTTCTATGGAAACGACAGGATTTTCTTTTGGGATACGACAATCTCATTTCCGATCCACTAATCCTTCTTTACTGCATCCCTCACTCCCTCACATTGACGAATTCACACGGAAATTGCGTCGCTACGAAATACTATGGGTTCTATGACTTCTCCTTCTAAATCGAGTAACGTTTCTATGGAAACGACAGGATTTTCTTTTGGGATACGACAATCACATTTCCGATCCACTAATCCTTCTTTACTGCATCCCTCACTCCCACTCACTGACGAATTCAGACGGAAATTGCGTCGCTATGAAATACTGTGTGTTCTAAGACATTTCCCTCTAAGTCGAGTAACGTTTCTATGGAAACGACAGGATTTTCTTTTGGGATACGACAATCCCATTTCCGATCCACTAATCCTTCTTTACTGCATCCCTCACTACCACTCATTGACGAATTCACACGGAAATTGCGTCGCTACGAAATACTATGGGTTCTATGACTTCTCCTTCTAAATCGAGTAACGTTTCTATGGAAACGACAGGATTTTCTTTTGGGATACGACAATCTCATTTCCGATCCACTAATCCTTCTTTAATGCATCCCTCACTCCCACTCATTGACGAATTCACACGGAAATTGCGTCGCTATGAAATACTATGTGTTCTATGACTTCTACTTCCAAATCGAGTATCGTTTCTATTTAAACGACTGGCTTTTCTTTTGCGATAAGAGTATCTCCTTCTCGATGCACTATTCCTTCTGTATTGCATCCCTAGCTCCCTCACATTGGCGAATTAACACAGAAATTGCGTCGCTATGAAATACTATGTGTTCTATGACTTCTCCTTCTAAATCGAGTAACGTTTCTATGGAAACGACAGGATTTTCTTTTGGGATACGACAATCACATTTCCGATCCACTAATCCTTCTTTACTGCATCCCTCACTCCCACACATTGACGAATTCACACGGAAATTGCGTCGCTATGAAATACTATGTGTTCTATGACTTCTCCTTGTAAATTGAGTAACGTTTCTATGGAAACGACAGTATTTTCTTTTGGGATACGACAATCTCATTTCTGATCCACTAATCCTTCTTTACTGCATCCCTCAGTCCCACACATTGACGAATTCACACGGAAATTGCGTCGCTATGAAATACTATGTGTTCTAAGACATTTCCTTCTAAATCGAGTATCGTTTCTATGGAAACGACAGGATTTTCATTTGCGATACGAGTATCTCCTTCTCGAAGCACTATTCCTTTTTTATTGCATCCCTAGCTCCCCCACATTGACGAAATAACACAGAAATTGCTTCGCTATGAAATACTATGGGTTCTATGACTTCTCCTTCTAAATCGAGTAACGTTTCTATGGAAACGACAGGATTTTCTTTTGGGATACGACAATCCCATTTCCGATCCACTAATCCTTCTTTACTGCATCCCTCACTCCCACTCATTGACGAATTCACACGGAAATTGCGTCGCTATGCAATACGATGTGTTCTAAGACATTTCCTTCTAAATCGAGTAACGTTTCTATGGAAACGACAGGATTTTATTTTGGGATACGACAATCACATTTCCGATCCACCAATCCTTCTTTACTGGGTCCCTCACTCCCACTCATTGACGAATTCACACGGAAATTGCGTCGCTATGAAATACCATGGGTTCTATCACTTCTCCTTCTAAATCGAGTAACGTTTCTCTGGAAACGACAGGATTTTCTTTTGGGATACAACAATCTCATTTCCGATCCTCTAATCCTTCTTTACTGCATCCCTCACTCCCACTCATTGACGAATTCACACGGAAATTGCGTCGCTATGAAATACTATGGGTTCTATGACTTCTCCTTCTAAATCGAGTAACGTTTCAATGGAAACGACAGGATTTTCTTTTGGATTACGACAAACTCATTTCCGATTCACTAATCCTTCTTTACTGCATCCCTCACTCCCACTCATTGACGAATTCGCACGGAAATTGCGACGCAATGAAATACTATGTGTTCTAAGACATTTCGTTCTAAATCGAGTAACGTTTCTATGGAAACGACGGGATTTTCTTTTGGGATACGACAATCTCATTTCCGATCCACTAATCCTTCTTTACTGCATCCCTCACTCCCACACATTGACGAATTCACACGGAAATTGCGTCGCTATGAAATACTATGTGTTCTATGTCTTCTCCTTCTAAATCGAGTAACGTTTCTATGGAAACGACAGGATTTTCTTTTGGGATACGACAATCTCATTTCCGATCCACTAATCCTTCTTTACTGCATCCCTCACTCCCACTCATTGACGAATTCACACGGAAATGGCGTCGCTATGAAATACTATGTGTTCAAATACATTTCCTTCAAAATCGAGTAACGTTTCTATGGAAACGACCGGATTTTCCTTTGGGATACGACAATCTCATTTCCGATCCACTAATCCATCTTTACTGCATCCCTCACTCCCACTCATTTGACGAATTAACACAGCAATTGCGTCGCTATGAAATACTATGTGTTCTATGACTTCTCCCTCAAAATCGAGTAACGTGTCTATGGAAACGACAGGATTTTCTTTTGGGATACGACAATCTCATTTCCGATCCACTAATCCTTCTTTACTGCATCCCCCACTCCCACTCATTGACGAATTCACACGGAAATTGCGTCGCTATGAAATACTATGGGTTCTAAGACATTTCCTTCTAAATCGAGTAACGTTTCTATGGAAACGACAGGATTTTCTTTTGGGATACGACAATCACAATTCCGATCCACTAACCCTTCATTACTGCATCCCTCACTCCCACTCATTGACGAATTCACACGGAAATTGCGTCGCTACGAAATACTATGGGTTCTATGACATGTCCTTCTAAATCGAGTAACGTTTCTATGGAAACGACAGGATTTTCTTTGGGATACGACAATCTCATTTCCGATCCACTAATCCTTCTTTACTGCATCCCTCACTCCCACTCATTGACGAATTCACACGGAAATTGCGTCGCTATGAAATACTATGTGTTCTAAGACATTTCCCTCTGAATCGAGTACCGTTTCTATGGAAACGACAGGATTTTCTTTTGGGATACGACATCTCATTTCCGATCCACTAATCCTTCTTTACTGCATCCCTCACTCCCACGCATTGACGAATTCACACAGACATTGCGTCGCTATGAAATGCTATGTGTTCTAAGACTTTTCCTTCTAAATCGAGTAACGTTTCTATGGAAACGACAGGATTTTATTTTGGGATACGTCAATCACATTTCCGATCCACTAATCCTTCTTTACTGCATCCCTCACACCCACCCATTGACAAATTCACACGGAAATGCCGTCGCTATGAAATACTATGTGTTCTAAGACTTTTCCTTCTAAATCGAGTAACGTTTCTATGGAAACGACAGGATTTTCCTTTGGGATACGACAATCTCATTTCCGATCCACTAATCCTTTTTTACTGCATCCCTCACTCCCACTCATTGACGAATTAACACAGCAATTGCGTCGCAATGAAATACTATGGGTTCTATGACATATCCTTCTAAATCGAGTAACGCTTCTATGGAGACGACAGGATTTTCTTTTGGGATACGACAATCTCATTTCCGATCCACTAATCCTTCTTTACTGCATCCCTCACTCCCACTCATTGACGAATTCACACGGAAATTGCGTCGCTATAAAATACTATGTGTTCTAAGATATTTCCATCTAAATCGAGTAACATTTCTATGGAAACGACAGGATTTTCTTTTGGGATACGACAATCACATTTCCGATCCACTAATCCTTCTTTACTGCATCCCTCACTCCCACACATTGACGAATTCACACGGAAATTGCGTCGCTATGAAATACTATGTGTTCTATGACTTCTCCTTCTAAATCGAGTAACGTTTCTATGGAAACGACAGGATTTTCTTTTGGGATACTACAATCTCATTCCCGATCTACTAATCCTTCTTTACTGCATCCCTCACTCTCACACATTGACGAATTCACACGAAATTTGCGTCGCTATGAAATACTGTGTTCTAAGACAATTCCTTCTAAAACGAGTAACGTTTCTATGGAAGTGACAGGATTTTCTTTTGGGATACGACAATCTCATTTCCGATCCACTAATCCTTCTTTACTGCATCCCTCACTCCCACTCATTGACGAATTCACACGGAAATTGCGTCGCTATGAAATACTATGTGTTCTATGACTTCTACTTCTAAATCGAGTATCGTTTCTATTTAAACGACTGGCTTTTCTTTTGCGAACGAGTATCTCCTTCTCGATGCACTATTCCTTCTGTATTGCATCCCTAGCTCCCTCACATTGGCGAATTACCACAGAAATTGCGTCGCTATGAAATACTATGTGTTCTATGACTTCTCCTTCTAAATCGAGTAACGTTTCTATGGAAACGAAAGGATTTTCTTTTGGGATACGACAATCTCATTTCCGATCCACTAATCCTTCTTTACTGCATCCCTCACTCCCACTCATTGACGAATTCACACGGAAATTGCGTCGCTATGAAATACTATGGGTTCTACGACTTCTCCTTCTAAATCGAGTATCGTTTCTATGGAAACGACTGGCTTTTCTTTTGCGATACGAGTATCTCCTTCTCGATGCACTATTCCTTCTTTATTGCATCCCTCACTCCCACGCATTGACGAATTCACACAGACATTGCGTCGCTATGAAATGCTATGTGTTCTAAGACTTTTCCTTCTAAATCGAGTAACGTTTCTATGGAAACGACAGGATTTTATTTTGGGATACGTCAATCACATTTCCGATCCACTAATCCTTCTTTACTGCATCCCTCACTCCCACCCATTGACAAATTCACACGGAAATGCCGTCGCTATGAAATACTATGTGTTCTAAGACTTTTCCTTCTAAATCGAGTAACGTTTCTATGGAAACGACAGGATTTTCCTTTGGGATACGACAATCTCATTTCCGATCCACTAATCCTTTTTTACTGCATCCCTCACTCCCACTCATTGACGAATTAACACAGCAATTGCGTCGCAATGAAATACTATGGGTTCTATGACATATCCTTCTAAATCGAGTAACGCTTCTATGGAGACGACAGGATTTTCTTTTGGGATACGACAATCTCATTTCCGATCCACTAATCCTTCTTTACTGCATCCCTCACTCCCACTCATTGACGAATTCACACGGAAATTGCGTCGCTATAAAATACTATGTGTTCTAAGATATTTCCATCTAAATCGAGTAACATTTCTATGGAAACGACAGGATTTTCTTTTGGGATACGACAATCACATTTCCGATCCACTAATCCTTCTTTACTGCATCCCTCACTCCCACACATTGACGAATTCACACGGAAATTGCGTCGCTATGAAATACTATGTGTTCTATGACTTCTCCTTCTAAATCGAGTAACGTTTCTATGGAAACGACAGGATTTTCTTTTGGGATACTACAATCTCATTCCCGATCTACTAATCCTTCTTTACTGCATCCCTCACTCTCACACATTGACGAATTCACACGGAATTTGCGTCGCTATGAAATACTGTGTTCTAAGACAATTCCTTCTAAATCGAGTAACGTTTCTATGGAAGTGACAGGATTTTCTTTTGGGATACGACAATCTCATTTCCGATCCACTAATCCTTCTTTACTGCATCCCTCACTCCCACTCATTGACGAATTCACACGGAAATTGCGTCGCTATGAAATACTATGGGTTCTACGACTTCTCCTTCTAAATCGAGTATCGTTTCTATGGAAACGACTGGCTTTTCTTTTGCGATACGAGTATCTCCTTCTCGATGCACTATTCCTTCTTTATTGCATCCCTCACTCCCACACATTGACGAAATAACACAGCAATTGCGTCGCTATGAAATACTATGTGTTCTATGACTTCTCCTTCAAAATCGAGTAACGTTTCTATGGAAACGACAGTATTTCTTTTGGGATACGACAATCTCATTTCTGATCCACTAATCCTTCTTTACTGCATCCCTCACTCCCACACATTGACGAATTCACGCGGAAATTGCGTCGCTATGAAATACTATGTATTCTATGACTTCTCCTTCTAAATCGAGTAACGTTTCTATGGAAACGACAGGATTTTCTTTTGGGATACGACAATCTCTATTCCAATCCACTAATCCTTCTTTACTGCATCCCTCACTCCCACACATTGACGAAATCACACAAAACTTGCGTCGCTATGAAATATTATGTGTTCCAAGACATTTCCTTCTAAATCGAGTAACGTTTCTATGGAAACGACAGGATTTTCAATTGGTATACGACAATCTCATTTCCGATCCACTAATCCTTCTTTACTGCATCCCTCACTCCCTCACATTGACGAATTCACACGGAAATTGCGTCGCTATGAAGTACTATGGGTTCTATGACTTCTCCTTCTAAATCGAGTAACGTTTCTATGGAAACGACAGGATTTTCTTTTGGGATATGACAATCTCATTTCCAATCCACTAATCCTTCTTTACTGCATCCCTCACTCCCACACATTGACGAAATCACACAAAAATTGGGTCGCTATGAAATACTATGGGTTCTATGACTTCTCCTTCTAAATCGAGTAACGTTTCTATGGAAACGACACGATTTTCTTTTGGGATACAACAATCTCATTTCCGATCCTCTAATCCTTCTTTACTGCATCCCTCACTCCCACTCATTTACGAATTCACACGGAAATTCCGTCGCTATGAAATACTATGGGTTCTATGACTTCTCCTTCTAAATCGAGTAACGTTTCTATGGAAACGACAGGATTTTCTTTTGGGATACGACAATCTCATTTCCGATCCACTAATCCTTCTTTACTGCATCCCTCACTCCCACTCATTGACGAATTAACACAGCAATTGCGTCGCAATGAAATACTATGGGTTCTATGACATATCCTTCTAAATCGAGTAACGCTTCTATGGAGACGACAGGAATTTCTTTTGGGATACGACAATCTCATTTCCAATCCACTAGTCCTTCTTTACTGCATCCCTCACTCCCACTCATTAACGAATTCACACGGAAATTGCGTCGCTATGAAATACTATGTGTTCTAAGACATTTCCATCTAAATCGAGTAACATTTCTATGGAAACGACAGGATTTTCTTTTGGGATACGACAATCACATTTCCGATCCACTAATCCTTCTTTACTGCATCCCTCACTCCCACACATTGACGAATTCACACGGAAATTGCGTCGCTATGAAATACTATGTGTTCTATGACTTCTCCTTCTAAATCGAGTATCGTTTCTATGGAAACGACTGGCTTTTCTTTTGCGATACGAGTATCTCCTTGTCGATGCACTATTCCTTCTGTATTGCATCCCTAGCTCCCTCTCATTGGCGAATTAACACAGAAATTGTGTCGCTATGAAATACTATGTGTTCTATGACTTCTCCTTATAAATCGAGTAACGTTTCTATGGAAACGAAAGGATTTTCTTTTGGGATACGACAATCTCATTTCCGATCCACTAATCCTTCTTTACTGCATCCCTCACTCCCACTCATTGACGAATTCACACGGAAATTGCGTCGCTATGAAATACTATGGGTACTACGACTTCTCCTTCTAAATCGAGTATCGTTTCTATGGAAACGACTGGCTTTTCTTTTGCGATACGAGTATCTCCTTCTCGATGCACCATTCCTTCTTTATTGCATCCCTCACTCCCACACATTGACGAAATAACACAGCAATTGCGTCGCTTTGAAATACTATGTGTTCTATGACTTCTCCTTCAAAATCGAGTAACGCTTCTATGGAAACGACAGGATTTTCTTTTGGGATACGACAATCTCTATTCCAATCCACTAATCCTTCTTTACTGCATCCCTCACTCCCACACATTGACGAAATCACACAAAACTTGCGTCGCTATGAAATATTATGTGTTCCAAGACATTTCCTTCTAAATCGAGTAACGTTTCTATGGAAACGACAGGATTTTCAATTGGTATACGACAATCTCATTTCCGATCCACTAATCCTTCTTTACTGCATCCCTCACTCCCTCACATTGACGAATTCACACGGAAATTGCGTCGCTATGAAGTACTATGGGTTCTATGACTTCTCCTTCTAAATCGAGTAACGTTTCTATGGAAACGACAGGATTTTCTTTTGGGATACGACAATCACATTTCCGATCCACTAATCCTTCTTTACTGCATCCCTCACTCCCACACATTGACGAATTCACACGGAAATTGCGTCGCTATGAAATACTATTTGTTCTATGACTTCTCCTTGTAAATTGAGTAACGTTTCTATGGAAACGGACAGTATTTTCTTTTGGGATACGACAATCTCATTTCTGATCCACTAATCCTTCTTTACTGCATCCCTCAGTCCCACACATTGACGAATTCACACGGAAATTGCGTCGCTATGAAATACTATGTGTTCTAAGACATTTCCTTCTAAATCGAGTATCGTTTCTATGGAAACGACAGGATTTTCATTTGCGATACGAGTATCTCCTTCTCGAAGCACTATTCCTTTTTATTGCATCCCTAGCTCCCCCACATTGACGAAATAACACAGAAATTGCTTCGCTATGAAATACTATGGGTTCTATGACTTCTCCTTCTAAATCGAGTAACGTTTCTATGGAAACGACAGGATTTTCTTTTGGGATACGACAATCCCATTTCCGATCCACTAATCCTTCTTTACTGCATCCTCACTCCCACTCATTGACGAATTCACACGGAAATTGCGTCGCTATGCAATACGATGTGTTCTAAGACATTTCCTTCTAAATCGAGTAACGTTTCTATGGAAACGACAGGATTTTATTTTGGGATACGACAATCACATTTCCGATCCACCAATCCTTCTTTACTGGGTCCCTCACTCCCCACTCATTGACGAATTCACACGGAAATTGCGTCGCTATGAAATACCATGGGTTCTATCA
Source organism: Schistocerca americana (assembly GCF_021461395.2). Lineage (NCBI taxonomy): Eukaryota > Metazoa > Arthropoda > Insecta > Orthoptera > Acrididae > Schistocerca > Schistocerca americana. The sequence continues at coordinate 10,231,870 of NC_060123.1, forward strand.
CTTCTCCTTCTAAATCGAGTAACGTTTCTCTGGAAACGACAGGATTTTCTTTTGGGATACAACAATCTCATTTCCGATCCTCTAATCCTTCTTTACTGCATCCCTCACTCCCACTCATTGACGAATTCACACGGAAATTGCGTCGCTATGAAATACTATGGGTTCTATGACTTCTCCTTCTAAATCGAGTAACGTTTCAATGGAAACGACAGGATTTTCTTTTGGATTACGACAAACTCATTTCCGATTCACTAATCCTTCTTTACTGCATCCCTCACTCCCACTCATTGACGAATTCGCACGGAAATTGCGACGCAATGAAATACTATGTGTTCTAAGACATTTCGTTCTAAATCGAGTAACGTTTCTATGGAAACGACGGGATTTTCTTTTGGGATACGACAATCTCATTTCCGATCCACTAATCCTTCTTTACTGCATCCCTCACTCCCACACATTGACGAATTCACACGGAAATTGCGTCGCTATGAAATACTATGTGTTCTATGTCTTCTCCTTCTAAATCGAGTAACGTTTCTATGGAAACGACAGGATTTTCTTTTGGGATACGACAATCTCATTTCCGATCCACTAATCCTTCTTTACTGCATCCCTCACTCCCACTCATTGACGAATTCACACGGAAATGGCGTCGCTATGAAATACTATGTGTTCAAATACATTTCCTTCAAATCGAGTAACGTTTCTATGGAAACGACCGGATTTTCCTTTGGGATACGACAATCTCATTTCCGATCCACTAATCCATCTTACTGCATCCCTCACTCCCACTCATTTGACGAATTAACACAGCAATTGCGTCGCTATGAAATACTATGTGTTCTATGACTTCTCCCTCAAAATCGAGTAACGTGTCTATGGAAACGACAGGATTTTCTTTTGGATACGACAATCTCATTTCCGATCCACTAATCCTTCTTTACTGCATCCCCCACTCCCACTCATTGACGAATTCACACGGAAATTGCGTCGCTATGAAATACTATGGGTTCTAAGACATTTCCTTCTAAATCGAGTAACGTTTCTATGGAAACGACAGGATTTTCTTTTGGGATACGACAATCACAATTCCGATCCACTAACCCTTCATTACTGCATCCCTCACTCCCACTCATTGACGAATTCACACGGAAATTGCGTCGCTACGAAATACTATGGGTTCTATGACATGTCCTTCTAAATCGAGTAACGTTTCTATGGAAACGACAGGATTTTCTTTGGGATACGACAATCTCATTTCCGATCCACTAATCCTTCTTTACTGCATCCCTCACTCCCACTCATTGACGAATTCACACGGAAATTGCGTCGCTATGAAATACTATGTGTTCTAAGACATTTCCCTCTGAATCGAGTACCGTTTCTATGGAAACGACAGGATTTTCTTTTGGGATACGACATCTCATTTCCGATCCACTAATCCTTCTTTACTGCATCCCTCACTCCCACGCATTGACGAATTCACACAGACATTGCGTCGCTATGAAATGCTATGTGTTCTAAGACTTTTCCTTCTAAATCGAGTAACGTTTCTATGGAAACGACAGGATTTTATTTTGGGATACGTCAATCACATTTCCGATCCACTAATCCTTCTTTACTGCATCCCTCACTCCCACCCATTGACAAATTCACACGGAAATGCCGTCGCTATGAAATACTATGTGTTCTAAGACTTTTCCTTCTAAATCGAGTAACGTTTCTATGGAAACGACAGGATTTTCCTTTGGGATACGACAATCTCATTTCCGATCCACTAATCCTTTTTTACTGCATCCCTCACTCCCACTCATTGACGAATTAACACAGCAATTGCGTCGCAATGAAATACTATGGGTTCTATGACATATCCTTCTAAATCGAGTAACGCTTCTATGGAGACGACAGGATTTTCTTTTGGGATACGACAATCTCATTTCCGATCCACTAATCCTTCTTTACTGCATCCCTCACTCCCACTCATTGACGAATTCACACGGAAATTGCGTCGCTATAAAATACTATGTGTTCTAAGATATTTCCATCTAAATCGAGTAACATTTCTATGGAAACGACAGGATTTTCTTTTGGGATACGACAATCACATTTCCGATCCACTAATCCTTCTTTACTGCATCCCTCACTCCCACACATTGACGAATTCACACGGAAATTGCGTCGCTATGAAATACTATGTGTTCTATGACTTCTCCTTCTAAATCGAGTAACGTTTCTATGGAAACGACAGGATTTTCTTTTGGGATACTACAATCTCATTCCCGATCTACTAATCCTTCTTTACTGCATCCCTCACTCTCACACATTGACGAATTCACACGAAATTTGCGTCGCTATGAAATACTGTGTTCTAAGACAATTCCTTCTAAAACGAGTAACGTTTCTATGGAAGTGACAGGATTTTCTTTTGGGATACGACAATCTCATTTCCGATCCACTAATCCTTCTTTACTGCATCCCTCACTCCCACTCATTGACGAATTCACACGGAAATTGCGTCGCTATGAAATACTATGTGTTCTATGACTTCTACTTCTAAATCGAGTATCGTTTCTATTTAAACGACTGGCTTTTCTTTTGCGAACGAGTATCTCCTTCTCGATGCACTATTCCTTCTGTATTGCATCCCTAGCTCCCTCACATTGGCGAATTACCACAGAAATTGCGTCGCTATGAAATACTATGTGTTCTATGACTTCTCCTTCTAAATCGAGTAACGTTTCTATGGAAACGAAAGGATTTTCTTTTGGGATACGACAATCTCATTTCCGATCCACTAATCCTTCTTTACTGCATCCCTCACTCCCACTCATTGACGAATTCACACGGAAATTGCGTCGCTATGAAATACTATGGGTTCTACGACTTCTCCTTCTAAATCGAGTATCGTTTCTATGGAAACGACTGGCTTTTCTTTTGCGATACGAGTATCTCCTTCTCGATGCACTATTCCTTCTTTATTGCATCCCTCACTCCCACGCATTGACGAATTCACACAGACATTGCGTCGCTATGAAATGCTATGTGTTCTAAGACTTTTCCTTCTAAATCGAGTAACGTTTCTATGGAAACGACAGGATTTTATTTTGGGATACGTCAATCACATTTCCGATCCACTAATCCTTCTTTACTGCATCCCTCACTCCCACCCATTGACAAATTCACACGGAAATGCCGTCGCTATGAAATACTATGTGTTCTAAGACTTTTCCTTCTAAATCGAGTAACGTTTCTATGGAAACGACAGGATTTTCCTTTGGGATACGACAATCTCATTTCCGATCCACTAATCCTTTTTTACTGCATCCCTCACTCCCACTCATTGACGAATTAACACAGCAATTGCGTCGCAATGAAATACTATGGGTTCTATGACATATCCTTCTAAATCGAGTAACGCTTCTATGGAGACGACAGGATTTTCTTTTGGGATACGACAATCTCATTTCCGATCCACTAATCCTTCTTTACTGCATCCCTCACTCCCACTCATTGACGAATTCACACGGAAATTGCGTCGCTATAAAATACTATGTGTTCTAAGATATTTCCATCTAAATCGAGTAACATTTCTATGGAAACGACAGGATTTTCTTTTGGGATACGACAATCACATTTCCGATCCACTAATCCTTCTTTACTGCATCCCTCACTCCCACACATTGACGAATTCACACGGAAATTGCGTCGCTATGAAATACTATGTGTTCTATGACTTCTCCTTCTAAATCGAGTAACGTTTCTATGGAAACGACAGGATTTTCTTTTGGGATACTACAATCTCATTCCCGATCTACTAATCCTTCTTTACTGCATCCCTCACTCTCACACATTGACGAATTCACACGGAATTTGCGTCGCTATGAAATACTGTGTTCTAAGACAATTCCTTCTAAATCGAGTAACGTTTCTATGGAAGTGACAGGATTTTCTTTTGGGATACGACAATCTCATTTCCGATCCACTAATCCTTCTTTACTGCATCCCTCACTCCCACTCATTGACGAATTCACACGGAAATTGCGTCGCTATGAAATACTATGTGTTCTATGACTTCTACTTCTAAATCGAGTATCGTTTCTATTTAAACGACTGGCTTTTCTTTTGCGAACGAGTATCTCCTTCTCGATGCACTATTCCTTCTGTATTGCATCCCTAGCTCCCTCACATTGGCGAATTACCACAGAAATTGCGTCGCTATGAAATACTATGTGTTCTATGACTTCTCCTTCTAAATCGAGTAACGTTTCTATGGAAACGAAAGGATTTTCTTTTGGGATACGACAATCTCATTTCCGATCCACTAATCCTTCTTTACTGCATCCCTCACTCCCACTCATTGACGAATTCACACGGAAATTGCGTCGCTATGAAATACTATGGGTTCTACGACTTCTCCTTCTAAATCGAGTATCGTTTCTATGGAAACGACTGGCTTTTCTTTTGCGATACGAGTATCTCCTTCTCGATGCACTATTCCTTCTTTATTGCATCCCTCACTCCCACACATTGACGAAATAACACAGCAATTGCGTCGCTATGAAATACTATGTGTTCTATGACTTCTCCTTCAAAATCGAGTAACGTTTCTATGGAAACGACAGTATTTTCTTTTGGGATACGACAATCTCATTTCTGATCCACTAATCCTTCTTTACTGCATCCCTCACTCCCACACATTGACGAATTCACGCGGAAATTGCGTCGCTATGAAATACTATGTATTCTATGACTTCTCCTTCTAAATCGAGTAACGTTTCTATGGAAACGACAGGATTTTCTTTTGGGATACGACAATCTCTATTCCAATCCACTAATCCTTCTTTACTGCATCCCTCACTCCCACACATTGACGAAATCACACAAAACTTGCGTCGCTATGAAATATTATGTGTTCCAAGACATTTCCTTCTAAATCGAGTAACGTTTCTATGGAAACGACAGGATTTTCAATTGGTATACGACAATCTCATTTCCGATCCACTAATCCTTCTTTACTGCATCCCTCACTCCCTCACATTGACGAATTCACACGGAAATTGCGTCGCTATGAAGTACTATGGGTTCTATGACTTCTCCTTCTAAATCGAGTAACGTTTCTATGGAAACGACAGGATTTTCTTTTGGGATATGACAATCTCATTTCCAATCCACTAATCCTTCTTTACTGCATCCCTCACTCCCACACATTGACGAAATCACACAAAAATTGGGTCGCTATGAAATACTATGGGTTCTATGACTTCTCCTTCTAAATCGAGTAACGTTTCTATGGAAACGACACGATTTTCTTTTGGGATACAACAATCTCATTTCCGATCCTCTAATCCTTCTTTACTGCATCCCTCACTCCCACTCATTTACGAATTCACACGGAAATTCCGTCGCTATGAAATACTATGGGTTCTATGACTTCTCCTTCTAAATCGAGTAACGTTTCTATGGAAACGACAGGATTTTCTTTTGGGATACGACAATCTCATTTCCGATCCACTAATCCTTCTTTACTGCATCCCTCACTCCCACTCATTGACGAATTAACACAGCAATTGCGTCGCAATGAAATACTATGGGTTCTATGACATATCCTTCTAAATCGAGTAACGCTTCTATGGAGACGACAGGAATTTCTTTTGGGATACGACAATCTCATTTCCAATCCACTAGTCCTTCTTTACTGCATCCCTCACTCCCACTCATTAACGAATTCACACGGAAATTGCGTCGCTATGAAATACTATGTGTTCTAAGACATTTCCATCTAAATCGAGTAACATTTCTATGGAAACGACAGGATTTTCTTTTGGGATACGACAATCACATTTCCGATCCACTAATCCTTCTTTACTGCATCCCTCACTCCCACACATTGACGAATTCACACGGAAATTGCGTCGCTATGAAATACTATGTGTTCTATGACTTCTCCTTCTAAATCGAGTATCGTTTCTATGGAAACGACTGGCTTTTCTTTTGCGATACGAGTATCTCCTTGTCGATGCACTATTCCTTCTGTATTGCATCCCTAGCTCCCTCTCATTGGCGAATTAACACAGAAATTGTGTCGCTATGAAATACTATGTGTTCTATGACTTCTCCTTATAAATCGAGTAACGTTTCTATGGAAACGAAAGGATTTTCTTTTGGGATACGACAATCTCATTTCCGATCCACTAATCCTTCTTTACTGCATCCCTCACTCCCACTCATTGACGAATTCACACGGAAATTGCGTCGCTATGAAATACTATGGGTACTACGACTTCTCCTTCTAAATCGAGTATCGTTTCTATGGAAACGACTGGCTTTTCTTTTGCGATACGAGTATCTCCTTCTCGATGCACCATTCCTTCTTTATTGCATCCCTCACTCCCACACATTGACGAAATAACACAGCAATTGCGTCGCTTTGAAATACTATGTGTTCTATGACTTCTCCTTCAAAATCGAGTAACGCTTCTATGGAAACGACAGGATTTTCTTTTGGGATACGACAATCTCTATTCCAATCCACTAATCCTTCTTTACTGCATCCCTCACTCCCACACATTGACGAAATCACACAAAACTTGCGTCGCTATGAAATATTATGTGTTCCAAGACATTTCCTTCTAAATCGAGTAACGTTTCTATGGAAACGACAGGATTTTCAATTGGTATACGACAATCTCATTTCCGATCCACTAATCCTTCTTTACTGCATCCCTCACTCCCTCACATTGACGAATTCACACGGAAATTGCGTCGCTATGAAGTACTATGGGTTCTATGACTTCTCCTTCTAAATCGAGTAACGTTTCTATGGAAACGACAGGATTTTCTTTTGGGATATGACAATCTCATTTCCAATCCACTAATCCTTCTTTACTGCATCCCTCACTCCCACACATTGACGAAATCACACAAAAATTGGGTCGCTATGAAATACTATGGGTTCTATGACTTCTCCTTCTAAATCGAGTAACGTTTCTATGGAAACGACACGATTTTCTTTTGGGATACAACAATCTCATTTCCGATCCTCTAATCCTTCTTTACTGCATCCCTCACTCCCACTCATTTACGAATTCACACGGAAATTCCGTCGCTATGAAATACTATGGGTTCTATGACTTCTCCTTCTAAATCGAGTAACGTTTCTATGGAAACGACAGGATTTTCTTTTGGGATACGACAATCTCATTTCCGATCCACTAATCCTTCTTTACTGCATCCCTCACTCCCACTCATTGACGAATTAACACAGCAATTGCGTCGCAATGAAATACTATGGGTTCTATGACATATCCTTCTAAATCGAGTAACGCTTCTATGGAGACGACAGGAATTTCTTTTGGGATACGACAATCTCATTTCCAATCCACTAGTCCTTCTTTACTGCATCCCTCACTCCCACTCATTAACGAATTCACACGGAAATTGCGTCGCTATGAAATACTATGTGTTCTAAGACATTTCCATCTAAATCGAGTAACATTTCTATGGAAACGACAGGATTTTCTTTTGGGATACGACAATCACATTTCCGATCCACTAATCCTTCTTTACTGCATCCCTCACTCCCACACATTGACGAATTCACACGGAAATTGCGTCGCTATGAAATACTATGTGTTCTAAGACATTTCCTTCTAAATCGAGTATCGTTTCTATGGAAACGACAGGATTTTCATTTGCGATACGAGTATCTCCTTCTCGAAGCACTATTCCTTTTTTATTGCATCCCTAGCTCCCCCACATCGACGAAATAACACAGAAATTGCGTCGCTATGAAATACTATGGGTTCTATGACTTCTCCTTCTAAATCGAGTAACGTTTCTATGGAAACGACTGGATTTTCTTTTGGGATACGACAATCTCATTTCCGATCTACTATACCTTCTTTACTGTGTCCCTCACTCCCACACATTGACGAATTCACACGGAAATTGCGTCGCTATGAAATACTATGGGTTCTAAGACATTTCCTTCTAAATCGAGTAACGTTTCTATGGAAACGACAGGATTTTCTTTTGGGATACGACAATCTCATTTCCGATCCACTAATCCTTCTTTACTGCATCCCTCACTCCCACACATTGACGAAATCACACAAAACTTGCGTCGCTATGAAATACTATGTGTTCCAAGACATTTCCTTCTACATCGAGTAACGTTTCTATGGAAACGACAGGATTTTCTTTTGGGATACGACAAATTCATTTCCGATCCAATAATCCTTCTTTACTGCATCCCTCACTCCCTCACATTGACGAATTCACACGGAAATTGCGTCGCTATGAGATACTATGGGTTCTATGACTTCTCCTTCTAAATCGAGTAACGTTTCTATGGAAACGACAGGATTTTCTTTTGGGATACGACATTCTCATTTCCAATCCACTAATCCTTCTTTACTGCATCCCTCACTCCCACACATTGACGAAATCACACAAAAATTGGGTCGCTATGAAATACTATGTGTTCCAAGACATTTCCGTCTAAATCGAGTGACGTTTCTATGGAAACGACAGGATTTTCTTTTGGGATACGACAATCTCATTTCCGATCCACTAATCCTTCTTTACTGCATCCCTCACTCCCTCACATTGACGAATTCACACGGAAATTGCGTCGCTACGAAATACTATGGGTTCTATGACTTCTCCTTCTAAATCGAGTAACGTTTCTATGGAAACGACAGGATTTTCATTTGGGATACGACAATCTCATTTCCGATCCACTAATCCTTCTTTACTGCATCCCTCACTCCCACTCATTGACGAATTAACACGGGAATTGCGTCGCTATGAAATACTATGTGTTCTAAGACATTTCCTTCTAAGTCGAGTAACGTTTCTATGGATACGACAGGATTTTCTTTTGGGATACGACAATCTCATTTCCGATCCACTAATCCTTCTTTACTGCATCCCTCACTCCCACTCATTGACGAATTCACACGGAAATTGCGTCGCTATAAAATACGATGTGTTCTAAGACATTTCCTTCTAAATCGAGTAACGTTTCTATGGAAACGACAGGATTTTCTTTTGGGATACGACAATCACATTTCCGATCCACTAATCCTTCTTTACTGCATCCCTCACTCCCACTCATTGACGAATTCACACGGAAATTGCGTCGCTATGACATACTATGGGTTCTATGACTTCTCCTTCTAAATCGAGTAACGTTTCTATGGAAACGACAGGATTTTCTTTTGGGATACAACAATCTCATTTCCGATCCTCTAATCCTTCTTTACTGCATCCCTCACTCCCACTCATTGACGAATTCACACGGAAATTGCGTCGCTATGAAATACTATGGGTTCTATGTCTTCTCCTTCTAAATCGAGTAACGTTTCTATGGAAACGACTGGCTTTTCTTTTGCGATACGAGTATCTCCTTCTCGATGCACTATTCCTTCTGTATTGCATCCCTAGCTCCCTCTCATTGGCGAATTAACACAGAAATTGCGTCGCTATGAAATACTATGTGTTCTATGACTTCTCCTTATAAATCGAGTAACGTTTCTATGGAAACGAAAGGATTTTCTTTTGGGATACGACAATCTCATTTCCGATCCACTAATCCTTCTTTACTGCATCCCTCACTCCCACTCATTGACGAATTCACACGGAAATTGCGTCGCTATGAAATACTATGGGTACTACGACTTCTCCTTCTAAATCGAGTATCGTTTCTATGGAAACGACTGGCTTTTCTTTTGCGATACGAGTATCTCCTTCTCGATGCACCATTCCTTCTTTATTGCATCCCTCACTCCCACACATTGACGAAATAACACAGAAATTGCGTCGCTATGAAATACTACGGGTTCTATGACTTCTCCTTCTAAATCGAGTAACGTTTCTATGGAAACGACAGAATTTTCTTTTGGGATACGACAATCTCATTTCCGATCTACTAAACCTTCTTTACTGTGTTCCTCACTCCCACACATTGACGAATTCACACGGAAATTGCGTCGCTATAAATACTATGGGTTCTAAGACATTTCCTTCTAAATCGAGTAACGTTTCTATGGAAACGACAGTATTTTCTTTTTCGATACGACAATAACATTTCCGATCCACTAATCTTTCTTTACTGCATCCCTCACTCCCACACATTGACGAATTCACGCGGAAATTGCGTCGCTATGAAATACTATGTATTCTATGACTTCTCCTTCTAAATCGAGTAACGTTTCTATGGAAACGACAGGATTTTCTTTTGGGATACGACAATCTCTATTCCAATCCACTAATCCTTCTTTACTGCATCCCTCACTCCCACACATTGACGAAATCACACAAAACTTGCGTCGCTATGAAATATTATGTGTTCCAAGACATTTCCTTCTAAATCGAGTAACGTTTCTATGGAAACGACAGGATTTTCAATTGGTATACGACAATCTCATTTCCGATCCACTAATCCTTCTTTACTGCATCCCTCACTCCCTCACATTGACGAATTCACACGGAAATTGCGTCGCTATGAAGTACTATGGGTTCTATGACTTCTCCTTCTAAATCGAGTAACGTTTCTATGGAAACGACAGGATTTTCTTTTGGGATATGACAATCTCATTTCCAATCCACTAATCCTTCTTTACTGCATCCCTCACTCCCACACATTGACGAAATCACACAAAAATTGGGTCGCTATGAAATACTATGGGTTCTATGACTTCTCCTTCTAAATCGAGTAACGTTTCTATGGAAACGACACGATTTTCTTTTGGGATACAACAATCTCATTTCCGATCCTCTAATCCTTCTTTACTGCATCCCTCACTCCCACTCATTTACGAATTCACACGGAAATTCCGTCGCTATGAAATACTATGGGTTCTATGACTTCTCCTTCTAAATCGAGTAACGTTTCTATGGAAACGACAGGATTTTCTTTTGGGATACGACAATCTCATTTCCGATCCACTAATCCTTCTTTACTGCATCCCTCACTCCCACTCATTGACGAATTAACACAGCAATTGCGTCGCAATGAAATACTATGGGTTCTATGACATATCCTTCTAAATCGAGTAACGCTTCTATGGAGACGACAGGAATTTCTTTTGGGATACGACAATCTCATTTCCAATCCACTAGTCCTTCTTTACTGCATCCCTCACTCCCACTCATTAACGAATTCACACGGAAATTGCGTCGCTATGAAATACTATGTGTTCTAAGACATTTCCATCTAAATCGAGTAACATTTCTATGGAAACGACAGGATTTTCTTTTGGGATACGACAATCACATTTCCGATCCACTAATCCTTCTTTACTGCATCCCTCACTCCCACACATTGACGAATTCACACGGAAATTGCGTCGCTATGAAATACTATGTGTTCTATGACTTCTCCTTCTAAATCGAGTATCGTTTCTATGGAAACGACTGGCTTTTCTTTTGCGATACGAGTATCTCCTTGTCGATGCACTATTCCTTCTGTATTGCATCCCTAGCTCCCTCTCATTGGCGAATTAACACAGAAATTGTGTCGCTATGAAATACTATGTGTTCTATGACTTCTCCTTATAAATCGAGTAACGTTTCTATGGAAACGAAAGGATTTTCTTTTGGGATACGACAATCTCATTTCCGATCCACTAATCCTTCTTTACTGCATCCCTCACTCCCACTCATTGACGAATTCACACGGAAATTGCGTCGCTATGAAATACTATGGGTACTACGACTTCTCCTTCTAAATCGAGTATCGTTTCTATGGAAACGACTGGCTTTTCTTTTGCGATACGAGTATCTCCTTCTCGATGCACCATTCCTTCTTTATTGCATCCCTCACTCCCACACATTGACGAAATAACACAGCAATTGCGTCGCTTTGAAATACTATGTGTTCTATGACTTCTCCTTCAAAATCGAGTAACGTTTCTATGGAAACGACAGGATTTTCTTTTGGGATACGACAATCTCATTTCCGATCCACTAATCCTTCTTTTCTGCATTCCTCACTCCCACTCGTTGACGAATTCACACGGAAATTGCGTCGCTATGAAATACTATGTGTTCTAAGACATTTCCTTCTAAATTGAGTAACGTTTCTATGGAAACGACAGTATTTTCTTTTGGTATACGACAATCTCATTTCTGATCCACTAATCCTTCTTTACTGCATCCCTCACTCCCACACATTGACGAATTCACACGGAAATTGCGTCGCTATGAAATACTATGTGTTCTAAGACATTTCCTTCTAAATCGAGTATCGTTTCTATGGAAACGACAGGATTTTCATTTGCGATACGAGTATCTCCTTCTCGAAGCACTATTCCTTTTTTATTGCATCCCTAGCTCCCCCACATCGACGAAATAACACAGAAATTGCGTCGCTATGAAATACTATGGGTTCTATGACTTCTCCTTCTAAATCGAGTAACGTTTCTATGGAAACGACTGGATTTTCTTTTGGGATACGACAATCTCATTTCCGATCTACTATACCTTCTTTACTGTGTCCCTCACTCCCACACATTGACGAATTCACACGGAAATTGCGTCGCTATGAAATACTATGGGTTCTAAGACATTTCCTTCTAAATCGAGTAACGTTTCTATGGAAACGACAGGATTTTCTTTTGGGATACGACAATCTCATTTCCGATCCACTAATCCTTCTTTACTGCATCCCTCACTCCCACACATTGACGAAATCACACAAAACTTGCGTCGCTATGAAATACTATGTGTTCCAAGACATTTCCTTCTACATCGAGTAACGTTTCTATGGAAACGACAGGATTTTCTTTTGGGATACGACAAATTCATTTCCGATCCAATAATCCTTCTTTACTGCATCCCTCACTCCCTCACATTGACGAATTCACACGGAAATTGCGTCGCTATGAGATACTATGGGTTCTATGACTTCTCCTTCTAAATCGAGTAACGTTTCTATGGAAACGACAGGATTTTCTTTTGGGATACGACATTCTCATTTCCAATCCACTAATCCTTCTTTACTGCATCCCTCACTCCCACACATTGACGAAATCACACAAAAATTGGGTCGCTATGAAATACTATGTGTTCCAAGACATTTCCGTCTAAATCGAGTGACGTTTCTATGGAAACGACAGGATTTTCTTTTGGGATACGACAATCTCATTTCCGATCCACTAATCCTTCTTTACTGCATCCCTCACTCCCTCACATTGACGAATTCACACGGAAATTGCGTCGCTACGAAATACTATGGGTTCTATGACTTCTCCTTCTAAATCGAGTAACGTTTCTATGGAAACGACAGGATTTTCATTTGGGATACGACAATCTCATTTCCGATCCACTAATCCTTCTTTACTGCATCCCTCACTCCCACTCATTGACGAATTAACACGGGAATTGCGTCGCTATGAAATACTATGTGTTCTAAGACATTTCCTTCTAAGTCGAGTAACGTTTCTATGGATACGACAGGATTTTCTTTTGGGATACGACAATCTCATTTCCGATCCACTAATCCTTCTTTACTGCATCCCTCACTCCCACTCATTGACGAATTCACACGGAAATTGCGTCGCTATAAAATACGATGTGTTCTAAGACATTTCCTTCTAAATCGAGTAACGTTTCTATGGAAACGACAGGATTTTCTTTTGGGATACGACAATCACATTTCCGATCCACTAATCCTTCTTTACTGCATCCCTCACTCCCACTCATTGTCGAATTCACACGGAAATTGCGTCGCTATGACATACTATGGGTTCTATGACTTCTCCTTCTAAATCGAGTAACGTTTCTATGGAAACGACAGGATTTTCTTTTGGGATACAACAATCTCATTTCCGATCCTCTAATCCTTCTTTACTGCATCCCTCACTCCCACTCATTGACGAATTCACACGGAAATTGCGTCGCTATGAAATACTATGGGTTCTATGTCTTCTCCTTCTAAATCGAGTAACGTTTCTATGGAAACGACTGGCTTTTCTTTTGCGATACGAGTATCTCCTTCTCGATGCACTATTCCTTCTGTATTGCATCCCTAGCTCCCTCTCATTGGCGAATTAACACAGAAATTGCGTCGCTATGAAATACTATGTGTTCTATGACTTCTCCTTATAAATCGAGTAACGTTTCTATGGAAACGAAAGGATTTTCTTTTGGGATACGACAATCTCATTTCCGATCCACTAATCCTTCTTTACTGCATCCCTCACTCCCACTCATTGACGAATTCACACGGAAATTGCGTCGCTATGAAATACTATGGGTACTACGACTTCTCCTTCTAAATCGAGTATCGTTTCTATGGAAACGACTGGCTTTTCTTTTGCGATACGAGTATCTCCTTCTCGATGCACTATTCCTTCTTTATAGCATCCCTCACTCCCACTCGTTGACGAATTCACACGGAAATTGCGTCGCTTTGAAATACTATGTGTTCTAAGACATTTCCTTCTAAATTGAGTAACGTTTCTATGGAAACGACAGTATTTTCTTTTGGTATACGACAATCTCATTTCTGATCCACTAATCCTTCTTTACTGCATCCCTCACTCCCACACATTGACGAATTCACACGGAAATTGCGTCGCTATGAAATACTATGTGTTCTAAGACATTTCCTTCTAAATCGAGTATCGTTTCTATGGAAACGACAGGATTTTCATTTGCGATACGAGTATCTCCTTCTCGAAGCACTATTCCTTTTTTATTGCATCCCTAGCTCCCCCACATTGACGAAATAACACAGAAATTGCGTCGCTATGAAATACTATGGGTTCTATGACTTCTCCTTCTAAATCGAGTAACGTTTCTATGGAAACGACAGGATTTTCTTTTGGGATACGACAATCTCATTTCCGATCTACTATACCTTCTTTACTGTGTCCCTCACTCCCACACATTGACGAATTCACACGGAAATTGCGTCGCTATGAAATACTATGGGTTCTAAGACATTTCCTTCTAAATCGAGTAACGTTTCTATGGAAACGACAGGATTTTCTTTTGGGATACGACAATCACATTTCCGATCCACTAATCCTTCTTTACTGCATCCCTCACTCCCACACATTCACGAACTCACACGGAAATTCCGTCGCTATGAAATACTATGTATTCTATGACTTCTCCTTCTAAATCGAGTAACGTTTCTATGGAAACGACAGGATTTTCTTTTGGGATACAACAAACTCATTTCCAATCCACTAATCCTTCTTTACTGCATCCCTCACTCCCACACATTGACGAAATCACACAAAACTTGCGTCGCTATGAAATACTATGTGTTCCAAGACATTTCCTTCTAAATCGAGTAACGTTTCTATGGAAACGACATGATTTTCTTTTGGGATACGACAATCTCATTTCCGATCCAATAATCCTTCTTTACTGCATCCCTCACTCCCTCACATTGACGAATTCACACGGAAATTGCGTCGCTATGAAATACTATGGGTTCTATGACTTCTCCTTCTAAATCGAGTAACGTTTCTATGGAAACGACAGGATTTTCTTTTGGGATACGACAATCTCATTTCCAATCCACTAATCCTTCTTTACTGCATCCCTCACTCCCACACATTGACGAAATCACACAAAAATTGGTCCCTATGAAATACTATGTGTTCCAAGACATTTCCGTCTAAATCGAGTGACGTTTCTATGGAAACGACAGGATTTTCTTTTGGGATACGACAATCTCATTTCCGATCCACTAATCCTTCTTTACTGCATCCCTCACTCCCTCACATTGACGAATTCACACGGAAATTGCGTCGCTACGAAATACTATGGGATCTATGACTTCTCCTTCTAAATCGAGTAACGTTTCTATGGAAACGACAGGATTTTCTTTTGGGATACGACAATCTCATTTCCGATCCACTAATCCTTCTTTACTGCATCCCTCCCTCCCACTCATTGACGAATTAACACGGGAATTGCGTCGCTATGAAATACTATGTGTTCTAAGACATTTCCTTCTAAGTCGAGTAACGTTTCTATGGAAACGACAGGATTTTCTTTTGGGATACGACAATCCCATTTCCGATCCACTAATCCTTCTTTACTGCATCCCTCACTCCCACTCATTGACGAATTCACACGGAAATTGCGTCGCTATAAAATACGATGTGTTCTAAGACATTTCCTTCTAAATCGAGTAACGTTTCTATGGAAACGACAGGATTTTCTTTTGGGATACGACAATCACATTTCCGATCCACTAATCCTTCTTTACTGCATCCCTCACTCCCACTCATTGACGAATTCACACGGAAATTGCGTCGCTATGACATACTCTGGGTTCTATGACTTCTCCTTCTAAATCGAGTAACGTTTGTATGGAAACGACAGGATTTTCTTTTGGGATACAACAATCTCATTTCCGATCCTCTAATCCTTCTTTGCTGCATCCCTCACTCCCACACATTGACGAATTCACACGGAAATTGCGTCGCTATGAAATACTATGTGTTCTATGTCTTCTCCTTCTAAATCGAGTAACGTTTCTATGGAAACGACAGGATTTTCTTTTGGGATACGACAATCTCATTTCCGATCCACTAATCCTTCTTTACTGCATCCCTCACCCCCACTCATTGACGAATTCACACGGAAATGGCGTCGCTATGAAATACTATGTGTTCTAATACATTTCCTTCAAAATCGAGTAACGTTTCTATGGAAACGACAGGATTCTCTTTTGGGATACGACAATCTCATTTCCGATCCACTAATCCATCTTTACTGCATCCCTCACTCCCACTCATTTGACGAATTAACACAGCAATTGCGTCGCTATGAAATACTATGTGTTCTATGACTTCTCCTTCAAAATCGAGTAACGTTTCTATGGAAACAACAGGATTTTCTTTTGGGATACGACAATCTCATTTCCGATCCACTAATCCTTCTTTACTGCATCCCTCACTCCCACTCATTGACGAATTCACACGGAAATTGCGTCGCTATGAAATACTATGTGTTCTAAGACATTTCCTTCTAAATCGAGTAACGTTTCTATGGAAGCGACAGGATTTTCTTTTGGGATACGACAATCACATTTCCGATCCACTAATCCTTCTTTACTGCACCCCTCACTCCCACTCATTGACGAATTCACACGGAAATTGCGTCGCTATGAAATACTATGGGTTCTATGACATGTCCTTCTAAATCGAGTAACGTTTCTATGGAAACGACAGGATTTCCTTTGGGATACGACAATCTCATTTCCGATCCACTAATCCTTCTTTACTGCATCCCTAACTCCCACTCATTGACGAATTCACACGGAAATTGCGTCGCTATGAAATACTATGTGATCTAAGACATTTCCCTCTAAATCGAGTAACGTTTCTATGGAAAAGACAGGATTTTCTTTTGGGATACGACAATCTCATTTCCGATCCACTAATCCGTCTTTGCTGCATCCCTCACTCCCACGCATTGTAGAATTCACACAGACATTGCGTCGCTATGAAATGCTATGTGTTCTAAGACATATCCTTCTAAATCGAGTAACGTTTCTATGGAAACGACAGGATTTTCTTTTGGGATACGTCAATCACATTTCCGATCCACTAATCCTTCTTTACTGCATCCCTCACTCCCACTCATTGACGAATTCACACGGAAATTGCGTCGCTATGAAATACTATGTGTTCCAAGACAATTCCTTCTATATCGAGTAACGTTTCAATGGAAACGACAGGATTTTCTTTTGGGGTACGACAATCACATTTCCGATCCACTAATCCTTCTTTACTGCATCCCTCACTCCCACTCATTGACGAATTCACACGGAAATTGCGTCGCTATGAAATACTGTGTGTTCCAAACATTTCCTTCTATATCGAGTAACGTTTCTATGGAAACGACTGGCTTTTCTTTTGCGTTACGAGTATCTCTTTCTCGATGCGTTATTCCTTCTTTATTGCATCCCTAGCTCCCTCACATTGGCGAATTAACACAGAAATTGCGTCGCTTTGAAATACTATGTGTTCTATGACTTCTTCTTCTAAATCGAGTAACGTTTCTATGGCAACGACATGATTTTCTTTTGGGATACGACAATCTCATTTCCGATCCACTAATCCTTCTTTACTGCATCCCTCACTCCCACTCATTGCCGAATTCACACGGAAATTGCGTCGCTATGAAATACTATGTGTTCTACGACTTCTCCTTCTAAATCGAGTATCGTTTCCATGGAAACGACTGGCTTTTCTTTTGCGATACGAGTATCTCCTTCTCGATGCACTATTCCTTCTTTATTGCATCACTCACTCCCACACATTGACGAAATAACTCAGCAATTGCGTCGCTATGAAATACTATGTGTTCTATGACTTCTCCTTCAAAATCGAGTAACGTTTCTATGGAAACCACAGGATTTTCTTTTGGGATACGACAATCTCATTTCCGATCCACTAATCCTTCTTTACTGCATCCCTCACTCCCACTCATTGACGAATTCACACGGAAATTGCGTCGCTATGAACTACTATGTGTTCTAAGACATTTCCTTCTAAGTCGAGTAACGTTTCTATGGAAACGACAGGATTTTCTTTTGGGATACGACAATCTCATTTCCGATCCACTAATCCTTCTTTACTGCATCCCTCACTCCCACTCATTGACGAATTCACACGGAAATGGCGTCGCTATGAAATACTATGTGTTCTAATACATTTCCTTCAAAATCGAGTAACGTTTCTATGGAAACGACAGGATTTTCTTTTGGGATAGGACAATCTCATTTCCGATCCACTAATCCATCTTTACTGCATCCCTCACTCCCACTCATTTGACGAATTAACACAGCAATTGCGTCGCTATGAAATACTATGTGTTCTATGACTTCTCCTTCAAAATCGAGTAACGTTTCTATGGAAACGACAGGATTTTCTTTTGGGATACGACAATCTCATTTCCGATCCACTAATCCTTCTTTACTGCATCCCTCACTCCCACTCATTGACGAATTCACACGGAAATTGCGTCGCTATGATATACTATGGGTTCTATGACATGTCCTTCTAAATCGAGTAACGTTTCCATGGAAACGACAGGATTTTCTTTGGGATACGACAATCTCATTTCCGATCGACTAATCCTTCTTTACTGCATCCCTCACTCCCACTCATTGACGAATTCACACGGAAATTGCGTCATTATGAAATACTATGTGTTCTAAGACATTTCCCTCTAAATCGAGTAACGTTTCTATGGAAACGACAGGATTTTCTTTTGGGATACGACAATCTCATTTCCGATCCACTAATCCTTCTTTCCTGCATCCCTCACTCCCACGCATTGACGAATTCACACAGACATTGCGTCGCTATGAAATGCTATGTGTTCTAAGACATTTCCTTCTAAATCGAGTAACGTTTCTATGGAAACGACAGGATTTTCTTTTGGGATACGTCAATCACATTTCCGATCCACTAATCCTTCTTTACTGCATCCCTCACTCCCACTCATTGACGAATTCACACGGAAATTGCGTCGCTATGAAATACTATGTGTTCCAAGACAATTCCTTCTATATCGAGTAATGTGTCTATGGAAACGACAGGATTTTCTTTTGGGATACGACAATCTCATTTCCGATCCACTAATCCTTCTTTACTGTATCCCTCACTCCCACTCATTGACGAATTCACACGGAAATTGCGTCGCTATGAAATACTATGTGTTCTACGACTTCTCCTTCTAAATCGAGTATCGTTTCCATGGAAACGACTGGCGTTTCTTTTGCGATACGAGTATCTCCTTCTCGATGCACTATTCCTTCTTTATTGCATCACTCACTCCCACACATTGACGAAATAACTCAGCAATTGCGTCGCTATGCACTACTGTGTGTTCTATGACTTCTCCTTCAAAATCGAGTAACGTTTCTATGGAAACGACAGGATTTTCTTTTGGGATACGACAATCTCATTTCCGATCCACTAATAATTCTTTACTGCATCCCTCACTCCCACTCATTGACGAATTCACACGGAAATTGCGTCGCTATGAAATACTATGTGTTCTAAGACATTTCCTTCTAAATCGATTAACGTTTGTATGGAAACGACAGGATTTTCTTTTGGGATACGACAATCACATTTCCGATCCACTAATCCCTCTTTACTGCATCCCTCACTCCCACACATTGACGAATTCACACGGAAATTGCGTCGCTACGAAATACTATGTGTTCTAAGACATTTCCTTCTAAATCGAGTATCGTTTCTATGGAAACGACAGGATTTTCATTTGCGATACGAGTATCTCCTTCTCGAAGCCCTATTCCTTTTCTATTGCATCCCTAGCTCCCCCACATTGACGAAATAACACAGAAATTGCGACGCTATGAAATACTATGGGTTCTATGACTTCTCCTTCTAAATCGAGTAACGTTTCTATGGAAACGACAGGATTTTCTTTTGGGATACAACTATCTCATTTCCGATCCACTAATCGTTCTTTACTGCATCCCTCACTCCCACTCATTGACGAATTCACACGGACATTGCGTCGCTATGAAATGCTTTGTGTTCTAAGACATTTCCTTCTAAATCGAGTAAAGTTTCTATGGAAACGACGGGATTTTCTTTTGGGATACAACAATCACATTACCGATCCACTAATCCTTCTTTACTGCATTCCTCACTCCCACTCATTGACGAATTCACACGGAAATTGCGTCGCTATGAAATACTATGTGTTCTAAGACATTTCCTTCTAAATCGATTAACGTTTCTATGGAAACGACAGGATTTTCTTTTGGGATACGACAATCACATTTCCGATCCACTAATCTTTCTTTACTGCATCCCTCACTCCCACACATTGACGAATTCACACGGAAATTGCGTCGCTGCGAAATACTATGTGTTCTAAGACATTTCCTTCTAAATCGAGTATCGTTTCTATGGAAACGACAGGATTTTCATTTGCGATACGAGTATCTCCTTCTCCAAGCCCTATTGCTTTTCTATTGCATCCCTAGCTCCCCCACATTGACGAAATATCACAGAAATTGCGACGCTATGAAATACTATGGGTTCTATGACTTCTCCTTCTAAATCGAGTAACGTTTCTATGGAAACGACAGGATTTTCTTTTGGGATACGACAATCTCATTTCCGATCCACTAAACCTTCTTTACTGCATCCCTCACTCCCACACATTGACGAATTCACACGGAAATTGCGTCGCTATGAACTACTATGTGTTCTAAGACATTTCCTTCTACGTCGAGTAACGTTTCTATGGAAACGACAGGGTTTTCTTTTGGGATACGACAATCTCATTTCCGATCCACTAATCCTTCTTTACTGCATCCCTCACTCCCACTCATTGACGAATTCACACGGAAATTGCGTCGCTATGAAATACTATGAGTTCTAAGACATTTCCTTCAAAATCGAGTAACGTTTCTATGGAAACGACAGGATTCTCTTCTGGGATACGACAATCTCATTTCCGCTCCACTAATCCATCTTTACTGCATCCCTCACTCCCACTCATTTGACGAATTAACACAGCAATTGTGTCGCTATGAAATACTATGTGTTCTATGACTTCTCCTTCAAAATCGAGTAACGTTTCTATGGAAACGACAGGATTTTCTTTTGGGATACGACAATCTCATTTCCGATCCACTAATCCTTCTTTACTGCATCCCTCACTCCCACTCATTGACGAATTCACACGGAAATTGCGTCGCTATGAAATATCATGTGTTCTAAGACATTTCCTTCTAAATCGAGTAACGTTTCTATGGAAACGACAGGATTTTCTTTTGGGATACGACAATCACATTTCCGATCCACTAATCCTTCTTTACTGCATCCCTCACTACCACTCATTGACGAATTCACACTGAAATTGCGTCGCTATGAAATACTATGGGTTCTATGACATGTCCTTCTAAATCGAGTAACGTTTCTATGGAAACGACAGGATTTTCTTTGGGATACGACAATCTCATTTCCGATCCACTAAACCTTCTTTACTGCATCCCTCACTCAAATTCATTGACGAATTCACACGGAAATTGCGTCGCTATGGAATACTATGTGTTCTAAGACATTTCCCTCTAAATCGAGTAACGTTTCTATGG
The DNA here is from genome assembly GCF_021461395.2 of Schistocerca americana. Classification (NCBI taxonomy): domain Eukaryota; kingdom Metazoa; phylum Arthropoda; class Insecta; order Orthoptera; family Acrididae; genus Schistocerca; species Schistocerca americana. The sequence continues at coordinate 10,253,990 of NC_060123.1, forward strand.
AAACGACAGGATTTTCTTTTGGGATACGACAATCTCAGTTTCGATCCACTAATCCTTCATTACTGCATCCCTCACTCCCACGCATTGTAGAATTCACACAGACATTGCGTCGCTATGAAATGCTATGTGTTCTAAGACATTTCCTTCTAAATCGAGTAACGTTTCTATGGAAACGACAGGATTTTCTTTTGGGATACGTCAATCACATTTCCGATCCACTAATCCTTCTTTACTGCATCCCTCACTCCCACTCATTGACGAATTCACACGGAAATTGCGTCGCTATGAAATACTATGTGTTCCAAGACAATTCCTTCTATATCGAGTAACGTTTCTATGGAAACGACAGGATTTTCTTTTGGGATACGACAATCACATTTCCGATAAACTAATCCTTCTTTAATGCATCCCTCACTCCCACTCATTGACGAATTCACACGGAAATATCGTCGCTATGAAATACTATGTGTTCCAAACATTTCCTTCTATATCGAGTAACATTTCTATGGAAACGACTGGCTTTTCTTTTGCGATACGAGTATCTCTTTCTCGATGCACTATTGCTTCTTTATTGCATCCCTAGCTCCCTCACATTGGCGAATTAACACAGAAATTGCGTCGCTTTGAAATACTATGTGTTCTATGACTTCTCCTTCTAAATCGAGTAACGTTTCTATGGAAACGACAGGATTTTCTTTTGGGATACGACAATCTCATTTCCGATCCACTAATCCTCCTTTACTGCATCCCTCACTCCCACTCATTGCCGAATTCACACGGAAATTGCGTCGCTATGAAATACTATGTGTTCTACGACTTCTCCTTCTAAATCGAGTATCGCTTCCATGGAAACGACTGGCTTTTCTTTTGCGATACGAGTACCTCCTTCTCGATGCACTATTCCTTCTTTATTGCATCACTCACTCCCACACATTGACGAAATAACTCAGCAATTGCGTCGCTATGAAATACTATGTGTTCTATGACTTCTCCTTCAAAATCGAGTAACGTTTCTATGGAAACGACAGGGATTTTCTTTTGGGATACGACAATCTCATTTCCGATCCACTAATCCTTCTTTACTGCATCCCTCACTCCCACTCATTGACGAATTCACACGGAAATTGCGTCGCTATGAACTACTATGTGTTCTAAGACATTTCCTTCTAAGTCGAGTAACGTTTCTATGGAAACGACAGGATTTTCTTTTGGGATACGACAATCTCATTTCCGATCCACTAATCCTTCTTTACTGCATCCCTCACTCCCACTCATTGACGAATTCACACGGAAATGGCCTCGCTATGAAATACTATGTGTTCTAATACATTTCCTTCAAAATCGAGTAACGTTTCTATGGAAACGGCAGGATTTTCTTTTGGGATAGGACAATCTCATTCCCGATCCACTAATCCATCTTTACTGCATCCCTCACTCCCACTCATTTGACGAATTAACACACCAATTGCGTCGCTATGAAATACTATTTGTTCTATGACTTCTCCTTTAAAATCGAGTAACGTTTCTATGGAAACGACAGGATTTTCTTTTGGGATACGACAATCTCATTTCCGATCCACTAATCCTTCTTTACTGCATCCCTCACTCCCACTCATTGACGAATTCACACGGAAATTGCGTCGCTATGAAATACTATGTGTTCTAAGACATTTCCTTCTAAATCGAGTAACGTTTCTATGGAAACGACAGGATTTTCTTTTGGGATACGACAATCACATTTCCGATCCACTAATCCTTCTTTACTGCATCTCTCACTCCCACTCATTGACGAATTCACACGGAAATTGCGTCGCTATGAAATGCTATGTGTTCTACGACTTCTCCTTATAATTCATGTATCGTTTCCATGGAAACGACTGGCTTTTCTTTTGCGATACGAGTATCTCCTTCTCGATGCACTATTCCTTCTTTATTGCATCACTCACTCCCACACATTGACGAAATAACTCAGCAATTGCGTCGCTATGAAATACTGTGTGTTCTATGACTTCTCCTTCTAAATCGAGCAACGTTTCTATGGAAACCACAGGATTTTCTTTTGGGATACGACAATCTCATTTCCGATCCACTAAACCTTCTTTACTGCATCCCTCACTCCCAGTCATTGACGAATTCACACGGAAATTGCGTCGCTATGAAATACTATGAGTTCTAAGACATTTCCTTCTAAATCGAGTAACGTTTCTATGGAAACGACAGGATTTTCTTTTGGGATACGACAATCACATTTCCGATCCACTAATCCTTCTTCACTGCATCCCTCACTCCCACTCATTGACGAGTTCACATGGAAATTGCGTCGCTATGAAATACTATGGGTTCTATGACTTCTCCTTCTAAATCGAGTAACGTTTCTATGGAAACGACATAATTTTCTTTTGGGATACAACTATCTCATTTCCGATCCACTAATCCTTCTTTACTGCATCCCTCACTTCCACTCATTGACGAATTCACACGGACATTGCGTCGCCATGAAATGCTATGTGTTCTAAGACATTTCCTTCTAAATCGAGTAAAGTTTCTATGGAAACGACGGGATTTTCTTTTGGGATACAACAATCACATTACCGATCCACTAATCCTTCTTTACTGCATTCCTCACTCCCACTCATTGACAAATTCACACGGAAATTGCGTCGCTATGAAATACTATGTGTTCTAAGACATTTAATTCTAAATCGATTAACGTATCTGTGGAAACGACAGGATTTTCTTTTGGGATACGACAATCACATTTCCGATCCACTAACCTTTCTTTACTGCATCCCTCACTCCCACACATTGACGAATTCACACGGAAATTGCGTCGCTACGAAATACTATGTGTTTTAAGACATTTCCTTCTAAATAGAGTATCATTTCTATGGAAACGACAGGATTTTCATTTGCGATACGAGTATCTCCTTCTCGAAGCCCTATTCCTTTTCTATTGCATCCCTAGCTCCCCCACATTGACGAAATAACACAGAAATTGCGTCGCTATGAAATACTATGGGTTCTATGACTTCTCCTTCTAAATCGAGTAACGTTTCTATGGAAACGACAGGATTTTCTTTTGGGATACGACAATCTCATTTCCGATCCACTAAACCTTCTTTACTGCATCCCTCACTCCCACACATCGACGAATTCACACGGAAATTGCGTCGCTATGAACTACTATGTGTTCTAAGACATTTCCTTCTACGTCGAGTAACGTTTCTATCGAAACGACAGGGTTTTCTTTTGGGATACGACAATCTCATTTCCGATCCACTAATCCTTCTTTACTGCATCCCTCACTCCCTCTCATTGACGAATTCACACGGAAATTGCGTCGCTATGAAATACTATGAGTTCTAAGACATTTCCTTCTAAATCGAGTAACGTTTCTATGGAAACGACAGGATTTTCTTTTGGGATACGACAATCACATTTATGATCCACTAATCCTTCTTCACTGCATCCCTCACTCCCACTCATTGACGAGTTCACACGGAAATTGCGTCGCTATGAAATACTATGGGTTCTATGATTTCTCCTTCTAAATCGGGAAACGTTTCTATGGAAACGACAGGATTTTCTTTTGGTATACAACAATCTCATTTCCGATCCACTAATCCTTCTTTACTGCATCCCTCACTCCCACTCATTGACGAATTCACACGGACATTGCGTCGCTATGAAATGCTATGTGTTCTAAGACATTTCCTTCTATATCGAGTAACGTTTCTATGGAAACGACTGGCTTTTCTTTTGCGATACGAGTATCTCCTTCTCGATGCAGTATTCCTTCTTTATTGCATCCCTAGCTCCCTCACATTGGCGAATTAACACAGAAATTGCGTCGCTATGAAATACTATGTGTTCTATGACTTCTCCTTCTAAATCGAGTAACGTTTCTATGGAAACGACAGGATTATCTTTGGGATACGACAATCTCATTTCCGATCCACTAATCCTTCTTTACTGCATCCCTCACTCCCACTCATTGACGAATTCACACGGAAATTGCGTCGCTATGAAATACTATGTGTTCTACGACTTCTCCTTCTAAATCGAGTATCGTTTCCATGGAAACGACTGGCTTTTCTTTTGCGATACGAGTATCTCCTTCTCGATGCACTATTCCTTCTTTATTGCATCACTCACTCCCACACATTGACGAAATAACTCAGCCATTGCGTCGCTATGAAATACTGTGTGTTCTATGACTTCTCCTTCAAAATCGAGTAACGTTTCTATGGAAACGACAGGATTATCTTTGGGATACGACAATCTCATTTCCGATCCACTAATCCTTCTTTACTGCATCCCTCACTCCCACTCATTGACGAATTCACACGGAAATTGCGTCGCTATGAAATACTATGTGTTCTAAGACATTTCCCTCTAAATCGAGTAAGGTTTATATGGAAACGACAGGATTTTCTTTTGGGATACGACAATCTCATTTCCGATCCACTAATCCTTCTTTACTGTATCCCTCACTCCCACGCATTGACGAATTCACACAGACATTGCGTCGCTTTGAAATGCTATGTGTTCTAAGACATTTCCTTCTAAATCGAGTAACGTTTCTATGGAAACGACAGGTTTTTCTTTTGGGATACGTCAATCACATTTCCGATCCACTAATCCTTCTTTACTGCATCCCTCACTCCCACTCATTAACGAATTCACACGGAAATTGCGTCGCTATGAAATAATATGTGTTCCAAGACAATTCTTCTATATCGAGTAACGTTTCAATGGAAACGACAGGATTTTCTTTTGGGATACGACAATCACATTTCCGATCCACTAATCCTTCTTTACTGCATCCCTCACTCCCACTCATTGACGAATTCACACGGAAATTGCGTCGCTATGAAATACTGTGTGTTCCAAACATTTCCTTCTATATCGAGTAACGTTTCTATGGAAACGACTGGATTTTCTTTTGCGATACGAGTACCTCTTTCTCGATGCACTATTCCTTCTTTATTGCATCCCTAGCTCCCTCACATTGGCGAATTAACACAGAAATTGCGTCGCTTTGAAATACTATGTGTTCTATGACTTCACCTTCTAAATCGAGTAACGTTTCATGGAAACGACAGGATTTTCTTTTGGGATACGACAATCTCATTTCCGATCCACGAATCCTTCTTTACTGCATCCCTCACTCCCACTCATTGACGAATTCACACGGAAATTGCGTCGCTATGAAATACTATGTGTTCTACGACTTCTCCTTCTAAATCGAGTATCGTTTCCATGGAAATGACTGGCTTTTCTTTTGCGATACGAGTATCTCCTTCTCGATGCACTATTCCTTCTTTATTGCATCACTCACTCCCACACATTGACGAAATAACTCAGCAATTGCGTCGCTATGAAATACTGTGTGTTCTATGACTTCTCCTTCAAAATCGAGTAACGTTTCTATGGAAACGACCGGATTTTCTTTTGGGATACGACAATCACATTTCCGATCCACTAAACTCTCTTTACTGCATCCCTCACTCCCACACATTGACGAATTCACACGGAAATTGCGTCGCTACGAAGTACTATCTGTTCTAAGACATTTCCTTCTAAATCGAGTATCGTTTCTATGGAAACGACAGGATTTTCATTTGCGATACGAGTATCTCCTTCTGGAAGCCCTATTCCTTTTCTATTGCATCCCTAGCTCCCCCACATTGACGAAATAACACAGAAATTGCGTCGCTATGAAATAGTATGGGTTCTATGACTTCTCCTTCTAAATCGAGTAACGTTTCTATGGATACCACAGGATTTTCTTTTGGGACACGACAATCTCATTTCCGATCCACTAAACCTTCTTTACTGCATCCCTCACTCCCAGTCAACGACGAATTCACACGGACATTGCGTCGCTATGAAATGCTATGTGTTCTAAGACATTTCCTTCTAAATCGAGTAAAGTTTCTATGGAAACGACGGGATTTTCTTTTGGGATACAACAATCACATTACCGATCCACTAATCCTTCATTACTGCATTCCTCACTCCCACTCATTGAAAAATTCACACGGAAATTGCGTCGCTATGAAATACTATGTGTTCTAAGACATTTCCTTCTAAATCGATTAACGTTTCTATGGAAACGACAGGATTTTCTTTTGGGATACGACGATCACATTTCCGATCCACTAATCTTTCTTTACTGCATCCCTCACTCCCACACATTGACGAATTCACACGGAAATTGCGTCGCTACGAAATACTATGTGTTCTAAGACATTTCCTTCTAAATCGAGTATCGTTTCTATGGAAACGACAGGATTTTCATTTGCGATACGAGTATCTCCTTCTCGAAGCCCTATTCCTTTTCTATTGAATCCCTAGCTCCCGCACATTGACGAAATAACACAGAAATTGCGTCGCTATGAAATACTATGGGTTCTATGACTTCTCCTTCTAAATCGAGTAACGTTTCTATGGAAACGACAGGATTTTCTTTTGGGATACGACAATCTCATTTCCGATCCACTAAACCTTCTTTACTGCATCCCTCACTCCCACACATCGACGAATTCACACGGAAATTGCGTCGCTATGAACTACTATGTGTTCTAAGACATTTCCTTCTACGTCGAGTAACGTTTCTATCGAAACGACAGGGTTTTCTTTTGGGATACGACAATCTCATTTCCGATCCACTAATCCTTCTTTACTGCATCCCTCACTCCCACTCATTGACGAATTCACACGGAAATTGCGTCGCTATGAAATACTATGAGTTCTAAGACATTTCCTTCTAAATCGAGTAACGTTTCTATGGAAACGACAGGATTTTCTTTTGGGATACGACAATCACATTTATGATCCACTAATCCTTCTTCACTGCATCCCTCACTCCCACTCATTGACGAGTTCACACGGAAATTGCGTCGCTATGAAATACTATGGGTTCTATGATTTCTCCTTCTAAATCGGGAAACGTTTCTATGGTAACGACAGGATTTTCTTTTGGTATACAACAATCTCATTTCCGATCCACTAATCCTTCTTTACTGCATCCCTCACTCCCACTCATTGACGAATTCACACGGACATTGCGTCGCTATGAAATGCTATGTGTTCTAAGACATTTCCATCTATATCGAGTAACGTTTCTATGGAAACGACTGGCTTTTCTTTTGCGATACGAGTATCTCCTTCTCGATGCAGTATTCCTTCTTTATTGCATCCCTAGCTCCCTCACATTGGCGAATTAACACAGAAATTGCGTCGCTATGAAATACTATGTGTTCTATGACTTCTCCTTCTAAATCGAATAACGTTTCTATGGAAACGACAGGATTTTCTTTTGGGATACGACAATCTCATTTCCGATCCACTAATGCTTCTTTACTGCATCCCTCACTCCCACTCATTGACGAATTTACACGGAAATTGCGTCGCTATGTAATACTATGTGTTCTACGACTTCTCCTTCTAAATGGAGTATCGTTTCCATGGAAACGACTGTCTTTTCTTTTGCGACACGAGTATCTCCTCCTCAATGCACTATTCCTTCTTTATTGCATCACTCACTCCCACACATTGACGAAATAACACAGCAATTGCGTCGCTATGAAATACTATGTGTTTTATGACTTCTCCTTCAAAATCGAGTAACGCTTCTATGGAAACGACAGGATTTTCTTTTGGGATACGACAATCTCATTTCCGATCCACTAATCCTTCTTTACTGCATCCCTCACTCCCACTCATTGACGAATTCACACGGAAATTGCGTCGCTATGAACTACTATGTGTTCTAAGACATTTCCTTCTAAATCGAGTAACGTTTCTATGGAAACGACAGGATTTTCTTTTGGGATACGACAATCTCATTTCCGATCCACTAATAATTCCTTACTGCGTCCCTCACTCCCACTCATTGACGAATTAACACGGAAATTGCGTCGCTATGAAATACTATGTGTTTTAAGACATTTCCTTCTAAATCGAGTAACGTTTCTATCGAAACGACAGGATTTTCTTTTGGGATATACCAATCTCATTTCCGATCCACTAATCCTTCTTTACTGCATCCCTCACTCCCACTCATTGACGAATTCACACGGAAATTGCGTCGCTATGAAATACTATGTGTTCTAAGACATTTCCTTCTAAATCGAGTAACGTTTCTATGGAAATGACAGGATTTTCTTTTTGGATACGACAATCACATTTCCGATCCTCTAATCCTTCTTTACTGCATCCCTCACTCCCACTCATTGGCGAATTCACACGGAAATTGCGTCGCTATGAAATACTATGTGTTCTAAGACATTTCCTTCTACGTCGAGTAACGTTTCTATCGAAACGACAGGGTTTTCTTTTGGGATACGACAATCTCATTTCCGATCCACTAATCCTTCTTTACTGCATCCCTCACTCCCACTCATTGACGAATTCACACGGAAATTGCGTCGCTATGAAATACTATGAGTTCTAAGACATTTCCTTCTAAATCGAGTAACGTTTCTATGGAAACGACAGGATTTTCTTTTGGGATACGACAATCACATTTATGATCCACTAATCCTTCTTCACTGCATCCCTCACTCCCACTCATTGACGAATTCACACGGACATTGCGTCGCTATGAAATGCTATGTGTTCTAAGACATTTCCTTCTATATCGAGTAACGTTTCTATGGAAACGACTGGCTTTTCTTTTGCGATACGAGTATCTCCTTCTCGATGCAGTATTCCTTCTTTATTGCATCCCTAGCTCCCTCACATTGGCGAATTAACACAGAAATTGCGTCGCTATGAAATACTATGTGTTCTATGACTTCTCCTTCTAAATCGAGTAACGTTTCTATGGAAACGACAGGATTATCTTTGGGATACGACAATCTCATTTCCGATCCACTAATCCTTCTTTACTGCATCCCTCACTCCCACTCATTGACGAATTCACACGGAAATTGCGTCGCTATGAAATACTATGTGTTCTACGACTTCTCCTTCTAAATCGAGTATCGTTTCCATGGAAACGACTGGCTTTTCTTTTGCGATACGAGTATCTCCTTCTCGATGCACTATTCCTTCTTTATTGCATCACTCACTATCACACATTGACGAAATAACTCAGCAATTGCGTCGCTATGAAATACTGTGTGTTCTATGACTTCTCCTTCAAATTCGAGTAACGTTTCAATGGAAACGACAGGATTATCTTTGGGATACGACAATCTCATTTCCGATCCACTAATCATTCTTTACTGCATCCCTCACTCCCACTCATTGACGAATTCACACGGAAATTGCGTCGCTATGAAATACTATGTGTTCTAAGACATATCCCTCTAAATCGAGTAAGGTTTATATGGAAACGACAGGATTTTCTTTTCGGATACGACAATCTCATTTCCGATCCACTAATCCTTCTTTACTGTATCCCTCACTCCCACGCATTGACGAATTCACACAGACATTGCGTCGCTATGATATGCTATGTGTTCTAAGACATTTCCTTCTAAATCGAGTAACGTTTCTATGGAAACGACAGGATTTTCTTTTGGGATACGTCAATCACATTTCCGATCCACTAATCCTTCTTTAGTCCATCCCTCACTCCCACTCATTGACGAATTCACACGGAAATTGCGTCGCTATGAAATAATATGTTTTCCAAGACAATTCCTTCTATATCGAGTAACGTTTCTATGGAAACGACAGGATTTTCTTTTGGGATACGACAATCACATTTCCGATCCATTAATCCTTCTTTACTGCATCCCTCACTCCCACTCATTGACGAATTCACACGGAAATTGCGTCGCTATGAAATACTGTGTGTTCCAAACATTTCCTTCTATATCGAGTAACGCTTCTATGGAAACGACTGGCTTTTCTTTTGCGATACGAGTACCTCTTTCTCGATGCACTATTCCTTCTTTATTGCATCCCTAGCTCCCTCACATTGGCGAATTAACACAGAAATTGCGTCGCTTTGAAATACTATGTGTTCTATGACTTCTCCTTCTAAATCGAGTAACGTTTCATGGAAACGACAGGATTTTCTTTTGGGATACGACAATCTCATTTCCGATCCACGAATCCTTCTTTACTGCATCCCTCACTCCCACTCATTGACGAATTCACACGGAAATTGCGTCGCTATGAAATACTATGTGTTCCACGACTTCTCCTTCTAAATTGAGTATCGTTTCCATGGAAACGACTGGCTTTTCTTTTGCGATACGAGTATCTCCTTCTCGATGCACTATTCCTTCTTTATTGCATCACTCACTCCCACACATTGACGAAATAACTCAGCAATTGCGTCGCTATGAAATACTGTGTGTTCTATGACTTCTCCTTCAAAATCGAGTAACGTTTCTATGGAAACGACAGGATTTTCTTTTGGGATACGACAATCACATTTCCGATCCACTAATCTCTCTTTACTGCATCCCTCACTCCCACACATTGACGAATTCACACGGAAATTGCGTCGCTACGAAGTACTATCTGTTCTAAGACATTTCCTTCTAAATCGAGTATCGTTTCTATGGAAACGACAGGATTTTCATTTGCTATACGAGTATCTCCTTCTCGAAGCCCTATTCCTTTTCTATTGCATCCCTAGCTCCCCCACATTGACGAAATATCACAGAAATTGCGTCGCTATGAAATAGTATGGGTTCTATGACTTCTCCTTCTAAATCGAGTAACGTTTCTATGGAAACCACAGGATTTTCTTTTGGGACACGACAATCTCATTTCCGATCCACTAAACCTTCTTTACTGCATCCCTCACTCCCAGTCATTGACGAATTCACACGGAAATTGCGTCGCTATGAAATACTATGAGTTCTAAGACATTTCCTTCTAAATCCAGTAACGTTTCTATGGAAACGACAGGATTTTCTTTTGGGATACGACAATTACATTTTCGATCCACTAATCCTTCTTCACTGCATCCCTCACTCCCACTCATTGACGAGTTCACACGGAAATTGCGTCGATATGAAATACTATGGGTTCTATGACTTCTCCTTCTAAATCGAGTAACGTTTCTATGGAAACGACAGGATTTTCTTTTGGGATACAACTATCTCATTTCCGATCCACTAATCCTTCTTTACTGCATCCCTCACTTCCACTCATTGACGAATTCACACGGACATAGCGTCGCTATGAAATGCTATGTGTTCTAAGACATTTCCTTCTAAATCGAGTAAAGTTTCTATGGAAACGACGGGATTTTCTTTTGGGATACAACAATCACATTACCGATCCACTAATCCTTCATTACTGCATTCCTCACTCCCACTCATTGACAAATTCACACGGAAATTGCGTCGCTATGAAATACTATGTGTTCTAAGACATTTCCTTCTAAATCGATTAACGTTTCTATGGAAACGACAGGATTTTCTTTTGGGATACGACAATCACATTTCCGATACACTAATCTTTCTTTACTGCATCCCTCACTCCCACACATTGACGAATTCACACGGAAATTGCGTCGCTACGAAATACTATGTGTTCTAAGACATTTCCTTCTAAATCGAGTATCGTTTCTATGGAAACGACAGGATTTTCATTTGCGATACGAGTATCTCCTTCTCGAAGCCCTATTCCTTTTCTATTGAATCCCTAGCTCCCCCACATTGACGAAATAACACAGAAATTGCGTCGCTATGAAATACTATGGGTTCTATGACTTCTCCTTCTAAATCGAGTAACGTTTCTATGGAAACGACAGGACTTTCTTTTGGGATACGACAATCTCATTTCCGATGCACTAAACCTTCTTCACTGCATCCCTCACTCCCACACATCGACGAATTCACACGGAAATTGCGTCGCTATGAACTACTATGTGTTCTAAGACATTTCCTTCTACGTCGAGTAACGTTTCTATCGAAACGACAGGGTTTTCTTTTGGGATACGACAATCTCATTTCCGATCCACTAATCCTTCTTTACTGCATCCCTCACTCCCACTCATTGACGAATTCACACGGAAATTGCGTCGCTATGAAATACTATGAGTTCTAAGACATTTCCTTCTAAATCGAGTAACGTTTCTATGGAAACGACAGGATTTTCTTTTGGGATACGACAATCACATTTATGATATACTAATCCTTCTTCACTGCATCCCTCACTCCCACTCATTGACGAGTTCACACGGACATTGCGTCGCTATGAAATACTATGTGTTCTACGACTTCTCCTTCTAAATCGAGTATCGTTTCCATGGAAACGACTGGCTTTTCTTTTGCGATCCGAGTATCTCCTTCTCGATGCACTATTCCTTCTTTATTGCATCACTCACTCCCACACATTGAAGAAATAACTCAGCAATTGCGTCGCTATGAAATACTGTGTGTTCTATGACTTCTCCTTCAAAATCGAGTAACGTTTCTATGGAAACGACAGGATTATCTTTGGGATACGACAATCTCATTTCCGATCCACTAATCCTTCTTTACTGCATCCCTCACTCCCACTCATTGACGAATTCACACGGAAATTGCGTCGCTATGAAATACTATGTGTTCTAAGACATTTCCCTCTAAATCGAATAAGGTTTATATGGAAACGACAGGATTTTCTTTTGGGATACGACAATCTCATTTCCGATCCACTAATCTTTCTTTACTGTATCCCTCACTCCCACGCATTGACGAATTCACACAGACATTGCGTCGCTATGAAATGCTATGTGTTCTAAGACATTTCCTTCTAAATCGAGTAACGTTTCTATGGAAACGACAGGATTTTCTTTTGGGATACGTCAATCACATTTCCGATCCACTAATCCTTCTTTACTGCATCCCTCACTCCCACTCATTGACGAATTCACACGGAAATTGCGTCGCTATGAAATAATATGTGTTCCAAGACAATTCCTTCTATATCGAGTAACGTTTCTATGGAAACGACAGGATTTTCTTTTGGGATACGACAATCACATTTCCGATCCACTAATCCTTCTTTACTGCATCCCTCACTCCCACTCATTGACGAATTCACACGGAAATTGCGTCGCTATGAAATACTGTGTGTTCCAAACATTTCCTTCTATATCGAGTAACGTTTCTATGGAAACGACTGGCTTTTCTTTTGCGATACGAGTACCTCTTTCTCGATGCACTATTCCTTCTTTATTGCATCCCTAGCTCCCTCACATTGGCGAATTAACACAGAAATTGCGTCGCTTTGAAATACTATGTGTTCTATGACTTCTCCTTCTAAATCGAGTAACGTTTCATGGAAACGACAGGATTTTCTTTTGGGATACGACAATCTCATTTCCGATCCACGAATCCTTCTTTACTGCATCCCTCACTCCCACTCATTGACGAATTCACACGGAAATTGCGTCGCTATGAAATACTATGTGTTCTACGACTTCTCCTTCTAAATTGAGTATCGTTTCCATGGAAACGACTGGCTTTTCTTTTGCGATACGAGTATCTCCTTCTCGATGCACTATTCCTTCTTTATTGCATCACTCACTCCCACACATTGACGAAATAACTCAGCAATTGCGTCGCTATGAAATACTGTGTGTTCTATGACTTCTCCTTCAAAATCGAGTAACGTTTCTATGGAAACGACAGGATTTTCTTTTGGGATACGACAATCACATTTCCGATCCACTAATCTCTCTTTACTGCATCCCTCACTCCCACACATTGACGAATTCACACGGAAATTGCGTCGCTACGAAGTACTATCTGTTCTAAGACATTTCCTTCTAAATCGAGTATCGTTTCTATGGAAACGACAGGATTTTCATTTGCTATACGAGTATCTCCTTCTCGAAGCAGTATTCCTTTTCTATTGCATCCCTAGCTCCCCCACATTGACGAAATAACACAGAAATTGCGTCGCTATGAAATAGTATGGGTTCTATGACTTCTCCTTCTAAATCGAGTAACGTTTCTATGGAAACCACAGGATTTTCTTTTGGGACACGACAATCTCATTTGCGATCCACTAAACCTTCTTTACTGCATCCCTCACTCCCAGTCATTGACGAATTCACACGGAAATTGCGTCGCTATGAAATACTATGAGTTCTAAGACATTTCCTTCTAAATCGAGTAACGTTTCTATGGAAACGACAGGATTTTCTTTTGGGATACGACAATTACATTTCCGATCCACTAATCCTTCTTCACTGCATCCCTCACTCCCACTCATTGACGAGTTCACACGGAAATTGCGTCGATATGAAATACTATGGGTTCTATGACTTCTCCTTCTAAATCGAGTAACGTTTCTATGGAAACGACAGGATTTTCTTTTGGGATACAACTATCTCATTTCCGATCCACTAATCCTTCTTTACTGCATCCCTCACTTCCACTCATTGACGAATTCACACGGACATAGCGTCGCTATGAAATGCTATGTGTTCTAAGACATTTCCTTCTAAATCGAGTAAAGTTTCTATGGAAACGACGGGATTTTCTTTTGGGATACAACAATCACATTACCGATCCACTAATCCTTCATTACTGCATTCCTCACTCCCACTCATTGACAAATTCACACGGAAATTGCGTCGCTATGAAATACTATGTGTTCTAAGACATTTCCTTCTAAATCGATTAACGTTTCTATGGAAACGACAGGATTTTCTTTTGGGATACGACAATCACATTTCCGATACACTAATCTTTCTTTACTGCATCCCTCACTCCCACACATTGACGAATTCACACGGAAATTGCGTCGCTACGTAATACTATGTGTTCTAAGACATTTCCTTCTAAATCGAGTATCGTTTCTATGGAAACGACAGGATTTTCATTTGCGATACGAGTATCTCCTTCTCGAAGCCCTATTCCTTTTCTATTGAATCCCTAGCTCCCCCACATTGACGAAATAACACAGAAATTGCGTCGCTATGAAATACTATGGGTTCTATGACTTCTCCTTCTAAATCGAGTAACGTTTCTATGGAAACGACAGGACTTTCTTTTGGGATACGACAATCTCATTTCCGATGCACTAAACCTTCTTCACTGCATCCCTCACTCCCACACATCGACGAATTCACACGGAAATTGCGTCGCTATGAACTACTATGTGTTCTAAGACATTTCCTTCTACGTCGAAAACGTTTCTATCGAAACGACAGGGTTTTCTTTTGGGATACGACAATCTCATTTCCGATCCACTAATCCTTCTTTACTGCATCCCTCACTCCCACTCATTGACGAATTCACACGGAAATTGCGTCGCTATGAAATACTATGAGTTCTAAGACATTTCCTTCTAAATCGAGTAACGTTTCTATGGAAACGACAGGATTTTCTTTTGGGATACGACAATCACATTTATGATATACTAATCCTTCTTCACTGCATCCCTCACTCCCACTCATTGACGAGTTCACACGGACATTGCGTCGCTATGAAATACTATGTGTTCTACGACTTCTCCTTCTAAATCGAGTATCGTTTCCATGGAAACGACTGGCTTTTCTTTTGCGATACGAGTATCTCCTTCTCGATGCACTATTCCTTCTTTATTGCATCACTCACTCCCACACATTGAAGAAATAACTCAGCAATTGCGTCGCTATGAAATACTGTGTGTTCTATGACTTCTCCTTCAAAATCGAGTAACGTTTCTATGGAAACGACAGGATTATCTTTGGGATACGACAATCTCATTTCCGATCCACTAATCCTTCTTTACTGCATCCCTCACTCCCACTCATTGACGAATTCACACGGAAATTGCGTCGCTATGAAATACTATGTGTTCTAAGACATTTCCCTCTAAATCGAATAAGGTTTATATGGAAACGACAGGATTTTCTTTTGGGATACGACAATCTCATTTCCGATCCACTAATCCTTCTTTACTGTATCCCTCACTCCCACGCATTGACGAATTCACACAGACATTGCGTCGCTATGAAATGCTATGTGTTCTAAGACATTTCCTTCTAAATCGAGTAACGTTTCTATGGAAACGACAGGATTTTCTTTTGGGATACGTCAATCACATTTCCGATCCACTAATCCTTCTTTACTGCATCCCTCACTCCCACTCATTGACGAATTCACACGGAAATTGCGTCGCTATGAAATAATATGTGTTCCAAGACAATTCCTTCTATATCGAGTAACGTTTCTATGGAAACGACAGGATTTTCTTTTGGGATACGACAATCACATTTCCGATCCACTAATCCTTCTTTACTGCATCCCTCACTCCCACTCATTGACGAATTCACACGGAAATTGCGTCGCTATGAAATACTGTGTGTTCCAAACATTTCCTTCTATATCGAGTAACGTTTCTATGGAAACGACTGGCTTTTCTTTTGCGATACGAGTACCTCTTTCTCGATGCACTATTCCTTCTTTATTGCATCCCTAGCTCCCTCACATTGGCGAATTAACACAGAAATTGCGTCGCTTTGAAATACTATGTGTTCTATGACTTCTCCTTCTAAATCGAGTAACGTTTCATGGAAACGACAGGATTTTCTTTTGGGATACGACAATCTCATTTCCGATCCACGAATCCTTCTTTACTGCATCCCTCACTCCCACTCATTGACGAATTCACACGGAAATTGCGTCGCTATGAAATACTATGTGTTCTACGACTTCTCCTTCTAAATCGAGTATCGTTTCCATGGAAACGACTGGCTTTTCTTTTGCGATACGAGTATCTCCTTCTCGATGCACTATTCCTTCTTTATTGCATCACTCACTCCCACACATTGACGAAATAACTCAGCAATTGCGTCGCTATGAAATACTGTGTGTTCTATGACTTCTCCTTCAAAATCGAGTAACGTTTCTATGGAAACGACAGGATTTTCTTTTGGGATACGACAATCACATTTCCGATCCACTAATCTCTCTTTACTGCATCCCTCACTCCCACACATTGACGAATTCACACGGAAATTGCGTCGCTACGAAGTACTATCTGTTCTAAGACATTTCCTTCTAAATCGAGTATCGTTTCTATGGAAACGACAGGATTTTCATTTGCGATACGAGTATCTCCTTCTCGAAGCCCTATTCCTTTTCTATTGCATCCCTAGCTCCCCCACATTGACGAAATAACACAGAAATTGCGTCGCTATGAAATAGTATGGGTTCTATGACTCCTCCTTCTAAATCGAGTAACGTTTCTTCGGAAACCACAGGATTTTCTTTTCGGACACGACAATCTCATTTCCGATCCACTAAACCTTCTTTACTGCATCCCTCACTCCCAGTCATTGACGAATTCACACGGAAATTGCGTCGCTATGAAATACTATGAGTTCTAAGACATTTCCTTCTAAATCGAGTAACGTTTCTATGGAAACGACAGGATTTTCTTTTGGGATACGACAATTACATTTCCGATCCACTAATCCTTCTTCACTGCATCCCTCACTCCCACTCATTGACGAGTTCACACGGAAATTGCGTCGCTATGAAATACTATGGGTTCTATGACTTCTCCTTCTAAATCGAGTATCGTTTCTATGGAAACGACAGGATTTTCTTTTGGGATACAACTATCTCATTTCCGATCCACTAATCCTTCTTTACTGCATCCCTCACTTCCACTCATTGACGAATTCACACGGACATTGCGTCGCTATGAAATGCTATGTGTTCTAAGACATTTCCTTCTAAATCGAGTAAAGTTTCTATGGAAACGACGGGATTTTCTTTTGGGATACAACAATCACATTACCGATCCACTAATCCTTCATTACTGCATTCCTCACTCCCACTCATTGACAAATTCACACGGAAATTGCGTCGCTATGAAATACTATGTGTTCTAAGACATTTCCTTCTAAATCGATTAACGTTTCTATGGAAACGACAGGATTTTCTTTTGGGATACGACAATCACATTTCCGATACACTAATCTTTCTTTACTGCATCCCTCACTCCCACACATTGACGAATTCACACGGAAATTGCGTCGCTACGAAATACTATGTGTTCTAAGACATTTCCTTCTAAATCGAGTATCGTTTCTATGGAAACGACAGGATTTTCATTTGCGATACGAGTATCTCCTTCTCGAAGCCCTATTCCTTTTCTATTGAATCCCTAGCTCCCCCACATTGACGAAATAACACAGAAATTGCGTCGCTATGAAATACTATGGGTTCTATGACTTCTCCTTCTAAATCGAGTAACGTTTCTGTGGAAACGACAGGATTTCTTTTGGGATACGACAATCTCATTTCCGATGCACTAAACCTTCTTTACTGCATCCCTCACTCCCACACATCGACGAATTCACACGGAAATTGCGTCGCTATGAACTACTATGTGTTCTAAGACATTTCCTTCTACGTCGAGTAACGTTTCTATCGAAACGACAGGGTTTTCTTTTGGGATACGACAATCTCATTTCCGATCCACTAATCCTTCATTACTGCATCCCTCACTCCCACTCATTGACGAATTCACACGGAAATTGCGTCGCTATGAAATACTATTAGTTCTAAGACATTTCCTTCTAAATCGAGTAACGTTTCTATGGAAACGACAGGATTTTCTTTTGGGATACGACAATCACATTTATGATCCACTAATCCTTCTTCACTGCATCCCTCACTCCCACTCATTGACGAGTTCACACGGAAATTGCGTCGCTATGAAATACTATGGGTTCCATGATTTCTCCTTCTAAATCGGGAAACGTTTCTATGGAAACGACAGGATTTTCTTTTGGTATACAACAATCTCATTTCCGATCCACTAATCCTTCTTTACTGCATCCCTCACTCCCACTCATTGACGAATTCACACGGACATTGCGTCGCTATGAAATGCTATGTGTTCTAAGACATTTCCTTCTATATCGAGTAACGTTTCTATGGAAACGACTGGCTTTTCTTTTGCGATACGAGTATCTCCTTCTCGATGCAGTATTCCTTCTTTATTGCATCCCTAGCTCCCTCACATTGGCGAATTAGCACAGAAATTGCGTCGTTATGAAATACTATGTGTTCTATGACTTCTCCTTCTAAATCGAATAACGTTTCTATGGAAACGACAGGATTTTCTTTTGGGATACGACAATCTCATTTCCGATCCACTAATGCTTCTTTACTGCATCCCTCACTCCCACTCATTGACGAATTTACACGGAAATTGCGTCGCTATGTAATACTATGTGTTCTACGACTTCTCCTTCTAAATGGAGTATCGTTTCCATGGAAACGACTGTCTTTTCTTTTGCGACACGAGTATCTCCTCCTCAATGCACTATTCCTTCTTTATTGCATCACTCACTCCCACACATTGGCGAAATAACACAGCAATTGCGTCGCTATGAAATACTATGTGTTTTATGACTTCTCCTTCAAAATCGAGTAACGCTTCTATGGAAACGACAGGATTTTCTTTTGGGATACGACAATCTCATTTCCGATCCACTAATCCTTCTTTACTGCATCCCTCACTCCCACTCATTGACGAATTCACACGGAAATTGCGTCGCTATGATATGCTATGTGTTCTAAGACATTTCCTTCTAAGTCGAGTAACGTTTCTATGGAAACGACAGGATTTTCTTTTGGGATACGTCAATCACATTTCCGATCCACTAATCCTTCTTTAGTGCATCCCTCACTCCCACTCATTGACGAATTCACACGGAAATTGCGTCGCTATGAAATAATATGTTTTCCAAGACAATTCCTTCTATATCGAGTAACGTTTCTATGGAAACGACAGGATTTTCTTTTGGGATACGACAATCACATTTCCGATCCATTAATCCTTCTTTACTGCATCCCTCACTCCCACTCATTGACGAATTCACACGGAAATTGCGTCGCTATGAAATACTGTGTGTTCCAAACATTTCCTTCTATATCGAGTAACGTTTCTATGGAAACGACTGGCTTTTCTTTTGCGATACGAGTACCTCTTTCTCGATGCACTATTCCTTCTTTATTGCATCCCTAGCTCCCTCACATTGGCGAATTAACACAGAAATTGCGTCGCTTTGAAATACTATGTGTTCTATGACTTCTCCTTCTAAATCGAGTAACGTTTCATGGAAACGACAGGATTTTCTTTTGGGATACGACAATCTCATTTCCGATCCACGAATCCTTCTTTACTGCATCCCTCACTCCCACTCATTGACGAATTCACACGGAAATTGCGTCGCTATGAAATACTATGTGTTCTACGACTTCTCCTTCTAAATTGAGTATCGTTTCCATGGAAACGACTGGCTTTTCTTTTGCGATACGAGTATCTCCTTCTCGATGCACTATTCCTTCTTTATTGCATCACTCACTGCCACACATTGACGAAATAACTCAGCAATTGCGTCGCTATGAAATACTGTGTGTTCTATGACTTCTCCTTCAAAATCGAGTAACGTTTCTATGGAAACGACAGGATTTTCTTTTGGGATACGACAATCACATTTCCGATCCACTAATCTCTCTTTACTGCATCCCTCACTCCCACACATTGACGAATTCACACGGAAATTGCGTCGCTACGAAGTACTATCTGTTCTAAGACATTTCCTTCTAAATCGAGTATCGTTTCTATGGAAACGACAGGATTTTCATTTGCTATACGAGTATCTCCTTCTCGAAGCCCTATTCCTTTTCTATTGCATCCCTAGCTCCCCCACATTGACGAAATAACACAGAAATTGCGTCGCTATGAAATAGTATGGGTTCTATGACTTCTCCTTCTAAATCGAGTAACGTTTCTATGGAAACCACAGGATTTTCTTTTGGGACACGACAATCTCATTTCCGATCCACTAAACCTTCTTTACTGCATCCCTCACTCCCAGTCATTGACGAATTCACACGGAAATTGCGTCGCTATGAAATACTATGAGTTCTAAGACATTTCCTTCTAAATCGAGTAACGTTTCTATGGAAACGACAGGATTTTCTTTTGGGATACGACAATTACATTTCCGATCCACTAATCCTTCTTCACTGCATCCCTCACTCCCACTCATTGACGAGTTCACACGGAAATTGCGTCGATATGAAATACTATGGGTTCTATGACTTCTCCTTCTAAATCGAGTAACGTTTCTATGGAAACGACACGATTTTCTTTTGGGATACAACTATCTCATTTCCGATCCACTAATCCTTCTTTACTGCATCCCTAACTTCCACTCATTGACGAATTCACACGGACATTGCGTCGCTATGAAATGCTATGTGTTCTAAGACATTTCCTTCTAAATCGAGTAAAGTTTCTATGGAAACGACGGGATTTTCTTTTGGGATACAACAATCACATTACCGATCCACTAATCCTTCATTACTGCATTCCTCACTCCCACTCATTGACAAATTCACACGGAAATTGCGTCGCTATGAAATACTATGTGTTCTAAGACATTTCCTTCTAAATCGATTAACGTTTCTATGGAAACGACAGGATTTTCTTTTGGGATACGACAATCACATTTCCGATACACTAATCTTTCTTTACTGCATCCCTCACTCCCACACATTGACGAATTCACACGGAAATTGCGTCGCTACGAAATACTATGTGTTCTAAGACATTTCCTTCTAAATCGAGTATCGTTTCTATGGAAACGACAGGATTTTCATTTGCGATACGAGTATCTCCTTCTCGAAGCCCTATTCCTTTTCTATTGAATAACTAGCTCCCCCACATTGACGAAATAACACAGAAATTGCGTCGCTATGAAATACTATGGGTTCTATGACTTCTCCTTCTAAATCGAGTAACGTTTCTATGGAAACGACAGGACTTTCTTTTGGGATACGACAATCTCATTTCCGATGCACTAAACCTTCTTCACTGCATCCCTCACTCCCACACATCGACGAATTCACACGGAAATTGCGTCGCTATGAACTACTATGTGTTCTAAGACATTTCCTTCTACGTCGAGTAACGTTTCTATTGAAACGACAGGGTTTTCTTTTGGGATACGACAATCTCATTTCCGATCCACTAATCCTTCTTTACTGCATCCCTCACTCCCACTCATTGACGAATTCACACGGAAATTGCGTCGCTATGAAATACTATGAGTTCTAAGACATTTCCTTCTAAATCGAGTAACGTTTCTATGGAAACGACAGGATTTTCTTTTGGGATACGACAATCACATTTATGATATACTAATCCTTCTTCACTGCATCCCTCACTCCCACTCATTGACGAGTTCACACGGACATTGCGTCGCTATGAAATACTATGTGTTCTACGACTTCTCCTTCTAAATCGAGTATCGTTTCCATGGAAACGACTGGCTTTTCTTTTGCGATACGAGTATCTCCTTCTCGATGCACTATTCCTTCTTTATTGCATCACTCACTCCCACACATTGAAGAAATAACTCAGCAATTGCGTCGCTATGAAATACTGTGTGTTCTATGACTTCTCCTTCAAAATCGAGTAACGTTTCTATGGAAACGACAGGATTATCTTTGGGATACGACAATCTCATTTCCGATCCACTAATCCTTCTTTACTGCATCCCTCACTCCCACTCATTGACGAATTCACACGGAAATTGCGTCGCTATGAAATACTATGTGTTCTAAGACATTTCCCTCTAAATCGAATAAGGTTTATATGGAAACGACAGGATTTTCTTTTGGGATACGACAATCTCATTTCCGATCCACTAATCCTTCTTTACTGTATCCCTCACTCCCACGCATTGACGAATTCACACAGACATTGCGTCGCTATGAAATGCTATGTGTTCTAAGACATTTCCTTCTAAATCGAGTAACGTTTCTATGGAAACGACAGGATTTTCTTTTGGGATACGTCAATCACATTTCCGATCCACTAATCCTTCTTTACTGCATCCCTCACTCCCACTCATTGACGAATTCACACGGAAATTGCGTCGCTATGAAATAATATGTGTTCCAAGACAATTCCTTCTATATCGAGTAACGTTTCTATGGAAACGACAGGATTTTCTTTTGGGATACGACAATCACATTTCCGATCCACTAATCCTTCTTTACTGCATCCCTCACTCCCACTCATTGACGAATTCACACGGAAATTGCGTCGCTATGAAATACTGTGTGTTCCAAACATTTCCTTCTATATCGAGTAACGTTTCTATGGAAACGACTGGCTTTTCTTTTGCGATACGAGTACCTCTCTCTCGATGCACTATTCCTTCTTTATTGCATCCCTAGCTCCCTCACATTGGCGAATTAACACAGAAATTGCGTCGCTTTGAAATACTATGTGTTCTATGACTTCTCCTTCTAAATCGAGTAACATTTCATGGAAACGACAGGATTTTCTTTTGGGATACGACAATCTCATTTCCGATCCACGAATCCTTCTTTACTGCATCCCTCACTCCCACTCATTGACGAATTCACACGGAAATTGCGTCGCTATGAAATACTATGTGTTCTACGACTTCTCCTTCTAAATCGAGTATCGTTTCCATGGAAACGACTGGCTTTTCTTTTGCGATACGAGTATCTCCTTCTCGATGCACTATTCCTTCTTTATTGCATCACTCACTCCCACACATTGACGAAATAACTCAGCAATTGCGTCGCTATGAAATACTGTGTGTTCTATGACTTCTCCTTCAAAATCGAGTAACGTTTCTATGGAAACGACAGGATTTTCTTTTGGGATACGACAATCACATTTCCGATCCACTAATCTCTCTTTACTGCATCCCTCACTCCCACACATTGACGAATTCACACGGAAATTGCGTCGCTACGAAGTACTATCTGTTCTAAGACATTTCCTTCTAAATCGAGTATCGTTTCTATGGAAACGACAGGATTTTCATTTGCGATACGAGTATCTCCATCTCGAAGCCCTATTCCTTTTCTATTGCATCCCTAGCTCCCCCACATTGACGAAATTACAGAGAAATTGCGTCGCTATGAAATAGTATGGGTTCTATGACTTCTCCTTCTAAATCGAGTAACGTTTCTATGGAAACCACAGGATTTTCTTTTCGGACACGACAATCTCATTTCCGATCCACTAAACCTTCTTTACTGCATCCCTCACTCCCACTCATTGACGAATTCACACGGAAATTGCGTCGCTATGAAATACTATGAGTTCTAAGACATTTCCTTCTAAATCGAGTAACGTTTCTATGGAAACGACAGGATTTTCTTTTGGGATACGACAATTACATTTCCGATCCACTAATCCTTCTTCACTGCATCCCTCACTCCCACTCATTGACGAGTTCACACGGAAATTGCGTCGCTATGAAATACTATGGGTTCTATGACTTCTCCTTCTAAATCGAGTATCGTTTCTATGGAAACGACAGGATTTTCTTTTGGGATACAACTATCTCATTTCCGATCCACTAATCCTTCTTTACTGCATCCCTCACTTCCACTCATTGACGAATTCACACGGACATTGCGTCGCTATGAAATGCTATGTGTTCTAAGACATTTCCTTCTAAATCGAGTAAAGTTTCTATGGAAACGACGGGATTTTCTTTTGGGATACAACAATCACATTACCGATCCACTAATCCTTCATTACTGCATTCCTCACTCCCACTCATTGACAAATTCACACGGAAATTGCGTCGCTATGAAATACTATGTGTTCTGAGACATTTCCTTCTAAATCGATTAACGTTTCTATGGAAACGACAGGATTTTCTTTTGGGATACGACAATCACATTTCCGATCCACTAATCTTTCTTTACTGCATCCCTCACTCCCACACATTGACGAATTCACACGGAAATTGCGTCGGTACGAAATACTATGTGTTCTAAGACATTTCCTTCTAAATCGAGTATCGTTTCTATGGAAACGACAGGATTTTCATTTGCGATACGAGTATCTCCTTCTCGAAGCCCTATTCCTTTTCTATTGAATCCCTAGCTCCCCCACATTGACGAAATAACACAGAAATTGCGTCGCTATGAAATACTATGGGTTCTATGACTTCTCCTTCTAAATCGAGTAACGTTTCTATGGAAACGACAGGATTTTCTTTTGGGATACGACAATCTCATTTCCGATGCACTAAACCTTCTTTACTGCATCCCTCACTCCCACACATCGACGAATTCACACGGAAATTGCGTCGCTATGAACTACTATGTGTTCTAAGACATTTCCTTCTACGTCGAGTAACGTTTCTATCGAAACGACAGGGTTTTCTTTTGGGATACGACAATCTCATTTCCGATCCACTAATCCTTCATTACTGCATCCCTCACTCCCACTCATTGACGAATTCACACGGAAATTGCGTCGCTATGAAATACTATTAGTTCTAAGACATTTCCTTCTAAATCGAGTAACGTTTCTATGGAAACGACAGGATTTTCTTTTGGGATACGACAATCACATTTATGATCCACTAATCCTTCTTCACTGCATCCCTCACTCCCACTCATTGACGAGTTCACACGGAAATTGCGTCGCTATGAAATACTATGGGTTCTATGATTTCTCCTTCTAAATCGGGAAACGTTTCTATGGAAACGACAGGATTTTCTTTTGGTATACAACAATCTCATTTCCGATCCACTAATCCTTCTTTACTGCATCCCTCACTCCCACTCATTGACGAATTCACACGGACATTGCGTCGCTATGAAATGCTATGTGTTCTAAGACATTTCCTTCTATATCGAGTAACGTTTCTATGGAAACGACTGGCTTTTCTTTTGCGATACGAGTATCTCCTTCTCGATGCAGTATTCCTTCTTTATTGCATCCCTAGCTCCCTCACATTGGCGAATTAGCACAGAAATTGCGTCGTTATGAAATACTATGTGTTCTATGACTTCTCCTTCTAAATCGAATAACGTTTCTATGGAAACGACAGGATTTTCTTTTGGGATACGACAATCTCATTTCCGATCCACTAATGCTTCTTTACTGCATCCCTCACTCCCACTCATTGACGAATTTACACGGAAATTGCGTCGCTATGTAATACTATGTGTTCTACGACTTCTCCTTCTAAATGGAGTATCGTTTCCATGGAAACGACTGTCTTTTCTTTTGCGACACGAGTATCTCCTCCTCAATGCACTATTCCTTCTCTATTGCATCACTCACTCCCACACATTGGCGAAATAACACAGCAATTGCGTCGCTATGAAATACTATGTGTTTTATGACTTCTCCTTCAAAAGCGAGTAACGCTTCTATGGAAACGACAGGATTTTCTTTTGGGATACGACAATCTCATTTCCGATCCACTAATCCTTCTTTACTGCATCCCTCACTCCCACTCAATGACGAATTCACATGGAAATTGCGTCGCTATGAAGTACTATGTGTTCTAAGACATTTCCTTCTAAATCGAGTAACGTTTCTATGAAAACGACAGGATTTTCTTTTGGGATACGACAATCACATTTCCGATCGACTAATCTTTCTTTACTGCATCCCTCACTCCCACACATTGACGAATTCACACGGAAATTGCGTAGCTATGAAAGACTATGTGTTCTAAGACATTTCCTTCTAAATCGAGTATCGTTTCTATGGAAACGACAGGATTTTCATTTGCGATACGATTATCTCCTTCTCGAAGCCCTATTCCTTTTTTATTGCATCCCTAGCTCCCCCACATTGACGAAATAACACAGAAATTGCGTCGCTATGAAATACTATGGGTTCTATGACTTCTCCTTCTAAATCGAGTAACGTTTCTATGGAAACGACAGGATTTTCTTTTGGGATACGACAATATCATTTCCGATCCACTAAACCTTCTTTACTGCATCCCTCACTCCCACACATTCACGAATTCACACGGAAATTGCGTCGCTATGAAATACTAAGTGTTCTATGACTTCTCCTTCTAAATCGAGTAGCGTTTCTATGGAAACGACAGGATTTTCTTTTGGGATACAACTATCTCATTTCCGATCCACTAATCCTCCTTTACTGCATCCCTCACTCCCACTCATTGACGAATTCACACGGAAATTGCGTCGCTATGATATACTATGGGTTCTATGACTTCTCCTTCTGAATCGAGTAACGTTTCTATGGAAACGACAGGATTTTTTTTTGGGATACGACAATCTCATTTCCGATCCACTAATCCTTCTTTACTGCATCCCTCACTCCCACTCATTGACGAATTCGCACGGAAATTGGGTCGCTATGAAATACTATGTGTTCTACGACATTTCCTTCTAAATCGAGTAACGTTTCTATGGAAACGAGAGGATTTTCTTTCTGGATACGACAATCACATTTCCGATCCACTAATCCTTCTTTACTGCATCCCTCACTCCCACTCATCGACGAATCCACACGGAAATTACGTCGCTATGAAATACTATGTGTTCTAGGACCTCTCCTTCTAAATCGAGTAACGTTTCTATGGAAATGACAGGATTTTCTTTGGAATACGACAATCACATTTCCGATCCACTAATCGTTCTTTACTGCATCCCTCACTCCCACACATTGACGAATTCACACGGAAATTGCGTGGCTATGAACTACTATGTGTTCTAAGACATTTCCTTCTAAATCGAGTAACGTTTCTATGGAAACGACAGAATTTTCTTTTGGGATACGACAATCTCATTTCCGATCCACTAATAATTCCTTACTGCATCCCTCACTCCCACTCATTGACGAATTAACACGTAAATTGCGTCGCTATGAAATACTATGTGTTTTAAGACATTTCCTTCTAAATCGAGTAACGTTTCTATGGAAACGACAGTATTTTCTTTTGGGATACAACAATCTCATTTCCGATCCACTAATCCTTCTTTACTGCATCCCTCACTCCCGTTCATTGACGAATTCGCACGGAAATTGCGTCGCTATGAAATACTATGTGTTCTAAGACATTTCCTTCTAAATCGAGTAACGTTTCTATGGAAATGACAGGATTTTCTTTTTGGATACGACAATCACATTTCCGATCCTCTAATCCTTCTTTACTGCATCCCTCACTCCCACTCATTGACGAATTCACACGGAAATTGCGTCGCTATGAAATACTATGTGTTCTACGACTTCTCCTTCTAAATCGAGTATCGTTTCCATGGAAACGACTGGCTTTTCTTTTGCGATACGAGTATCTCCTTCTCGATGCACTATTCCTTCTTTATTGCAACACTCACTCCCACACATTGACGAAATAACTCAGCAATTGCGTCGCTATGAAATACTGTGTGTTCTATGACTTCTCCTTCGAAATCGAGTAACGTTTCTATGGAAGCGACAGGATTTTCTTTTGGGATACGACAATCTCATTTCCGATCCACTAATCCTTCTTTACTGCATCCCTCACTCCCACTCATTGACGAATTCACACGGAAATTGCGTCGCTATGAAATACTATGTGTTCTAAGACATTTCCTTCTAAATCGATTAACGTTTCTATGGAAACGACAGGATTTTCTTTTGGGATACGACAATCACATTTATGATCCACTAATCCTTCTTTACTGCATCCCTCACTCCCACTCATCGACGAATCCACACGGAAATTACGTCGCTATGAACTACTATGTGTTCTAGGACCTCTATTTCTAAATCGAGTAACGTTTCTATGGAAATGACAGGATTTTCTTTGGGATACGACAATCACATTTCCGATCCACTAATCGTTCTTTACTGCATCCCTCACTCCCACACATTGACGAATTCACACGGAAATTGCGTGGCTATGAACTACTATGTGTTCTAAGACATTTCCTTCTAAATCGAGTAACGTTTCTATGGAAACGACAGGATTTTCTTTTGGGATACGACAATCTCATTTCCGATCCACTAATAATTCCTTACTGCATCCCTCACTCCCACTCATTGACGAATTAACACGTAAATTGCGTCGCTATGAAATACTATGTGTTTTAAGACATTTCCTTCTAAATCGAGTAACGTTTCTATGGAAACGACAGGATTTTCTTTTGGGATACAACAATCTCATTTCCGATCCACTAATCCTTCTTTACTGCATCCCTCACTCCCACTCATTGACGAATTCGCACGAAAATTGCGTCGCTATGAAATACTATGTGTTCTAAGACATTTCCTTCTAAATCGATTAACGTTTCTATGGAAACGACAGGATTTTCTTTTGTGATACGACAATCACATTTCCGATCCACTAATCTTTCTTTACTGCATCCCTCACTCCAACACATTGACGAATTCACACGGAAATTGCGTCGCTACGAAATACTATGTGTTCTAAGACATTTCCTTCTAAATCGAGTATCGTTTCTATGGAAACGACAGGATTTTCTTTTGCGATACGAGTATCTCCTACTCGAAGCCCTATTCCTTTTCTATTGCATCCCTAGCTCCCCCACATTGACGAAATAACACAGGAATTGCGTCGCTATGAAATACTATGGGTTCTATGACTTCTCCTTCTAAATCGAGTAACGTTTCTATGGAAACGACAGGATTTTCTTTTGGGATACGACAATCTCATTTCCGATCCACTAAACCTTCTTTACTGCATCCCTCACTCCCACACATTGACGAATTCACACGGAAATTGCGTCGCTATGAACAACTATGTGTTCTAAGACATTTCCTTCTACGTCGAGTAACGTTTCTATGGAAACGACAGGGTTTTCTTTTGGGATACGACAATCTCATTTCCGATCCACTAATCCTTCTTTACTGCATCCCTCACTCCCACTCATTGACGAATTCACACGGAAATTGCGTCGCTATGAAATACTATGAGTTCTAAGACATTTCCTTCTAAATCGAGTAACGTTTCTAAGGAAACGACAGGATTTTCTTTTGGGATACGACAATCACATTTATGATCCACTAATCCTTCTTCACTGCATCCCTCACTCCCACTCACAGACGAGTTCACACGGAAATTGCGTCGCTATGAAATACTATGGGTTCTATGATTTCTCCTTCTAAATCGAGAAACGTTTCTATGGAAACGAAAGGATTTTCTTTTGGGATACAATAATCTCATTTCCGATCCACTAATCCTTCTTTACTGCATCCCTCACTCCCACTCATTGACGAATTCACACGGACATTGCGTTGCTATGAAATGCTATGTGTTCTAAGACATTTCCTTCTAAATCGAGTAACGTTTCTATGGAAACGACGGGATTTTCTTTTGGGATACGACAATCACATTACCGATCCACTAATCCTTCTTTACTGCATCCCTCACTCCCACTCATTGACGAATTCACACGAAAATTGCGTCGCTATGAAATACTATGTGTTCCAAGACATTTCCTTCAATATCGAGTAACGTTTCTATGGAAAAGACAGGATTTACTTTTGGGATACGTCAATCACATTTCCGACCCACTAATACTTCTTTACTGCATCCCTCACTCCCACTCATTGACGAATTCACACGGAAATTGCGTCCTTATGAAATACTATGTGTTCCAAGACATTTCCTTCTATATCGAGTAACGTTTCTATGGAAACGACTGGCTTTTCTTTTGCGATACGAGTATTTCCTTCTCGATGCAGTATTCCTTCTTTATTGCATCCCAAGCTCCCTCACATTGGCGAATTAACACAGAAATTGCGTCGCTATGAAATACTATGTGTTCTATGACCTCTCCTTCTAAATCGAGTAACGTTTCTATGGAAACGACAGGATTTTCTTTTGGGATACGACAATCTCATTTCCGATCCACTAATCCTTCTTTACTGCATCCCTCACTCCCACTCATTGACGAATTTACACGGAAATTGCGTCGCTATGTAATACTATGTGTTCTACGACTTCACCTTCTAAATGGAGTATCGTTTCCATGGAAACGACTGTCTTTTCTTTTGCGACACGAGTATCTCCTTCTCAATGCACTATTCCTTCTTTATTGCATCACTCACTCCCACACATTGGCGAAATAACACAGCAATTGCGTCGCTATGAAATACTATGTGTTCTATGACTTCTCCTTCAAAATCGAGTAACGCTTCAATGGAAACGACAGGGTTTTCTTTTGGGATACGACAATCTCATTTCCGATCCACTAATCCTTCTTTACTGCATCCCTCACTCCCACTCATTGACGAATTCACACGGAAATTGCGTCGCTATGAAATACTATGAGTTCTAAGACATTTCCTTCTAAATCGAGTAACGTTTCTATGGAAACGACAGGATTTCCTTTTGGGATACGACAATCACATTTATGATCCACTAATCCTTCTTCACTGCATCCCTCACTCCCACTCACTGACGAGTTCACACGGAAATTGCGTCGCTATGAAATACTATGGGTTCTATGATTTCTCCTTCTAAATCGAGAAACGTTTCTATGGAAACGAAAGGATTTTCTTTTGGGATACAATAATCTCATTTCCGATCCACTAATCCTTCTTTACTGCATCCCTCACTCCCACTCATTGACGAATTCACACGGACATTGCGGCGCTATGAAATGCTATGTGTTCTAAGACATTTCCTTCTAAATCGAGTAACGTTTCTATGGAAAAGACAGGATTTACTTTTGGGATACGTCAATCACATTTCCGACCCACTAATACTTCTTTACTGCATCCCTCACTCCCACTCACTGACGAATTCACACGGAAATTGCGTCGCTATGAAATACTATGTGTTCCAAGAAATTTCCTTCTATATCGAGTAACGTTTCTATGGAAACGACTGGCTTTTCTTTTGCGATACGAGTATTTCCTTCTCGATGCAGTATTCCTTCTTTATTGCATCCCAAGCTCCCTCACATTGGCGAATTAACACAGAAATTGCGTCGCTATGAAATACTATGTGTTCTATGATTTCTCCTTCTAAATCGAGTAACGTTTCTATGGAAACGACAGGATTTTCTTTTGGGATACGACAATCTCATTTCCGATCCACTAATCCTTCTTTACTGCATCCCTCACTCCCACTCATTGGCGAATTCACACGGAAATTGCGTCGCTATGAAATACTATGGGTTCTATGACTTCTCCTTCTAAATCGAGTAACGTTTCTATGGAAACGACAGGATTTTCTTTTGGGATACGACAATCTCATCTCCGATATACTAATCCTTCTTTACTGCATCCCTCACTCCCACTCATTGACGAATTCGCACGGAAATTGGGTCGCTATGAAATACTATGTGTTCTAAGACATTTCCTTCTAAATCGAGTAACGTTTCTATGGAAACGAGAGGATTTTCTTTTTGGATACGACAATCACAATTCCGATCCACTAATCCTTCTTTACTGCATCCCTCACTCCCACTCATTGACGAATTCACACGGAAATTGCATCGCTATGAAATACTATGTGTTCTAGGACCTCTCCTTCTAAATCGAGTAACGTTTCTATGGAAATGACAGGATTTTCTTTTGGGATACGACAATCACATTTCCGATCCACTAATCGTTCTTTACTGCATCCCTCACTCCCACACATTGACGAATTCACACGGAAATTGCGTGGCTATGAACTACTATGTGTTCTAAGACATTTCCTTCTAAATCGAGTAACGTTTCTATGGAAACGACAGGATTTTCCTTTGGGAAACGACAATCTCATTTCCGATCCACTAATAATTCCTTACTGCATCCCTCACTCCCACTCATTGACGAATTAACACGGAAATTGCGTCGCTATGAAATACTATGTGTTTTAAGACATTTCCTTCTAAATCGAGTAACGTTTCTATGGAAACGACAGGATTTTCTTTTGGGATACGACAATCTCATTTCCGATCCACTAATCCTTCTTTACTGCATCCCTCACTCCCACTCATTGACGAATTCACACGGAAATTGCGTCTCTATGAAATACTATGAGTTCTAAGGCATTTCTTTCTAAATCGAGTAACGTTTCTATGGAAACGACAGGATTTTCTTTTGGGATACGACAATCACATTTATGATCCACTAATCCTTCTTCACTTCATCCCTCACTTCCACTCATTGACGAGTTCACACGGAAATTGCGTCGCTATGAAATACTATGGGTTCTATGAGTTCTCCTTCTAAATCGAGAAACGTTTCTATGGAAACGAAAGGATTTTCTTTTGGGATACAATAATCTCATTTCCTATCCACTAATCCTTCTTTACTGCATCCCTCACTCCCACTCATTGACGAATTCACACGGACATTGCGTCGCTATGAAATGCTA
Organism: Schistocerca americana; assembly: GCF_021461395.2. Taxonomy (NCBI): domain Eukaryota; kingdom Metazoa; phylum Arthropoda; class Insecta; order Orthoptera; family Acrididae; genus Schistocerca; species Schistocerca americana. Next base: position 10,287,072 of record NC_060123.1, read on the forward strand.
TGTGTTCTAAGACATTTCCTTCTAAATCGAGTAACGTTTCTATGGAAACGACGGGATTTTCTTTTGAGATACGACAATCACATTACCGATCCACTAATCCTTCTTTACTGCATCCCTCACTCCCACTCACTGACGAATTCACACGGAAATTGCGTCGCTATGAAATACTATGTGTTCCAAGATATTTCCTTCTATATCGAGTAACGTTGTTATGGAAACGATAGGATTTACTTTTGGGATACGTCAATCACATTTCCGACCCACTAATCCTTCTTTACTGCATCCCTCACTCCCACTCATTGACGAATTCACACGGAAATTGCGTCGCTATGAAATACTATGTGTTCCAAGACATTTCCTTCCATATCGAGTAACGTTTCTATGGAAACGACTGGCTTTTCTTTTGCGATACGAGTATCTCCTTCTCGATGCAGTATTCCTTCTTTATTGCATCCCTAGCTCCCTCACATTGGCGAATTAACACAGAAATTGCGTCGCTATGAAATACTATGTGTTCTATGACTTCTCCTTCTAAATCGAGTAACGTTTCTATGGAAACGATAGGATTTTCTTTTGGGATACGACAATCTCATTTCCGATCCACTAATCCTTCTTTACTGTATCCCTCACTCCCACTCATTGACGAATTCACACGGAAATTGCGTCGCTATGAAATACTATGTGATCTAGGACCTCTCCTTCTAAATCGAGTAACGTTTCTATGGGAATGACAGGATTTTCTTTTGGGATACGACAATCACATTTCCGATCCACTAATCGTTCTTTACTGCGCCCTCACTCCCACACATTGACGAATTCACACGGAAATTGCGTGGCTATGAACTACTATGTGTTCTAAGACATTTCCTTCTAAATCGAGTAACGTTTCTATGGAAACGACAGGATTTTCTTTTGGGATACGACAATCTCATTTCCGATCCACTAATAATTCCTTACTGCATCCCTCACTCCCACTCATTGACGAATTCACACGGAAATTGCGTCGCTATGAAATACTATGTGTTCAAAGACATTTCCTTCTAAATCGAGTAACGTTTCTATGGAAACGACAGGATTTTCTTTTTGGATACGACAATCACATTTCCGATCCTCTAATCCTTCTTTACTGCATCCCTCACTCCCACACATTGACGAATTCACACGGAAATTGCGTCGCTATGAAATACTATGTGTTCTATGACTTCTCCTTCTAAATCGAGTATCGTTTCTATGGAAACGACTGGCTTTTCTTTTGCGATACGAGTATCTCCTTCTCGATGCACTATTCCTTCTGTATTGCATCCCTAGCTCCCTCACATTGGCGAATTAACACAGATATTGCGTCGCTATGAAATACTATGTGTTCTATGACTTCTCCTTCTAAATCGATTAACGTTTCTATGGAAACGAAAGGTTTTCTATTGGGATACGACAATCTCATTTCCGATCCACTAATCCTTCTTTACTGCATCCCTCACTCCCACTCATTGACGAATTCACACGGAAATTGCGTCGCTATGAAATACTATGGGTTCTACGACTTCTCCTTCTATATCGAGTATCGTTTCTATGGAAACGACTGGCTTTTCTTTTGCGATACGAGTATCTCCTTCTCGATGCACTATTCCTTCTTTATTGCATCCCTCACTCCCACACATTGAAGAAATAACACAGCAATTGCGTCGCTATGAAATACTATGTGTTCTATGACTTCTCTTTCAAAATCGAGTAACGTTTCTATGGAAACGACAGGATTTTCTTTTGGGATACGACAATCTCATTTCCGATCCACTAATAATTCCTTACTGCATCCGTCACTCCCACTCATTGACGAATTAGCACGGAAATTGCGTCGCTATGAAATACTATGTGTTTTAAGACATTTCCTTCTAAATCGAGTAACGTTTCTATGCAAACGACAGGATTTTCTTTTGGGATCCGACAGTCTCATTTCCGATCCACTAATCCTTCTTTACTGCATCCCTCACTCCCACTCATTGACGAATTCAGACGGAAATTGCGTCGCTATAAAATACTATGTGTTCTAAGACATTTCCTTCTAAGTCGAGTAACGTTTCTATGGAAACGACAGGATTTTCTTTTGGGATACGACAATCCCATTTCCGATCCACTAATCCTTCTTTACTGCATCCCTCACTCCCACTCATTGACGAATTCACACAGAAATTGCGTCGCTATGAAATACGATGTGTTCTAAGACATTTCCTTCTAAATCGAGTAACGTTTCTATGCAAACGACAGGATTTTCTTTTGGGATACGACAATCACATTTCCGATCCACTAAACCTTGTTTACTGCATCCCTCACTCCCACTCATTGACGAATTCACACGGAAATTGCGTCGCTATGAAATACTATGGGTTCTATGACTTCTCCTTCTAAATCGAGGAACGTTTCTATGGAAACGACAGGATTTTCTTTTGGGATACAACAATCTCATTTCCGATCCTCTAATCCTTCTTTACTGCATCCCTCACTCCCACTCATTGACGAATTCACACGGAAATTGCGTCGCTATGAAATACTATGGGTTCTATGACTTCTCCTTCTAAATCGAGTAACGTTTCTATGGAAACGACAGGAATTTTTTTTGGGATACGACAAACTCATTTCCGATCCACTAATCCTTCTTTACTGCATCCCTCACTCCCACTCATTGACGAATTCGCACGGAAATTGCCGCGCAATGAAATACTATGTGTTCTAAGACATTTCGTTCTAAATCGAGTAACAATTCTATGGAAACGACAGGATTTTCTTTTGGGATACGACAATCCCATTTCCGATCCACTAATCCTTCTTTACTGCATCCCTCACTCCCACTCATTGACGAATTCACACGGAAATTGCGTCGCTATGAAATACTATGTGTTCTAAGACATTTCCTTCTAAATCGAGTAACGTTTCTATGGAAACGACAGGATTTTCTTTTGGGATACGACAATCTCATTTCCGATCCACTATTCCTTCTTTACTGCATCCCTCACTCCCACACATTGACGAATTCACACGGAAATTGCGTCGCTATGAAATACTATGTGTTCTATGTCTTCTCCTTCTAAATCGAGTAACGTTTCTATGGAAACGATAGGATTTTCTTTTGGGATACGACAATCTCATTTCCGATCCACTAATCCTCCTTTACTGCATCCCTCACTCCCACTTATTGACGAATTTACACGGAAATGGTGTCGCTATGAAATACTATGTGTTCTAAGACATTTCCTTCTAAATCGATTAACGTTTCTATGGAAACGACAGGATTTTCTTTTGGGATACGACAATCACATTTCCGATCCACTAATCTTTCTTTACTGCATCCCTCACTCCCACACATTGACGAATTCACACGGAAATTGCGTCGCTATGAAATACTATGTGTTCTAAGACATTTCCTTCTATATCGAGTATCGTTTCTATGGAAACGACAGGAAGTTCATTTGCGATACGAGGATCTCCTTCTCGAAGCCCTATTACTTTTCTATTGCATCCCTAGCCCCCCACATTGACGAAATAAAACAGAAATTGCGTCGCTATGAAATACTATGGGTTCTATGACTTCTCCTTCTAAATCGAGTAACGTTTCTATGGAAACGACAGGATTATCTTTTTGGATACGACAATCTCAATTCCGATCCACTAATCCTTCTTTACTGCATCCCTCTCTCCCACTCATTGACGAATTCACACGGACATTGCGTCGCTATAAAATGCTATGTGTTCTAAGACATTTCCTTCTAAATCGAGTAACGTTTCTATGGAAACGACAGGATTTTCTTTTGGGTTACGACAATCACTTTTCCGATCCACTAATCCTTCTTTACTTCATCCCTCACTCCCACTCATTGTCGAATTCACACGGAAATTGCGTCGCTATGAGATACTATGTGTTAGAAGACATTTCCTTCTATATCGAGTAACGTTTCTATGGAAACGACTGGATTTTCTTTTGGGATACGACAATCACATTTCCGATCCACTAATCCTTCTTTTCTGCATCCATCACTCCCACTCATTGACGAATTCACACGGAAATTGCGTCGCTATGTAGTACTATGTGTTCCAAGTCATTTCCTTCTATATGGAGTAACGTTTCTATGGAAACGACTGGCTTTTCTTTTGCGATACGAGTATCTCCTTCTCGATGCACTATTCCTTCTTTATTGCATCCCTAGCTCCCTCACATTGGCGAATTAACACAGAAATTGCGTCGCTATGAAATACTATGTGTTCTATGACTTCTCCTTCTAAATCGAGTAACTTTTTTATGGAAACGACAGGATATTCTTTGGGATACGACAATCTCATTTCCGATCAACTAGTCCTTCTTTACTGCATCCCTCACCCCCACTCATTGACGAATTCACACGGAAATCGCGTCGCTATGAAATACTATGGGTTCTACGACTTCTCCTTCTAAATCGAGTATCGTTTCCATGGAAACGACTGGCTTTTCTTTTGCGATACGAGTATCTCCTTCTCGATGCACTATTCCTTCTATATTGCATCACTCACTCCCACACATTGTCGAAATGACACAGCAATTGCGTCGCTATGAAATACTATGTGTTCTATGACTTCTCCTTGTAAATCGAGTAACGTTTCTATATAAACGACAGGATTTTCTTTTGGGATACGACAATCTCATTTCCGATCCACTAATCCTTCTTTACTGCATCCCTCACTCCCACTCATTGACGAATTCACACGGAAATTACGTCGCTATTAAATACTATGTGTTCTACGACCTCTCCTTCTAAATCGAGTATCGTTTCCATGGAAACGACTGTCTTTTCTTTTGCGATCCGAGTATCTCCTTCTCAATGCACTATTCCTTCTTTATTGCATCACTCACTCCCACACATTGACGAAATAACACAGCAATTGCGTCGCTATGAAATACTATGTGTTCTATGACTTCTCCTTGTGAATCGAGTAACGTTTCTATGGAAACGACAGGATTTTCTTTTGGGATACGACAATCTCATTTCCGATTCACTAATCCTTCTTTACTGCATCCCTCACTCCCACTCATTGACGAATTCACACGGAAATTGCGTCGCTATGAAATACTATGTGTTCTAAGACATTTCCTTCTAAATCGAGTAACGTTTCTATGAAAACGACAGGATTTTCCTTTGGGATACGACAATCACATTTCCGATCCACTAATCTTTCTTTACTGCATCCCTCACTCCCACACATTGACGAATTCACACGGAAATTGCGTCGCTATGAAAGACTATGTGTTCTAAGACATTTCCTTCTAAATCGAGTATCATTTCTATGGAAACGACAGGATTTTCATTTGCGATACGAGTATCTCCTTCTCGAAGTCCTATTCCTTTTTTATTGCATCCCTAGTTCCCCCACATTGACGAAATAACACAGAAATTGCGTCGCTATGAAATACTATGGGTTCTATGACTTCTCCTTCTAAATCGAGTAACGTTTCTATGGAAACGACAGGATTTTCTTTTGTCATATGACAATCTCATTTCCGATCCACTAAACCTTCTTTACTGCATCCCTCACTCCCACACATTGACGAATTCACACGGAAATTGTGTCGCTATGAAATACTATGGGTTCTATGACTTATCCTTCTAAATCGAGTAACGTTTCTATGGAAACGACAGGATTTTCTTTTGGGATACAACAATCTCATTTCCGATCCACTAATCCTTCTTTACTGCATCCCTCACTCCCACTCATTGACGAATTCACACGGAAATTGCGTCGCTATGAAATACTATGGGTTCTATGACTTCTCCTTCTAAATCGAGTAACGTTTCTATGGAAACGACAGTATCCTCTTTTCGGATACGACAATCTCATTTCCGATCAACTAATCCTTCTTTACTGCATTCCTCAGTCCCACTTATTGACGAATTCGCACGAAAATTGCGTCGCTATGAAATGCTATGTGTTCTAAGATATTTCCTTCTAAATCGAGTAACGTTTCTATGGAAACGACAGGATTTTCCTTTTGGATACGACAATCACATTTCCGATCCACTAATCCTTCTTTACTGCATCCCTCACTCCCACTCATTGACGAATTCACGCGGAAATTGCGTCGCTATGAAATATTATATGTTCCAAGACATTTCCTTCTATATCGAGTAACTTTACTATGGAAACGACAGGATTTTCTTTTGGGATACGACAATCTCATTTCCGATCCACTAATCCTTCTTTACTGCATCCCTCACTCCCACTCATTGACGAATTCACACGGAAATTGCATCGCTATGAAATACTATGTGTTCTAGGACCTCTCCTTCTAAATCGAGTAACGCTTCTATGGAAATGACAGGATTTTCTTTTGGGATACGACAATCACATTTCCGATCCACTAATCGTTCTTCACTGCATCCCTCACTCCCACACATTGACGAATTCAGACGGAAATTGCGTGGCTATGAACTACTATGTGTTCTAAGACATTTCCTACTAAATCGAGTAACGTTTCTATGGAAACGACAGGATTTCCTTTTGGGATACGACAATCTCATTTCCGATCCACTAATAATTCCTTACTGCATCCCTCACTCCCACTCATTGACGAATTCACACGGAAATTGCGTCGCTATTAAAAACTATGTGTTCTAAGACATTTCCTTCTAAATCGAGTATCATTTCTATGGAAACGACAGGATTTTCATTTGCGATACGAGTATCTCCTTCTCGAACCCCTATTCCTTTTTTATTGCATCCCTAGCTCCCCCACATTGACGAAATAACACAGAAATTGCGTCGCTATGAAATACTATGGGTTCTATGACTTCTCCTTCTAAATCGAGTAACGTTTCTATGGAAACGACAGGATTTTCTTTTGGGATACGACAATCTTATTTCCGATCCACTAAACCTTCTTTACTGCATCCCTCACTCCCACACATTGACGAATTCACACGGAAATTGCGTCGCTATGAAATACTATGGGTTCTATGACTTCTCCTTCTAAATCGAGTAACGTTTCTATGGAAACGACAGGATTTTCTTTTGGGATACAACAATCTCATTTCCGATCCACTAATCCTTCTTTACTGCATCCCTCACTCCCACTCATTGACGAATTCACACGGAAATTGCGTCGCTATGAAATACTATGGGTTCTATGACTTCTCCTTCTAAATCGAGTAACGTTTCTATGGAAACGACAGGATTTTCTTTTGGGATACGACAATTTCATTTCCGTTCCACTAATCCTTCTTTACTGCATCCCTCACTCCCACTCATTGACGAATTCGCACGGAAATTGTGTCGCTATGAAATACTATGTGTTCTAAGACATTTCCTTCTAAATCGAGTAACGTTTCTATGGAAACGACAGGATTTTCTCTTTGGATACGACAATCACATTTCCGATCCACTAATCCTTCTTTACTGCATCCCTCACTCCCACTCATTGACGAATTCACACGGAAATTGCGTCGCTCTGAAATATTATGTGTTCCAAGACATTTCCTGCTATAGATATCGAGTAACGTTTCTATGGAATCGACAGGATTTTCTTTTGGGATACGACAATCTCATTTCCGATCCACTAATCCTTCTTTACTGCATCCCTCACTCCCACTCATTGACAAATTCACACGGAAATTGCGTCGCTATGAAATACTATGTGTTCTAGGACCTCTCCTTCTAAATCGAGTAACGTTTCTATGGAAATGACAGGATTTTCTTTTGGGATACGACAATCACATTTCCGATCCACTAATCGTTCTTTACTGCATCCCTCACTCCCACACATTGACGAATTCACACGGAAATTGCGTGGCAATGAACTACTATGTGTTCAAAGACATTTCCTTCTAAATCGAGTATCATTTCTATGGAAACGACAGGATTTTCATTTGCGATACGAGTATCTCCTTCTCGAAGTCCTATTCCTTTTTTATTGCATCCCTAGCTCCCCCACATTGACGAAATAACACAGAGATTGCGTCGCTATGAAATACTATGGGTTCTATGACTTCTCCTTCTAAATCGAGTAACGTTTCTATGGAAACGACAGGCTTTTCTTTTGGGATATGACAATCTCATTTCCGATCCACTAAACCTTCTTTACTGCATCCCTCACTCCCACACATTGACGAATTCACACGGAAATTGCGTCGCTATGAAATACTATGGGTTCTATGACTTCTCCTTCTAAATCGAGTAACGTTTCTATGGAAACGACAGGATTTTCTTTTGGGATACAACAATCTTATTTCCGATCCACTAATCCTTCTTTACTGCATCCCTCACTCCCACTCATTGACGAATTCACACGGAAATTGCGTCGCTATGAAATACTATGGGTTCTATGACTTCTCCTTCTAAATCGAGTAACGTTTCTATGGAAACGACAGGATTTCCTTTTGGGATACGACAATCTCATTTCCTATCCACTAATAATTCCTTACTGCATCCCTCACTCCCACTCATTGACGAATTAACACGGAAATTGCGTCGCTATGAAATACTATATGTTCTAAGACATTTCCTTCTAAATCGAGTATCATTTCTATGGAAACGACGGGATTTTCATTTGCGATACGAGTATCTCCTTCTCGAAGTCCTATTCCCTTTTTATTGCATAGCTAGCTCCCCCACATTGACGAAATAACACAGAAATTGCGTCGCTATGAAATACTATGGGTTCTATGACTTCTCCTTCTAAATCGAGTAACGTTTCTATGGAAACGAGAGGATTTTCATTTGGGATATGACAATCTCATTTCCGATCCACTAAACCTTCTTTACTGCATCCCTCACTCCCACACGTTGACGAATTCACACGGAAATTGCGTCGCTATGAAATACTATGGGTTCTATGACTTCTCCTTCTAAATCGAGTAACGTTTCTATGGAAACGACAGGATTCTCTTTTGGGATACAACAATCTCATTTCCGATCCACTAATCCTTCTTTACTGCATCCCTCACTCCCACTCATTGACGAATTCACACGGAAATTGCGTCGCTATGAAATACTATGTGTTCTATGACTTCTCCTTCTAAATCGAGTAACGTTTCTATGGAAACGAAAGGATTTTCTTTTGGGATACGACAATTTCATTTCCGATCCACTAATCCTTCTTTACTGCATCCCTCACTCCCACTCATTGACGAATTCACACGGAAAGTGCGTCGCTATGAAATACTATGGGTTCTACGACTTCTCCTTTTAAATGGAGTATCGTTTCTATGGAAACGACTGGTTTTTCTTTTGCGATACGAGTATCTCCTTCTCGATGCACTATTCCTTCTTTATTGCATCCCTCACTCCCACACATTGACGAAATAACACAGCAATTGCGTCGCTATGAAATACTATGTGTTCCATGACTTCTCCTTCAAAATCGAGTAACGTTTCTATGGAAACGACAGGATTTTCTTGTGGGATACGTCAATCTCATTTTCGATCCACTAATCCTTCTTTACTGCATCCCTCACTCCCACTCGTTGACGAATTCACACGGAAATTGCGAAGCTATGAAATACTATGTGTTCTAAGACATTTCCTTCAAAATTGAGTAACGTTTATATGGAAACGACAGTATTTTCTTTTGGGATACGACAATCTCATTTCTGATCCACTAATCCTTCTTTACTGCATCCCTCACTCCCACACATTGACGAATTCACACGGAATTTGCGTCGCTATGAAATACTATGTGTTCTAAGACATTTCCTTCTAAATCGAGCATCGTTTCTATGGAAACGACAGGATTTTCATTTGCGATACGAGTATCTCCTTCTCGAAGCACTATTCCTTTTTTATTGCATCCCTAGCTCCCCCACATTAACGAAATAACACAGAAATTGCGTCACTATGAAATACTATGTGTTCTATGACTTCTCCTTCTAAATCGAGTAACGTTTCTATGGAAACGATAGGAATTTTTTTTGGGATACGACAAACTCATTTCCGATCCACTAATCCTTCTTTACTGCATCCCTCACTCCCACGCATTGACGAATTCACACGGACATTGCGTCGCTATGAAATGCTATGTGTTCTAAGACATTTCCTTCTAAATCGAGTAACGTTTCTCTGGAAACGACAGGATTTCCTTTTGGGATACAACAATCACATTTCCGATCCACTAATCCTTCTTTACTGCATCCCTCACACCCACTCATTGACGAATTCACACGGAAATTGCGTCGCTATGAAATACTATGTGTTCCAAGACATTTCCTTCTATATCGAGTAACGTTTCTATGGAAACGACAGGATTTTCTTTTGGGATACGACAATCTCATTTCTGTTCCACTAATCCTTCTTTACTGATTCCCTCACTCCCACTCATTGACAAATTCACACGGGAATTGCGTCGCTATGAAATACTATGTGTTTTAAGACATTTCCTTCTAAATAGAGTAACGTTTCTATGGAAACGACAGGATTTTCTTTTGGGATACGACAATCTCATTTCCGATCCACTAATCCTTCTTTACTGCATCCCTCACTCCCACTCATTGACGAATTCACACGGAAATTGCGTCGCTATTAAAAACTATGTGTTCTAAGACATTTCCTTCTAAATCGAGTATCATTTCTATGGAAACGACAGGATTTTCATTTGCGATACGAGTATCTCCTTCTCGAAGCCCTATTCCTTTTTTATTGCATCCCTAGCTCCCCCACATTGACGAAATAACACAGAAATTGCGTCGCTATGAAATACTATGGGTTCTATGACTTCTCCTTCTAAATCGAGTAACGTTTCTATGGAAACGACAGGATTTTCTTCTGGGATACGACAATCTCATTTCCCATCCACTAAACCTTCTTTACTGCATCCCTCACTCCCACACATTGACGAATTCACACGGAAATTGCGTCGCTATGAAATACTATGGGTTCTATGACTTCTCCTTCTAAATCGAGTAACGTTTCTATGGAAACGACAGGATTTTCTTTTGGGATACAACAATCTCATTTCCGATCCACTAATCCTTCTTTACTGCATCCCTCACTCCCACTCATTGACGAATTCACACGGAAATTGCGTCGCTATGAAATACTATGGGTTCTATGACTTCTCCTTCTAAATCGAGTAACGTTTCTATGGAAACGACAGGATTTTCTTTTGGGATACGACAATTTCATTTCAGTTCCACTAATCCTTCTTTACTGCATCCCTCACTCCCACTCATTGACGAATTCGCACGGAAATTGTGTCGCTATGAAATACTATGTGTTCTAAGACATTTCCTTCTAAATCGAGTAACGTTTCTATGGAAACGACAGGATTTTCTCTTTGGAAACGACAATCACATTTCCGATCCACTAATCCTTCTTTACTGCATCCCTCACTCCCACTCATTGACGAATTCACACGGAAATTGCGTCGCTCTGAAATATTATGTGTTCCAAGACATTTCCTATTATAGATATCGAGTAACGTTTCTATGGAATCGACAGGATTTTCTTTTGGGATACGACAATCTCATTTCCGATCCACTAATCCTTCTTTACTGCATCCCTCACTCCCACTCATTGACAAATTCACACGGAAATTGCGTCGCTATGAAATACTATGTGTTCTAGGACCTCTCCTTCTAAATCGAGTAACGTTTCTATGGAAATGACAGGATTTTCTTTTGGGATACGACAATCACATTTCCGATCCACTAATCGTTCTTTACTGCATCCCTCACTCCCACACATTGACGAATTCACACGGAAATTGCGTGGCAATGGACTACTATGTGTTCTAAGACATTTCCTTCTAAATCGAGTATCATTTCTATGGAAACGACAGGATTTTCATTTGCGATACGAGTATCTCCTTCTCGAAGTCCTATTCCTTTTTTATTGCATCCCTAGCTCCCCCACATTGACGAAATAACACAGAAATTGCGTCGCTATGAAATACTATGGGTTCTATGACTTCTCCTTCTAAATCGAGTAACGTTTCTCTGGAAACGACAGGATTTTCTTTTGGGATATGACAATCTCATTTCCGATCCACTAAACCTTCTTTACTGCATCCCTCACTCCCACACATTGACGAATTCACACGGAAATTGCGTCGCTATGAAATACTATGGGTTCTATGACTTCTCCTTCTAAATCGAGTAACGTTTCTATGGAAACGACAGGATTTTCTTTTGGGATACGACAATCTTATTTCCGATCCACTAATCCTTCTTTACTGCATCCCTCACTCCCACTCATTGACGAATTAACACGGAAATTGCGTCGCTATGAAATACTATATGTTCTAAGACATTTCCTTCTAAATCGAGTATCATTTCTATGGAAACGACAGGATTTTCATTTGCGATACGAGTATCTCCTTCTCGAAGTCCTATTCCTTTTTTATTGCATAGCTAGCTCCCCCACATTGACGAAATAACACAGAAATTGCGTCGCTATGAAATACTATGGGTTCTATGACTTCTCCTTCTAAATCGGGTAACGTTTCTATGGAAACGACAGGATTTTCTTTTGGGATATGACAATCTCATTTCCGATCCACTAAACCTTCTTTACTGCATCCCTCACTCCCACACGTTGACGAATTCACACGGAAATTGCGTCGCTATGAAATACTATGGGTTCTATGACTTCTCCTTCTAAATCGAGTAACGTTTCTATGGAAACGACAGGATTCTCTTTTGGGATACAACAATCTCATTTCCGATCCACTAATCCTTCTTTACTGCATCCCTCACTCCCACTCATTGACGAATTCACACGGAAATTGCGTCGCTATGAAATACTATGTGTTCTATGACTTCTCCTTCTAAATCGAGTAACGTTTCTATGGAAACGAAAGGATTTTCTTTTGGGATACGACAATTTCATTTCCGATCCACTAATCCTTCTCTACTGCATCCCTCACTCCCACTCATTGACGAATTCACACGGAAAGTGCGTCGCTATGAAATACTATGGGTTCTACGACTTCTCCTTCTAAATTGAGTATCGTTTCTATGGAAACGACTGGTTTTTCTTTTGCGATACGAGTATCTCCTTCTCGATGCAATATTCCTTCTTTATTGCATCCCTCACTCCCACACATTTACGAAATAACACAGCAATTGCGTCGCTATGAAATACTATGTGTTCCATGACTTCTCCTTCAAAATCGAGTAACGTTTCTATGGAAACGACAGGATTTTCTTGTGGGATACGTCAATCTCATTTTTGATCCACTAATCCTTCTTTACTGCATCCCTCACTCCCACTCGTTGACGAATTCACACGGAAATTGCGAAGCTATGAAATACTATGTGTTCCAAGACATTTCCTTCTATATCGAGTAACGTTTCTATGGAAACGACAGGATTTTCTTTTGGGATACGCCAATCACATTTCCGATTCACTAATCCTTCTTTACTGCATGCCTCACTCCCACTCATTGACGAATTCACACGGAAATCGCGTCGCTATGAAATACTATGTGTTCTACGACTTCTCCTTCTAAATCGAGTATCGTTTCCATGGAAACGACTGGCTTTTCTTTTGCGATACGAGTATCTCCTTCTCGATGCACTATTCCTTCTTTATTGCATCGCTCACTCCCACACATTGTCGAAATAACACAGCAATTGCGTCGCTATGAAATACTATGTGTTCTATGACTTATCCTTCTAAGTCGAGTAACGTTTCTATATAAGCGACAGGATTTTCTTTTGGGATACGACAATCTCATTTCCGATACACTAATCCTTCTTTACTGCATCCCTCACTCCCACTCATTGACGAATTCACACGGAAATTGCGTCGCTATGAAATACTATGTGTTCTACGACTTCTCCTTCTAAATCGGGTATCGTTTCCATGGAAACGACTGTCTTTTCTTTTGCGATACGAGTATCTCCCTCTCAATCCACTATTCCTTCTTTATTGCATCACTCACTCCCACACATTGACGAAATAACACAGCAATTGCGTCGCTATGAAATACTATGTGTTCTATGACTTCTCCTTCAAAATCGAGTAACGCTTCTATGGAAACGACAGGATTTTCTTTTGGGATACGACAATCTCATTTCCGATCCACTAATCCTTCTTTACTGCATCCCTCACTCCCACTCATTGACGAATTCACACGGAAATTGCGTCGCTATGAAAGACTATGTGTTCTAAGACATTTCCTTCTAAATCGAGTATCATTTCTATGGAAACGACAGGATTTTCATTTGCGATACGAGTATCTCCTTCTCAAAGCCCTATTCCTTTTTTATTGCATCCCTAGCTCCCCCACATTGACGAAATAACACAGAAATTGCGTCGCTATGAAATACTATGGGTTCTATGACTTCTCCTTCTAAATCGAGTAACGTTTCTATGGAAACGACAGGACTTTCTTTTGGGATACAACAATCTCATTTCCGATCCTTTAATCCTTCTTTACTGCATCCCTCACTCCCACTCATTGACGAATTCACACGGGAATTGCGTCGCTATGAAATACTATGGGTTCTATGACTTCTCCTTCTAAATCGAGTAACGTTTCTATGGAAACGACAGGAATTTTTTTTGGGATACGACAAACTCATTTCCGATCGACTAATCCTTCTTTACTGCATCCCTCACTCCCATTCATTGACGAATTCGCTCGGAAATTGCGTCGCATTGAAATACTATGTGTTCTAAGACATTTCGTTCTAAATCGAGTAACGTTTCTATGGAAACGATAGGATTTTCTTTTGGGATACGACAATCTCATTTCCGATCCACTAATCCTTCTTTACTGCATCCCTCACTCCCACTCATTGACGAATTCACACGGAAATTGCGTCGCTATGAAATACTATGTGTTCTAAGACATTTCCTTCTAAATCGAGTAACGTTTCTATGTAAACGACAGGCTTTTCTTTTGGGATACGACAATCTCATTTCCGATCCACTAATCCTTCTTTACTGCATCCCTCACTCCCACACATTGACGAATTCACACGGAAATTGCGTCGCTATGAAATACTATGTGTTCTATGTCTTGTCCTTATAAATCGAGTAACGTTTCTATGGAAACGACAGGATTTTCTTTTGGGATACGACAATCTCATATCCGATCCACTAATCCTTCTTTACTGCATCCCTCACTCCCACTCATTGACGAATTCACACGGAAATGGCGTCGCTATGAAATACTATGTGTTGTAAGACATTTCCTTCTAAATCGATTAACGTTTCTATGGAAACGACAATATTTTCTTTTGGGATACGACAATCACATTTCCGACCACAAATCTTTCTTTACTGCATCCCTCACTCCCACACATTGACGAATTCACACGGAAATTGCGTCGCTATGAAATACTATGTGTTCTAAGACATTTCCTTCTAAATCGAGTATCGTTTCTATGGCAAATACAGGATTTTCATTTGCGATACGAGTATCTCCTTCTCGAAGCCCTATTCCTTTTCTATTGCATCCCTAGCTCCCCCACATTGACGAAAAAACATAGAAATTGCGTCGCTATGAAATACTATGGGTTCTATGACTTCTCCTTGTAAATCAAGTAACGTTTCTATGGAAACGACAGGATTTTTTTTGGGATACGACAATCTCATTTCCGATCCACTAATCCTTCTTTACTGCATCCCTCACTCCCACTCATTGACGAATTCACACGGAAATTGCGTCGCTATGAAATGCTATGTGTTCTAAGACATTTCCTTCTAAATCGAGTAACGTTTCTATGGAAACGACAGGATTTCCTTTTGGGATACGACAATCTCATTTCCGATCCACTAATCCTTCTTTACTGCATCCCTCACTCCCACGCATTGACGATTTCACACGGACATTGCGTCGCTATGAAATGCTATGTGTTCTAAGACATTTCCTTCTAAATCGAGTAACGTTTCTATGGAAACGACAGGATTTCCTTTTGGGATACGACAATCACATTTCCGATCCACTAATCCTTCTTTACTGCATCCCTCACTCCCACTCATTGACGAATTCACACGGAAATTGTGTCGCTATGAAATACTATGTGTTCCAAGACATTTCCTTCAATATCGAGTAACGTTTCTATGGAAACGACAGGATTTTCTTTTGGGATACGACAATCACATTTCCGATCCACTAATCCTTCTTTACTGCATCCCTCACTCCCACTCATTGACGAATTCACACGGAAATTGTGTCGCTATGAAATACTATGTGTTCCAAGACATTTCCTTCTATATCGAGTAACGTTTCTATGGAAACGACTGGCTTTTCTTTTGCGATACGAGTATCTCCTTCTCGATGCACTATTCCTTCTTTATTGCATCCCTAGCTCCTTCACATTGGCGAATTAACACAGAAATTGCGTCGCTATGAAATACTATGTGTTGTATGACTTCTCCTTCTAAATCGAGTAACTTTTCTATGGAAATGACAGGATTTTCTTTTGGGATACGACAATCTCATTTCCGATCAACTAATCCTTCTTTACTGCATTCCTCACTCCCACTCATTGACGAATTCACACGGAAATCGCGTCGCTATGAAATACTATGTGTTCTACGACTTCTCCTTCTAAATCGAGTATCGTTTCCTTGGAAACGACTGGCTTTTATTTTGCGATACGAGTATCTCCTTCTCGATGCACTATTCCTTCTTTATTGCATCGCTCACTCCCACACATTGTCGAAATAACACAGCAATTGCGTCGCTATGAAATACTATGTGTTCTATGACTTCTCCTTCTAAATCGAGTAACGTTTCTATATAAGCGACAGGATTTTCTTTTGGGATACGACAATCTCATTTCCGATCCACTAATCCTTCTTTACTGCATCCCTCACTCCCACTCATTGACGAATTCACACGGAAATTGCGTCGCTATGGAATACTATGTGTTCTACGACTTCTCCTTCTAAATCGAGTATCGTTTCCATGGAAACGACTGTCTTTTCTTTTGCGATACGTGTATCTCCTTCTCAATGAACTATTCCTTCTTTATTGCATCACTCACTCCCACACATTGACGAAATAACACAGCAATTGCGTCGCTATGAAATACTATGTGTTCTATGACTTCACCGTCAAAATCGAGTAACGCTTCTGTGGAAAGGACAGGATTTTCTTTTGGGATACGACAATCTCATTTCCGATCCACTAATCCTTCTTTACTGCATCCCTCACTCCCACTCATTGACGAATTCCACGGAAATTGCGTCGCTACGAAAGACTATGTGTTCTAAGACATTTCCTTCAAAATCGAGTATCATTTCTATGGAAACGACAGGATTTTCATTTGCGATACGAGTATCTCCTTCTCGAAGCCCTATTCCTTTTTTATTGCATCCCTAGCTCCCCCACATTGACGAAATAACACAGAAATTGCGTCGCTATGAAATACTATGGGTTCTATGACTTCTCCTTCTAAATCGAGTAACGTTTCTATGGAAACGACAGGATTTTCTTTTCGGATACGACAATCTCATTTCCGATCCACTAAACCTTCTTTACTGCATCCCTCACTCCCACACATTGACGAATTCAACACGGAAATTGCGTCGCTATGAAATACTATGGGTTCTATGACTTCTCCTTCTAAATCGAGTAACGTTTCCATGGAAACGACAGGATTTTCTTTTGGGATACAACAATCTCATTTCCGATCCACTAATCCTTTTTTACTGCATCCCTCACTCCCTTTCATTGACGAATTCACACGGAAATTGCGTCGCTATGAAATACTATGGGTTCTATGACTTCTCCTTCTAAATCGAGTAACGTTTCTATGGAAACGACAGGATTTTCTTTTTGGATACGACAGTCACATTTCCGATCCACTAATCCTTCTTTACTGCATCCCTCACTCCCACTCATTGACGAATTCACACGGAAATTGCGTCGCTATGAAATATTATGTGTTCCAAGACATTTCCTTCTATATCGAGTAACGTTTCTATGGAAACGACAGGATTTTCTTTTGGTATACGACAATCTCATTTCCGATCCACTAATCCTTCTTTACTGCATCCCTCACTCCCACTCATTGACGAATTCACACGGAAATTGCGTCACTATGAAATACTATGTGTTCTAGGACCTCTCCTTCTAAATCGAGTAACGTTTCTATGGAAATGACAGGATTTTCTTTTGGGATACGAGAATCACATTTCCGATCCACTAATCGTTCTTTACTGCATCCCTCACTCCCAAACATTGACGAATTCACACGGAAATTGCGTGGCTATGAACTACTATGCGTTCTAAGACATTTCCTTCTAAATCGAGTAACGTTTCTATGGAAACGACAGGATTTCCTTTTGGGATACGACTATCTCATTTCCGATCCACCAATAATTCCTTACTGCTTCCCTCACTCCCACTCATTGACGAATTAACACGGAAATTGCGTCGCTATGAAATACTATGTGTTTTAAGACATTTCCTTCTAAATCGAGTAACGTTTCTATGGAAATGACAGGATTTCCTTTTGGGATACGACAATCACATTTCCGATCCACTAATCGTCCTTTACTGCATCCCTCACTCCCACACATTGACGAATTCACACGGAAATTGCGTGGCTATGAACTACTATGTGTTGTAAGACATTTCCTTCTAAATCGAGTAACGTTTCTATGGAAACGACAGGATTTTCTTCCGGGATACGACAATCTCATTTCCGATCCACTAATAATTCCTTACTGCATCCCTCACTCCCACTCATTGACGAATTAACACGGAAATTGCGTCGCTACGAAATACTATGTGTTTTAAGACATTTCCTTCTAAATCGAGTAACGTTTCTATGGAAACGACAGGATTTTCTTTTGGGATACGACAATCTCATTTCCGATCCACTAATCCTTCTTTACTGCATCCCTCACTCCCACTCATTGACGAATTCACACGGAAATTGCGTCGCTATGAAATACTATGTGTTCTAAGACATTTCCTTCTAAATCGAGTAACGTTTCTATGGAAACGACAGGATTTTCTTTTTGGATACGACAATCACATTTCCGATCCTCTAATCCTTCTTTACTGCATCCCTCACTCCCACACATTGACGAGTTTACTCGGAAATTGCGTTGCTATGAAATACTATGTGTTCTACGACTTCTCCTTCTAAATCGAGTATCGTTTCTATGGAAACGACTGGCTTTTCTTTTGCGATACGAGTATCTCCTTCTCGATGCACTATTCCTTCTGTATTGCATCCCTAGCTCCCTCACATTGGCGAATTAACACAGAAATTGCGTCGCTATGAAATACTATGTGTTCTATGACTTCTCCTTCTAAATCAAGTAACGTTTCTATGGAAACGAAAGGATTTTCTTTTGGGATACGACAATCTCATTTCCGATCCACTAATCCTTCTTTACTGCATCCCTCACTCCCACTCATTGACGAATTCACAAGGAAATTGCGTCGCTATGAAATACTATGGGTTCTACGACTTCTCCTTCTAAATCGAGTATCGTTTCTATGGAAACGACTGGCTTTTCTTTTGCGATACGAGTATCTCCTTCTCGATTCACTATTCCTTCTTTATTGCATCCCTCACTCCCACACATTGACGAAATAACACAGCAATTGCGTCGCTATGAAATACTATGTGTTCTATGACTTCTCCTTCAAAATCGAAAAACGTTTCTATGGAAACGACAGGATTTTCTTTTGGGATACGTCAATCTCATTTCCGATCCACTAATCCTTCTTTACTGCATCCCTCACTCCCACTCGTTGACGAATTCACACGGAAATTGCGTCGCTATGAAATACTATGTGTTCTAAGACATTTCCTTCTAAATCGAGCATCGTTTCTATGGAAACGATAGGATTTTCATTTGCGATACGAGTATCTCCTTCTCGAAGCACTATTCCTTTTTTATTGCATGTCTAGCTCCCCCACATTGACGAAATAACACAGAAATTGCGTCGCTATGAAATACTATGGGTTCTATGACTTCTCCTTCTAAATCGAGTAACGTTTCTATGGAAACGACAGGATTTTCTTTTGGGATACGACAATCTCATTTCCGATCCACTAATCCTTCTTTACTGCATCCCTCACTCCCTCACATTGACGAATTCACACGGAAATTGCGTCGCTATGAAATACTATGGGTTCTATGACTTCTCCTTCTAAATCGAGTAACGTTTCTATGGAAACGACAGGATTTTCTTTTGGGATACGACAATCTCATTTCCAATCCACTAATCCTTCTTTACTGCATCCCTCACTCCCACACATTGACGAAATCACACAAAAATTGGGTCGCTACGAAATACGATGTGTTCTAAGACATTTCCTTCTAAATCGAGTAACGTTTCTATGCAAACGACAGGATTTTCTTTTGGGATACGACAATCACATTTCCGATCCACTAATCCTTCTTTACTGAATCCCTCACTCCCACTCATTGACGAATTCACACGGAAATTGCGTCGCAATGATATACTATGTATTCTAAGACATTTCGTTCTAAATCGAGTAACGTTTCTATGGAAACGACAGGATTTTCTTTTGGGATACGACAATCTCATTTCCGATCGACTAATCCTTCTTTACTGCATCCCTCACTCCCACTCATTGACGAATTCACACGGAAATTGCGTCGCTATGAAATACTATGTGTTCTAAGACATTTCCTTCTGAATCGAGTAACGTTTCTATGGAAACGACAGGATTTTCTTTTGGGATACGACAATCTTATTTCCGATCCACTAATCCTTCTTTACTGCATCCCTCACTCCCACACATTGACGAATTCACACGGAAATTGCGTCGCTAAAAAAATACTATGTGTTCTATGTCTTCTCCTTCTAAATCGAGTAACGTTTCTATGGAAACGACAGGATTTTCTTTTGGGATACGACAACCTCATTTCCGATCCACTAATCCTTCTTTACTGCATCCCTCACTCCCACTCATTTGACGAATTAACACAGCAATTGCGTCGCAATGAAATACTATGGGTTCTATGACATTTCCTTCTAAATCGAGTAACGTTTCTATGGAAACGACAGGATTTTCTTTTGGGATACGACAATCTCATTTCCGATCCACTAATCCTTCTTTACTGCATCCCTCACTCCCACTCATTGACGAATTCACACGGAAATTGCGTCGCTATGAAATACTATGTGTTCTAAGACATTTCCTACTAAATCGAGTAACGTTTCTGTGGAAACGACAGGATTATCTTTTGGGATACGACAATCTCATTTCCGATCCACTAATCCTTCTTTACTGCATCCCTCACTCCCACTCATTGACGAATTCACACGGAACTTGCGTCGCTATGAAATACTATGGTTTCTATGACATGTCCTTCTAAATCGAGAAACGTTTTTATGGAAACGACAGGATTTTCTTTTGGGATACGACAATCTTATTTCCGATCCAGTAATCCTTCTTTACTGCATCCCTCACTCCTACTCATTGACGAATTCACACGGAAATTGCGTCGCTATGAAATACTATGTGTTCTAAGACATTTCCCTCTAAATCGAGTAACGTTTCTATGGAAACGACAGGATTTTCTTTTGGGATACGACAATCTCATTTCCGATCCACTAGTCCTTCTTTACTGCATCCCTCACTCCCACGCATTGACGAATTCAAACGGACATTGCGTCGCTATGAAATGCTATGTGTTCTAAGACATTTCCTTCTAAATCGAGTAACGTTTCTATGGAAACGACAGGATTTTCTTTTGGGATACGACAATCACATTTCCGATCCACTAATCCTTCTTTACTGCATCCCTCACTCCCACTCATTGACGAATTCACACGGAAATTGCGTCGCTATGAAATACTATGTGTTCGAAGACATTTCCTTCTATATCGAGTAACGTTTCTATGGAAACGACAGGATTTTCTTTTGGGATATGACAATCACATTTCCGATCCACTAATCCTTCTTTACTGCATTCCTCACTTCCACTCATTGACGAATTCACACGGAAATTGCGTCGCTATGAAATACTATGTGTTCCAAGACATTTCCTTCTATATCGAGTAACGTTTCTATGGAAACGACTGGCTTTTCTTTTGCGATACGAGTATCTCCTTCTCGATGCACTATTCCTTCTTTATTGCATCCCTAGCTCCCTCACATTGGCGAATTAACACAGAAATTGCGTCGCTATGATATACTATGTGTTCTATGACTTCTCCTTCTAAATCGAGTAACTTTTCTATGGAAACGACAGGATTTTCTTTTGGTATACGACAATCTCATTCCCGATCAACTAATCCTTCTTTACTGCATCCCTCACTCCCACTCATTGACGAATTCACACGGAAATCGCGTCGCTATGAAATACTATGTGTTCTACGACTTCTCCTTCTAAATCGAGTATCGTTTCCATGGAAACGACTGGCTTTTCTTTTGCGATACGAGTATCTCCTTCTCAATGCACTATTCCTTCTTTATTGCATCACTAACTCCCACACATTGACGAAATAACACAGCAATTGCGTCGCTATGAAACACTATGTGTTCTAAGACATTTCCTTCTAAATCGAGTAACGTTCCTATGGAAACGACAGGAATTTCTTTTGGGATACGACAATCACATTTCCGATCCACTAATCTTTCTTTACTGCATCCCTCACTCCCACACATTGACGAATTCACACGGAAATTGCGTCGCTATGAAATGCTATGTGTTCTAAGACATTTCCTTCTAAATCGAGTAACGTTTCTATGGAAACGACAGGATTTTCTTTTGGGATACGACAATCACATTTCCGATCCACTAATCCTTCTTTACTGCATCCCTCACTCCCACTCATTGACGAATTCTGACGGAAATTGCGTCGCTATGAAATACTATGTGTTCTAAGACATTTCCTCCTAAGTCGAGTAACGTTTCTATGGAAACGACAGGATTTTCTTTTGCGATACGACAATCTCATTTCCGATCCATTAATCCTTCTTTACTGCATCCCTCACTCCCACTCATTGACGAATTCACACGGAAATTGCGTCGCTATGAAATACTATGAGTTCTAAGACATTTCCTTCTAAATCGAGTAACGTTTCTATGGAAACGACAGGATTTTCTTTTGGGATACGACAATCACATTTCCGATCCACTAATCCTTCTTCACTGCATCCCTCACTCCCACTCATTGACGAGTTCACACGGAAATTGCGTCGCTATGAAATACTATGGGTTCTATGACTTCTCCTTCTATATCGAGTAACGTTTCTATGGAAACGACAGGATTTTCTTTTGGGATACGACAATCTCATTTCCGATCCACTAATCCTTCTTTACTGCATCCCTCACTCCCACTCATTGACGAATTCACACGGAAATTGCGTCGCTATGAAATACTATGTGTTCTAGGACCTCTCCTTCTAAATCGAGTAACGTTTCTATGGAAATGACAGGATTTTCTTTTGGGATACGACAATCACATTTCCGATCCACTAATCGTTCTTTACTGCATCCCTCACTCCCACACATTGACGAATTCACACGGAAATTGCGTGGCTATGAACTACTATGTGTTGTAAGACATTTCCTTCTAAATCGAGTAACGTTTCTATGGAAACGACAGGATTTTCTTCTGGGATACGACAATCTCATTTCCGATCCACTAATAATTCCTTACTGCATCCCTCACTCCCACTCATTGACGAATTAACACGGAAATTGCGTCGCTATGAAATACTATGTGTTTTAAGACATTTCCTTCTAAATCGAGTAACGTTTCTATGGAAACGACAGGATTTTCTTTTGGGATACGACAATCTCATTACCGATCCACTAATCCTTCTTTACTGCATCCCTCACTCCCACTCATTGACGAACTCACACGGAAATTGCGTCGCTATGAAATACTATGTGTTCTAAGACATTTCCTTCTTAATCGAGTAACGTTTCTATGGAAACGACAGGATTTTCTTTTTGGATACGACAATCACATTTCCGATCCTCTAATCCTTCTTTACTGCATCCCTCACTCCCACACATTGACGAGTTTACTCGGAAATTGCGTTGCTATGAAATACTATGTGTTCTACGACTTCTCCTTCTAAATCGAGTATCGTTTCTATGGAAACGACTGGCTTTTCTTTTGCGATACGAGTATCTCCTTCTCGATGCACTATTCCTTCTGTATTGCATCCCTAGCTCCCTCACATTGGCGAATTAACACAGAAATTGCGTCGCTATGAAATACTATGTGTTCTATGACTTCTCCTTCTAAATCGTGTAACGTTTCTATGGAAACGAAAGGATTTTCTTTTGGGATACGACAATCTCATTTCCGATCCACTAATCCTTCTTTACTGCATCCCTCACTCCCACTCATTGACGAATTCACACGGAAATTGCGTCGCAATGAAATACTATGGGTTCTACGACTTCTCCTTCTAAATCGAGTATCGTTTCTATGGAAACGACTGGCTTTTCTTTTGCGATACGAGTATCTCCATCTCGATGCACTATTCCTTCTTTATTGCATCCCTCACTCCCACACATTGACGAAATAACACAGCAATTGCGTCGCTATGAAATACTATGTGTTCTATGACTTCTCCTTCAAAATCGAGTAACGTTTCTATGGAAACGACAGGATTTTCTTTTGGGATACGTCAATCTCATTTCCGATCCACTAATCCTTCTTTACTGCATCCCTCACTCCCACTCGTTGACGAATTCACACGGAAATTGCGTCGCTATGAAATACTATGTGTTCTAAGACATTTCCTTCTAAATTGAGTAACGTTTCTATGGAAACGACAGTATTTTTTTTTGGGATACGACAATCTCATTTCTGATCCACTAATCCTTCTTTACTGCATCCCTCACTCCCACACATTGACGAATTCACACGGAAATTGCGTCGCTATGAAATAGTATGTGTTCTAAGACATTTCCTTCCAAATCGAGCATCGTTTCTATGGAAACGATAGGATTTTCATTTGCGATACGAGTATCTCCTTCTCGAAGCACTATTCCTTTTTTATTGCATCCCTAGCTCCCCCACATTGACGAAATAACACAGAAATTGCGTCGCTATGAAATACTATGGGTTCTATGACTTCTCCTTCTAAATCGAGTAACGTTTCTATGGAAACGACAGGATTTTCTTTTGGGATACGACAATCTCATTTCCGATCCACTAATCCTTCTTTACTGCATCCCTCACTCCCTCACATTGACGAATTCACACGGAAATTGCGTCGCTATGAAATACTATGGGTTCTATGACTTCTCCTTGTAAATCGAGTAACGTTTCTATGGAAACGAAAGGATTTTCTTTTGGGATACGACAATCTCATTTCCAATCCACTAATCCTTCTTTACTGCATCCCTCACTCCCACACATTGACGAAATCACACATAAATTGGGTCGCTATGAAATACGATGTGTTCTAAGACATTTCCTTCTAAATCGAGTAACGTTTCTATGCAAACGACAGGATTTTCTTTTGGGATACGACAATCACATTTCCGATCCACTAATCCTTCTTTACTGAATCCCTCACTCCCACTCATTGACGAATTCACACGGAAATTGCGTCGCAATGATATACTATGTGTTCTAAGACATTTCGTTCTAAATCGAGTAACGTCTCTATGGAAACGACAGGATTTTCTTTTGGGACACGACAATCTCATTTCCGATCCACTAATCCTTCTTTACTGCATCCCTCACTCCCACTCATTGACGAATTCACACGGAAATTGCGTCGCTATGAAATACTATGTGTTCTAAGACATTTCCTTCTGAATCGAGTAACGTTTCTATGGAAACGACAGGATTTTCTTTTGGGATACGACAATCTTATTTCCGATCCACTAATCCTTCTTTACTGCATCCCTCACTCCCACACATTGACGAATTCACACGGAAATTGCGTCGCTATGAAATACTATGTGTTCTATGTCTTCTCCTTCTAAATCGAGTAACGTTTCTATGGAAACGACAGGATTTTCTTTTGGGATACGACAACCTCATTTCCGATCCACTAATCCTTCCTTACTGCATCCCTCACTCCCACTCATTGACGAATTCACACGGAAATGGCGTCGCTATGAAATACTATGTGTTCTAATACATTTCCTTCAAAATCGAGTAACGTTTCTATGGAAACGACAGGATTTTCTTTTGGGATACGACAATCTCATTTCCGATCCACTAATCCATCTTTACTGCATCCCCCACTCCCACTCATTTGACGAATTAACACAGCAATTGCGTCGCAATGAAATACTATGGGTTCTATGACATTTCCTTCTAAATCGAGTAACGTTTCTATGGAGACGACAGGATTTTCTTTTGGGATACGACAATCTCATTTCCGATCCACTAATCCTTCTTTACTGCATCCCTCACTCACACTCATTGACGAATTCACACGGAAATTGCGTCGCTATGAAATACTATGTGTTCTAAGACATTTCCTACTAAATCGAGTAACGTTTCTGTGGAAACGACAGGATTGTCTTTTGGGATACGACAATCTCATTTCCGATCCACTAATCCTTCTTTACTGCATCCCTCACTCCCACTCATTGACGAATTCACACGGAACTTGCGTCGCTATGAAATACTATGGGTTCTGTGACATGTCCTTCTAAATCGAGAAACGTTTTTATGGAAACGACAGGATTATCTTTTGGGATACGACAATCTCATTTCCGATCCACTAATCCTTCTTTACTGCATCCCTCACTCCTACTCATTGACGAATTCACACGGAAATTGCGTCGCTATGAAATACTATGTGTTCGAAGACATTTCCTTCTATATCGAGTAACGTTTCTATGGAAACGACAGGATTTTCTTTTGGGATATGACAATCACATTTCCGATCCACTAATCCCTCTTTACTGCATTCCTCACTTCCACTCATTGACGAATTCACACGGAAATTGCGTCGCTATGAAATACTATGTGTTCCAAGACATTTCCTTCTATATCGAGTAACGTTTCTATGGAAACGACTGGCTTTTCTTTTGCGATACGAGTAACTCCTTCTCGATGCACTATTCCTTCTTTATTGCATCCCTAGCTCCCTCACATTGGCGAATTAACACAGAAATTGCGTCGCTATGATATACTATGTGTTCTATGACTTCTCCTTCTAAATCGAGTAACTTTTCTATGGAAACGACAGGATTTTCTTTTGGGATACGACAATCTCATTCCCGATCAACTAATCCTTCTTTACTGCATCCCTCACTCCCACTCATTGACGAATTCACACGGAAATCGCGTCGCTATGAAATACTATGTGTTCTACGACTTCTCCTTCTAAATCGAGTATCGTTTCCATGGAAACGACTGGCTTTTCTTTTGCGATACGAGTATCTCCTTCTCAATGCACTATTCCTTCTTTATTGCATCACTAACTCCCACACATTGACGAAATAACACAGCAATGGCGTCGCTATGAAATACTATGTGTTCTATGACTCCTCCTTCTAAATCGAATAACGTTTCTATGGAAACGACAGGATTTTCTTTTGGGATACGACAATCTCATTTCCGATCCACTAAACCTTCTTTACTGCATCCCTCACTCCCATACATTGACGAATTCACACGAAAATTTCGTCGCTATGAAATACTATGGGTTCTAAGACATTTCCTTCTAAATCGAGTAACGTTTCTATGGAAACGACAGGATTTTCTTTTGGGATACGACAATCACATTTCCGATCCACTAATCCTTCTTTACTGCATCCCTCACTCCCACTCATTGACGAATTCACACGGAAATTGCGTCGCTATGAAATACTATGAGTTCTAAGACATTTCCTTCTAAATCGAGTAACGTTTCTATGGAAACGACAGGATTTTCTTTTGGGATACGACAATCACATTTCCGATCCACTAATCCTTCTTCACTGCATCCCTCACTCCCACTCATTGACGAGTTCACACGGAAATTGCGTCGCTATGAAATACTATGGGTTCTATGACTTCTCCTTCTATATCGAGTAACGTTTCTATGGAAACGACAGGATTTTCTTTTGGGATACGACAATCTCATTTCCGATCCACTAATCCTTCTTTACTGCATCCCTCACTCCCACTCATTGACGAATTCACACGGAAATTGCGTCGCTATGAAATACTATGTGTTCTAGGACCTCTCCTTCTAAATCGAGTAACGTTTCTATGGAAATGACAGGATTTTCTTTTGGGATACGACAATCACATTTCCGATCCACTAATCGTTCTTTACTGCATCCCTCACTCCCACACATTGACGAAATCACACGGAAATTGCGTGGCTATGAACTACTATGTGTTGTAAGACATTTCCTTCTAAATCGAGTAACGTTTCTATGGAAACGACAGGATTTTCTTCTGGGATACGACAATCTCATTTCCGATCCACTAATAATTCCTTACTGCATCCCTCACTCCCACTCATTGACGAATTAACACGGAAATTGCGTCGCTATGAAATACTATGTGTTTTAAGACATTTCCTTCTAAATCGAGTAACGTTTCTATGGAAACGACAGGATTTTCTTTTGGGATACGACAATCTCATTACCGATCCACTAATCCTTCTTTACTGCATCCCTCACTCCCACTCATTGACGAATTCACACGGAAATTGCGTCGCTATGAAATACTATGTGTTCTAAGACATTTCCTTCTAAATCGAGTAACGTTTCTATGGAAACGACAGGATTTTCTTTTTGGATACGACAATCACATTTCCGATCCTCTAATCCTTCTTTACTGCATCCCTCACTCCCACACATTGACGAGTTTACTCGGAAATTGCGTTGCTATGAAATACTATGTGTTCTACGACTTCTCCTTCTAAATCGAGTATCGTTTCTATGGAAACGACTGGCTTTTCTTTTGCGATACGAGTATCTCCTTCTCGATGCACTATTCCTTCTGTATTGCATCCCTAGCTCCCTCACATTGGCGAATTAACACAGAAATTGCGTCGCTATGAAATACTATGTGTTCTATGACTTCTCCTTCTAAATCGTGTAACGTTTCTATGGAAACGAAAGGATTTTCTTTTGGGATACGACAATCTCATTTCCGATCCACTAATCCTTCTTAACTGCATCCCTCACTCCCACTCATTGACGAATTCACACGGAAATTGCGTCGCTATGAAATACTATGGGTTCTACGACTTCTCCTTCTAAATCGAGTATCGTTTCTATGGAAACGACTGGCTTTTCTTTTGCGATACGAGTATCTCCTTCTCGATGCACTATTCCTTCTTTATTGCATCCCTCACTCCCACACATTGACGAAATAACACAGCAATAGCGTCGCTATGAAATACTATGTGTTCTATGACTTCTCCTTCAAAATCGAGTAACGTTTCTATGGAAACAACAGGATTTTCTTTTGGGATACGTCAATCTCATTTCCGATCCACTAATCCTTCTTTACTGCATCCCTCACTCCCACTCGTTGACGAAATCACACGGAAATTGCGTCGCTATGAAATACTATGTGTTCTAAGACATTACCTTCTAAATTGAGTAACGTTTCTATGGAAACGACAGTATTTTTTTTTGGGATACGACAATCTCATTTCTGATCCACTAATCCTTCTTTACTGCATCCCTCACTCCCACACATTGACGAATTCACACGGAAATTGCGTCGCTATGAAATACTATGTGTTCTAAGACATTTCCTTCTAAATCGAGCATCGTTTCTATGGAAACGATAGGATTTTCATTTGCGATACGAGTATCTCCTTCTCGAAGCACTATTCCTTTTTTATTGCATCCCTAGCTCCCCCACATTGACGAAATAACACAGAAATTGCGTCGCTATGAAATACTATGGGTTCTATGACTTCTCCTTCTAAATCGAGTAACGTTTCTATGGAAACGACAGGATTTTCTTTTGGGATACGACAATCTCATTTCCGATCCACTAATCCTTCTTTACTGCATCCCTCACTCCCTCACATTGACGAATTCACACGGAAATTGCGTCGCTATGAAATACTATGGGTTCTATGACTTCTCCTTGTAAATCGAGTAACGTTTCTATGGAAACGAAAGGATTTTCTTTTGGGATACGACAATCTCATTTCCAATCCACTAATCCTTCTTTACTGCATCCCTCACTCCCACACATTGACGAAATCACACATAAATTGGGTCGCTATGAAATACGATGTGTTCTAAGACATTTCCTTCTAAATCGAGTAACGTTTCTATGCAAACGACAGGATTTTCTTTTGGGATACGACAATCACATTTCCGATCCACTAATCCTTCTTTACTGAATCCCTCACTCCCACTCATTGACGAATTCACACGGAAATTGCGTCGCAATGATATACTATGTGTTCTAAGACATTTCGTTCTAAATCGAGTAACGTCTCTATGGAAACGACAGGATTTTCTTTTGGGACACGACAATCTCATTTCCGATCCACTAATCCTTCTTTACTGCATCCCTCACTCCCACTCATTGACGAATTCACACGGAAATTGCGTCGCTATGAAATACTATGTGTTCTAAGACATTTCCTTCTGAATCGAGTAACGTTTCTATGGAAACGACAGGATTTTCTTTTGGGATACGACAATCTTATTTCCGATCCACTAATCCTTCTTTACTGCATCCCTCACTCCCACACATTGACGAATTCACACGGAAATTGCGTCGCTATGAAATACTATGTGTTCTATGTCTTCTCCTTCTAAATCGAGTAACGTTTCTATGGAAACGACAGGATTTTCTTTTGGGATACGACAACCTCATTTCCGATCCACTAATCCTTCCTTACTGCATCCCTCACTCCCACTCATTGACGAATTCACACGGAAATGGCGTCGCTATGAAATACTATGTGTTCTAATACATTTCCTTCAAAATCGAGTAACGTTTCTATGGAAACGACAGGATTTACTTTTGGGATACGACAATCTCATTTCCGATCCACTAATCCATCTTTACTGCATCCCCCACTCCCACTCATTTGACGAATTAACACAGCAATTGCGTCGCAATGAAATACTATGGGTTCTGTGACATTTCCTTCTAAATCGAGTAACGTTTCTATGGAGACGACAGGATTTTCTTTTGGGATACGACAATCTCATTTCCGATCCACTAATCCTTCTTTACTGCATCCCTCACTCACACTCATTGACGAATTCACACGGAAATTGCGTCGCTATGAAATACTATGTGTTCTAAGACATTTCCTACTAAATCGAGTAACGTTTCTATGGAAACGACAGGATTTTCTTTTGGGATACGACAATCTCATTTCCGATCCACTAATCCTTCTTTACTGCATCCCTCACTCCCACTCATTGACGAATTCACACGGAACTTGCGTCGCTATGAAATACTATGGGTTCTATGACATGTCCTTCTAATTCGGAAACGTTTTTATGGAAACGACAGAATTATCTTTTGGGATACGACAATCTCATTTCCGATCCACTAATCCTTCTTTACTGCATCCCTCACTCCTACTCATTGACGAATTCACACGGAAATTGTGTCGCTATGAAATACTATGTGTTCTAAGACATTTCCCTGTAAATCGAGTAACGTTTCTATGGAAACGACAGGATTTTCTTTTGGGATACGACAATCACATTTCCGATCCACTAATCCTTCTTCACTGCATCCCTCACTCCCACTCATTGACGAGTTCACACGGAAATTGCGTCGCTATGAAACACTATGGGTTCTATGACTTCTCCTTCTAAATCGAGTAACGTTTCTATGGAAACGACAGGATTTTCTTTTGGGATACGACAACCTCATTCCCGATCCACTACTCCTTCTTTACTGCATCCCTCACTCCCACTCATTGACGAATTCACACGGAAATGGCGTCGCTATGAAATACTATGTGTTCTAAGACATTTCCTTCAAAATCGAGTAACGTTTCTATGGAAACGACAGGATTTTCTTTTGGGATACGACAATCAAATTTCCGATCCACTAATCCATCTTTACTGCATCCCTCACTCCCACTCATTTGCCGAATTAACACAGCAATTGCGTCGCAATGAAATACTATGTGTTCTATGACATTTCCCTCTAAATCGAGTAACGTTTGTATGGAAACGACAGGATTTTCTTTTGGGATACGTCAATCACATTTCCGATCCACTAATCCTTCTTTACTGTATCCCTCACTCTCACGCATTGACGAATTGACACGGAAATTGCGTCGCTATGAAATACTATGTGTTCCTAGACAATTGCTTCTATATCGAGTAACGTTTCTATGGAAACGACAGGATTTTCTTTTGGGATACGACAATCACATTTCCGATCCACTAATCCTTCTTTACTGCATCCCTCACTCCCACTCATTGACAAATTCACACGGAAATTGCGTCGCTATGAAATACTATGTGTTCCAAACATTTCCTTCTATATCGAGTAGCGTTTCTATGGAAACGACTGGCTTTTCTTTTGCGATACGAGTATCTCTTTCTCGATGCACTATTCCTTCTTTATTGCATCCCTAGCTCCCTCACATTGGCGAATTAAAACAGAAATTGCGTCGCTATGAAATACTATGTGTTCTATGACTTCTCCTTCTAAATCGAGTAACGTTTCTGTGGAAACACCAGGATTTTCTTTTGGGATACGACAATCTCATTTCCGATCCACTAATCCTCCTTTACTGCATCCCTCACTCCCACTCATTGACGAATTCACACGGAAATTGCGTCGCTATGAAATACTATGGGTTCTATGACATGTCCTTCTAAATCGAGTAACGTTTCTATGGAAACGACAGGATTTTCTTTTGGGATATGACAATCTCATTTCCGATCCACTAATCCTTCTTTACTGCATCCCTCACTCCTACTCATTGACGAATTCACACGGAAATTGCGTCGCTACGAAATACTATGTGTTCTAAGACATTTCCCTCTAAATCGAGTAACGTTTCTATGGAAACGACAGGATTTTCTTTTGGGATACGACAATCTCATTTCCGATCCACTAATCCTTCTTTACAGCATCCCTCACTCCCACGCATTGACGAATTCACACGGACATTGCGTCGCTATGAAATGCTATGTGTTCTAAGACATTTCCTTCTAAATCGAGTAACGTTTCTATGGAAACGACAGGATTTTCTTTTGGGATACGACAATCACATTTCCGATCCACTAATCCTTCTTTACTGCATCCCTCACTCCCACTCATTGACGAATTCACACGGAAATTGCGTCGCTATGAAACACTATGTGTTCCAAGACATTTCCTTCTATATCGAGGAACGTTTCTATGGAAACGACAGGATTTTCTTTTGGTTCAAAATGGTTCAAATGGCTCTGAGCACTATGGGACTCAACTGCTGAGGTCATTAGTCCCCTAGAACTTAGAACTAGTTAAACCTAACTAACCTAAGGACATCACAAACATCCATGCCCGAGGCAGGATTCGAACCTGCGACCGTAGCGGTCTTGCGGTTCCAGACTGCAGCGCCTTTAACCGCACGGCCACTTCGGCCGGCGATTTTCTTTTGGGATACGACAATCACATTTCCGATCCACTAATCCTTCTTTACTGCATCCCTCACTCCCACTCATTGACGAATTCACACGGAAATTGCGTCGCTATGAAATAATATGTGTTCCAAGACATTTCCTTCTATATCGAGTAACGTTTCTATGGAAACGACTGGCTTTTCTTTTGCGATACGAGTATCTCCTTCTCGATGCACTATTCCTTCTTTATTGCATCCCTAGTCCCTCACATTGGCGAATTAACACGGAAATTGTGTCGCTATGCAATACTATGAGTTCTAAGACTTTTCCTTCTAAATCGAGTTACGTTTCTATGGAAACGACAGGATTTTCTTTTGGGATACGACAATCACATTTCCGATCCACTAATCCCTTTTCACTGCATCCCTCACTCCCACTCTTTGACGAGTTCACACGGAAATTGCGTCGCTATGAAATACTATGGGTTCTATGACTTCTCCTTCTAAATCGAGTAACGTTTCTATGGAAACGACAGGATTTTCTTTTGGGATACAACAATCTCATTTCCGATCCACTAATCCTTCTTTACTGCATCCCTCACTCCCACTCAATGACGAATTCACACGGACATTGCGTCGCTGTGAAATGCTATATGTTGTAAGACATTTCCTTCTAAATCGAGTAACGTTTCTATGGAAACGACAGGATTTTGTTTTGGGATACGACAATCACATTACCGATCCACTAATCCTTCTTTACTGCATCCCTCACTCCCACTCATTGACGAATTCACACGGAAATATCGTCGCTATGAAATACTATGGGTTCCATGACTTCTCCTTCTAAATCGAGTAACGTTTCTATGGAAACGACAGGATTTTCTTTTCGGATACAACAATCTCATTTCCGATCCACTAATCCATCTTTACTGCATCCCTCACTCCCACTCATTGACGAATTCACACGGAAATTGCGTCGCTATGAAATACTATGGGTTCCAAGACATTTCCTTCTGTATCGAGTAACGTTTCTATGGAAACGACTGGCCTTTCTTTTGCGATACGAGTATCTCTTTTTCGATGCACTATTCCTTCTTTATTGCATCCCTAGCTCCCTCACATTGGCGAATTAACACAGAAATTGCGTCGCTATGAAATACTATGTGTTCTATGACTTCTCCTTCTAAATCGAGTAACGCTTCTATGGAAACGACAGGATTTTCTTTTGGGATACGACAATCTCATTTCCGATCCACTAATCCTTCTTTACTGCATCACTCACTCCCACTCATTGACGAATTCACACGGAAATTGCGTCGCTATGAAATACTATGTGTTCTACGACTTCTCCTTCTAAGTCGAGTATCGTTTCCATGGAAACGACTGTCTTTTCTTTTGCGATACGAGTATCTCCTTCTCAATGCACTATTCCTTCTTTATTGCATCACTCACTCCCACACATTGACGAAATAACACAGCAATTGCGTCGCTATGAAATACTATGCGTCCTACGACTTCTCCTTCAAAATCGAGTAACGCTTCTATGGAAACGACAGGATTTTCTTTTGGGATACGACAATCTCATTTCCGATCCACTAATCCTTCTTTACTGCATCCCTCACTCCCACTCATTGACGAATTCACACGGAAATTGCGTCGCTATGAAATACTATGAGTTCTAAGACATTTCCTACTAAATCGGGTAACGTTTCTATGGAAACGACTGTCTTTTCTTTTGCGATACGAGTATCTCCTTCTCAATGCACTATTCCTTCTTTATTGCATCACTCACTCCCACACATTGACGAAATAACACAGCAATTGCGTCGCTATGAAATACTATGTGTCCTATGACTTCTCCTTCAAAATCGAGTAACGCTTCTATGGAAACGACAGGATTTTCTTTTGGGATACGACAATCTCATTTCCGATCCACTAATCCTTCTTTACTGCATCCCTCACTCCCACTCATTGACGAATTCACACGGAAATTGCGTCGCTATGAAATACTATGAGTTCTAAGACATTTCCTACTAAATCGGGTAACGTTTCTATGGAAACGACAGGATTTTCTTTTGGGATACGACAATCACATTTCCGATCCACTAATCCTTCTTCACTGCATCCCTCACTCCCACTCATTGATGAGTTCACACGGAAATTGCGTCGCTATGAAATACTATGGGTTCTATGACTTCTCCTTCTAAATCGAGTAACGTTTCTATGGAAACGACAGGATTTTCTTTTGGGATACGACAATCTCATTTCCGATCCACTAATCCTTCTTTACTGCATCCCTCACTCCCACTCATTGACGAATTCACACGGAAATGGCGTCGCTATGAAATACTATGTGTTCTAAGACATTTCCTTCAAAATCGTGTAACGTTTCTATGGAAACGACAGGATTTTCTTTTGGGATACGACAATCAAATTTCCAATCCACTAATCCATCTTTACTGCATCCCTCACTCCCACTCATTTGCCGAATTAACACAGCAATTGCATCGCAATGAAA
Source organism: Schistocerca americana (assembly GCF_021461395.2). Lineage (NCBI taxonomy): Eukaryota > Metazoa > Arthropoda > Insecta > Orthoptera > Acrididae > Schistocerca > Schistocerca americana. Next base: position 10,322,988 of record NC_060123.1, read on the forward strand.
TACTATGTGTTCTATGACATTTCCTTCTAAATCGAGTAACGTTTCTATGGAAACGACAGGATTTTCTTTTGGGATACGACAATCACATTTCCGATTCACTAATCCTTCTTTACTGCATCCCTCACTCCCACTCACTGACGAATTCACACGGAAATTGCGTCGCTATGAAATACTATGTGTTCTAAGACATTTCCTCCTAAATCGAGTAACGTTTCTATGGAAACGACAGGATTATCTTTTGGGATACGGCAATCTCGTTTCCGATCCACTAATCCTTCTTTACTGCATCCCTCACTCCCACTCATTGACGAATTCACACGGAAATTGCGTCGCTATGAAATACTATGGGTTCTATGACATGTCCTTCTAAATCGAGTAACGTTTCTATGGAAACGACAGGATTTTCATTTGGGATACGACAATCTCATTTCCAATCCACTAATCCTTCTTTACTGCATCCTTCACTCCCACTCATTGACGAATTCACACGGAAATTGCGTCGCTATGAAATACTATGTGTTCTAAGACATTTCCTGCTAAATCGAGTAACAATTCTATGGAAACGACAGGATTTTCTTTTGGGATACGACAATCTCATTTCCGATCCACTAATCCTTCTTTACTGCATCCCTCACTCCTACTCATTGACGAATTCACACGACAGGATTTTCTTTTGGGATACGACAATCACATATCCGATCCACTAATCCTTCTTTACTGCATCCCTCACTCCCACTCATTGACGAATTCACACGGAAATTGCGTCGCTATGAAATACGATGTGTTCCAAGACATTTCCTTCTATATCGAGTAACGTTTCTATGGAAACGACAGGATTTTCTTTTGGGATACGACAATCACATTTCCGATCCACTAATCCTTCTTTACTGCATCCCTCACTCCCACTCATTGACGAATTCACACGGAAATTGCGTCGCTATGAAATACTATGTGTTCCAAGACATTTCCTTCTATATCGAGTAACGTTTCTATGGAAACGACTGGCTTTTCTTTTGCGATACGAGTATCTCCTTCTCGATGCACTATTCCTTCTTTATTGCATCCCTAGCTCCCTCACATTGGCGAATTAACACAGAAATTGCGTCGCTATGAAATACTATGTGTTCTATGACTTCTCCTTCTAAATCGGGTAACTTCTCTATGGAAACGACAGGATTTTCTTTTGGGATACGACAATCTCATTTCCGATCAACTAATCCTTCTTTACTGCATCCCTCACTCCCACTCTTTGACGAATTCACACGGAAATCGCGTCGCTATGAAATACTATGTGTTCTAAGACATTTCCTTCTAAATCGAGTAACGTTCCTATGGAAACGACAGGATTTTCTTTTGGGATACGACAATCACAATTCCGATCCACTAATCCTTCTTTACTGCATCCCTCACTCCCACTCATTGACGAATTCAGACGGAAATTGCGTCGCTATGAAATACTATGTGTTCTAAGATATTTCCTTCTAAGTCGAGTAACGTTTCTATGGAAACGACAGGATTTTCTTTTGGGATACGACAATCTCATTTCCGATCCACTAATCCTTCTTTACTGCATCCCTCACTCCCACTCATTGACGAATTCACACGGAAATTGCGTCGCTATGAAATACTATGAGTTCTAAGACATTTCCTTCTAAATCGAGTAACGTTTCTATGGAAACGACAGGATTTTCTTTTGGGATACGACAATCACATTTCCGATCCACTAATCCCTTTTCACTGCAACCCTCACTCCCACTCATTGACGAATTCACACGGACATTGCGTCGCTATGAAATGCTATGTGTTCTAAGACATTTCCTTCTAAATCGAGTAACGTTTCTATGGAAACGACAGGATTTTCTTTTGGGATACGACAATCACATTACCGATCCACTAATCCTTCTGTACTGCATCCCTCACTCCCACTTATTGACGAATTCACACGGAAATTTCGTCGCTATGAAATACTATGGGTTCCATGACTTCTCCTTCTAAATCGAGTAACGTTTCTATGGAAACGACAGGATTTTCTTTTGGGATACAACAATCTCATTTCCGATCCACTAATCCATCTTTACTGCATCCCTCACTCCCACTCATTGACGAATTCACACGGAAATTGCATCGCTATGAAATACTATGGGTTCCAAGACATTTCCTTCTGTATCGAGTAACGTTTCTATGCAAACGACTGGCCTTTCTTTTGCGATACGAGTATCTCCTTTTCGATGCACTATTCCTTCTTTATTGCATCCCTAGCTCCCTCAGATTGGCGAATTAACACAGAAATTGCGTCGCTATGAAATACTATGTGTTCTATGACTTCTCCTTCTAAATCGAGTAACGCTTCTATGGAAACGACAGGATTTTCTTTTGGGATACGACAATCTCATTTCCGATCCACTAATCCTTCTTTACTGCATCCCTCACTCCCACTCATTGACGAATTCACACGGAAATTACGTCGCTATGAAATACTATGTGTTCTACGACTTCTCCTTCTAAATCGAGTATCGTTTCCATGGAAACGACTGTTTTTTCTTTTGCGATACGAGTATCTCCTTCTCAATGCACTATTCCTTCTTTATTGCATCATTCACTCCCACACATTGACGAAATAACACAGCAATTGCGTCGCTATGACATACTATGTGTTCTATGACTTCCCCTTCAAAATCGAGTAACGCTTCTATGGAAACGACAGGATTTTCTTTTGGGATACGACAATCTCATTTCCGATCCACTAATCCTTCTTTACTGCATCCCTCACTCCCACTCATTGACGAATTCACACGGAAATTGCGTCGCTATGAAATACTATGTGTTCCAAACATTTCTTTCTATATCGAGTAACGTTTCTATGGAAACGACTGGCTTTTCTTTTGCGATACGAGTATCTCTTTCTCGATGCACTATTCCTTCTTTATTGCATCCCTAGCTCCCTCACATTGGCGAATTAAAACAGAAATTGCGTCGCTATGAAATACTATGTGTTCTATGACTTCTCTTTCTAAATCGAGTAACGCTTCTATGGAAACGACAGGATTTTCTTTTGGGATACGACAATCTCATTTCCGATCCACTAATCCTTCTTTACTGCATCCCTCACTCCTACTCATTGACGAATTCACACGGAAATTGCGTCGCTACGAAATACTATGTGTTCTAAGACATTTCCCTCTAAATCGAGTAACGTTTCTATGGAAACGACAGGATTTTCTTTTGGGATACGACAATCTCATTTCCGATCCACTAATCCTTCTTTACAGCATCCCTCACTCCCACGCATTGACGAATTCACACGGACATTGCGTCGCTATGAAATGCTATGTGTTCTAAGACATTTCCTTCTAAATCGAGTAACGTTTCTATGGAAACGACAGGATTTTCTTTTGGGATACGACAATCACATTTCCGATCCACTAATCCTTCTTTACTGCATCCCTCACTCCCACTCATTGACGAATTCACACGGAAATTGCGTCGCTATGAAACACTATGTGTTCCAAGACATTTCCTTCTATATCGAGGAACGTTTCTATGGAAACAACAGGATTTTCTTTTGGTTCAAAATGGTTCAAATGGCTCTGAGCACTATGGGACTCAACTGCTGAGGTCATTAGTCCCCTAGAACTTAGAACTAGTTAAACCTAACTAACCTAAGGACATCACAAACATGCATGCCCGAGGCAGGATTCGAACCTGCGACCGTAGCGGTCTTGCGGTTCCAGACTGCAGCGCCTTTAACCGCACGGCCACTTCGGCCGGCGATTTTCTTTTGGGATACGACAATCACATTTCCGATCCACTAATCCTTCTTTACTGCATCCCTCACTCCCACTCATTGACGAATTCACACGGAAATTGCGTCGCTATGAAATAATATGTGTTCCAAGACATTTCCTTCTATATCGAGTAACGTTTCTATGGAAACGACTGGCTTTTCTTTTGCGATACGAGTATCTCCTTCTCGATGCACTATTCCTTCTTTATTGCATCCCTAGTCCCTCACATTGGCGAATTAACACAGAAATTGCGTCGTTATGAAATACTAAGTGTTCTATGACTTCTCCTTCTAAATCGAGTAACTTTTCTATGGAAACGACAGGATTTTCTTTTGGGATACGACAATCTCATTTAGGATCAACTAATCCTACTTTACAGCATCCCTCACTCCCACTCATTGACGAATTCACACGGAAATCGCGTCGCTATGAAATACTATGTGTTCTAAGACATTTCCTTCTAAATCGAGTAACGTTCCTATGGAAACGACAGGATTTTCTTTTGGGATACGACAATCACATTTCCGATCCACTAATCCTTCTTTACTGCATCCCTCACTCCCACTCATTGACGAATTCAGACGGAAATTGCATCGCTATGAAATACTATGTGTTCTAAGATATTTCCTTCTAAGTCGAGTAACGTTTCTATGGAAACGACAGGATTTTCTTTTGGGATACGACAATCTCATTTCCGATCCACTAATCCTTCTTTACTGCATCCCTCACTCCCACTCATTGTCGAATTCACACGGAAATTGTGTCGCTATGCAATACTATGAGTTCTAAGACTTTTCCTTCTAAATCGAGTTACGTTACTATGGAAACGACAGGATTTTCTTTTGGGATACGACAATCACATTTCCGATCCACTAATCCCTTTTCACTGCATCCCTCACTCCCACTCGTTGACGAGTTCACACGGAAATTGCGTCGCTATGAAATACTATGGGTTCTATGACTTCTCCTTCTAAATCGAGTAACGTTTCTATGGAAACGACAGGATTTTCTTTTGGGATACAACAATCTCATTTCCGATCCACTAATCCTTCTTTACTGCATCCCTCACTCCCACTCATTGACGAATTCACACGGACATTGCGTCGCTGTGAAATTCTATGTGTTGTAAGACATTTCCTTCTAAATCGAGTAACGTTTCTATGGAAACGACAGGATTTTCTTTTGGGATACGACAATCACATTACCGATCCACTAATCCTTCTTTACTGCATCCCTCACTCCCACTCATTGACGAATTCACACGGAAATTGAGTCGCTATGAAATACTATGGGTTCCATGACTTCTCCTTCTAAATCAAGTAACGTTTCTATGGAATCGACAGGATTTTCTTTTGGGATACAACAATCTCATTTCCGATCCACTAATCCATCTTTACTGCATCCCTCACTCCCACTCATTGACGAATTCACACGGAAATTGCGTCGCTATGAAATACTATGGGTTCCAAGACATTTCCTTCTGTATCGAGTAACATTTCTATGGAAACGACTGGCCTTTCTTTTGCGATACGAGTATCTCTTTTTCGATGCACTATTCCTTCTTTATTGCATCCCTAGCTCCCTCACATTGGCGAATTAACACAGAAATTGCGTCGCTATGAAATACTATGTGTTCTATGACTTCTCCTTCTAAATCGAGTAACGCTTCTATGGAAACGACAGGATTTTCTTTTGGGATACGACAATCTCATTTCCGATCCACTAATCCTTCTTTACTGCATCACTCACTCCCACTCATTGACGAATTCACACGGAAATTGCGTCGCTATGAAATACTATGTGTTCTACGACTTCTCCTTCTAAGTCGAGTATCGTTTCCATGGAAACGACTGTCTTTTCTTTTGCGATACGAGTATCTCCTTCTCAATGCACTATTCCTTCTTTATTGCATCACTCACTCCCACACATTGACGAAATAACACAGCAATTGCGTCGCTATGAAATACTATGTGTCCTATGACTTCTCCTTCAAAATCGAGTAACGCTTCTATGGAAACGACAGGATTTTCTTTTGGGATACGACAATCTCATTTCCGATCCACTAATCCTTCTTTACTGCATCCCTCACTCCCACTCATTGACGAATTCACACGGAAATTGCGTCGCTATGAAATACTATGAGTTCTAAGACATTTCCTACTAAATCGGGTAACGTTTCTATGGAAACGACAGGATTTTCTTTTGGGATACGACAATCACATTTCCGATCCACTAATCCTTCTTCACTGCATCCCTCACTCCCACTCATTGATGAGTTCACACGGAAATTGCGTCGCTATGAAATACTATGGGTTCTATGACTTCTCCTTCTAAATCGAGTAACGTTTCTATGGAAACGACAGGATTTTCTTTTGGGATACGACAATCTCATTTCCGATCCACTAATCCTTCTTTACTGCATCCCTCACTCCCACTCATTGACGAATTCACGCGGAAATGGCGTCGCTATGAAATACTATGTGTTCTAAGACATTTCCTTCAAAATCGTGTAACGTTTCTATGGAAACGACAGGATTTTCTTTTGGGATACGACAATCAAATTTCCGATCCACTAATCCATCTTTACTGCATCCCTCACTCCCACTCATTTGCCGAATTAACACTGCAATTGCATCGCAATGAAATACTATGTGTTCTATGACATTTCCTTCTAAATCGAGTAACGTTTCTATGGAAACGACAGGATTTTCTTTTGGGATACGACAATCACGTTTCCGATTCACTAATCCTTCTTTACTGCATCCCTCACTCCCACTCACTGACGAATTCACACGGAAATTGCGTCGCTATGAAATACTATGTGTTCTAAGACATTTCCTCCTAAATCGAGTAACGTTTCTATGGAAACGACAGGATTATCTTTTGGGATACGGCAATCTCGTTTCCGATCCACTAATCCTTCTTTACTGCATCCCTCACTCCCACTCATTGACGAATTCACACGGAAATTGCGTCGCTATGAAATACTATGGGTTCTATGACATGTCCTTCTAAATCGAGTAACGTTTCTATGGAAACGACAGGATTTTCATTTGGGATACGACAATCTCATTTCCAATCCACTAATCCTTCTTTACTGCATCCTTCACTCCCACTCATTGACGAATTCACACGGAAATTGCGTCGCTATGAAATACTATGTGTTCTAAGACATTTCCTGCTAAATCGAGTAACAATTCTATGGAAACGACAGGATTTTCTTTTGGGATACGACAATCTCATTTCCGATCCACTAATCCTTCTTTACTGCATCCCTCACTCCTACTCATTGACGAATTCACACGACAGGATTTTCTTTTGGGATACGACAATCACATATCCGATCCACTAATCCTTCTTTACTGCATCCCTCACTCCCACTCATTGACGAATTCACACGGAAATTGCGTCGCTATGAAATACGATGTGTTCCAAGACATTTCCTTCTATATCGAGTAACGTTTCTATGGAAACGACAGGATTTTCTTTTGGGATACGACAATCACATTTCCGATCCACTAATCCTTCTTTACTGCATCCCTCACTCCCACTCATTGACGAATTCACACGGAAATTGCGTCGCTATGAAATACTATGTGTTCCAAGACATTTCCTTCTATATCGAGTAACGTTTCTATGGAAACGACTGGCTTTTCTTTTGCGATACGAGTATCTCCTTCTCGATGCACTATTCCTTCTTTATTGCATCCCTAGCTCCCTCACATTGGCGAATTAACACAGAAATTGCGTCGCTATGAAATACTATGTGTTCTATGACTTCTCCTTCTAAATCGGGTAACTTCTCTATGGAAACGACAGGATTTTCTTTTGGGATACGACAATCTCATTTCCGATCAACTAATCCTTCTTTACTGCATCCCTCACTCCCACTCTTTGACGAATTCACACGGAAATCGCGTCGCTATGAAATACTATGTGTTCTAAGACATTTCCTTCTAAATCGAGTAACGTTCCTATGGAAACGACAGGATTTTCTTTTGGGATACGACAATCACAATTCCGATCCACTAATCCTTCTTTACTGCATCCCTCACTCCCACTCATTGACGAATTCAGACGGAAATTGCGTCGCTATGAAATACTATGTGTTCTAAGATATTTCCTTCTAAGTCGAGTAACGTTTCTATGGAAACGACAGGATTTTCTTTTGGGATACGACAATCTCATTTCCGATCCACTAATCCTTCTTTACTGCATCCCTCACTCCCACTCATTGACGAATTCACACGGAAATTGCGTCGCTATGAAATACTATGAGTTCTAAGACATTTCCTTCTAAATCGAGTAACGTTTCTATGGAAACGACAGGATTTTCTTTTGGGATACGACAATCACATTTCCGATCCACTAATCCCTTTTCACTGCAACCCTCACTCCCACTCATTGACGAATTCACACGGACATTGCGTCGCTATGAAATGCTATGTGTTCTAAGACATTTCCTTCTAAATCGAGTAACGTTTCTATGGAAACGACAGGATTTTCTTTTGGGATACGACAATCACATTACCGATCCACTAATCCTTCTGTACTGCATCCCTCACTCCCACTTATTGACGAATTCACACGGAAATTTCGTCGCTATGAAATACTATGGGTTCCATGACTTCTCCTTCTAAATCGAGTAACGTTTCTATGGAAACGACAGGATTTTCTTTTGGGATACAACAATCTCATTTCCGATCCACTAATCCATCTTTACTGCATCCCTCACTCCCACTCATTGACGAATTCACACGGAAATTGCATCGCTATGAAATACTATGGGTTCCAAGACATTTCCTTCTGTATCGAGTAACGTTTCTATGCAAACGTCTGGCCTTTCTTTTGCGATACGAGTATCTCCTTTTCGATGCACTATTCCTTCTTTATTGCATCCCTAGCTCCCTCACATTGGCGAATTAACACAGAAATTGCGTCGCTATGAAATACTATGTGTTCTATGACTTCTCCTTCTAAATCGAGTAACGCTTCTATGGAAACGACAGGATTTTCTTTTGGGATACGACAATCTCATTTCCGATCCACTAATCCTTCTTTACTGCATCCCTCACTCCCACTCATTGACGAATTCACACGGAAATTACGTCGCTATGAAATACTATGTGTTCTACGACTTCTCCTTCTAAATCGAGTATCGTTTCCATGGAAACGACTGTTTTTTCTTTTGCGATACGAGTATCTCCTTCTCAATGCACTATTCCTTCTTTATTGCATCATTCACTCCCACACATTGACGAAATAACACAGCAATTGCGTCGCTATGACATACTATGTGTTCTATGACTTCCCCTTCAAAATCGAGTAACGCTTCTATGGAAACGACAGGATTTTCTTTTGGGATACGACAATCTCATTTCCGATCCACTAATCCTTCTTTACTGCATCCCTCACTCCCACTCATTGACGAATTCACACGGAAATTGCGTCGCTATGAAATACTATGTGTTCCAAACATTTCCTTCTATATCGAGTAACGTTTCTATGGAAACGACTGGCTTTTCTTTTGCGATACGAGTATCTCTTTCTCGATGCACTATTCCTTCTTTATTGCATCCCTAGCTCCCTCACATTGGCGAATTAAAACAGAAATTGCGTCGCTATGAAATACTATGTGTTCTATGACTTCTCTTTCTAAATCGAGTAACGCTTCTATGGAAACGACAGGATTTTCTTTTGGGATACGACAATCTCATTTCCGATCCACTAATCCTTCTTTACTGCATCCCTCACTCCTACTCATTGACGAATTCACACGGAAATTGCGTCGCTACGAAATACTATGTGTTCTAAGACATTTCCCTCTAAATCGAGTAACGTTTCTATGGAAACGACAGGATTTTCTTTTGGGATACGACAATCTCATTTCCGATCCACTAATCCTTCTTTACAGCATCCCTCACTCCCACGCATTGACGAATTCACACGGACATTGCGTCGCTATGAAATGCTATGTGTTCTAAGACATTTCCTTCTAAATCGAGTAACGTTTCTATGGAAACGACAGGATTTTCTTTTGGGATACGACAATCACATTTCCGATCCACTAATCCTTCTTTACTGCATCCCTCACTCCCACTCATTGACGAATTCACACGGAAATTGCGTCGCTATGAAACACTATGTGTTCCAAGACATTTCCTTCTATATCGAGGAACGTTTCTATGGAAACAACAGGATTTTCTTTTGGTTCAAAATGGTTCAAATGGCTCTGAGCACTATGGGACTCAACTGCTGAGGTCATTAGTCCCCTAGAACTTAGAACTAGTTAAACCTAACTAACCTAAGGACATCACAAACATGCATGCCCGAGGCAGGATTCGAACCTGCGACCGTAGCGGTCTTGCGGTTCCAGACTGCAGCGCCTTTAACCGCACGGCCACTTCGGCCGGCGATTTTCTTTTGGGATACGACAATCACATTTCCGATCCACTAATCCTTCTTTACTGCATCCCTCACTCCCACTCATTGACGAATTCACACGGAAATTGCGTCGCTATGAAATAATATGTGTTCCAAGACATTTCCTTCTATATCGAGTAACGTTTCTATGGAAACGACTGGCTTTTCTTTTGCGATACGAGTATCTCCTTCTCGATGCACTATTCCTTCTTTATTGCATCCCTAGTCCCTCACATTGGCGAATTAACACAGAAATTGCGTCGTTATGAAATACTAAGTGTTCTATGACTTCTCCTTCTAAATCGAGTAACTTTTCTATGGAAACGACAGGATTTTCTTTTGGGATACGACAATCTCATTTAGGATCAACTAATCCTACTTTACAGCATCCCTCACTCCCACTCATTGACGAATTCACACGGAAATCGCGTCGCTATGAAATACTATGTGTTCTAAGACATTTCCTTCTAAATCGAGTAACGTTCCTATGGAAACGACAGGATTTTCTTTTGGGATACGACAATCACATTTCCGATCCACTAATCCTTCTTTACTGCATCCCTCACTCCCACTCATTGACGAATTCAGACGGAAATTGCATCGCTATGAAATACTATGTGTTCTAAGATATTTCCTTCTAAGTCGAGTAACGTTTCTATGGAAACGACAGGATTTTCTTTTGGGATACGACAATCTCATTTCCGATCCACTAATCCTTCTTTACTGCATCCCTCACTCCCACTCATTGTCGAATTCACACGGAAATTGTGTCGCTATGCAATACTATGAGTTCTAAGACTTTTCCTTCTAAATCGAGTTACGTTACTATGGAAACGACAGGATTTTCTTTTGGGATACGACAATCACATTTCCGATCCACTAATCCCTTTTCACTGCATCCCTCACTCCCACTCGTTGACGAGTTCACACGGAAATTGCGTCGCTATGAAATACTATGGGTTCTATGACTTCTCCTTCTAAATCGAGTAACGTTTCTATGGAAACGACAGGATTTTCTTTTGGGATACAACAATCTCATTTCCGATCCACTAATCCTTCTTTACTGCATCCCTCACTCCCACTCATTGACGAATTCACACGGACATTGCGTCGCTGTGAAATTCTATGTGTTGTAAGACATTTCCTTCTAAATCGAGTAACGTTTCTATGGAAACGACAGGATTTTCTTTTGGGATACGACAATCACATTACCGATCCACTAATCCTTCTTTACTGCATCCCTCACTCCCACTCATTGACGAATTCACACGGAAACTGAGTCGCTATGAAATACTATGGGTTCCATGACTTCTCCTTCTAAATCAAGTAACGTTTCTATGGAATCGACAGGATTTTCTTTTGGGATACAACAATCTCATTTCCGATCCACTAATCCATCTTTACTGCATCCCTCACTCCCACTCATTGACGAATTCACACGGAAATTGCGTCGCTATGAAATACTATGGGTTCCAAGACATTTCCTTCTGTATCGAGTAACGTTTCTATGGAAACGACTGGCCTTTCTTTTGCGATACGAGTATCTCTTTTTCGATGCACTATTCCTTCTTTATTGCATCCCTAGCTCCCTCACATTGGCGAATTAACACAGAAATTGCGTCGCTATGAAATACTATGTGTTCTATGACTTCTCCTTCTAAATCGAGTAACGCTTCTATGGAAACGACAGGATTTTCTTTTGGGATACGACAATCTCATTTCCGATCCACTAATCCTTCTTTACTGCATCACTCACTCCCACTCATTGACGAATTCACACGGAAATTGCGTCGCTATGAAATACTATGTGTTCTACGACTTCTCCTTCTAAGTCGAGTATCGTTTCCATGGAAACGACTGTCTTTTCTTTTGCGATACGAGTATCTCCTTCTCAATGCACTATTCCTTCTTTATTGCATCACTCACTCCCACACATTGACGAAATAACACAGCAATTGCGTCGCTATGAAATACTATGTGTCCTATGACTTCTCCTTCAAAATCGAGTAACGCTTCTATGGAAACGACAGGATTTTCTTTTGGGATACGACAATCTCATTTCCGATCCACTAATCCTTCTTTACTGCATCCCTCACTCCCACTCATTGACGAATTCACACGGAAATTGCGTCGCTATGAAATACTATGAGTTCTAAGACATTTCCTACTAAATCGGGTAACGTTTCTATGGAAACGACAGGATTTTCTTTTGGGATACGACAATCACATTTCCGATCCACTAATCCTTCTTCACTGCATCCCTCACTCCCACTCATTGATGAGTTCACACGGAAATTGCGTCGCTATGAAATACTATGGGTTCTATGACTTCTCCTTCTAAATCGAGTAACGTTTCTATGGAAACGACAGGATTTTCTTTTGGGATACGACAATCTCATTTCCGATCCACTAATCCTTCTTTACTGCATCCCTCACTCCCACTCATTGACGAATTCACGCGGAAATGGCGTCGCTATGAAATACTATGTGTTCTAAGACATTTCCTTCAAAATCGTGTAACGTTTCTATGGAAACGACAGGATTTTCTTTTGGGATACGACAATCAAATTTCCGATCCACTAATCCATCTTTACTGCATCCCTCACTCCCACTCATTTGCCGAATTAACACTGCAATTGCATCGCAATGAAATACTATGTGTTCTATGACATTTCCTTCTAAATCGAGTAACGTTTCTATGGAAACGACAGGATTTTCTTTTGGGATACGACAATCACATTTCCGATTCACTAATCCTTCTTTACTGCATCCCTCACTCCCACTCACTGACGAATTCACACGGAAATTGCGTCGCTATGAAATACTATGTGTTCTAAGACATTTCCTCCTAAATCGAGTAACGTTTCTATGGAAACGACAGGATTATCTTTTGGGATACGGCAATCTCGTTTCCGATCCACTAATCCTTCTTTACTGCATCCCTCACTCCTACTCATTGACGAATTCACACGGAAATTGCGTCGCTATGAAATACTATGTGTTCTGAGACATTTCCCTCTAAATCGAGTAACGTTTCTATGGAAACGACAGGATTTTCTTTTGGGATACGACAATCTCATTTCCGATCCACTAATCCTTCTTTACTGCATCCCTCACTCCCACGCATTGACGAATTCACACGGACATTGCGTCGCTATGAAATGCTATGTGTTCTAAGACATTTATTTCTAAATCGAGTAACGTTTCTATGGAAACGACAGGATTTTCTTTTGGGATACGACAATCACATTTCCGATCCACTAATCCTTCTTTACTGCATCCCTCACTCCCACTCATTGACGAATTCACACGGAAATTGCGTCGCTATGAAATACGATGTGTTCCAAGACATTTCCTTCTATATCGAGTAGCGTTTCTATGGAAACGACAGGATTTTCTTTTGGGATACGACAATCACATTTCCGATCCACTAATCCTTCTTTACTGCATCCCTCACTCCCACTCATTGACGAATTCACACGGAAATTGCGTCGCTATGAAATACTATGTGTTCCAAGACATTTCCTTCTATATCGAGTAACGTTTCTATGGAAACGACTGGCTTTTCTTTAGCGATACGAGTATCTCCTTCTCGATGCACTATTCCTTCTTTATTGCATCCCTAGCTCCCTCACATTGGCGAATTAACACAGAAATTGCGTCGCTATGAAATACTATGTGTTCTATGACTTCTCCTTCTAAATCGAGTAACTTCTCTATGGAAACGACAGGATTTTCTTTTGGGATACGACAATCTCATTTCCGATCAACTAATCCTTCTTTACTGCATCCCTCACTCATACTCTTTGACGAATTCACACGGAAATCGCTTCGCTATGAAATACTATGTGTTCTAAGACATTTCCTTCTAAATCGAGTAACGTTCCTATGGAAACGACAGGATTTTCTTTTGGGATACGACAATCACAATTCCGATCCACTAATCCTTCTTTACTGCATCCCTCACTCCCACTCATTGACGAATTCAGACGGAAATTGCGTCGCTATGAAATACTATGTGTTCTAAGATATTTCCTTCTAAGTCGAGTAACGTTTCTATGGAAACGACAGGATTTTCTTTTGGGATACGACAATCTCATTTCCGATCCACTAATCCTTCTTTACTGCATCCCTCACTCCCACTCATTGACGAATTCACACGGAAATTTCGTCGCTATGAAATACTATGAGTTCTAAGTCATTTCCTTCTAAATCGAGTAACGTTTCTGTGGAAACGACAGGATTTTCTTTTGGGATACGACAATCACATTTCCGATCCACTAATCCCTTTTCACTGCAACCCTCACTCCCACTCATTGACGAATTCACACGGACATTGCGTCGCTATGAAATGCTATGTGTTCTAAGACATTTCCTTCTAAATCGAGTAACGTTTCTACGGAAACGACAGGATTTTCTTTTGGGATACGACAATCACATTACCGATTCACTAATCCTTCTGTACTGCATCCCTCACTCCCACTTATTGACGAATTCACACGGAAATTGCGTCGCTATGAAATACTATGGGTTCCATGACTTCTCCTTCTAAATCGAGTAACGTTTCTATGGAAACGACAGGATTTTCTTTTGGGATACAACAATCTCATTTCCGATCCACTAATCCATCTTTACTGCATCCCTCACTCCCACTCATTGACGAATTCACACGGAAATTGCATCGCTCTGAAATACTATGGGTTCCAAGACATTTCCTTCTGTATCGAGTAACGTTTCTATGGAAACGACTGGCCTTTCTTTTGCGATACGAGTATCTCCTTTTCGATGCACTATTCCTTCTTTATTGCATCCCTAGCTCCCTCACATTGGCGAATTAACACAGAAATTGCGTCGCTATGAAATACTATGTGTTCTATGACTTCTCCTTCTAAATCGAGTAACGCTTCTATGGAAACGACAGGATTTTCTTTTGGGATACGACAATCTCATTTCCGATCCACTAATCCTTCTTTACTGCATCCCTCACTCCCACTCATTGACGAATTCACACGGAAATTACGTCGCTATGAAATACTATGTGTTCTACGACTTCTCCTTCTAAATCGAGTATCGTTTCCATGGAAACGACTGTTTTTTCTTTTGCGATACGAGTATCTCCTTCTCAATGCACTATTCCTTCTTTATTGCATCACTCACTCCCACACATTGACGAAATAACACAGCAATTGCGTCGCTATGAAATACTATGTGTTCTATGACTTCCCCTTCAAAATCGAGTAACGCTTCTATGGAAACGACAGGATTTTCTTTTGGGATACGACAATCTCATTTCCGATCCACTAATCCTTCTTTACTGCATCCCTCACTCCCACTCATTGACGAATTCACACGGAAATTGCGTCGCTATGAAGTACTATGTGTTCTAAGACATTTCCTTCTAATTCGAGTAACGTTTCTATGGAAACGACAGGATTTTCTTTTGGGATACGACAATCACAATTCCGATCAACTAATCTTTCTTTACTGCATCCCTCACTCCCACACGTTGACGAATTCACACGGAAATTGCGTCGCTATGAAAGACTATGTGTTCTAAGACATTTCCTTCTAAATCGAGTATCATTTCTATGGACACGACAGGATTTTCATTTGCGATACGAGTATCTCCTTCTCGAAGCCCTATTCCTTTTTTATTGCATCCCTAGCTCCCCCACATTGACGAAATAACACAGAAATTGCGTCGCTATGAAATACTATGGGTTCTATGACTTCTCCTTCTAAATCGAATAACGTTTCTATGGAAACGACAGGATTTTCTTTTGGGATACGACAATCTCATTTCCGATCCACTAATCCTTCTTTACTGCATCCCTCACTCCCACACATTGACGAATTCATACGGAAATTGCGTCGCTATGAAATACTATGGGTTCCATGACTTCTCCTTCTAAATCGAGTAACGTTTCTATGGAAACGACAGGAATTTCTTTTGGGATACAACTATCTCATTTCCGATCCACTAATCCTTCTTTACTGCATCCCTCACTCCCACTCATTGACGAATTCACACGGAAATTGCGTCGCTATGAAATACTATGGGTTCTATGACTTCTCCTTCTAAATCGAGTAACGTTTCTATGGAAACGACAGGATTTTCTTTTGGGATACGACAATCTCATTTCCGATCCACTAATCCTTCTTTACTGCATCCCTCACTCCCACTCACTGACGAATTCGCACGGAAATGCGTCGCTATGAAATACTATGTGTTCTAAGACATTTCCTTCTAAATCGAGTAACGTTTCTATGGAAACGACAGGATTTTCTTTTTGGATACGACAATCACATTTCCGATCCACTAATCCTTCTTTACTGCATCCCTCACTCCCATTCATTGACGAATTCACACGGAAATTGCGTCACTATGAAATACTATGTGTTCCAAGACATTTCCTTCTATATCGCGTAACGTTTCTATGGAAACGACAGGATTTTCTTTTGGGATACGACAATCTCATTTCCGATCCACAAATCCTTCTTCACTGCATCCCTCACTCTCACACATTGACGAATTCACACGGAAATTGCGTCGCTATGAAATACTATGTGTTCTAGGACCTCTCCTTCTAAATCGAGTAACGTTTCTATGGAAATGACAGGATTTTCTTTTGGGATACGACAATCACATTTCCGATCCACTAATCGTTCTTTACTGCATCCCACACTCCACCACATTGACGAATTCACACGGAAATTGCGTGGCTATGAACTACTATGTGTTCTAAGATATTTCCTTCTAAATCGAGTAACGTTTCTATGGAAACGACAGGATTTTCTTTTGGGATACGACAATCTCATTTCCGATCCACTAATAATTCCTTACTGTATCCCTCACTCAAACTCATTGACGAATTAACACGGAAATTGCGTCGCTATGAAATACTATGTGTTTTAAGACATTTCCTTCTAAATCGAGTAACGTTTCTATGGAAGCGACAGGATTTTCTTTTGGGATACGACAATCTCATTTCCGATCCACTAATCCTTCTTTACTGCATCCCTCACTCCCACTCATTGACGAATTCACACGGAAATTGCGTCGCTATTAAATACTGTGTGTTCTAAGACATTTCCTTCCAAATCGAGTAACGTTTCTATGGAAACGACAGGATTTTCTTTTGGGATACGACAATCTCATTTCCGATCCTCTAATCCTTCTTTACTCCATCCCTCACTCTCACACATTGACGAATTCACACGGAAATTGCGTCGCAATGAAATACTATTTGTTCTAAGACATTTCCTTTTAAATCGAGTAACGTTTCTATGTAAACGACAGGATTTTCTTTTGGGATACGACAATCACATCTCCGATCCACTAATCCTTCTTTACTGCATGCCTCACTCCCACTCATTGACGAATTCACACGGAAATTGCGTCGCTATGAAATACTATGGGTTCTATGACTTCTCCTTCTAAATCGAGTAACGTTTCTGTGGAACCGTCAGGATTATCTTTTGGGATACGACAATCACATTTCCGATCCACTAATCCTTCTTTACTGCATCCCTCACTCCCACACATTGACGAATTCACACGGAAATGCGTCGCTATGATATACTATGTGTTCTAAGACATTTCCTTCTAAATCGAGTGACGTTTCTATGGAAACGACAGGATTTTCTTTTGGGTTACGACAATCACATTTCCGATCCACTAATCCTTCTTTGCTGCATCCCTCACTCCCACACATTGACGAATTGACACGAAAATTGCGTCGCTATGAAATAATATGGGTTCTATGACTTCTCCTTCTAAATCGAGTAACGTTTTTATTGAAACGACAGGATTTTTTTTTGGGATACGACAATCTCATTTCCGATTCACTAATCCTTCTTTACTGCATCCCTCACTCCCACACATTGACGAATTTACACGGAAATTGCGTCGCTATGAAATACTATGTGTTCTAAGACATTTCCTTCTGAGACAAGTAACGTTTCTATGGAAACGACAGGATTTTCTTTTGGGATACGACAATCACATTTCCGATCCACTAATCCTTCTTTACTGCATCCCTCACTCCCACTCATTGACACATTCACACGGAAATTGCGTCGCTATGAAATACTATGTGTTCTATGACTTCTCCTTCAAAATCGAGTAACGTTTCTATGGAAACGACAGGATTTTCTTTTGGGATACGACAATCTCATTTCCGATCCACTAATCCTTCCTTACTGCATCCCTCACTCCCACTCATTGACGAATTCACACGGAAATTGCGTCGCTATGACATACTTTGTGTTCTAAGACATTTCCTTCTAAATCGAGTAACGTTTCTATTTAAACGACAGGACTTTCTTTTGGGATACGACAATCACATTTCCGATCCACAAATCCTTTTGTACTGCATCCCTCACTCCCACACATTGACGAAATCACACGGAAATTGCGTCGCTATGAAATACTATGGGTTCTATGACTTCTCCTTCTAAATCGAGTAACGTTTCTATGGAAACGACAGGATTTTCTTTTGCGATACGACAATCACATTTCCGATCCACTAATCCTGATTTACTGCATCCCTGACTCCCACTCATTGACGAATTCAACGGTAATTGCGTCGCTATGAAATACTATTTGTTCTATGACTTCTCCTTCTAAATCGAGTAAGGTTTCTATGGAAACGACAGGATTTTCTTTTGGGATACGACAATCTCATTTCCGATCCACTAATCCTTCTTTACTGCATCCCTCACTCCCACTCATTGACGAATTCACACGGAAATTGCGTCGCTATGAAATACTATGTGTTCTAAGTCATTTCCCTCTAAATCGAGTAACGTTTCTATAGAAACGACAGGATTTTCTTTTGGGATACGACAATCTCATTTCCGATCCACTAATCCTTCTTTACTGCAACCCTCACTCCCACAAATTGACGAATTCACACGGACATTGAGTCGCTATGAAATTGCTATGTGTTCTAAGACATTTCCTTCTAAATCGAGTAACGTTTCTATGGAAACGACAGGATTTCCTTTTGGCATACGACAATCACATTTCCCATCCACTAATCCTTCTTTACTGCATCCCTTACTCCCACTCATTGACGAATTCACACGGAAATTGCGTCGCTATGAAATATTATGTGTTCTAAGACATTTCCTTCTAAATCGAGTAACGTTTCTATGTAAACGACAGGATTTTCTTTTGGGATACGACAATCACATTTCCGATCCACTAATCCTTCTTTACTGCATCCCTGACTCCCACTCATTGACGAATTAACACGGAAATTGCGTCGCTATGGTATACTATGGGTTCTATGACTTCTCCTTCTAAATCGAGTAACGTTTCTATGGAACCAACAGAATTATCTTTTGGGATACGGCAATCACATTTCCGTTCCACTAATCCTTCTTTACTGCATCCCTCACTCCCACACATTGACGAATTCACACGGAAAATGCGTCGCTATGAAATACTATGGGTTCCAAGAAATTTCCTTCTATATCGAGTAACGTTTCTATGGAAACGACAGGATTTTCTTTTGGATACGACAATCTCATTTCCGATCCACTAATCCTTCTTTACTGCATCCCTCACTCCCACTCATTGACGAATTCACACGGAAATTGCGTCGCTATGAAATACTATGGGTTCTAGGACCTCTCCTTCTAAATCGAGTAACGTTTCTATGGAAATGACAGGATTTTCTTTTGGGATACGACAATCTCACTTCCGATCCACTAATCCTTCTTTACAGCATCCCTCACTCCCACTCATTGACGAATTCACAAGGAAATTGCGTCGCTATTATATATTATGTGTTCTGAGACATTTTCTTCCAAATCGAGTAACGTTTCTATGGAAACGACAGGATTTTCTTTTGGGATACGACAATCTCATTTCCGATCCACTAATACTTCTTTACTGCATCCCTCACTCTCACACATTGCAAATTCACACGGAAATTGCGTCGCTATGAAATACTATGTGTTCTAAGACATTTCCTTCTAAATCGAGTAACGTTTCTATGTAAACGACAGGATTTTTTTTGGGATACGACAATCATATTTCCGATCCACTAATCCTTCTTTACTGCATCCATGACTCCCACTCATTGACGAGTTCACACGGTAATTGCGTCGCTATGAAATACTATGTGTTCTAGGACCTCTCCTTCTAAATCGAGTAACGTTTCTATGGAAATGACTGGATTTTCTTTTGGGATACGACAATCACAATTCCGATCCACTAATCCTTCTTTACTGCATTCCTCACTCATACTCATTGACGAATTCACACGGAAATTGCATCGCTATGAAATACTATGTGTTCTAAGACATTTCCATCTAAATCGAGTAACGTTTCTATGGAAACGACAGGATTTTCTTTTGGGATATGACAATCACATTTCCGAACCACTAATCCTTCTTTACTGCATACCTCACTCCCACACACTGACGAATTCACACGGAAATTGCGTCGCTATTAAATACTATGTGTTCTAAGACATTTCCCTCTAAATCGAGTAACGTTTCTATGGAAACGACAGGCTTTTCTTTTGGGATACGACAATCTCATTTCCGATGCACTAATCCTTCTTTACTGCATCCCTCACTCCCACTCATTGACGAATTCACACGGAAATTGCGTCGCTATGAAATACTATGGGTTCTATGACTTCTCCTTCTAAATCGAGTAACGTTTCTATGGAAACGACAGGATTTTCTTTTGGAATACAACAATCGCATTTCCGATCCACTACTCCTTCTTTACTGCATCCCTCACTCCCACTCATTGACGAATTCACACGGAAATTGCGTCGCTATGAAATACTATGTGTTCTAAGACATTTCCTTCCAAATCGAGTAACGTTTCTATGGAAACGACAGGATTTTCTTTTGGAATACGACAATCACATTTCCGATCCACTAACCCTTCTTTACTGCATCCCTCACTCCCACACACTGACGAATTACCACGGAAATTGCGTCGCTATGAAATACTATGTGGTCTAATTCATTTCCTTCTAAATCGAGTAACGTTTCTATGGAAACGACAGGCTTTTCTTTTGGGATACGACAATCTCATTTCCGATCCACTAATTCTTTATTACTGCATCCCTCACTCCCACTCACTGACGAATTCACACGGAAATTGCGTCGCTATGAAATACTATGGGTTCTATGACTTCTCCTTCTAAATCGAGTAACGTTTCTATGGAAACGACAGGATTTTCTTTTGGGATACGACAATCTCATTTCCGATCCACTAATCCTTCTTTACTGCATCCCTCACTCCCACACATTGACGAATTAACACAGCAATTGCGTCGCAACGAAATACTATGTGTTCTATGAAATTTCCTTCTAAATCGAGTAACGTTTCTATGGAAACGACAGGATGTTCTTTTGGGATACGACAATCTCATTTCCGATCCACAAATCTTTCTTTACTGCATCCCTCACTCCCACACATTGACGAATTCACACGGAAATTGCGTCGCTATGAAATACTATGGGTTCTATGACTTCTCCTTCTAAATCGAGTAACGTTTCTATGGAAACGACAGGATTTTCTTTTGGGATACGACAATCTCATTTCCGAACCACTAATCCTTCTTTACTGCGTCCCTCACTCCCACTCATTGACGAATTCACACGGAAATTGCGTCGCTATGACATACTATGTGTTCTAAGACATTTCCTTCTAAATCGAGTAACGTTTCTATGGAAACGACAGGATTTTCTTTTGGGATACGACAATCTCATTTCCGATCCACTAATCCTGATTTACTGCATCCCTGACTCGCACTCATTGACGAATTCACACGGTAATTGCGCCGCTATGAAATACTATGTGTTCTATGACTTCTGCTTCTAAATCGAGTAACGTTTCTATGGAAACGACAGGATTTTCCTTTGGGATACGACAATCTAATTTCCGATCCACTAATCCTTCTTTACTGCATCCCTCACTCCCACTCATTGAGGAATTCACACGGAAATTGCGTCGCTATGAAATACTATGTGTTCTAAGTCATTTCCCTCTAAATCGAGTAACGTTTCTATGGAAACGGCAGGATTTTGTTTTGGGATACGACAATCTCATTTCCGATCCACTAATCCTTCTTTACTGCATCCCTCACTCCCACTCATTGACGAATTCACACGGAAATTGCGTCGCTGTGAAATACTTTGTGTTCTATGACTTCTCCTTCTAAATCGAGTAACGTTTCTATGGAAACGACAGGATTTTCTTTTGGGATACGACAATCTCATTTCCGATCCACTAATCCTTCTTTACTGCATCCCTCACTCCCACTCATTGACGAATTCACACGGAAATTGCGTCGCTATGAAATACTATGTGTTCTAAGACAGTTCCTTCTAAATCGAGTAACGTTTCTATGGAAACGACAGGATTTTCTTTTGGATACGACAATCTCATTTCCGATCCACTAATCCTTCTTTACTGCATCCCTCACTCCCACTCATTGACGAATTCACACGTAAACTGCGTCGCTATGAAATACTATGTGTTCTAGGACCTCTCCTTCTAAATCGAGTAACGTTTCTATGGAAATGACAGGATTTTCTTTTGGGATACGACAATCACAATTCCGATCCACTAATCCTTCTTTACTGCATCCCTCACTCCCACACATTGACGAATTCACACGGAAATTGCGTGGCTATGAACTACTATGTGTTCTAAGACAGTTCCTTCTAAATCGAGTAACGTTTCTATGGAAACGAAAGGATTTTCTTTTGGGATACGACAATCTCGTTTCGGATCCACTAATCCTTCTTTACTGCATTCCTCACTCCCACTCATTGACGAATTAACACGGAAATTGCGTCGCTATGAAATACTATGTGTTCTAAGACATTTCCATCTAAATCGAGTAACGTTTCTATGTAAACGACAGGATTTTCTTTTGGGATACGACAATCACATTTCCGATCCACTAATCCTTCTTTACTGCATCCCTGACTCCCACCCATTGACGAGTTCACACGGAAATTGCGTCGCTATGAAATACTATGTGTTCTAGGACCTCTCCTTCTAAATCGAGTAATGTTTCTATGGAAATGACAGGATTTTCTTTTGGGATACGACAATCACAATTCCGATCCACTAATCCTTGTTTACTGCATCCCTCACTCCCACTCATTGACGAATTAACACGGAAATTGCGTCGCTATGAAATACTACGTGTTCTAAGACATTTCCTTCTAAATCGAGTAACGTTCTATGGAAACGACAGGATTTTCTTTTGGGATACGACAATCACATTTCCGATCCACTAATCCTTCTTTACTGCATACCTCACTCCCACACACTGACGAATTCACACGGAAATTGCGTCGCTATGAAATACTATGTGTTCTAAGACATTTCCCTCTAAATCGAGTAACGTTTCTATGGAAACGACAGGCTTTTCTTTTGGGATACGACAATCTCATTTCCGATGCACTAATCCTTCTTTACTGCATCCGTCACTCCCACTCATTGACGAATTGACACGGAAATTGCGTCGCTATGAAATACTATGGGTTCTATGACTTCTCCTTCTAAATCGAGTAACGTTTCTATGGAAACGACAGGATTTTCTTTTGGAATACAACAATCACATTTCCGATCCACTACTCCTTTTTTACTGCATCCCTCACTCCCACACATTGACGAATTCACACGGAAATTGCGTGGCTATAAACTACTATGTGTTCTGAGACATTTCCTTCTAAATCGAGTAACGTTTCTATGGAAACGACAGGACTTTCTTTTGGGATACGACAATCTCATTTCCGATCCACTAATCCTTCTTTACTGCATCCCTCACTCCCACTCATTGACGAATTAACACGGAAATTGCGTCGCTATGAAATACTATGTGTTCTAAGATATTTCCTTCTAAATCGAGTAACGTTTCTATGGAAACGACAGGATTTTCTTTTGGGATACGACAATCACATTTCCGATCCAGTACTCCTTCTTTACTGCATCCCTCACTCCCACACATTACGAATTCACACGGAAATTGCGTCGCTATGAAATACTATGTGTTCTATGACTTCACCCTCTAAATCGACTAACGTTTCGATGGAAACGACAGGATTTTCTTTTGGGATACGACAATCTCATTTCCGATCCACTAATCCTTCTTTACTGCATCCCTCACTCCCACTCACTGACGAATTCACACGGAAATTGCGTCGCTTTGAAATACTATGTGTTCTAATACATTTCCTTCTAAATCGAGTAACGTTTCTTTGGAAACGACAGGATTTTCTTTTGGGATACGACAATCTCATTTCGGATCCACTAATCCTTCTTTACTATATTCCTCACTCCCACTCATTGACGAATCAACACGGAAATTGCGTCGCTATGAAATACTGTGTTCTAAGACATTTCCTTCTAAATCGAGTACCGTTTCTATGTAAACGACAGGATTTTCTTTTGGGATACGACAATCACATTTCCGATCCACTAATCCTTCTTTACTGCATCCCTGACTCTCACCCATTGACGAGTTCACACGGAAATTGCGTCGCTATGAAATACTATGTGTTCTAGGACCTCTCCTTCTAAATCGAGTAACGTTTCTATGGAAATGACAGGATTTTCTTTTGTTATACGACAATCACAATTCCGATCCACTAATCCTTCTTTACTGCATCCCTCACTCCCACACATTGACGAATTCACACGGAAATTGCGTGGCTACAAACTACTATGTGTTCTGAGACATTTCCTTCTAAATCGAGTAACGTTTCTATGGAAACGACAGGACTTTCATTTGGGATACGACAATCTCATTTCCGATCCACTAATCCTTCTTTACTGCATCCCTCACTCCCACTCATTGACGAATTAACACGGAAATTGCGTCGCTATGAAATACTATGTGTTCTAAGATATTTCCTTCTAAATCGAGTAACGTTTCTATGGAAACGACAGGATTTTCTTTTGGGATACGACAATCACATTTCCGATCCAGTACTCCTTCTTTACTGCATCCCTCACTCCCACACATGACGAACTCACACGGAAATTGCGTCGCTATGAAATACTATGTGTTCTATGACTTCACCCTCTAAATCGACTAACGTTTCGATGGAAACGACAGGATTTTCTTTTGGGATACGACAATCTCATTTCCGATCCACTAATCCTTCTTTACTGCATCCCTCACTCCCACACATTGACGAATTCACAAGGAAATTGCGTCGCTATGAAATACTATGGGTTCTATGACTTCTCCTTCTAAATCGAGTTACGTTTCTATGGAAATGACAGGATTTTCTTTTGGGATACGACAATTACATTTCCGATCCACTAATCCTTCTTTACTGCATCCCTCACTCAGACACATTGACGAATTCACACGGAAATTGCGTCGCTATCAAATACTATGGGTTCTATGACTTCTCCTTCTAAATCGAGTATCGTTTCTATGGAAACGACAGGATTTTCTTTTGGGATACGACAATCACATTTCCGATCCACTAATACTTCTTTACTGCATCCCTCACTCCCACTCATTGACGAATTGACACGGAAATTGCGTCGCTATGAAATACTATGTGTTCTAAGACATTTCCTTCTAAATCGAGTAACGTTTCTATGGAAACGACAGGCTTTTCTTTTGATATCCGACAATCTCATTTCCGATCCACTAATCCTTCTTTACTGCATCCCTCACTCCCACTCATTGTCGAACTCACACGGAAATTGCGTCGCTATGAAATTCTATGGGTTCTATGACTTCTCCTTCTAAATCGAGTAACGTTTCTATGGAAACGACAGGATTTTCTTTTGGAATACAACAATCACATTTCCGATCCACTACTCCTTCTTTACTGCATCCCTCACTCCCACTCATTGACGAATTCACACGGAAATTGCGTCGCTATGAAATACTATGTGTTCTAAGACATTTCCTTCTAAATCGAGTAACGTTTCTATGGAAACGACATGATTTTCTTTTGGGATACGACAATCACATTTCCGATCCACTAATCCTTCTTTACTGCATCCCTCACTCCCACTCATTGACGAATTCACACGGAAACTGCGTCGCTATGAAATACTATGTGTTCTAGGACCTCTCCTTCTAAATCGAGTAACGTTTCTATGGAAATGACAGGATTTTCTTTTGGGATACGACAATCACAATTCCGATCCACTAATCCTTCTTTACTGCATCCCTCACTCCCACACATTGACGAATTCACAAGGAAATTGCGTGGCTATGAAGTACTATGTGTTCTAAGACATTTCCTTCTAAATCGAGTAACGTTTCTATGGAAACGACAGGATTTTCTTTTGGGATACGACAATCTCATTTCCGATCCACTAATCCTTCTTTACTGCATCCCTCACTCCCACTCATTGACAAATTAACACCGAAATTGCGTCGCTATGAAACACTATGTGTTCTAAGACATTTCCATCTAAATCGAGTAACGTTTCTATGTAAACGACAGGATTTTCTTTTGGGATACGACAATCACATTTCCGATCCACTAATCCTTCTTTACTGCATCCCTGACTCCCACCCATTGACGAGTTCACACGGAAATTGCGTCGCTATGAAATACTATGTGTTCTAAGACCTCTCCTTCTAAATCGAGTAACGTTTCTATGGAAATGACAGGATTTTCTTTTGGGATACGACAATCACAATTCCGATCCACTAATCCTTGTTTAGTGCATCCCTCACTCCCACTCATTGACGAATTAACACGGAAATTGCGTCGCTATGAAATACTACGTCTTCTAAGACATTTCCTTCTAAATCGAGTAACGTTTCTATGGAAACGACAGGATTTTCTTTTGGGATACGACAATCACATTTCCGATCCACTAATCCTTCTTTACTGCATACCTCACTCCCACACACTGACGAATTCACACGGAAATTGCGTCGCTATGAAATACTATGTGTTCTAAGACATTTCCCTCTAAATCGAGTAACGTTTCTATGAAAACGACAGGCTTTTCTTTTGGGATACGACAATCTCATTTCCGATGCACTAATCCTTCTTTACTGCATCGCTCACTCCCACTCATTGACGAATTCACACGGAAATTGCGTCGCTATGAAATACTATGGGTTCTATGACTTCTCCTTCTAAATCGAGTACCGTTTCTATGGAAACGACAGGATTTTCTTTTGGAATACAACAATCACATTTCCGATCCACTACTCCTTCTTTACTGCATCCCTCACTCCCACACATTGACGAATTCACACGGAAATTGCGTGGCTATAAACTACTATGTGTTCTGAGACATTTCCTTCTAAATCGAGTAACGTTTCTATGGAAACGACAGGACTTTCTTTTGGGATACGACAATCTCATTTCCGATCCACTAATCCTTCTTTACTGCATCCCTCACTCCCACTCATTGACGAATTAACACGGAAATTGCGTCGCTATGAAATACTATGTGTTCTAAGATATTTCCTTCTAAATCGAGTAACGTTTCTATGGAAACGACAGGATTTTCTTTTGGGATACGACAATCACATTTCCGATCAAGTACTCCTTCTTTACTGCATCCCTCACTCCCACACATGACGAATTCACACGGAAATTGCGTCGCTATGAAATACTATGTGTTCTATGACTTCACCCTCAAAATCGACTAACGTTTCGATGGAAACGACAGGATTTTCTTTTGGGATACGACAATCTCATTTCCGATCCACTAATCCTTCTTTACTGCATCCCTCACTCCCACTCACTGACGAATTCACACGGAAATTGCGTCGCTTTGAAATACTATGTGTTCTAATACATTTCCTTCTAAATCGAGTAACGTTTCTATGGAAACGACAGGATTTTCTTTTGGGATACGACAATCTCATTTCGGATCCACTAATCCTCCTTTACTCCATTTTTCACTCCCACTCATTGACGAATCAACACGGAAATTGCGTCGCTATGAAATACTATGTGTTCTAATACATTTCCTTCTAAATCGAGTACCGTTTCTATGTAAACGACAGGATTTTCTTTTGGGATACGACAATCACATTTCCGATCCACTAATCCTTCTTTACTGCATCCCTGACTCTCACCCATTGACGAGTTCACACGGAAATTGCGTCGCTATGAAATACTATGTGTTCTAGGACCTCTCCTTCTAAATCGAGTAACGTTTCTATGGAAATGACAGGATTTTCTTTTGTTATACGACAATCACAATTCCGATCCACTAATCCTTCTTTACTGCATCCCTCACTCCCACACGTTGACGAATTCACACGGAAATTGCGTGGCTATAAACTACTATGTGTTCTGAGACATTTCCTTCTAAATCGAGTAACGTTTCTATGGAAACGACAGGACTTTCTTTTGGGATACGACAATCTCATTTCCGATCCACTAATCCTTCTTTACTGCATCCCTCACTCCCACTCATTGACGAATTAACACGGAAATTGCGTCGCTATGAAATACTATGTGTTCTAAGATATTTCCTTCTAAATCGAGTAACGTTTCTATGAAAACGTCAGGATTTTCTTTTGGGATACGACAATCACATTTCCGATCCAGTACTCCTTCTTTACTGCATCCCTCACTCCCACACATGACGAATTCACACGGAAATTGCGTCGCTATGAAATACTATGTGTTCTATGACTTCACCCTCTAAATCGACTAACGTTTCGATGGAAACGACAGGATTTTCTTTTGGGATACGACAATCTCATTTCCGATCCACTAATCCTTCTTTACTGCATCCCTCACTCCCACACATTGACGAATTCACAAGAACATTGCGTCGCTATGAGATACTATGGGTTCTATGACTTCTCCTTCTAAATCGAGTTACGTTTCTATGGAAATGACAGGATTTTCTTTTGGGATACGACAATTACATTTCCGATCCACTAATCCTTCTTCACTGCATCCCTCACTCAGACACATTGACGAATTCACACGGAAATTGCGTCGCTATCAAATACTATGGGTTCTATGACTTCTCCTTCTAAATCGAGTATCGTTTCTATGGAAACGACAGGATTTTCTTTTGGGATACGACAATCACATTTCCGATCCACTAATCCTTCTTTACTGCATCCCTCACTCCCACTCATTGACGAATTGACACGGAAATTGCGTCGCTATGAAATACTATGTGTTCTAAGACATTTCCTTCTAAATCGAGTAACGTTTCTATGGAAACGACAGGCTTTTCTTTTGATATCCGACAATCTCATTTCCGATCCACTAATCCTTCTTTACTGCATCCCTCACTCCCACTCATTGTCGAACTCATACGGAAATTGCGTCGCTATGAAATACTATGGGTTCTATGACT
Organism: Schistocerca americana; assembly: GCF_021461395.2. NCBI lineage: Eukaryota > Metazoa > Arthropoda > Insecta > Orthoptera > Acrididae > Schistocerca > Schistocerca americana. The sequence goes on from NC_060123.1 coordinate 10,352,514, forward strand.
TCTCCTTCTAAATCGAGTAACGTTTCTATGGAAACGCCAGGATTTTCTTTTGGAATACAACAATCACATTTCCGATCCACTACTCCTTCTTTACTGCATCCCTCACTCCCATTCATTGTCGAATTCACACGGAAATTGCGTCGCTATGAAATACTATGTGCTCTAAGACATTTCCTTCTAAATCGAGTAACGTTTCTATGGAAACGACATGATTTTCTTTTGGGATACGACAATCACATTTCCGATCCACTAATCCTTCTTTACTGCATCCCTCACTCCCACTCATTGACGAATTGCGTCGCTATGAAATACTATGTGTTCTAGGACCTCTCCTTCTAAATCGAGTAACGTTTCTATGGAAATGACAGGATTTTCTTTTGGGATACGACAATCACAATTCCGATCCACTAATCCTTCTTTACTGCATCCCTCACTCCCACACATTGACGAATTCACAAGGAAATTGCGTGGCTATGAACTACTATGTGTTCTAAGACATTTCCTTCTAAATCGAGTAACGTTTCTATGGAAACGACAGGATTTTCTTTTGGGATACGACAATCTCATTTCCGATCCACTAATCCTTCTTTACTGCATCCCTCACTCCCACTCATTGACAAATTAACACCGAAATTGCGTCGCTATGAAACACTATGTGTTCTAAGACATTTCCTAGTAAATCGAGTAACGTTTCTATGGAAACGACAGGATTTTCTTTTTGGATACGACAATCTCATTTCCGATCCACTAATCCTTCTTTACTGCATCCCTCACTCTCACACATTGACGAATTCACACGGAAATTGCGTCGCTATGAAATACTATGTGTTCTATGACATTTCCTTCTAAATCGAGTAACGTTTCTATGGAAACTACAGGATTTTCTTTTGGGATACGACAATCACATCTCCGATCCACTAATCCTTCTTTACTGCATCCCTGATTCCCACTCATTGACGAATTCACACGGAAATTGCTTCGCTATGAAATACTACGTGTTCTATGACTTCTCCTTCTAAATCGAGTAACGTTTCTATGGAACCGACAGGATTTTCTTTTGGGATACGACAATCTCATTTCCGATCCACTAATCCTTCTTTACTGCATCCCTCACTCCCACACACTGACGAATTCACACGGAAATTACGTCGCTATGAAATACTATGTGTTCTAAGACTTCTCCTTCTAACTCGAGTAACGTTTCTATGGAAACGACAGGATTTTCTTTTGGGATACGACAATCTCATTTCCGATCCACTAATCCTTCTTTACTGCATCCCTCACTCCCACACATTGACGAATTCACACGGAAATTGCGTCGCTATGAAATACTATGGGTTCTATGACTTCTCCTTCTAAATCGAGTTACGTTTCTATGGGAATGACAGGATTTTCTTTTGGGATACGACAATCACATTTCCGATCCACTAATCCTTCTTTACTGCATCCCTCACTCCCACACATTGACGAATTCACACGGAAATTGCGTCGCTATGAAATAGTATGGGTTCTATGACTTCTCCTTCTAAATCGAGTATCGTTTCTATGGAAACGACTGGCTTTTCTTTTGCGATACGAGTATCTCCTTCTCAATGCACTAATCCTTCTTTACTGCATCCCTCACTCCCACTCATTGACGAGTGTACACGGAAATTGCGTCACTATGAAATACTATGGGTTCTATGACTTCTCCTTCTAAATCGAGTAACGTTTCTATGGAAACGAAAGGATTTTCTTTTGGGATACGACAATCTCATTTCCGATCCACTAATCCTTCTTTACTGCATCCCTCACTCCCACACATTGACGAATTCACACGGAAATTGCGTCGCTATGAAATACTATGGGTTCTATGACTTCTCCTTCTAAATCGAGTTACGTTTCTATGGAAATGACAGGATTTTCTTTTGGGATACGACAATCACATTTCCGATCCACTAATCCTTCTTTACTGCATCCCTCACTCCCACACATTGACGAATTCACACGGAAATTGCGTGGCTATGAACTACTATGTGTTCTAAGACATTTCCATCTAAATCGAGTAACGTTTCTATGTAAACGACAGGATTTTCTTTTGGGATACGACAATCACATTTCCGATCCACTAATCCTTCTTTACTGCATCATTGACTCCGACCCATTGACGAGTTCACACGGAAATTGCGTCGCTATTAAATACTATGTGTTCTAGGACCTCTCCTTCTAAATCGAGTAACGTTTCTATGGAAATGACAGGATTTTATTTTGGGATACGACAATCACAATTCCGATCCACTAATCCTTGTTTACTGCATCCCTCACTCCCACTCATTGACGAATTAACACGGAAATTGCGTCGCTATGAAATACTACGTGTTCTAAGACATTTCCTTCTAAATCGAGTAACGTTTCTATGGAAACGACAGGATTTTCTTTTGGGATACGACAATCACATTTCCGATCCACTAATCCTTCTTTACTGCATACCTCACTCCCACACACTGACGAATTCACACGGAAATTGCGTCGCTATGAAATACTATGTGTTCTAAGACATTTCCCTCTAAATCGAGTAACGTTTCTATGGAAACGACAGGCTTTTCTTTTGGGATACGACAATCTCATTTCCGATGCACTAATCCTTCTTTACTGCATCCCTCACTCCCACTCATTGACGAATTCACACGGAAATTGCGTCGCTGTGAAATACTATGGGTTCTATGACTTCTCCTTCTAAATCGAGTAACGTTTCTATGGAAACGACAGGATTTTCTTTTGGAATACAACAATCACATTTCCGATCCACTACTCCTTCTTTACTGCATCCCTCACTCCCACACATTGACGAATTCACACGGAAATTGCGTGGCTATAAACTACTATGTGTTCTGAGACATTTCCTTCTAAATCGAGTAACGTTTCTATGGAAACGACAGGACTTTCTTTTGGGATACGACAATCTCATTTCCGATCCACTAATCCTTCTTTACTGCATCCCGCACTCCCACTCATTGACGAATTAACACGGAAATTGCGTCGCTATGAAATACTATGTGTTCTAAGATATTTCCTTCTAAATCGAGTAACGTTTCTATGGAAACGACAGGATTTTCTTTTGGGATACGACAATCACATTTCCGATCCAGTACTCCTTCTTTACTGCATCCCTCACTCCCACACATGACGAATTCACACGGAAATTGCGTCGCTATGAAATACTATGTGTTCTATGACTTCACCCTCTAAATCGACTAACGTTTCGATGGAAACGACAGGATTTTCTTTTGGGATACGACAATCACATTTCCGATCCACTAATCCTTCTTCACTGCATCCCTGACTCTCACCCATTGGCGAGTTCACACGGAAATTGCGTCGCTATGAAATATTATGTGTTCTAGGACCTCTCCTTCTAAATCGAGTAACGTTTCTATGGAAATGACAGGATTTTCTTTTGTTATACGACAATCACAATTCCGATCCTCTAATCCTTCTTTACTGCATCCCTCACTCCCACACATTGACGAATTCACGAGGAAATTGCGTCGCTATGAAATACTATGGGTTCTATGACTTCTCCTTCTAAATCGAGTTACGTTTCTATGGAAATGACAGGATTTTCTTTTGGGATACGACAATTACATTTCCGATCCACTAATCCTTCTTTACTGCATCCCTCACTCAGACACATTGACGAATTCACACGGAAATTGCGTCGCTATCAAATACTATGGGTTCTATGACTTCTCCTTCTAAATCGAGTATCGTTTCTATGGAAACGACAGGATTTTCTTTTGGGATACGACAATCACATTTCCGATCCACTAATCCTTCTTTACTGCATCCCTCACTCCCACTCATTGACGAATTGACACGGAAATTGCGTCGCTATGAAATACTATGTGTTCTAAGTCATTTCCTTCTAAATCGAGTAACGTTTCTATGGAAACGACAGGCTTTTCTTTTGATATCCGACAATCTCATTTCCGATCCACTAATCCTTCTTTACTGCATCCCTCACTCCCACTCATTGTCGAACTCACACGGAAATTGCGTCGCTATGAAATACTATGGGTTCTATGTCTTCTCCTTCTAAATCGAGTAACGTTTCTATGGAAACGACAGGATTTTCTTTTGGGATACGACAATCACATTTCCGATCCACTAATCCTTCTTTACTGCATCCCTCACTGCCACTCATTGACGAATTGACACGGAAATTACGTCGCTATGAAATACTATGTGTTCTAATACATTTCCTTCTAAATCGAGTAACGTTTCTATGGAAAAGACAGGATTTTCTTTTGGGATACGACAATCACATTTCCGATCCACTAATCCTTCTTTACTGCATCCCTCACTCCCACACACTGACGAATTCACACGGAAATTGCGTCGCTATGAAATACTATGTGTTCTAAGACATTTCCTTCTAAATCGAGTAACGTTTCTATGGAAACGACAGGCTTTTCTTTTGATATCCGACAATCTCATTTCCGATCCACTAATCCTTCTCTACTGCATCCCTCACTCCCACTCATTGTCGAACTCACACGGAAATTGCGTCGCTATGAAATACTATGGGTTCTATGACTTTTCCTTCTTAATCGAGTAACGGTTCTATGGAAACGACAGGATTTTCTTTTGGAATACAACAATCACATTTCCGATCCACTACTCCTTCTTTACTGCATCCCTCACTCCCACTCATTGACGAATTCACACGGAAATTGCGTCGCTATGAAATACTATGTGTTCTAAGACATTTCCTTCTAAATCGAGTAACGTTTCTATGGAAACGACATGATTTTCTTTTGTGATACGACAATCACATTTCCGATCCACTATTCATTCTTTACTGCATCCCTCACTCCCACTCATTGACGTATTCACACGGAAATTGCGTCGCTATGAAATACTATGTGTTCTAGGACCTCTAATTCTAAATCGAGTAACGTTTCTATGGAAATGACAGGACTTTCTTTTGGGATACGACAATCACAATTCCGATCCACTAATCCTTCTTTACTGCATCCCTCACTCCCACACATTGACGAATTCACAAGGAAATTGCGTGGCTATGAACTACTATGTGTTCTAAGACATTTCCTTCTAAATCGAGTAACGTTTCTATGGAAACGACAGGATTTTCTTTTGGGATACGACAATCTCATTTCCGATCCACTAATCCTTCTTTACTGCATCCCTCACTCCCACTCATTGACAAATTAACACCGAAATTGCGTCGCTATGAAACACTATGTGTTCTAAGACGTTTCCTTGTAAATCGAGTAACGTTTCTATGGAAACGACAGGATTTTCTTTTTGGATACGACAATCTCATTTCCGATCCACTAATCCTTCTTTACTGCATCCCTCACTCCCACACGTTGACGAATTCACACGGAAATTACGTCGCTATGAAATACTATGTGTTCTAAGACTTCTCCTTCTAACTCGAGTAACGTTTCTATGGAAACGACAGGATTTTCTTTTGGGATACGACAATCTCATTTCCGATCCACTAATCCTTCTTTACTGCATCCCTCACTCCCACACATTGACGAATTCACACGGAAATTGCGTCGCTATGAAGTACTATGGGTTCTATGACTTCTCCTTCTAAATCGAGTTACGTTTCTATGGGAATGACAGGATTTTCTTTTGGGATACGACAATCACATTTCCGATCCACTAATCCTTCTCTACTGCATCCCTCACTCCCACACATTGACGAATTCACACGGAAATTGCGTCGCTATGAAATACTATGGGTTCTATGACTTCTCCTTCTAAATCGAGTATCGTTTCTATGGAAACGACTGGCTTTTCTTTTGCGATACGAGTATCTCCTTCTCAATGCACTAATCCTTCTTTACTGCATCCCTCACTCCCACTCATTGACGAGTGTACACGGAAATTGCGTCACTATGAAATACTATGGGTTCTATGACTTCTCCTTCTAAATCGAGTAACGTTTCTATGGAAACGAAAGGATTTTCTTTTGGGATACGACAATCTCATTTCCGATCCACTAATCCTTCTTTACTGCATCCCTCACTCCCACACATTGACGAATTCACACGGAAATTGCGTCGCTATGAAATACTATGGGTTCTATGACTTCTCCTTCTAAATCGAGTTACGTTTCTATGGAAATGACAGGATTTTCTTTTGGGATACGACAATCACATTTCCGATCCACCAATCCTTCTTTACTGCATCCCTCACTCCCACACATTGACGAATTCACACGGAAATTGCGTCGCTATGAAATACTATGGGTTCTATGACTTCTCCTTCTAAATCGAGTTACGTTTCTATGGAAATGACAGGATTTTCTTTTGGGATACGACAATCACATTTCCGATCCACTAATCCTTCTTTACTGCATCCCTCACTCCCACACATTGACGAATTCACACGGAAATTGCGTGGCTATAAACTACTATGTGTTCTAAGACATTTCCTTCTAAATCGAGTAACGTTTCTATGGAAACGACAGGACTTTCTTTTGGGATACGACAATCTCATTTCCGATCCGCTAATCCTTCTTTACTGCATCCCTCACTCCCACTCATTGACGAATTAACACGGAAATTGCGTCGCTATGAAATACTATGTGTTCTAAGATATTTCCTTCTAAATCGAGTAACGTTTCTATGGAAACGACAGGCTTTTCTTTTGGGATACGACAATCACATTTCCGATCCAGTACTCCTTCTTTACTGCATCCCTCACTCCCACACATGACGAATTCACACGGAAATTGCGTCGCTATGAAATACTATGTGTTCTATGACTTCACCCTCTAAATCGACTAACGTTTCGATGGAAACGACAGGATTTTCTTTTGGGATACGACAATCTCATTTCCGATCCACTAATCCTTCTTTACTGCATCCCTCACTCCCACTCATTGACGAATTCACAAGGAAATTGCGTCGCTATGAAATACTATGGGTTCTATGACTTCTCCTTCTAAATCGAGTTACGTTTCTATGGAAATGACAGGATTTTCTTTTGGGATACGACAATTACATTTCCGATCCACTAATCCTTCTTTACTGCATCCCTCACTCAGACACATTGACGAATTCACACGGAAATTGCGTCGCTATCAAATACTATTGGTTCTATGACTTCTCCTTCTAAATCGAGTATCGTTTCTATGGAAACGACAGGATTTTCTTTTGGGATACGACAATCACATTTCCGATCCACTAATCCTTCTTTACTGTATCCCTCACTCCCACTCATTGACGAATTGACACGGAAATTGCGTCGCTATGAAATACTATGTGTTCTAAGACATTTCCTTCTAAATCGAGTAACGTTTCTACGGAAACGACAGGCTTTTCTTTTGATATCCGACAATCTCATTTCCGATCCACTAATCCTTCTTTACTGCATCCCTCACTCCCACTCGTTGTCGAAGTCACACGGAAATTGCGTCGCTATGAAATACTGTGGGTTCTATGACTTCTCCTTCTAAATCGAGTAACGTTTCTATGGAAACGACAGGATTTTCTTTTGGGATACGACAATCACATTTCCGATCCACTAATCCTTCTTTACTGCATCCCTCACTCCCACTCATTGACGAATTGACACGGAAATTTCGTCGCTATGAAATACTATGTGTTCTAATACATTTCCTTCTAAATCTAGTAACGTTTCTATGGAAAAGACAGGATTTTCTTTTGGGATACGACAATCACATTTCCGATCCACTAATCCTTCTTTACTGCATCCCTCACTCCCACACACTGACGAATTCACACGGAAATTGCGTCGCTATGAAATACTATGTGTTCTAAGACATTTCCCTCTAAATCGAGTAACGTTTCTATGGAAACGACAGGCTTTTCTTTTGATATCCGACAATCTCATTTCCGATCCACTAATCCTTCTTTACTGCATCCCTCACTCCCACTCATTGTCGAACTCACACGGAAATTGCGTCGCTATGAAATACTATGGGTTCTATGACTTTTCCTTCTTAATCGAGTAACGGTTCGATGGAAACGACAGGATTTTCTTTTGGAATACAACAATCACATTTCCGATCCACTACTCCTTCTTTACTGCATCCCTCACTCCCAGTCATTGACGAATTCACACGGAAATTGCGTCGCTATGAAATACTATGTGTTCTATGACATTTCCTTCTAAATCGAGTAACGTTTCTATGGAAACGACATGATTTTCTTTTGGGATACGACAATCACATTTCCGATCCACTAATCCTTCTTTACTGCATCCCTCACTCCCACTCATTGACGAATTCACACGGAAATTGCGTCGCTATGAAATACTATGTGTTCTAGGACCTCTCCTTCTAAATCGAGTAACGTTTCTATGGAAATGACAGGATTTTCTTTTGGGATACGACAATCACAATTCCGATCCACTAATCCTTCTTTACTGCATCCCTCACTCCCACACATTGACGAATTCACACGGAAATTGCGTGGCTATGAACTACTATGTGTTCTAAGACATTTCCTTCTAAATCGAGTAACGTTTCTATGGAAACGACAGGATTTTCTTTTGGGATACGACAATCTCATTTCCGATCCACTAATCCTTCTTTACTGCATCCCTCACTCCCACTCATTGACAAATTAACACCGAAATTGCGTCGCTATGAAACACTATGTGTTCTAAGACATTTCCTTGTAAATCGAGTAACGTTTCTATGGAAACGACAGGATTTTCTTTTTGGATACGACAATCTCATTTCCGATCCACTAATCCTTCTTTACTGCATCCCTCACTCTCACACATTGACGAATTCACACGGAAATTGCGTCGCTATGAAATACTATGTGTTCTAAGACATTTCCTTCTAAATCGAGTAACGTTTCTATGGAAACTACAAAATTTTCTTTTGGGATACGACAATCACATCTCCGATCCACTAATCCTTCTTTACTGCATCCCTGACTCCCACTCATTGACGAATTCACACGGAAATTGCTTCGCTATGAAATACTATGTGTTCTATGACTTCTCCTTCTAAATCGAGTAACGTTTCTATGGAACCGACAGGATTATCTTTTGGGATACGACAATCACATTTCCGATCCACGAATCCTTCTTCACTGCATCCCTCACTCCCACACATTGACGGATTCACACGGAAATTGCGTCGCTACGAAATACTATGTGTTTCAAGACATTTCCTTCTATATCGAGTAACGTTTCTATGGAAACGACAGGATTTTCTTTTGGGATACGACAATCTCATTTCCGATCCACTAATCCTTCTTTACTGCATCCCTCACTCGCACGCATTGACGTATTCTCACGGAAATTGCGTCGCTATGAAATACTGTGTGTTCTAGGACCTCTCCTTCTAAATCGAGTAACGTTTCTATGGAAATGACAGGATTTTCTTTTGGGATACGACAATCACAATTCCGATCCACTAATCCTTCTTTACTGCATCCCTCACTCGCACACATTGACGAATTCACTCGGAAATTGCGTGGCTATTAACTACTATGTGTTCTAAGACATTTCCTTCTAAATCGAGTAACGTTTCTATATAAACGACAGGATTTTCTTTTGGGATACGACAATCTCATTTCCGATCCACTAATCCTTCTTTACTGCATCCCTCACTCCCACTCATTGACGAATTAACACGGAAATTGCGTGGCTATGAAATACTATGTGTTCTAAGACATTTCCTTCTAAATCGAGTAACGTTCCTATGGAAACGACAGGATTTTCTTTTGGGATACGACAATCTCATTTCCGATCCACTAATCCTTCTTTACTGCATCCCTCACTCCCACTCATTGACGAATTCACAAGGAAATTGCGTCGCTATTAAATACTATGTATTCTAAGACATTTCCTTCGAAATCGAGTGACGTTTCTATGGAAACGACAGGATTTTCTTTTGGGATACGACAATCTCATTTCCGATCCACTAATCCTTCTTTACTGCATCCCTCACTCTCACACATTGACGAATTCACACGGAAATTGCGTCGCTATGAAATACTATGTGTTCTAAGACATTTCCTTCTAAATCGAGTAACGTTTCTATGTAAACGACAGGATTTTCTTTTGGGATACGACAATCACATTTCGATCCACTAACCCTTCTTTACTGCATCCCTGACTCCCACTCATTAACGAATTCACACGGAAATTGCGTCGCTATGAAATACTATGGGTTCTATGACTTCTCATTCTAAATCGAGTAACTTTTCTATGGAACCGACAGGATTATCTTTTGGGATACGACAATCACATTTCCGATCCACTAATCCTTCTTCACTGCATCCCTCACTCCCACACATTGACGAATTCACACGGAAATTGCGTCGCTATGACATACTATGTGTTCTAAGTCATTTCCTTCTAAATCGAGTAACGTTCCTGTGGAAACGACAGGATTTTCTTTTGCGATACGACAATCTCATTTCCGATCCACTAATCCTTCTTTACTGCAACCCTCACTCCCACTCATTGACTAATTCACACGGAAATTGCGTCGCTATGAAATACTATGTGTTCTAAGACATTTCCTTCTAAATCGAGTAACGTTTCTATGGAAACGAAAGGATTTTTCTTTTGGGATACGACAGTCACATTTCCGATCCACTAATCCTTCTTTACTGTATCCTCACTCCCACATATTGACGAATTCACACGGAAATTGCGTCGCTATGAAATACTATGTGTTCTAAGACATTTCCTTCTAAATCGAGTAACGTTTCTATGGAAACGACAGGATTTTCTTTTGGGATACGACAATCACATTTCCGATCCACTAATCCTTCTTTACTGCATCCCTCACTACCACACATGACGAATTCACACGGAAATTGCGTCGCTATGAAATACTATGTGTTCTATGACTTCTCCTTCTAAATCGAGTAACGTTTCGATGGAAACGACAGGACTTTCTTTAGGGATACGACAATCTCATTTCCGATCCACTAATCCTTCTTTACTGCATCCCTCACTCCCACACACTGACGAATTCACACGGAAATTACGTCGCTATGAAATACTATGTGTTCTAAGACTTCTCCTTCTAACTCGAGTAACGTTTCTATGGAAACGACAGGATTTTCTTTTGGGATACGACAATCTCATTTCCGATCCACTAATCCTTTATTACTGCATCCCTCACTCCCACTCATTGACGAATTCACACGGAAATTGCGTCGCTCTGAAATACTATGGGTTTTATGACTTCTCCTTCTAAATCGAGTAACGTTTCTATGGAAACGACAGGATTTTCTTTTGGGATACGACAATCTCATTTCCGATCCACTTATCCTTCTTTACTGCATCCCTCACTCCCACTCATTGTCGAATTAACACAGCAATTGCGTCGCAATGAAATACTATGGGTTCTATGAAATTTCCTTCTAAATCGAGTAACGTTTCTATGGAAACGACAGGATGTTCTTTTGGGATACGACAATCTCATTTCCGATCCACTAATCCTTCTTTACTGCATCCCTCACTCCCACACATTGACGAATTCACACGGAAATTGCGTCGCTATGAAGTACTATGTGTTCTAAGACATTTCCTTCTAAATCGAGTAACGTATCTATGGTAACGACAGGATTTTCTTTTGGGATACGACAATCACATTTCCGATCCACTAATCCTTCTTTACTGCATCCCTCACTCCCACACATTGACGAAATCACACTGAAATTGCGTCGCTATGAAATACTATATGTTCTAAGACTTTTCCTTCTAAATCGAGTAACGTTTCTATGGAAACGACAGGATTTTCTTTTGGGATACGACAATCACATTTCCGATCCACTAATCCTTCTTTACTGCATCCCTCACTCCCACACGTTGACGAATTTACATGGAAATTGCGTCGCTATGAAATACTATGTGTTCTAAGACATTTCCTTCTAAATCGAGTAACGTTTCTATGGAAACGATAGGATTTTCTTTTGGGATACGACAAACTCATTTCCGATCCACTAATCCTTCTTTACTGCATCCCTCACTCCCACCCATTGACGAATTCACACGGAAATTGCGTCGCTATGAAATACTATGTGTTCTAGGACATTACCTTCTAAATCGAGTAACGTTTCTATGGAAACGACAGGATTTTCTTTTGGGATACGACAATCTCATTTCCGATCCACTAATCCTTCTTTACTGCATCCCTCACTCCCACTCATTGACGAATTCACACGAAAATTGCGTCGCTATGAAATACTATGTGATCTAAGACATTTCCTTCTAAATTGAGTAACGTTTCTATGGAAACGACAGGATTTTCTTTTGGGATTCGACAATCTCATTTCCGATCCACTAATCCTTCTTTACTGCAGTATTCACTCCCACTCATTGACGAATTCGCACGGAAATTGCGTCGCTATGAAATTCTATGGGTTCTATGACTTCTACATCTAAATCGAGTAACGTTTCTATGGAAACTACAGGATTGTGTTTTGGGATACGACAATCTCATTTCCGATCCACTAATCCTTCTTTACTGCATCCCTCACTCCCACTCATTGACGAATTCACACGGAAATTGCGTCGCTATGAAATACTATGTGTTCTAGGACATTTCCTTCTAAATCGAGTAACGTTTCTATGGAAACGACAGGATTTTCTTTTGGGATACGACAATCTCATTTCCGATCCACTAATCCTTCTTTACTGCATCCCTCACTCCCACACATTGACGAATTCACACGGAAATTGCGTCGCTATGAAATACTATGGGTTCTATGACTTCTCTTTCTAAATCGAGTAACGTTTCAATGGAAACAACAGGATTTTCTTTTGGGATACGACAATTTCATTTCCGATCCACGAATCCTTCTTTACTGCATCCCTCACTCCCACTCATTGACGAATTCACACGGAAATTGCGTAGCTATGAAATACTATGTGTTCTAAGACATTTCCTTCTAAATCGAGTAACGTTTCTATGGAAACGACAGGATTTTCTTTTGGGATTCGACAATCTCATTTCCGATCCACTAATCCTTCTTTACTGCAGTATTCACTCCCACTCACTGACGAATTCGCACGGAAATTGCGTCGCTATGAAATTCTATGGGTTCTATGACTTCTACTTCTAAATCGAGTAACGTTTCTATGGAAACTACAGGATTGTGTTTTGGGATACGACAATCTCATTTCCGATCCACTAATCCTTCTTTACTGCATCCCTCACTCCCACTCATTGACGAATTCACACGGAAATTGCGTCGCTATGAAATACTATGTGTTCTAGGACATTTCCTTCTAAATCGAGTAACGTTTCTATGGAAACGACAGGATTTTCTTTTGGGATACGACAATCTCACATCCGATCCACTAATCCTTCTTTACTGCATCCCTCACTCCCACACATTGACGAATTCACACTGAAATTGCGTCGCTATGAAATACTATGTCTTCTAAGACTTTTCCTTCTAAATCGAGTAACGTTTCTATGGAAACGACAGGATTTTCTTTTGGGATACGACAATCACATTTCCGATCCACTAATCCTTCTTTACTGCATCCCTCCCTCCCACACATTGACGAATTCACATGGAAATTGCGTCGCTATGAAATACTATGTGTTCTAAGACATTACCTTCTAATTCGAGTAACGTTTCTGTGGAAACGATAGGGTTTTCTTTTGGGATACGACAAACTCATTTCCGATCCACTAATCCTTCTTTACTGCATCCCTCACTCCCACACGTTGACGAATTCACACGGAAATTGCGTCGCTATGAAATACTATGGGTTCTATGACTTCTCCTTCTAAATCGAGTAACGTTTCTATGGAAGTGACAGGATTTTCTTTTGGGATACGACAATCACATTTCCGATCCACTAATCCTTCTTTACTGCATCCCTCACTCTCACACATTGACGAATTCACACGGAAATTGCGTCGCTATGAAATACTATGTGTTCTACGACTTCTCCTTCTAAATCGATAACGTTTCTATGGAAACGACAAGATTTTCTTTTGGGATACGACAATCACATTTCCGATCCACTAATCCTTCTTTACCGCATCCCTCACTCCCACACATTGACGAATTCCCACGGAAATTGCGTCGCTATGAAATACTATGGGTTCTATGACTTCTCCTTCTAAATCGAGTATCGTTTCTATGGAAACGACTGGCTTTTCTTTTGCGATACGAGTATCTCCTACTCGATGTACTAATCCTACTTTACTGCATCCCTCACTCCCACTCATTGACGAATTCACACGGAAATTGCGTCGCTATGAAATACTATGGGTTCTATGACTTGTCCTTCTAAATCGAGTAACGTTTCTATGAAACGACAGGATTTTCATTTGGAATACGACAATCACATTTCCGATCCACTAATCCTTCTTTACTGCATCCCTCACTCCCACACATTGACGAATTCCCACGGAAATTGCGTCGCTATGAAATACTATGGGTTCTAAGACATTTCCTTCTAAATCGAGTAACGTATCTATGGAAACACAGGATTTTCTTTTGGGATACGACAAATACATTTCCGATCCACTAATCCTTCTTTACTGCATCCCTCACTCTCACACATTGACGAATTCACACGGAAATTTCGTCGCTATGAAATACTACGTGTTCCACGACTTCTCCTTCTAAACCGAGTAACGTTTCTATGGAAACGACTGGCTTTTCTTTTGCGATACGAGTATCTCCTTCTCGATGTACTAATCCTTCTTTACTGCATCCCTCACTCCCACTTATTGACGAATTCACACGGAAATTGCGTCGCTATGAAATACTATGGGTTCTATGACTTCTCCTTCTAAATCGAGTATCGTTTCTATGGAAACGACTGGCTTTTCTTTTGCGATACGAGTATCTCCTTCTCGACGTACTAATCCTTCTTTACTGCATCCCTCACTCCCACTCATTGACGAATTCACACGGAAATTGCGTCGCTATGAAATACTATGGGTTCTATGACTTCTCCTTCTAAATCGAGTAACGTTTCTATGGAAACGACAGGATTTTCTTTTGGAATACGACAATCACATTTCCGATCCACTAATCCTTCTTTACTGCATCCCTCACTCCCACTCATTGACGAATTCACACGAAAATTGCGTCGCTATGAAATACTATGTGATCTAAGACATTTCCTTCTAAATTGAGTAACGTTTCTATGGAAACGACAGGATTTTCTTTTGGGATACGACAATCACATTTTTGATCCACTAATCCTTCTTTACTGCGTCTCTCACTCCCACACACTGACGAATTCACACGGAAATTGCGTCGCTATGAAACACTATGTGTTCTAAGACATTTCCTTCTAAATTGAGTAACGTTTCTATGGAAACGACAGGATTTTATTTTGGGATACGACAATCTCATTTCCGATCCACTAATCCTTTATTACTGCATCCCTCACTCCCACTCATTGACGAATTCACACGGAAATTGCGTCGCTATGAAATACTATGGGTTCTATGACTTCTCCTTCTAAATCGAGTAACGTTTCTATGGAAACAACAGGATTTTCTTTTGGGACACGACAATCTCATTTCCGATCCACTAATCCTTCTTTACTGCATCCCTCACTCCCACTCATTGACGAATTAACACAGCAATTGCGTCGCAATGAAATACTATGGGTTCTATGAAATTTCCTTCTAAATCGAGTAACGTTTCTATGGAAACGACAGGATGTTCTTTTGGGATACGACAATCTGATTTCCGATCCACTAATCCTTCTTTACTGCATCCCTCACTCCCACACATTGACGAATACACACGGAAATTGCGTCGCTATGAGATACTATGGGTTCTATGACTTCTCCTTCTAAATCGAGTAACGTTTCCATGGAAACGACAGGATTTTCTTTTGGGATACGATAATCTCATTTCCGATCCACTAATCCTTCTTTACTGCATCCCTCACTCCCACTCATTGACGAATTAACACAGCAATTGCGTCGCAATGATATACTATGGGTTCTATGAAATTTCCTTCTAAATCGAGTAACGTTTCTATGGAAACGACAGGATGTTCTTTTGGGACACGACAATCTCATTTCCGATCCACTAATCCTTCTTTACTGCATCCCTCACTCCCACTTATTGACGAATTCACACGGAAATTGCGTCGCTATGAAATACTATGGGTTCTATGACTTCTCCTTCTAAATCGAGTATCGTTTCTATGGAAACGACTGGCTTTTCTTTTGCGATACGAGTATCTCCTTCTCGACGTACTAATCCTTCTTTACTGCATCCCTCACTCCCACTCATTGACGAATTCACACGGAAATTGCGTCGCTATGAAATACTATGGGTTCTATGACTTCTCCTTCTAAATCGAGTAACGTTTCTATGGAAACAACAGGATTTTCTTTTGGGACACGACAATCTCATTTCCGATCCACTAATCCTTCTTTACTGCATCCCTCACTCCCACTCATTGACGAATTCACACGGAAATTGCGTCGCTATGAAATACTATGGGTTCTATGACTTCTCTTTCTAAATCGAATAACGTTTCAATGGAAACAACAGGATTTTCTTTTGGGATACGACAATTTCATTTCCGATCCACGAATCCTTCTTTACTGCATCCCTCACTCCCACTCAATGACGAATTCACACGGAAATTGCGTCGCTATGAAATACTATGTGTTCTAAGACATTTCATTCTAAATCGAGTAACGTTTCTGTGGAAACGACAGGATTTTCTTTCGGGTTACGACAATCTCATTTCCGATCCACTAATCCTTCTTTACTGCATCATTCACTCCCACTAATTGACGAATTCACACGGAAATTGCGTCGTTATGAAATTCTATGGGTTCTATGACTTCTACTTCTAAATCGAGTAACGTTTCTATGGAAACTACAGGATTTTCTTTTGGGATACGACAATCTCATTTCCGATCCACTAATCCTTCTTTACTGAATCCCTCACTCCCACTCATTGACGAATTCACACGGAAATTGCGTCGCTATGAAATACTATGTGTTCTAGGACATTTCCTTCTAAATCGAGTAACGTTTCTATGGAAACGACAGGATTTTCTTTTGGGATACGACAATCTCATTTCCGATGCACTAATCCTTCACTACTGCATCCCTCACTCCCACTCATTGACGAATTCACACGGAAATTGCGTCGCTATGAAATACTATGTGTTCTAAGACATTTCCTTCTAAATCGAGTAACGTATCTAAGGTAACGACAGGATTTTCTTTTGGGATACGACAATCATGTTTCCGATCCACTAATCCTTCTTTACTGCATCCCTCACTCCCACACATTGACGAATTCACACCGAAATTGCGTCACTATGATATACTATGTGCTCTAAGACTTTTCCTTCTAAATCGAGTTACGTTTCTATGGAAACGACAGGACTTTCTTTTGGGATACGACAATCACATTTCCGATCCACTAATCCTTCTTTACTGCATCCCTCACTCCCACACATTGACGAATTCACACGGAAATTGCGTCCCTATGAAATACTATGGGTTCTATGACTTCTCCTTCTAAATCGAATATCGTTTCTATGGAAACGACTGGCTTTTCTTTTGCGATACGAGTATCTCCTTCTCGATGTACTAATCCTTCTTTACTGCATCCCTCACTCCCACTTATTGACGAATTCACACGGAAATTGCGTCGCTATGAAATACTATGGGTTCTATGACTTCTCCTTCTAAATCGAGTAACGTTTCTATGGAAACGACAGGATTTTCTTTTGGGATACGACAATCTCATTTCCGATCCACTAATCCTTCTTTACTGCATCCCTCACTCCCACTCATTGACGAATTCACATGAAAATTGCGTCGCTATGAAATACTATGGGTTCTATGACTTCTCTTTCTAAATCGAGTAACGTTTCAATGCAAACACCAGGATTTTCTTTTGGGATACGACAATCTCATTTCCGATCCACGAATCTTTCTTTACTGCATCCCTCACTCTCACACATTGACGAATTCACACGGAAATTTCGTCGCTATGAAATACTATGTGTTCTACGACTTCTCCTTCTAAATCGAGTAACGTTTCTATGGAAACGACAAGATTTTCTTTTGGGATACGACAATCACATTTCCGATCCACTAATCCTTCTTTACTGCATCCCTCACTCCCACACATTGACGAATTCCCACGGAAATTGCGACGCTATGAAATACTATGGGTTCTATGACTTCTCCTTCTAAATCGAGTAACGTTTCTATGGAAACGACTGGCTTTTCTTTTGCGATACGAGTATCTCCTTCTCGATGTACTAATCCTTCTTTACTGCATCCCTCATTCCCACTTATTGACGAATTCACACGGAAATTGCGTCGCTATGAAATACTATGGGTTCTATGACTTCTCATTCTAAATCGAGTATCGTTTCTATGGAAACGACTGGCTTTTCTTTTGCGATACGAGTATCTCCTTCTCGATGTACTAATCCTTCTTTACTGCATCCCTCACTCCCACTCATTGACGAATTCACACGAAAATTGCGTCGCTATGAAATACTATGTGATCTAAGACATTTCCTTCTAAATTGAGTAACGTTTCTATGGAAACGACAGGATTTTCTTTTGGGATACGACAATCACATTTTTGATCCACTAATCCTTCTTTACTGCGTCTCTCACTCCCACACACTGACGAATTCACACGGAAATTGCGTCGCTATGAAATACTATGTGTTCTAAGACATTTCCTTCTATATAGAGTAACGTTTCTATGGAAACGACAGGATTTTATTTTGGGATACGACAATCTCATTTCCGATCCACTAATCCTTTATTACTGCATCCCTCACTCCCACTCATTGACGAATTCACACGGAAATTGCGTCGCTATGAAATACTATGGGTTCTATGACTTCTCCTTCTAAATCGAGTAACGTTTCTATGGAAACAACAGGATTTTCTTTTGGGACACGACAATCTCATTTCCGATCCACTAATCCTTCTTTACTGCATCCCTCACTCCCACTCATTGACGAATTAACACAGCAATTGCGTCGCAATGAAATACTATGGGTTCTATGAAATTTCCTTCTAAATCGAGTAACGTTTCTATGGAAACGACAGGATGTTCTTTTGGGATACGATAATCTCATTTCCGATCCACTAATCCTTCTTTACTGCATCCCTCACTCCCACACATTGACGAATACACACGGAAATTGCGTCGCTATGAAATACTATGGGTTCTATGACTTCTCCTTCTAAATCGAGTAACGTTTCCATGGAAACGACAGGATTTTCTTTTGGGATACGACAATCTCATTTCCGATCCACTAATCCTTCTTTACTGCATCCCTCACTCCCACTCATTGACGAATTAACACAGCAATTGCGTCGCAATGAAATACTATGGGTTCTATGAAATTTCCTTCTAAATCGAGTAACGTTTCGATGGAAACGACAGGATGTTCTTTTGGGATACGACAATCTTCATTCCGATCCACTAATCCTTCTTTACTGCATCCCTCACTCCCACTCATTGACGAATTCACACGGAAATTGCGTCGCTATGAAATACTATGGGTTCTATGACTTCTCTTTCTAAATCGAATAACGTTTCAATGGAAACAACAGGATTTTCTTCTGGGATACGACAATTTCATTTCCGATCCACGAATCCTTCTTTACTGCATCCCTCACTCCCACTCATTGACGAATTCACACGGAAATTGCGTCGCTATGAAATACTATGTGTTCTAAGACATTTCATTCTAAATCGAGTAACGTTTCTATGGAAACGACAGGATTTTCTTTCGGGTTACGACAATCTCATTTCCGATCCACTAATCCTTCTTTACTGCATCATTCACTCCCACTCATTGACGAATTCACACGGAAATTGCGTCGTTATGAAATTCTATGGGTTCTATGACTTCTACTTCTAAATCGAGTAACGTTTCTATGGAAACTACAGGATTTTCTTTTGGGATACGACAATCTCATTTCCGATCCACTAATCCTTCTTTACTGAATCCCTCACTCCCACTCATTGACGAATTCACACGGAAATTGCGTCGCTATGAAATACTATGTGTTCTAGGACATTTCCTTCTAAATCGAGTAACGATTCTATGGAAACGACAGGATTTTCTTTTGGGATACGACAATCTCATTTCCGATGCACTAATCCTTCATTACTGCATCCCTCACTCCCACTCATTGACGAATTCACACGGAAATTGCGTCGCTATGAAATACTATGTGTTCTAAGACATTTCCTTCTAAATCGAGTAACGTATCTATGGTAACGACAGGATTTTCTTTTGGGATACGACAATCGTATTTCCGATCCACTAATCCTTCTTTACTGCATCCCCCACTCCCACACATTGACGAATTCACACCGAAATTGCGTCG
The DNA here is from genome assembly GCF_021461395.2 of Schistocerca americana. Taxonomy (NCBI): domain Eukaryota; kingdom Metazoa; phylum Arthropoda; class Insecta; order Orthoptera; family Acrididae; genus Schistocerca; species Schistocerca americana. The sequence continues at coordinate 10,372,868 of NC_060123.1, forward strand.
CTGTGAAATACTATGTGCTCTAAGACTTTTCCTTCTAAATCGAGTTACGTCTCTATGGAAACGACAGGACTTTCTTTTGGGATACGACAATCACATTTCCGATCCACTAATCCTTCTTTACTGCATCCCTCACTCCCACACATTGACGAATTCACGCGGAAATTGCGTCCCTATGAAATACTATGGGTTCTATGACTTCTCCTTCTAAATCGAATATCGTTTCTATGGAAACGACTGGCTTTTCTTTTGCGATACGAGTATCTCCTTCTCGATGTACTAATCCTTCTTTACTGCATCCCTCACTCCCACTTATTGACGAATTCACACGGAAATTGCGTCGCTATGAAATACTATGGGTTCTATGACTTCTCCTTCTAAATCGAGTAACGTTTCTATGGAAACGACAGGATTTTCTTTTGGGGTACGACAATCTTATTTCCGATCCACTAATCCTTCTTTACTGCATCCCTCACTCCCACTCATTGACGAATTCACACGGAAATTGCGTCGCTATGAAATACTATGGGTTCTATGACTTCTCTTTCTAAATCGAGTAACGTTTCAATGCAAACAACAGGATTTTCTTTTGGGATACGACAATCTCATTTCCGATCCACGAATCCTTCTTTACTGCATCCCTCACTCCCTCTCATTGACGAATTCACACGGAAATTGCGTCGCTATGAAATACTATGTGTTCTATGACTTCTCCTTCTAAATCGAGTGACGTTTCCATGGAAACTACAGGATTTTCTTTTGGGATACGACAATCTCATTTCCGATCCACTAATCCTTCTTTACTGCATCCCTCACTCAAACACATTGACGAATTCACACGGAAATTGCGTCGCTATGAAATACTATGTGTTCTAAGACATTTCCTTCCAAATCGAGTAACGTTTCTATGGAAACGACAGGATTTTCTTTTGGGTTCTGACAATCTCATTTCCGATCCACTAATCCTTCTTTACTGCATCATTCACTCCCACTCATTGACGAATTCACACGGAAATTGCGTCGCTATGAAATTCTATGGGTTCTATGACTTCTCCTTCTAAATCGAGTAACGTTTCTATGGAAACTACAGGATTTTCTTTTGGGATACGACAATCTCATTTCCGATCCACTAATCCTTCTTTACTGAATCCCTCACTCCCACTCATTTACGAATTCAAACGGAAATTGAGTCGCTATGAAATACTATGTGTTCTAGGACATTTCCTTCTAAATCGAGTAACGTTTCTATGGAAACGACAGGATTTTCTTTTGGGATACGACAATCTCATTTCCGATGCACTAATCCTTCATTACTGCATCCCTCACTCCCACTCATTGACGAATTCACACAGAAATTGCCTCGCTATGAAATACTATGTGTTCTAGGACATTTCCTTCTAAATCGAGTAACGTTTCTATGGAAACGACAGGATTTTCTTTTGGGATACGACAATCTCATTTCCGATCCACTAATCCTTCTTTACTGCATCCCTCACTCCCACTCATTGACGAATTCACACGGAAATTGCGTCGCTATGAAATACTATGTGTTCTAAGACATTTCCTTGTAAATCGAGTAACGTTTCTATGGAAACGACAGGATTTTCGTTTGGGATACGACTATCTCATTTCCGATCCACTAATCCTTCTTTACTGCATCCCACCCTCCCACACGTTGACGAATTCACACGGAAATTGCGTCGCTATGAAATACTATGGGTTCTATGACTTCTCCTTCTAAATCGAGTAACGTTTCTATGGAAATGACAGGATTTTCTTTTGGGATACGACAATCACATTTCCGATCCACTAATCCTTTTTTACTGCATCCCTCACTCCCACACATTGACGAATTCCCACGGAAATTGCGTCGCTATGAAATACTATGGGTTCTATGACTTCTCCTTCTAAATCGAGTATCGTTTCTATGGAAACGACTGGCTTTTCTTTTGCGATACGAGTATCTCGTTCTCGTTGTACTAATCCTTCTTTACTTCATCCCTCACTCCCACTTATTGACGAATTCACACGGAAATTGCGTCGCCATGAAATACTATGGGTACTATGACTTCTCCTTCTAAATCGAGTAACGTTTCTATGGAAACAACAGGATTTTCTTTTGGGATACGACAATCTCATTTTAGATCCACTAATCCTTCTTTACTGCATCCCTCACTCCCACTCATTGACGAATTAACACAGCAATTGCGTCGAAATGAAATACTATGGGTTCTATGAAATTTCCTTCTAAATCGAGTAACGTTTCTATGGAAACCACAGGATGTTCTTTTGGGATACGACAATCTTATTTCCGATCCACTATTCCTTCTTTACTGCATCCCTCACTCCCACACATTGACGAATACACACGGAAATTGCGTCGCTATGAAATACTATGGGTTCTATGACTTCTCCTTCTAAATCGAGTAACGTTTCTATGGAAACGACAGGATTTTCTTTTGGGATACGACAATCTCATTTCCGATCCACTAATCCTTCTTTACTGCATCCCTCACTCCCACTCATTGACGAATTAACACAGCAATTGCGTCGAAATGAAATACTATGGGTTCTATGAAATTTCCTTCTAAATCGAGTAACGTTTCTATGGAAACGACAGGATTTTCTTTTGGGATACGACAATCTCATTTCCGATCCACTAATCCTTCTTTACTGCATCCCTCACTCCCACACATTGACGAATTCACACGGAAATTGCGTCGCTATGAAATACTATGTGTTCTAAGACATTTCCTTCTAAATCGAGTAACGTTTCTATGGAAACGACAGGATTTTCTTTTGGGTTCTGACAATCTCATTTCCGATCCACTAATCCTTCTTTACTGCATCATTCACTCCCACTCATTGACGAATTCACACGGAAATTGCGTCGCTATGAAATTCTATGGGTTCTATGACTTCTACTTCTAAATCGAGTAACGTTTCTATGGAAACTACAGGATTTTCTTTTGGGATACGACAATCTCATTTCCGATCCACTAATCCTTCTTTACTGAATCCCTCACTCCCACTCATTGACGAATTCACACGGAAATTGCGACGCTATGAAATACTATGTGTTCTAGGACATTTCCTTCTAAATCGAGTAGCGTTCCTATGGATACGACAGGATTTTCTTTTGGGATACGACAATCTCATTTCCGATGCACTAATCCTTCATTACTGCATCCCTCACTCCCACTCATTGACGAATTCACTTGGAAATTGCGTCGCTATGAAATACTTTGTGTTCTAGGACATTTCCTTCTAAATCGAGTAACGTTTCTATGGAAACGACAGGAATTTCTTTTGGGATACGACAATCACATTTCCGATCCACTAATCCTTCTTTACTGCATCCCTCACTCCCACACATTGACGAATTCACACGGAAATTGCGTCCCTGTGAAATACTATGGGTTCTATGACTTCTCCTTCTAAATCGAATATCGTTTCTATGGAAACGACTGGCTTTTCTTTTGCGATACGAGTATCTCCTTCTCGATGTACTAATCCTTCTTTACTGCATCCCTCACTCCCACTTATTGACGAATTCACACGGAAATTGCGTCGCTATGAAATACTATGTGTTCTAAGACATTTCCTTCTAAATCGAGTAACGTTTCTATGGAAACGACAGGATTTTCTTTTCGGATACGACAATCTCATTTCCGATCCACTAATCCTTCTTTACTGCATCATTCACTCCCACTCATTGACGAATTCACACGGAAATTGCGTCGCTACGAAATTCTATGGGTTCTATGACTTCTACTTCTAAATCGAGTAACGTTTCTATGGAAACTACAGGATTTTCTTTTGGGATACGACAATCTCATTTCCGATCCACTAATCCTCCTGTACTGCATCCCTCACTCCCACTCATTGACGAATTTACACGGAAATTGCGTCGCTATGAAATACTATGTGTTCTAGGACATTTCCTTGTAAATCGAGTAACGTTTCTATGGAAACGACAGGATTTTCTTTGGGATACGACAATCTCATTTCCGATCCACTGATCCTTCTTTACTGCATCCCTAACTCCCACTCATTGACGAATTCCCACGGAAATTGCGTCGCTATGAAATACTATGGGTTCTATGACTTCTCCTTTTAAATCGAGTATCGTTTCTATGGAAACGACTGGCTTTTCTTTTGCGATACGAGTATCTCCTTCTCGATGTACTAATCCTTCTTTACTGCATCCCTCCTTCCCACTTATTGACGAATTCACACGGAAATTGCGTCGCTATGAAATACTATGGGTTCTATGACTTCTCCTTCTAAATCGAGTAACGTTTCTATGGAAACGACAGGATTTTCATTTGGGATACGACAATCTCATTTCCGATCCACTAATCCTTCTTTACTGCATCCCTCACTCCCACTCATTCACGATTTCACACGGAAATTGCGTCGCTATGAAATACTATATGTTCTAAGATATTTCCTTCTCAATCGAGTAACGTATCTATGGAAACGACAGGATTTTCTTTTGGGAGACGACAAATACATTTCCGATCCACTAATCCTTCTTTACTGCACCCTCACTCTCACACATTGACGAATTCACACGGAAATTGCGTCGCTATGAAATACTATGTGTTCTACGACTTCTCATTCTAAATCGAGTAACGTTTCTATGGAAACGAAGAGATTTTCTTTTGGGATACGACAATCACATTTTCGATCCACTAATCCTTCTTTACTGCATCCCTCACTCCCACACATTGACGAATTCACACGGAAATTGCGTCGCTATGAAATACTATGTGTTCTATGACTTCTCCTTCTAAATCGAGTAACGTTTCTATGGAAACGACAGGATTTTCTTTTGGGATACGACAATCTCATTTCCGATCCACTAATCCTTCTTTACTGCATCCCTCACTCCCACTCATTCACGATTTCACACGGAAATTGCGTCGCTATGAAATACTATATGTTCTAAGACATTTCCTTCTCAATCGAGTAACGTATCTATGGAAACGACAGGATTTTCTTTTGGGAAACGACAAATACATTTCCGATCCACTAATCCTTCTTTACTGCACCCTCACTCTCACACATTGACGAATTCACACGGAAATTGCGTCGCTATGAAATACTATGTGTTCTACGACTTCTCATTCTAAATCGAGTAACGTTTCTATGGAAACGAAAGGATTTTCTTTTGGGATACGACAATCACATTTTCGATCCACTAATCCTTCTTTACTGCTACCCTCACTCCCACACATTGACGAATTCACACGGAAATTGCGTCGCTATGAAATACTATGTGTTCTATGACTTCTCCATCTAAATCGAGTATCGTTTCGATGGAAACGACAGGATTTTCTTTTGGGATACGACAATCTCATTTCCGATCCACTAATCCTCCTTTACTGCATCCCTCACTCCCACACATTGACGAATTCACACGGAAATTGCGTCGCTATGAAATACTATGTGTTCTATGACTTCTCCTTCTAAATCGAGTATCGTTTCTATGGAAACGACAGGATGTTCTTTTGGGATACGACAATCTCATTTCCGATCCACTAATCCTTCTTTACTGCATCCTTCACTCCCACTCATTGACGAATTCACACGGAAATTGCGTCGCTATGAAATATTATGGGTTCTATGACTTCTCTTTCTAAATCGAGTAACGTTTCAATGGAAACAACAGGATTTTCTTTTGGGATACGTCAATTTCATTTCCGATCCACGAATAATTCTTTACTGCATCCCTCACTCCCACTCATTGACGAATTCACACGGAAATTGCGTCGCTATGAAATACTATGTGTTCTAAGACATTTCCTTCTAAATCGAGTAACGTTTCTATGGAAACGACAGGATTTTCTTTTGGGATACGACAATCTCATTTCCGATCCATTAATCCTTCTTTACTGCATCATTCACTCCCGCTCATTGACGAATTCACACGGAAATTGCGTCGCTATGAAATTCTATGGGTTCTATGACTTCTACTTCTAAATCGAGTAACGTTTCTATGGAAACTACAGGATTTTCTTTTGGGATACGACAATCTCATTTCCGATCCACTAATCGTTCTTTACTGAATCCCTCACTCCCACTCATTGACGAATTCACACGGAAATTGCGTCGCTATGAAATACTATGGGTTCTAGGACATTTCCCTCTAAATCGAGAAACGTTTCTATGGAAACGACAGGATTTTCTTTTGGGATACGACAATCTCATTTCCGATCCACTAATCCTTCTTTACTGCATCCCTCACTCCCACTCATTGACGAATTCACACGGAAATTGCGTCGCTATGAAATACTATGGGTTCTATGACTTCTCCTTCTAAATCGAGTAACGTTTCTATGGAAACGACAGGATTTTCTTTTGGGATACGACAATCTCATTTCCGATCCACTAATCCTTCTTTACTGCATCCCTCACTCCCACTCATTGACGAATTAACACAGCAATTGCGTCGCATTGAAATACTATGGGTTCTATGAAATTTCCTTCTAAATCGAGTAACGTTTCTATGGAAACGACAGGATTTTCTTTTGGGATACAACAATCTCATTTCCGATCCACTAATCCTTCTTTACTGCATCCCTCACTCCCACACATTGACGAATTCACACGGAAATTGCGTCGCTATGAAATACTATGTGTTCTAAGACATTTCCTTCTAAATCGAGTAACGTTTCTATGGAAACGACAGGATTTTCTTTTGGGTTCTGACAATCTCATTTCCGATCCACTAATCCTTCTTTACTGCATCATTCACTCCCACTCATTGACGAATTCACACGGAAATTGCGTCGCTATGAAATTCTATGGGTTCTATGACTTCTACTTCTAAATCGAGTAACGTTTCTATGGAAACTACAGGATTTTCTTTTGGGATACGACAATCTCATTTCCGATCCACTAATCCTTCTTTACTGAATCCCTCACTCCCACTCATTGACGAATTCACACGGAAATTGCGTCGCTATGAAATACTATGTGTTCTAGGACATTTCCTTCTAAATCGAGTAACGTTTCTATGGAAACGACAGGATTTTCTTTTGGGATACGACAATCTCATTTCCGAAGCACTAATCCTTCATTACTGCATCCCTCACTCCCACTCATTGACGAATTCACACGGAAATTGCGTCGCTATGAAATACTATGTGTTCTAGGACATTTCCTTCTAAATCGAGTAACGTTTCTATGGAAACGACAGGACTTTCTTTTGGGATACGACAATCACATTTCCGATCCACTAATCCTTCTTTACTGCATCCCTCACTCCCACACATTGACGAATTCACACGGAAATTGCGTCCCTATGAAATACTATGGGTTCTATGACTTCTCCTTCTAAATCGAATATCGTTTCTATGGAAACGACTGGCTTTTCTTTTGCGATACGAGTATCTCCTTCTCGATGTACTAATCCTTCTTTACTGCATCCCTCACTCCCACTTATTGACGAATTCACACGGAAATTGCGTCGCTATGAAATACTATGTGTTCTAAGACATTTCCTTCTAAATCGAGTAACGTTTCTATGGAAACGACAGGATTTTCTTTTCGGATACGACAATCTCATTTCCGATCCACTAATCCTTCTTTACTGCATCATTCACTCCCACTCATTGACGAATTCACACGGAAATTGCGTCGCTATGAAATTCTATGGGTTCTATGACTTCTACTTCTAAATCGAGTAACGTTTCTATGGAAACTACAGGATTTTCTTTTGGGATACGACAATCTCATTTCCGATCCACTAATCCTCCTGTACTGCATCCCTCACTCCCACTCATTGACGAATTCACACGGAAATTGCGTCGCTATGAAATACTATGTGTTCTAAGACATTTCCTTGTAAATCGAGTAACGTTTCTGTGGAAACGACAGTATTTTCGTTTGGGATACGACTATCTCATTTCCGATCCACTAATCCTTCTTTACTGCATCCCACCCTCCCACACGTTGACGAATTCACACGGAAATTGCGTCGCTATGAAATACTATGTGTTCTACGACTTCTCATTCTAAATCGAGTATCGTTTCTATGGAAACGACAGGATGTTCTTTTGGGATACGACAATCTCATTTCCGATCCACTAATCCTTCTTTACTGCATCCCTCACTCCCACTCATTCACGATTTCACACGGAAATTGCGTCGCTATGAAATACTATATGTTCTAAGACATTTCCTTCTCAATCGAGTAACGTATCTATGGAAACGACAGGATTTTCTTTTGGGAAACGACAAATACATTTCCGATCCACTAACCCTTCTTTACTGCACCCTCACTCTCACACATTGACGAATTCACACGGAAATTGCGTCGCTATGAAATACTATGTGTTCTACGACTTCTCATTCTAAATCGAGTAACGTTTCTATGGAAACGAAAGGATTTTCTTTTGGGGTACGACAATCACATTTTCGATCCACTAATCCTTCTTTACTGTATCCCTCACTCCCACACATTGACGAATTCACACGGAAATTGCGTCGCTATGAAATACTATGTGTTCTATGACTTCTCCTTCTAAATCGAGTATCGTTTCGATGGAAACGACAGGATTTTCTTTTGGGATACGACAATCTCATTTCCGATCCACTAATCCTCCTTTACTGCATCCCTCACTCCCACACATTGACGAATTCACACGGAAATTGCGTCGCTATGAAATACTATGTGTTCTATGACTTCTCCTTCTAAATCGAGTATCGTTTCTATGGAAACGACAGGATGTTCTTTTGGGATACGACAATCTCATTTCCGATCCACTAATCCTTCTTTACTGCATCCCTCACTCCCACTCATTGACGAATTCACACGGAAATTGCGTCGCTATGAAATACTATGGGTTCTATGACTTCTCTTTCTAAATCGAGTAACGTTTCAATGGAAACAACAGGATTTTCTTTTGGGATACGACAATTTCATTTCCGATCCACGAATCCTTCTTTACTGCATCCCTCACTCCCACTCATTGACGAATTCACACGGAAATTGCGTCGCTATGAAATACTATGTGTTCTAAGACATTTCCTTCTAAATCGAGTAACGTTTCTATGGAAACGACAGGATTTTCTTTTGGGATACGACAATCTCATTTCCGATCCATTAATCCTTCTTTACTGCATCATTCACTCCCGCTCATTGACGAATTCACACGGAAATTGCGTCGCTATGAAATTCTATGGGTTCTATGACTTCTGCTTCTAAATCGAGTAACGTTTCTATGGAAACTACAGGATTTTCTTTTGGGATACGACAATCTCATTTCCGATCCACTAATCGTTCTTTACTGAATCCCTCACTCCCACTCATTGACGAATTCACACGGAAATTGCGTCGCTATGAAATACTATGGGTTCTAGGACATTTCCTTCTAAATCGAGAAACGTTTCTATGGAAACGACAGGATTTTCTTTTGGGATACGACAATCTCATTTCCGATCCACTAATCCTTCTTTACTGCATCCCTCACTCCCACTCATTGACGAATTCACACGGAAATTGCGTCGCTATGAAATACTATGGGTTCTATGACTTCTCCTTCTAAATCGAGTTACGTTTCTATGGAAACGACAGGATTTTCTTTTAGGATACGACTATCTCATTTCCGATGCACTAATCCTTCATTACTGCATCCCTCACTCCCACTCATTGACGAATTCACACGGAAATTGCGTCGCTATGAAATACTATGTGTTCTAAGACATTTCCTTCTAAATCGTGTAACGTATCTATGGTAACAACAAGATTTTCTTTTGGGATACGACAATCACATTTCCGATCCACTAATCCTTCTTTACTGCATCCCTCACTCCCACACATTGACGAATTCACACTGAAATTGCGTCGCTATGAAATACTATGTGCTCTAAGACTTTTCCTTCTAAATCGAGTAACGTTTCTATGGAAACGACAGGACTTTCTTTTGGGATACGACAATCACATTTCCGATCCACTAATCCTTCTTTACTGCATCCCTCACTCCCACACATTGACGAATTCACACGGAAATTGCGTCCCTATGAAATACTATGGGTTCTATGACTTCTCCTTCTAAATCGAATATCGTTTCTATGGAAACGACTGGCTTTTCTTTTGCGATATAAGTATCTCCTTCTCGATGTACTAATCCTTCTTTACTGCATCCCTCACTCCCACTTATTGACGAATTCACACGGAAATTGCGTCGCTATGAAATACTATGGGTTCTATGACTTCTCCTTCTAAATCGAGTAACGTTTCTATGGAAACGACAGGATTTTCTTTTGGGATGCGACAATCTCATTTCCGATCCACTAATCCTTCTTTACTGCATCCCTCACTCCCACTCATTGACGAATTCACACGGAAATTGCGTCGCTATGAAATACTATGGGTTCTATGACTTCTCTTTCTAAATCGAGTAACGTTTCAATGGAAACAACAGGATTTTCTTTTGGGATACGACAAACTCATTTCCGATCCACGAATCCTTCTTTATTGCATCCCTCACTCCCACTCATTGACGAATTCACACGGAAATAGCGTCGCTATGAAATACTATGTGTTCTAAGACATTTCCTTCTAAATCGAGTAACGTTTCTATGGAAACGACAGGATTTTCTTTTGGGATACGACAATCTCATTTCCGATCCACTAATCCTTCTTTACTGCATCATTCACTCCCACTCATTGACGAATTCACACGGAAATTGCGTCGCTATGAAATTCTATGGGTTCTATGACTTCTACTTCTAAATCGAGTAACGTTTCTATGGAAACTACAGGATTTTCTTTTGGGATACGACAATCTCATTTCCGATCCTCTAATCCTTCTTTACTGCATCCCTCACTCCCACTCATTGACGAATTCACACGGAAATTGCGTCGCTATGAAATACTATGTGTTCTAGGACATTTCCTTCTAAATCGAGTAACGTTTCTATGGTAACGACAGTATTTTCTTTTGGGATACGACAATCTCATTTCCGATCCACTAATCCTTCTTTACTGCATCCCTCACTCCCACTCATTGACGAATTCACACGGAAATTGCGTCGCTATGAAATACTATGTGTTCTAGGACATTTCCTTCTAAATCGAGTAACATTTCTATGGTAACGACAGTATTTTCTTTTGGGATACGACAATCTCATTTCCGATCCACTAATCCTTCTTTACTGCATCCCACACTCCCACACGTTGACGAATTCACACGGAAATTGCGTCGCTATGAAATACTATGGGTTCTATGACTTCTCCTTCTAAATCGAGTAACGTTTCTATGGAAATGACAGGATTTTCTTTTGGGATACGACAATCACATTTCCGATCAACTAATCCTTTTTTACTGTATCCCTCACTCCCACACATTGACGAATTCCCACGGAAATTGCGTCGGTATGAAATACTATGGGTTCTATGACTTCTCCTTCTAAATCGAGTATCGTTTCTATGTAAACGACTGGCTTTTCTTTTGCGATACGAGTATCTCCACCTCGATGTACTAATCCTTCTTTACTGCATCCCTCACTCCCACTTATTGACGAATTCACATGGAAATTGCGTCGCTATGAAATACTATGGGTTCTAAGACTTCTCCTTCTAAATCGAGTAACGTTTCAATGGAAACGACAGGATGTTCTTTTGGGATACGACAATCTCATTTCCGATCCACTAATCCTTCTTTACTGCATCCCTCACTCCCACTCATTCACGAATTCACACGGAAATTGCGTCGCTATGACATACTATATGTCCTAAGACATTTCCTTCTAAATCGAGTAACGTATCTATGGAAACGACAGGATTTTCTTTTGGGATACGACAAATACATTTCCGATCCACTAATCCTTTTTTACTGCATCCCTCACTCCCACACATTGACGAATTCACACGGAAATTGCGTCGCTATGAAATACTATGTGTTCTATGACTTCTCCTTCTAAATCGAGTATCGTTTCGATGGAAACGACAGGATTTTCTTTTGGGATACGACAATCTCATTTCCGATCCACTAATCCTTCTTTACTGCTTCCCTCACTCCCACACACTGACGAATTCACACGGAAATTGCGTAGCTATGAAATACTATGTGTTCTAAGACTTCTCCTTCTAAATCGAGTAACGTTTCTATTGAAACGACAGGATTTTCTTTTGCGATACGACAATCTCATTTCCGATCCACTAATCCTTCTTTACTGCATCCCTCACTCCCACACATTGACGAATTCACACGGAAATTGCGTCGCTATGTAATACTATGGCTTCTATGACTTCTCTATCTAAATCGAGTAACGTTTCTATGGAAATGACAGGATTTTCTTTTGCGATACGACAATCACATTTCCGATCCACTAATCCCTCTTTACCGCATACCTCACTCCCACACATTGGCGAATTCACACGGATATTGCGTCGCTATGAATTACTATGGGTACTATGACTTCTCCTTCTAAATCGAGTATCGTTTCTATGGAAACGACTGGCTTTTCTTTTGCGATACGAGTATCTCTTTCTCGATGCACTAATCGTTCTCTACTGCATCCCTCACTCCCACTCATTGACGAATTCACACGGAAATTGCGTCGCTATGAAATACTATGGTTTCTATGACTTCTCCTTCTAAATCGAATAACGTTTCTATGGAAACGACAGGATTTTCTTTTGGGATACGACAATCACATTTCCGATCCACTAATCCTTCTTTACTGCATCCCTCACTCCCACTCATTGACGAATTCACACGTAAATTGCGTCGCTATGAAATATTATGTGTTCTAAGACATTTCCTTCTGAATCGAGTAACGTTTCTATGGAAACGACAGGATTTTCGTTTGGGATACGACAATCACATTTCCGATCAACTAATCCTTCTTTACTGCATCCCTCACTCCCACACACTGAAGAATTCACACGGAAATTGCGTCGCTTTGCAATGCTATGTGTTCTAAGACATTTCCTTCTAAATCGAGTAACGTTTCTATGGAAACGACAGGCATTTCTTTTGGGATACGACAATCTCATTTCCGATCCACTAATCCTTCTTTACTGCTTCCCTCACTCCCACTCATTGACGACTTCACACGGAAATTGTGTCGCTATGAAATACTATGTGTTCTATGACTTCTCCTTCTAAATCGAGTAACGTTTCTATGGAAACGACAGGATTTTCTTTTGGGGTACGACAATCTCATTTCCGATCCTCTAATCCTTCTTTACTGCAACCCTCACTCCCACACATTGACGAATTAACACAGCAAATCCGTCGCAATGAAGCACTGTGGGTTCTATGACATATCCTTCTAAATCGAGTAACGTTTTTATGGAAACGACAGGATGTTCTTTTGGGATACGACAATCTTCGTTCCGATCCACAAATCCTTCTTTACTGCATCCCTCACTCCCACTCATTGACGAATTCACACCGAAATTGCGTCGCTATGAAATAATATGTGTTCTAAGACATTTCCTTCTAAATCGAGTAACGTTTCAATGGAAACGACATAATTTTCTTTTGGGATACGACAATCTCATTTCCGATCCACTAATCCTTCTTTACTGCATCCCTCACTCCCACACATTGACGAATTAACACAGCAATTCCGTCGCAATGAAATACTGTGGGTTCTATGACATTTTCTTCTAAATCGAGTAACGTATCTATGGAAACGACAGGATTTCCTTTTGGGATACGACAAATACATTTCCGATCCACTAATCCTTCTTTACAGCACACTCACTCTCACACATTGACGAATTCACACGGAAATTGCGTCGCTATGAAATACTATGTGTTCTACGACTTCTCCTTCTAAATCGAGAAACGTTTCTATGGAAACGAAAGGATTTTCTTTTGGGATACGACAATCACATTTCCGATCCACTAATCCTTCTTTACTGCATCCCTCACTCCCACACATTGACGAATTCACACGGAAATTGCGTCGCTATGAAATACTATGTGTTCTATGACATCTCCTTCTCAATCGAGTATCGTTTCGATGGAAACGACAGGATTTTCTTTTGGGATACGACAATCTCATTTCCGATCCACTAATCCTTCTTTACTGCATCCCTCACTCCCACACATTGACGAATTCACACGGAAATTGCGTAGCTATGAAATACTATGTGTTCTAAGACTTCTCCTTCTAAATCGAGTAACGTTTCTATTGAAACGACAGGATTTTTTTTGGGATACGACAATCTCATTTCCGATCCACTAATCCTTCTTTACTGCATCCCTCACTCCCACACATTGACGAATTCACGCGGAAATTGCGTCGCTATGTAATACTATGGGTTCTATGACTTCTCTATCTAAATCGAGTAACGTTTCTATGGAAATGACAGGATTTTCTTTTGGGATACGACAATCACATTACCGATCCACTAATCCTTCTTTACTGCATACCTCGCTCCCACACATTGACGAATTCACACGGAAATTGCGTCGCTATGAAATACTATGGGTTCTATGACTTCTCCTTCTAAATCGAGTATCGTTTCTATGGAAACGACTGGCTTTCCTTTTGCGATACGAGTATCTCCTTCTCGATGCACTAATCCTTCTCTACTGCATCCCTCACTCCCACTCATTGACGAATTCACACGGAAATTGCGTCGCTATGAAATACTATGGTTTCTATGACTTCTCCTTCTAAATCGAGTAACGTTTCTACGGAAACGACAGGATTTTCTTTTGGGATACGACAATCACATTTCCGATCCACTAATCCTTCTTTACTGCATCCCTCACTCCCACTCATTGACGAATTCACACGTAAATTGCGTCGCTATGAAATACTATGTGTTCTAAGACATTTCCTTCTAAATCGAGTAACGTTTCTATGGAAACGACAGGATTTTCGTTTGGGATACGACAATCACATTTCCGATCAATTAATCCTTCTTTACTGCATCCCTCACTCCCACACACTGACGAATTCACACGGAAATTGCGTCGCTATGAAATACTATGAGTTCTAAGACATTTCCCTCAAATTCGAGTAACGTTTCTATGGAAACGACAGGATTTTCTTTTGGGATACGACAATCTCATTTCCGATCAACTAATCCCTCTTTACTGCATCCCTCACTCCCACTCATTGACGAATTCACACGGAAATTGCGTCGCTATGAAATACTATAAGTTCTAAGACATTTCCTTCTAAATCTAGTAACGTTTCTATGGAAACGACAGGATTTTCTCTTGGGATACGACAATCACATATCCGATCCACTAATCCTTCTTTACTGCATCCCTTACTCCCACTCATTGACGAATTCACACGGAAATTGCGTCGCTATGAAATACTATGTGTTCTAAGACATTTCCTTCTAAATCGAGTAACGTTTCTATGGAAACGACAGAATTTTCTTTTGCGATACGAGAATCTCCTTCTCGATGCACTATTCCTTCTTTATTGCATCCCTAGCTCCCTCACATTGACGAATTAACACAGAAATTGAGTCGCTATGAAATACTATGGGTTCTATGACTCCTCCTTCTAAATCGAGTAACGTTTCTATGGAAATGACAGGATTTTCTTTTGTGATACGGCAATCTCATTTCCGATCCACTAATCCTTCTTTACTGCATCCCTCACTCCCACTCATTGACGAGTTCACACGGAAATTGCGTCGCTATGAAATACTATGTGTTCTAAGACATTTCCTTCTAAATCGAGTAACGTTTCTATGGAAACGACAGGATTTTCTTTTGGGATACGACAATCTCATTTCCGATCCACTAATCCTTCTTTACTGCATCCCTCACTCCCACTCATTGACGAATTCACACGGAAATTGCGTCGCTATGAAATACTATGTGTTGTAAGACATTTCCTTCTAAATCGAGTATCGTTTCTATGGAAACGACAGGATTTTCTTTTGGGATACGACAATCACATTTCCGATCCACTAATCCTTCTTTACTGATTCCCTCACTCCCACTCATTGACAAATTCACACGGAAATTGCGTCGCTTTGAAATACTATGTGTTCTAAGACATTTCCTTCTAAATCGAGTAACGTTTCTATGGAAACGACAGGATTTTCTTTTGGGATACGACAATCTCATTTCCGATCCACTAATCCTTCTTTACTGCATCCCTCGCTCCCACTCATTGACGAATTCACACGGAAATTGCGTCGCTATGAAATGCTATGTGTTCTAAGACATTTCCTTCTAAATCGAGTAACGTTTCTATGGAAACGACAGGATTTTCTTTTGGGATACGACAATCTCATTTCCGATCCACTAATCCTTTTTTACTGCATCCCTCACTCCCACTCCGTGACGAATTCACACGGAAATTGCGTCGCTATGAAATACTATGTGTTCTAAGACATTTCCTTCTAAATCGAGTAACGTTTCTAGGGAAACGACAGGATTTTCTTTTGGGATACGACAATCACATTTCTGTTCCACTAATCCTTCTTTACTGATTCCCTCACTCAAACTCATTGACAAATTCACACGGAAATTGCGTCGCTATGAAATACTATGTGTTCTAAGACATTTCCTTCTAAATCGAGTAACGTTTCTATGGAAACGACAGGATTTTCTTTTGGGATACGAGAATCTCATTTCCGATCCACTAATTCTTCTTTACTGCATCCCACACTCCCACACGTTGACGAATTCACACGGAAATTGCGTCGCTATGAAATACTATGGGTTCTGTGACTTCTCCTTCTAAATCGAGTAACGTTTCTATGGAAATGACAGGATTTTCTTTTGGGATGCGACAATCACATTTCCGATCCACTAATCCTTTTTTACTGCATCCCTCAGTCCCACACATTGACGAATTCCCACGGAAATTGCGTCGCTATGAAATACTATGGGTTCTATGACTTCTCCTTCTAAATCGAGTATCGTTTCTATGGAAACGACTGGCTTTTCTTTTGCGATACGAGTATCTCCTTCTCGATGTACTAATCCTTCTTTACTGCATCCCTCACTCCCACTTATTGACGAATTCACACGGAAATTGCGTCGCTATGAAATACTATGGGTTCTATGACTTCTCCTTCTAAATCGAGTAACGTTTCTATGGAAACGACAGGATTTTCTTTTGGGATACGACAATCTCATTTCCGATCCACTAATCCTTCTTTACTGCATCCCTCACTCCCACTAATTCACGAATTCACACGGAAATTGCGTCGCTATGAAATACTATGTGTTCTAAGACATTTCCTTCTAAATCGAGTAACGTATCTATGGAAACGACAGGATTTTCTTTTGGGATACGACAAATACATTTCCGATCCACTAATCCTTCTTTACTGCACCCTCACTCTCACACATTGACGAATTCACACGGAAATTGCGCCGCTATGAAATACTGTGTGTTCTACGACTTCTCCTTCTAAATCGTGTAACGTTTCTATGGAAACGAAAGGATTTTCTTTTGGGATACGACAATCACATTTCCGATCCACTAATCCTTCTTTACTGCATCCCTCACTCCCACACATTGACGAATTCACACGGAAATTGCGTCGCTATGAAATACTATGTCTTCTATGACTTCTCCTTCTAAATCGAGTATCGTTTCGATGGAAACGACAGGATTTTCTTTTGGGATACGACAATCTCATTTCCGATCCACCAATACTTCTTTACTGCATCCCTCACTCCCACACATTGACGAATTCACACGGAAATTGCGTAGCTATGAAATACTATGTGTTCTAAGACTTCTCCTTCTAAATCGAGTAACGTTTCTATTGAAACGACAGGATTTTCTTTTGGGATACGACAATCTCATTTCCGATCCACTAATCCTTCTTTACTGCATCCCTCACTCCCACACATTGACGAATTCACACGGAAATTGCGTCGCTATGAAATACTATGGGTTCTAAGACATTTCCTTCTAAATCGAGTAACGTTTCTATGGAAACGACAGGATTTTCGTTTGGAATACGACAATCACATTTCCGATCAACTAATCCTTCTTTACTGCATCCCTCACTCCCACACACTGACGAATTCACACGGAAATTGCGTCGCTATGCAATGCTATGTGTTCTAAGGCATTTCCTTCTAAATCGAGTAACGTTTCTATGGAAACGACAGGATGTTCTTTTGGGATACGACAATCTCATTTCCGATCCACTAATCCTTCTTAACTGCTTCCCTCACTCCCACTCATTGACGACTTCACACGGATATTGCGTCGCTATGAAATACTATGGGTTCTATGACTTCTCCTACTAAATCGAGTAGCGTTTCTATGGAAACGACAGGATTTTCTTTTGGGGTACGACAATCTCATTTCCGATCCTCTAATCCTTCTTTACTGCAACCCTCACTCCCACACATTGACGAATTAACACAGCAATTCCGTCGCTATGAAATACTATGGGTTCTATGAAATTTCCTTCTAAATCGAGTAACGTTTCTATGGAAACGACAGGATGTTCTTTTGGGATACGACAATCTCATTTCCGATCCACTAATCCTTCTTTACTGCATCCCTCACTCCCACACATTGACGAATTCACACGGAAATTGCGTCGCTATGAAATACTATGGGTTCTATGACTTCTCTTTCCAAATCGAGTAACGTTTCAATGGAAACAACAGGATTTTCTTTTGGGATACGACAATTTCATTTCCGATCCACGAATCCTTCTTTACTGCATCCCTCACTCCCACTCATTGACGAATTCACACGGAAATTGCGTCGCTATGAAATACTATGTGTTCTAAGACATTTCCTTCTAAATCGAGTAACGTTTCTATGGAAACGACAGTATTTTCTTTTGGGATACGACAATCTCATTTCCGATCCACTAATCCTTCTTTAATGCATCATTCACTCCCACTCATTGACGAATTCACACGGAAATTGCGTCGCTATGAAATTCTATGGGTTCTATGACTTCTACTTCTAAATCGAGTAACGTTTCTATGGAAACTACAGGATTTTCTTTTGGGATACGACAATCTCATTTCCGATCCACTAATCCTTCTCTACTGCATCCCTCACTCCCACTCATAGGCGAATTCACACGGAAATTGCGTCGCTATGAAATACTATGTGTTCTAGGACATTTCCTTCTAAATCGAGTAACGTTTCTATGGAAACGACAGGATTTTCTTTTGGGATACGACAATCTCATTTCCGATCCACTAATCCTTCTTTACTGCATCCCTCACTCCCACTCATTGACGAATTCACACGGAAATTGCGTCGCTATGAAATACTATGTGTTCTAAGACATTTCCTTCTAAATCGAGTGACGTTTCTATGGAAACGACAGGATTTTCGTTTGGGATACGACTATCTCATTTCCGATCCACTAATCCTTCTTTACTGCATCATTCACTCCCACTCATTGACGAATTCACACGGAAATTGCGTCGCTATGAAATTCTATGGGTTCTATGACTTCTACTTCTAAATCGAGTAACGTTTCTATGGAAATGACAGGATTTTCTTTTGGGATACGACAATCACATTTCCGATCCACTAATCCTTTTTTACTGCTTCCCTCAGTCCCACACATTGACGAATTCCCACGGAAATTGCGTCGCTATGAGATACTATGGGTTCTATGACTTCTCCTTCTAAATCGAGTATTGTTTCTATGGAAACGACTGGCTTTTCTTTTGCGATACGAGTATCTCCTTCTCGATGTACTAATCCTTCTTTACTGCATCCCTAACTCCCACTTATTGACGAATTCACACGGAAATTGCGTCGCTATGAAATACTATGGGTTCTATGACTTCTCCTTCTAAATCGAGTAACGTTTCTATGGAAACGACAGGATTTTCTTTTGGGATACGACAATCTCATTTCCGATCCACTAATCCTCCTTCACTGCATCCCTCACTCCCACTCATTCACGAATTCACACGGAAATTGCGTCGCTATGAAATACTGTGTGTTCTACGACTTCTCCTTCTAAATCGTGTAACGTTTCTATGGAAACGAAAGGATTTTCTTTTGGGATACGACAATCACATTTCCGATCCACTAATCCTTCTTTACTGCATCCCTCACTCCCACACATTGACGAATCCACACGGAAATTGCGTCGCTATGAAATACTATGTGTTCTATGACTTCTCCTTCTAAATCGAGTATCGTTTCGATGGAAACGACAGGATTTTCTTTTGGGATACGACAATCTCATTTCCGATCCACTAATCCTTCTTTACTGCATCCCTCACTCCCACACATTGACGAATTCACACGGAAATTGCGTAGCTATGAAATACTATGTGTTCTAAGACTTCTCCTTCTAAATCGAGTAACGTTTCTATTGAAACGACAGGATTTTCTTTTGGGATACGACAATCTCATTTCCGATCCACTAATCCTTCTTTACTGCATCCCTCACTCCCACACATTGACGAATTCACACGGAAATTGCGTCGCTATGAAATACTATGTGTTCTAAGACATTTCCTTCTAAATCGAGTAACGTTTCTATGGAAACGACAGGCATTTCTTTTGGGATACGACAATCTCATTTCCGATCCACTAATCCTTCTTTACTGCTTCCCTCACTCCCACTCATTGACGACTTCACACGGAAATTGCGTCGCTGTGAAATACTATGGGTTCTATGACTTCTCCTTCTAAATCGAGTAACGTTTCTATGGAAACGACAGGATTTTCTTTTGGGGTACGACAATCTCATTTCCGATCCTCTAATCCTTCTTTACTGCAACCCTCACTCCCACACATTGACGAATTAACACAGCAATTCCGTCGCTATGAAATACTATGGGTTCTATGAAATTTCCTTCTAAATCGAGTAACGTTTCTATGGAAACTACAGGATGTTCTTTTGGGATACGACAATCTCATTTCCGATCCACTAATCCTTCTTTACTGCATCCCTCACTCCCACACATTGACGAATTCACACGGAAATTGCGTCGCTATGAAATACTATGGGTTCTATGACTTCTCTTTCTAAATCGAGTAACGTTTCAATGGAAACAACAGGATTCTCTTTTGGGATACGACAATTTCATTTCCGATCCACGAATCCTTCTTTGCTGCATCCGTCACTCCCACTCATTGACGAATTCACACGGAAATTGCGTCGCTATGAAATACTATGTGTTCTAAGACATTTCCTTCTAAATCGAGTAACGTTTCGATGGAAACGACAGTATTTTCTTTTGGGATGCGACAATCTCATTTCCGATCCACTAATCCTTCTTTACTGCATCATTCACTCTCACTCATTGACGAATTCACACGGAAATTGCGTCGCTATGAAATTCTATGGGTTCTATGACTTCTACTTCTAAATCGAGTAACGTTTCTATGGAAACTACAGGATTTTCTTTTGGGATACGACAATCTCATTTCCGATCCACTAATCCTTCTTTACTGCATCCCTCACTCCCACTCATTGACGAATTCACACGGAAATTGCGTCGCTATGAAATACTATGTGTTCTAGGACATTTCCTTCTAAATCGCGTAACGTTTCTATGGAAACGACAGGATTTTCTTTTGGGATACGACAATCTCATTTCCGATCCACTAATCCTTCTTTACTGCATCCCTCACTCCCACTCATTGACGAATTCACACGGAAATTGCGTCGCTATAAAATACTATGTGTTCTAAGACATTTCCTTCTAAATCGAGTAACGTTTCTATGGAAACGACAGGATTTTCGTTTGGGATACGACTATTTCATTTCCGATCCACTAATCCTTCTTTACTGCATCCCTCACTCCCACTCATTGACGAATTCACACGGAAATTGCGTCGCTATGAAATACTATGGGTTCTATGACTTCTCCTTCTAAATCGAGTAACGTTTCTATGGAAATGACAGGATTTTCTTTTGGGATACGACAATCACATTTCCGATCCACTAATCCTTTTTTACTGCATCACGCACTCCCACACATTGACGAATTCCCACGGAAATTGCGTCGCTATGAAATACTATGGGTTCTATGACTACTCCTTCTAAATCGAGTATCGTTTCTATGGAAACGACTGGCTTTTCTTTTGCGATACGAGTATCTCCTTCTCGATGTACTAATCCTTCTTTACTGCATCCCTCATTCCCACTTATTGACGAATTCACACGGAAATTGCGTCGCTATGAAATACTATGGGTTCTATGACTTCTCCTTCTAAATCGAGTAACGTTTCTATGGAAACGACGAGATTTTCTTTTGGGATACGACAATCTCATTTCCGATCCACTAATCCTTCTTTACTGCATCCCTCACTCCCACTCATTCACGAATTCACACGGAATTTGCGTCGCTATGAAATACTATATGTTCTAAGACATTTCCTTCTAAATCGAGTAACGTATCTATGGAAACGACAGGATTATCTTTTGGGATACGACAAATACATTTCCGATCCACTAATCCTTCTTTACTGCACCCTCACTCTCACACATTGACGAATTCACACGGAAATTGCGTCGCTATGAAATACTATGTGTTCTACGACCTCTCATTCTATATCGAGTAACGTTTCTATGAAAACGAAAGGATTTTCTTTTGGGATACGACAATCACATTTCCGATCCACTAATCCTTCTTTACTGCATCCCTCACTCCCACACATTGACGAATTCACACGGAAATTGCGTCGCTATGAAATACTATGTGTTCTAAGACATTTCCTTCTAAATCGAGTAACGTTTCTATGGAAACGACAGTATTTTCTTTTGGGATACGACAATCTCATTTCCGATCCACTAATCCATCTTTAATGCATCATTCACTCCCACTCATTGACGAATTCACACGGAAATTGCGTCGCTATGAAATTCTATGGGTTCTATGACTTCTACTTCTAAATCGAGTAACGTTTCTATGGAAACTACAGGATTTTCTTTTGGGATACGACAATCTCATTTCCGATCCACTAATCCTTCTCTACTGCATCCCTCACTCCCACTCATAGACGAATTCACACGGATATTGCGTCGCTATGAAATACTATGTGTTCTAGGACATTTCCTTCTAAATCGAGTAACGTTTCTATGGAAACGACAGGATTTTCTTTTGGGATACGACAATCTCATTTCCGATCCACTAATCCTTCTTTACTGCATCCCTCACTCCCACTCATTGACGAATTCACACGGAAATTGCGTCGCTATGAAATACTATGTGTTCTAAGACATTTCCTTCTAAATCGAGTAACGTTTCTATGGAAACGACAATATTTTCGTTTGGGATACGACTATCTCATTTCCGATCCACTAATCCTTCTTTACTGCATCATTCACTCCCACTCATTGACGAATTCACACGGAAATTGCGTCGCTATGAAATTCTATGGGTTCTATGACTTCTACTTCTAAATCGAGTAACGTTTCTATGGAAATGACAGGATTTTCTTTTGGGATACGACAATCACATTTCCGATCCACTAATCCTTTTTTACTGCATCACGCACTTCCACACATTGACGAATTCCCACGGAAATTGCGTCGCTATGAAATACTATGGGTTCTATGACTTCTCCTTCTAAATCGAGTATCGTTTCTATGGAAACGACTGGCTTTTCTTTTGCGATACGAGTATCTCCTTCTCGATGTACTAATCCTTCTTTACTGCATCCCTCACTCCCACTTATTGACGAATTCACACGGAAATTGCGTCGCTATGAAATACTATGGGTTCTATGACTTCTCCTTCTAAATCGAGTAACGTTTCTATGGAAACGACGAGATTTTCTTTTGGGATACGACAATCTCATTTCCGATCCACTAATCCTTCTTTACTGCATCCCTCACTCCCACTCATTCACGAATTCACACGGAATTTGCGTCGCTATGAAATACTATATGTTCTAAGACATTTCCTTCTAAATCGAGTAACGTATCTATGGAAACGACAGGATTATCTTTTGGGATACGACAAATACATTTCCGATCCACTAATCCTTCTTTACTGCACCCTCACTCTCACACATTGACGAATTCACACGGAAATTGCGTCGCTATGAAATACTATGTGTTCTACGACCTCTCATTCTATATCGAGTAACGTTTCTATGAAAACGAAAGAGTTTTCTTTTGGGATACGACAATCACATTTCCGATCCACTAATCCTTCTTTACTGCATCCCTCACTCCCACACATTGACGAATTCACACGGAAATTGCGTCGCTATGAAATACTATGTGTTCTAAGACATTTCCTTCTAAATCGAGTAACGTTTCTATGGAAACGACAGTATTTTCTTTTGGGATACGACAATCTCATTTCCGATCCACTAATCCATCTTTAATGCATCATTCACTCCCACTCATTGACGAATTCACACGGAAATTGCGTCGCTATGAAATTCTATGGGTTCTATGACTTCTACTTCTAAATCGAGTAACGTTTCTATGGAAACTACAGGATTTTCTTTTGGGATACGACAATCTCATTTCCGATCCACTAATCCTTCTCTACTGCATCCCTCACTCCCACTCATAGACGAATTCACACGGAAATTGCGTCGCTATGAAATACTATGTGTTCTAGGACATTTCCTTCTAAATCGAGTAACGTTTCTATGGAAACGACAGGATTTTCTTTTGGGATACGACAATCTCATTTCCGATCCACTAATCCTTCTTTACTGCATCCCTCACTCCCACTCATTGACGAATTCACACGGAAATTGCGTCGCTATGAAATACTATGTGTTCTAAGACATTTCCTTCTAAATCGAGTAACGTTTCTATGGAAACGACAGGATTTTCGTTTGGGATACGACTATCTCATTTCCGATCCACTAATCCTTCTTTACTGCATCATTCACTCCCACTCATTGACGAATTCACACGGAAATTGCGTCGCTATGAAATTCTATGGGTTCTATGACTTCTACTTCTAAATCGAGTAACGTTTCTATGGAAATGACAGGATTTTCTTTTGGGATACGACAATCACATTTCCGATCCACTAATCCATTTTTACTGCATCCCTCAGTCCCACACATTGACGAATTCCCACGGAAATTGCGTCGCTATGAAATACTATGTGTTCTAGGACATTTCCTTCTAAATCGAGTAACGTTTCTATGGAAACGACAGGATTTTCTTTTGGGATACGACAATCTCATTTCCGATCCACTAATCCTTCTTTACTGCATCCCTCACTCCCACTCATTGACGAATTCACACGGAAATTGCGTCGCTATGAAATACTATGTGTTCTAAGACATTTCCTTCTAAATCGAGTAACGTTTCTATGGAAACGACAGGATTTTCGTTTGGGATACGACTATCTCATTTCCGATCCACTAATCCTTCTTTACTGCATCATTCACTCCCACTCATTGACGAATTCACACGGAAATTGCGTCGCTATGAAATTCTATGGGTTCTATGACTTCTACTTCTAAATCGAGTAACGTTTCTATGGAAATGACAGGATTTTCTTTTGGGATACGACAATCACATTTCCGATCCACTAATCCTTTTTTACTGCATCCCTCAGTCCCACACATTGACGAATTCCCACGGAAATTGCGTCGCTATGAAATACTATGGGTTCTATGACTTCTCCTTCTAAATCGAGTATCGTTTCTATGGAAACGACTGGCTTTTCTTTTGCGATACGAGTATCTCCTTCTCGATGTACTAATCCTTCTTTACTGCATCCCTCACTCCCACTTATTGACGAATTCACACGGAAATTGCGTCGCTATGAAATACTATGGGTTCTATGACTTCTCCTTCTAAATCGAGTAACGTTTCTATGGAAACGACAGGATTTTCTTTTGGGATACGACAATCTCATTTCCGATCCACTAATCCTTCTTCACTGCATCCCTCACTCCCACTCATTCACGAATTCACACGGAAATTGCGTCGCTATGAAATACTGTGTGTTCTACGACTTCTCCTTCTAAATCGTGTAACGTTTCTATGGAAACGAAAGGATTTTCTTTTGGGATACGACAATCACATTTCCGATCCACTAATCCTTCTTTACTGCATCCCTCACTCCCACACATTGACGAATTCACACGGAAATTGCGTCGCTATGAAATACAATGTGTTCTATGACTTCTCCTTCTAAATCGAGTATCGTTTCGATGGAAACGACAGGATTTTCTTTTGGGATACGACAATCTCATTTCCGATCCACTAATCCTTCTTTACTGCATCCCTCACTCCCACACATTGACGAATTCACACGGAAATTGCGTAGCTATGAAATACTATGTGTTCTAAGACTTCTCCTTCTAAATCGAGTAACGTTTCTATTGAAACGACAGGATTTTCTTTTGGGATACGACAATCACATTTCCGATCCACTAATCCTTCTTTACTGCATCCCTCACTCCCACACATTGACGAATTCACACGGAAATTGCGTCGCTATGAAATACTATGTGTTCTAAGACATTTCCTTCTAAATCGAGTAACGTTTCTATGGAAACGACAGGCATTTCTTTTGGGATACGACAATCTCATTTCCGATCCACTAATCCTTCTTTACTGCTTCCCTCACTCCCACTCATTGACGACTTCACACGGAAATTGCGTCGCTGTGAAATACTATGGGTTCTATGACTTCTCCTTCTAAATCGAGTAACGTTTCTATGGAAACTACAGGATTTTCTTTTGGGGTACGACAATCTCATTTCCGATCCTCTAATCCTTCTTTACTGCAACCCTCACTCCCACACATTGATGAATTAACACAGCAATTCCGTCGCTATGAAATACTGTGGGTTCTATGAAATTTCCTTCTAAATCGAGTAACGTTTCTATGGAAACGACAGGATGTTCTTTTGGGATACGACAATCTCATTTCCGATCCACTAATCCTTCTTTACTGCATCCCTCACTCCCACTCATTGACCAATTCACTCGGAAATTGCGTCGCTATGAAATACTATGGGTTCTATGACTTCTCCTTCTAAATCGAGTAACGTTTCTATGGAAATGACAGGATTTTCTTTTGGGATACGACAATCACATTTCCCATCCACTAATCCTTTTTTACTGCATCACGCACTCCCACACATTGACGAATTCCCACGGAAATTGCGTCGCTATGAAATACTATGGGTTCTATGACTTCTCCTTCTAAATCGAGTAACGTTTCTATGGAAACGACGAGATTTTCTTTTGGGATACGACAATCTCATTTCCGATCCACTAATCCTTCTTTACTGCATCCCTCACTCCCACTCATTCACGAATTCACACGGAATTTGCGTCGCTATGAAATACTATATGTTCTAAGACATTTCCTTCCAAATCGAGTAACGTATCTATGGAAACGACAGGATTATCTTTTGGGATACGACAAATACATTTCCGATCCACTAATCCTTCTTTACTGCACCCTCACTCTCACACATTGACGAATTCACACGGAAATTGCGTCGCTATGAAATACTATGTGTTCTACGACCTCTCATTCTATATCGAGTAACGTTTCTATGAAAACGAAAGGATTTTCTTTTGGGATACGACAATCACATTTCCGATCCACTAATCCTTCTTTACTGCATCCCTCACTCCCACACATTGACGAATTCACACGGAAATTGCGTCGCTATGAAATACTATGTGTTCTATGACTTCTCCTTCTAAATCGAGTATCGTTTCGATGGAAACGACAGGATTTTCTTTTGGGATACGACAATCTCATTTCCGATCCACTAATCCTTCTTTACTGCATCCCTCACTCCCACACATTGACGAATTCACACGGAAATTGCGTAGCTATGAAATACTATGTGTTTTAAGACTTCTCCTTCTAAATCGAGTAACGTTTCTTTTGAAACGACAGGATTTTCTTTTGGGATACGACAATCTCATTTCCGATCCACTAATCCTTCTTTACTGCATCCCTCACTCCCACACATTGACGAATTCACACGGAAATTGCGTCGCTATGAAATACTATGGGTTCTATGACTTCTCTATCTAAATCGATTAACGTTTCTATGGAAATGACTGGATTTTCTTTTGGGATACGACAATCACATTTCCGATCCACTAATCCTTCTTTACTGCATACCTCACTCCCACACATTGACGAATTCACGCGGAAATTGCGTCGCTATGAAATACTATGGGTTCTATGACTTCTCCTTCTAAATCGAGTATCGTTTCTATGGAAACGACTGGCTTTTCTTTTGCGATACGAGTATCTCCTTCTCGGTGCACTAATCCTTCTATACTGCATCCCTCACTCCCACTCATTGACGAATTCACACGGAAATTGCGTCGCTATGAAATACTATGGTTTCTATGACTTCTCCTTGTAGATCGAGTAACGTTTCTATGGAAACGACAGGATTTTCTTTTGGGATACGACATTCACATTTCCGATCCACTAATCCTTCTTTACTGCATCCCTCACTCCCACTCATTGACGAATTCACACGTAAATTTCGTCGCTATGAAATACTATGTGTTCTAAGACATTTGCTTCTAAATCGAGTAACGTTTCTATGGAAACGACAGGATTTTCGTTTGGGATACGACAATCACATTTCCGATCAACTAATCCTTCTTTACTGCATCCCTCACTCCCACACACTGACGAATTCACACGGAAATTGCGTCGCTATGCAATGCTATGTGTTCTAAGACATTTCCTTCTAAATCGAGTAACGTTTCTATGGAAACGACAGGCATTTCTTTTGGGATACGACAATCTCATTTCCGATCCACTAATTCTTCTTTACTGCTTCCCTCACTCCCACTCATTGACGACTTCACACGCAAATTGCGTCGCTATGAAATACTATGGGTTCTATGACTTCTCCTTCTAAATCGAGTAACGTTTCTATGGAAACGACAGGATTTTCTTTCGGGGTACGACAATCTCATTTCCGATCCTCTAATCCTTCTTTACTGCAACCCTCACTCCCACACATTGACGAATTAACACAGCAATTCCGTCGCAATGAAACACTCTGGGTTCTATGACATTTCCTTCTAAATCGAGTAACGTTTCTGTGGAATCGACAGGATGTTCTTTTGGGATACGATAATCTTCGTCCCTATCCACAAATCCTTCTTTACTGCATCCCTCACTCCCACTCATTGACGAATTCACACCGAAATTGCGTTGCTATGAAATAATATGTGTTCTAAGACATTTCCTTCTAAATCGAGTAACGTTTCTATGGAAACGATATAATTTTCTTTTGGGATACGACAATCTCATTTCCGATCCACTAATCCTTCTTTACCGCATCCCTCACTCCCACACACTGACGAATTCACACGGAAATTGCGTCGCTATGCAATGCTATGTGTTCTAAGACATTTCCTTCTAAATCGAGTAACGTTGCTATGGAAACGACAGGATTTTCTTTTGGGAGACGACAATCTCATTTCCGATCCACTAATCCTTCTTTACTGCATCCCTCACTCCCACTCATTGACGAAGTCACACGGAAATTGCGTCGCTATGAAATACTATGTGTTCTAAGACATTTCCTTCTAAATCGAGTAACGTTTCTATGGAAACGACAGGTTTTTCTTTTGGGATACGACAATCTCATTTCCGATTCACTAATCCTTCTTTACTGCATCCCACACTCCCACACGTTGACGAATTCACACGGAAATTGCGTCGCTATGAATTACTATGGGTTCTATGACTTCTCCTTCTAAATCGAGTAACGTTTCTATGGAAATGACAGGATTTTCTTTTGGGATACGACAATCACATTTCCGATCCACTAATCCTTTTTTACTGCATCCCTCACTCCCACACATTGACGAATTCACACGGAAATTGCGTCGCTATGAAATACTATGAGTTCTATGACTTCTCCTTCTAAATCGAGTATCGTTTCTATGGAAACGACTGGCTTTTCTTTTGCGATACGAGTATCTCCTTCTCGATGTACTAATCCTTCTTTACTGCATCCCTCACTCCCACTTATTGACGAATTCACACGGAAATTGCGTCGCTATGAAATACTATGGGTTCTATGACTTCTCCTTCTAAATCGAGTAACGTTTCTATGGAAACGACAGGATTTTCTTTTGGGATACGACAATCTCATTTCCGATCCACTAATCCTTCTTTACTGCATCCCTCACTCCCACACACTGACGAATTTACACGGAAATTGCGTCGCTATGCAATGCTATGTGTTCTAAGACATTTCCTTCTAAATCGAGTAACGTTTCTATGGAAACGACAGGCATTTCTTTTGGGATACGACAATCTCATTTCCGATCCACTAATCCTTCTTTACTGCTTCCCTCACTCCCACTCATTGACGACTTCACACGGAAATTGCGTCGCTATGAAATACTATGTGTTCTAAGACATTTCCTTCTAAATCGAGTAACGAATCTATGGTAACGACAGGATTTTCTTTTGGGATACGACAATCACATTTCCGATCCACTTATCCTTCTTTACTGCATCCCTCACTCCCACACATTGACGAATTCACACGGAAATTGCGTCGCTATGAAATACTATGTGTTCTAAGACATTTCCTTCTAAATCGAGTAACGTTTCTATGGAAACGACTGGATTTTCTTTTGTGATACGACAATCACATTTCCGATCCACTAATCCTTCTTTACTGCATCCGTCGCTCCCACACATAGACGAATTCACAAGGAACTTGCGTCGCTATGAAATACTGTGTCTTCTATGACTTCTCCTTCTAAATCGAGTAACGTTTCGATGGAAACGACAGGACTTTCTTTTGGGATACGACAATCTCATTTCCGATCCACTAATCCTTGTTTACTGCATCCCTCACTCCCACACATTGACGAATTGACACGGAAATTGCGTCGCTATGAAATACTATGGGTTCTAAGACTTCTCCTTCTAAATCGAGAGACGTTTCTATGGAAACGACAGGATTCTCTTTTGGGATACGACAATCTCATTTCCGATCCACTAACCCTTCTTTACTGCATCCCTCACTCCCGCACGTTGCCGAATTCACACGGAAATTGCGTCGCTATGAAATACTATGGGTTCTATGACTTCTTCTTCTAAATCGAGTAACGTTTCTATGGAAATGACAGGATTTTCTTTTGGGATACGACAATTACATTTCCGATCCACTAATCCTTCTTTACTGCATCCCTCACTCCCACACATTGACGAGTTCACACGGAAATTGCGTCGCTATGAAATACTATGGGTTCTATGACTTCTTCTTCTAAATCGAGTATCGTTTCTATGGAAACGACTGGCTTTTCTTTTGCGATACGAGTATCTCCTTCTCGATGCACTAATCCTTCTTTACTGCATCCCTCACTCCCACTCATTGACGAATTCACATGGAAATTGCGTCGCTACGAAATACTATGGGTTCTATGAGTTCTCCTTCTAAATCGAGTAACGTTTCTATGGAAATGACAGGATTTTCTTTTGGGATACGACAATCACATTTCCGATCCACTAATCCTTTTTTACTGCATCACGCACTCCCACACATTGACGAATTCCCACGGAAATTGCGTCGCTATGAAATACTATGGGTTCCATGACTTCTCCTTCTAAATCGAGTATCGTTTCTATGGAAACGACTGGCTTTTCTTTTGCGATACGAGTATCTCCTTCTCGATGTACTAATCCTTCTTTACTGCAT
Source organism: Schistocerca americana (assembly GCF_021461395.2). Classification (NCBI taxonomy): domain Eukaryota; kingdom Metazoa; phylum Arthropoda; class Insecta; order Orthoptera; family Acrididae; genus Schistocerca; species Schistocerca americana. The sequence continues at coordinate 10,404,434 of NC_060123.1, forward strand.
CCCTCACTCCCACTTATTGACGAATTCACAAGGAAATTGCGTTGCTATGAAATACTATGGGTTCTATGACTTCTCCTTCTAAATCGAGTAACGTTTCTATGGAAACGACGAGATTTTCTTTTGGGATACGACAATCTCATTTCCGATCCACTAATCCTTCTTTACTGCATCCCTCACTCCCACTCATTCACGAATTCACACGGAAATTGCGTCGCTATGAAATACTATATGTTCTAAGACATTTCCCTCTAAATCGAGTAACGTATCTGTGGAAACGACAGGATTATCTTTTGGGATACGACAAATACATTTCCGATCCACTAATCCTTCTTTACTGCACCCTCACTCTCACACATTGACGAATTCACACGGAAATTGCGTCGCTATGAAATACTATGTGTTCTACGACCTCTCATTCTATATCGAGTAACGTTTCTATGGAAACGAAAGGATTTTCTTTTGGGATACGACAATCACATTTCCGATCCACTAATCCTTCTTTACTGCATCCCTCACTCCCACACATTGACGAATTCACACGGAAATTGCGTCGCTATGAAATACTATGTGTTCTATGACTTCTCCTTCTAAATCGAGTATCGTTTCGATGGAAACGACAGGATTTTCTTTTGGGATACGACAATCTCATTTCCGATCCACTAATCCTTCTTTACTGCATCCCTCACTCCCACACATTGACGAATTCACACGGAAATTGCGTAGCTATGAAATACTATGTGTTCTAAGACTTCTCCTTCTAAATCGAGTAACGTTTCTTTTGAAACGACAGGATTTTCTTTTGGGATACGACAATCTCATTTCCGATCCACTAATCCTTCTTTACTGCATCCCTCACTCCCACACATTGACGAATTCACACGGAAATTGCGTCGCTATGAAATACTATGGGTTCTATGACTTCTCTATCTAAATCGAGTAACGTTTCTATGGAAATGACAGGATTTTCTTTTGGGATACGACAATCACATTTCCGATCCACTAATCCTTCTTTACTGCATACCTCACTCCCACACATTGACGAATTCACACGGAAATTGCGTCGCTATGAAATACTATGGGTTCTATGACTTCTCCTTCTAAATCGAGTATCGTTTCTATGGAAACGACTGGCTTTTCTTTTGCGATACGAGTATCTCCTTCTCGGTGCACTAATCCTTCTCTACTGCATCCCTCACTCCCACTCATTGACGAATTCACACGGAAATTGCGTCGCTATCAAATACTATGGTTTCTATGACTTCTCCTTGTAAATCGAGTAACGTTTCTATGGAAACGACAGGATTTTCTTTTGGGATACGACATTCACATTTCCGATCCACTAATCCTTCTTTACTGCATCCCTCACTCCCACTCATTGACGAATTCACACGTAAATTGCCTCGCTATGAAATACTATGTGTTCTAAGACATTTCCTTCTAAATCGAGTAACGTTTCTATGGAAACGACAGGATTTTCGTTTGGGATACGACAATCACATTTCCGATCAACTAATCCTTCTTTACTGCATCCCTCACTCCCACACACTGACGAATTCACACGGAAATTGCGTCGCTATGCAATGCTATGTGTTCTAAGACATTTCCTTCTAAATCGAGTAACGTTTCTATGGAAACGATAGGCATTTCTTTTGGGATACGACAATCTCATTTCCGATCCACTAATCCTTCTTTACTGCTTCCCTCACTCCCACTCATTGACGACTTCACACGGAAATTGCGTCGCTATGAAATACTATGTGTTCTAAGACATTTCCTTCTAAATCGAGTAACGAATCTATGGTAACGACAGGATTTTCTTTTGGGTTACGACAATCACATTTCCGATCCACTAATCCTTCTTTACTGCATCCCTCACTCCCACACATTGACGAATTCACACGGAAATTGCGTCGCTATGAAATACTATGTGTTCTAAGACATTTCCTTCTAAAACGAGTAACGTTTCTATGGAAACGACTGGATTTTCTTTTGTGATACGACAATCACATTTCCGATCCACTAATCCTTCTTTACTGCATCCGTCGCTCCCACACATAGACGAATTCACAAGGAACTTGCGTCGCTATGAAATACTGTGTCTTCTATGACTTCTCCTTCTAAATCGAGTAACGTTTCGATGGAAACGACAGGACTTTCTTTTGGGATACGACAATCTCATTTCCGATCCACTAATCCTTCTTTACTGCATCCCTCACTTCCACACATTGACGAATTGACACGGAAATTGCGTCGCTATGAAATACTATGGGTTCTAAGACTTCTCCTTCTAAATCGAGAGACGTTTCTATGGAAACGACAGGATTCTCTTTTGGGATACGACAATCTCATTTCCGATCCACTAACCCTTCTTTACTGCATCCCTCACTCCCGCACGTTGCCGAATTCACACGGAAATTGCGTCGCTATGAAATACTATGGGTTCTATGACTTCTTCTTCTAAATCGAGTAACGTTTCTATGGAAATGACAGGATTTTCTTTTGGGATACGACAATCACATTTCCGATCCACTAATCCTTCTTTACTGCATCCCTCACTCCCACACATTGACGAGTTCACACGGAAATTGCGTCGCTATGAAATACTATGGGTTCTATGACTTCTTCTTCTAAATCGAGTATCGTTTCTATGGAAACGACTGGCTTTTCTTTTGCGATACGAGTATCTCCTTCTCGATGCACTAATCCTTCTTTACTGCATCCCTCACTCCCACTCATTGACGAATTCACACGGAAATTGCGTCGCTACGAAATACTATGGGTTCTATGACTTCTCCTTCTAAATCGAGTAACGTTTCTATGGAAATGACAGGATTTTCTTTTGGGATACGACAATCACATTTCCGATCCACTAATCCTTTTTTACTGCATCACGCACTCCCACACATTGACGATTTCCCACGGAAATTGCGTCGCTATGAAATACTATGGGTTCTATGACTTCTCCTTCTAAATCGAGTATCGTTTCTATGGAAACGACTGGCTTTTCTTTTGCGATACGAGTATCTCCTTCTCGATGTACTAATCCTTCTTTACTGCATCCCTCACTCCCACTTATTGACGAATTCACAAGGAAATTGCGTCGCTATGAAATACTATGGGTTCTATGACTTCTCCTTCTAAATCGAGTAACGTTTCTATGGAAACGACGAGATTTTCTTTTGGGATACGACAATCTCATTTCCGATCCACTAATCCTTCTTTGCTGCATCCCTCACTCCCACTCATTCACGAATTCACACGGAAATTGCGTCGCTATGAAATACTATATGTTCTAAGACATTTCCCTCTAAATCGAGTAACGTATCTATGGAAACGACAGGATTATCTTTTGGGATACGACAAATACATTTCCGATCCACTAATCCTTCTTTACTGCACCCTCACTCTCACACATTGACGAATTCACAATGAAATTGCGTCGCTATGAAATACTATGTGTTCTACGACCTCTCATTCTATATCGAGTAACGTTTCTATGGAAACGAAAGGATTTTCTTTTGGGATACGACAATCACATTTCCGATCCACTAATCCTTCTTTACTGCATCCCTCACTCCCACACATTGACGAATTCACACGGAAATTGCGTCGCTATGAAATACTATGTGTTCTATGACTTCTCCTTCTAAATCGAGTATCGTTTCGATGGAAACGACAGGATTTTCTTTTGGGATACGACAATCTCATTTCCGATCCACTAATCCTTCTTTACTGCATCCCTCACTCCCACACATTGACGAATTCACACGGAAATTGCGTAGCTATGAAATACTATGTGTTCTAAGACTTCTCCTTCTAAATCGAGTAACGTTTCTTTTGAAACGACAGGATTTTCTTTTGGGATACGACAATCTCATTTCCGATCCACTAATCCTTCTTTACTGCATCCCTCACTCCCACACATTGACGAATTCACACGGAAATTGCGTCGCTATGAAATACTATGGGTTCTATGACTTCTCTATCTAAATCGAGTAACGTTTCTATGGAAATGACAGGATTTTCTTTTGGGATACGACAATCACATTTCCGATCCACTAATCCTTCTTTACTGCATACCTCACTCCCACACATTGACGAATTCACACGGAAATTGCGTCGCTATGAAATACTATGGGTTCTATGACTTCTCCTTCTAAATCGAGTATCGTTTCTATGGAAACGACTGGCTTTTCTTTTGCGATACGAGTATCTCCTTCTCGGTGCACTAATCCTTCTCTACTGCATCCCTCACTCCCACTCATTGACGAATTCACACGGAAATTGCGTCGCTATGAAATACTATGGTTTCTATGACTTCTCCTTGTAAATCGAGTAACGTTTCTATGGAAACGACAGGATTTTCTTTTGGGATACGACATTCACATTTCCGATCCACTAATCCTTCTTTACTGCATCCCTCACTCCCACTCATTGACGAATTCACACGTAAATTGCCTCGCTATGAAATACTATGTGTTCTAAGACATTTCCTTCTAAATCGAGTAACGTTTCTATGGAAACGACAGGATTTTCGTTTGGGATACGACAATCACATTTCCGATCAACTAATCCTTCTTTACTGCATCCCTCACTCCCACACACTGACGAATTCACACGGAAATTGCGTCGCTATGCAATGCTATGTGTTCTAAGACATTTCCTTCTAAATCGAGTAACGTTTCTATGGAAACGATAGGCATTTCTTTTGGGATACGACAATCTCATTTCCGATCCACTAATCCTTCTTTACTGCTTCCCTCACTCCCACTCATTGACGACTTCACACGGAAATTGCGTCGCTATGAAATACTATGGGTTCTATGACTTCTCCTTCTAAATCGAGTAACGTTTCTATGGAAACGACAGGATTTTCTTTTGGGGTACGACAATCTCATTTCCGATCCTCTAATCCTTCTTTACTGCAACCCTCACTCCCACACAAAGACGAATTAACACAGCAATTCCGTCGCAATGAAACACTCTGGGTTCTATGACATTTCCTTCTAAATCGAGTAACGTTTCTATGGAAACGACAGGATGTTCTTTTGGGATACGATAATCTTCGTTCCTATCCACAAATCCTTCTTTACTGCATCCCTCACTCCCACTCATTGACGAATTCACACCGAAATTGCGTTGCTATGAAATAATATGTGTTCTAAGACATTTCCTTCTAAATCGAGTAACGTTTCTATGGAAACGATATAATATTCTTTTGGGATACGACAATCTCATTTCCGATCAACTAATCCTTCTTTACTGCATCCCTCACTCCCACACACTGACGAATTCACACGGAAATTGCGTCGCTATGCAATGCTATGTGTTCTAAGACATTTCCTTCTAAATCGAGTAACGTTGTTATGGAGACGACAGGATTTTCTTTTGGGATACGACAATCTCATTTCCGATCCACTAATCCTTCTTTACTGCATCCCTCACTCCCACTCATTGACGAAGTCACACGGAAATTGCGTCGCTATGAAATACTATGTGTTCTAAGACATTTCCTTCTAAATCGAGTAACGTTTCTATGGAAACGACAGGATTTTCTTTTGGGATACGGCAATCTCATTTCCGATTCACTAATCCTTCTTTACTGCATCCCACACTCCCACACGTTGCGAATTCACACGGAAATTGCGTCGCTATGAAATACTATGGGTTCTATGACTTCTCCTTCTAAATCGAGTAACGTTTCTATGGAAATGACAGGATTTTCTTTTGGGATACGACAATCACATTTCCGATCCACTAATCCTTTTTTACTGCATCCCTCACTCCCACACATTGACGAATTCACACGGAAATTGCGTCGCTATGAAATACTATGGGTTCTATGACTTCTCCTTCTAAATCGAGTATCGTTTCTATGGAAACGACTGGCTTTTCTTTTGCGATACGAGTATCTCCTTCTCGATGTACTAATCCTTCCTTACTGCATCCCTCACTCCCACTTATTGACGAATTCACACGGAAATTGCGTCGCTATGAAATACTATGGGTTCTATGACTTCTCCTTCTAAATCGAGTAACGTTTCTATGGAAACGACAGGATTTTCTTTTGGGATACACAATCTCATTTCCGATCCACTAATCCTTCTTTACTGCATCCCTCACTCCCACACACTGACGAATTTACACGGAAATTGCGTCGCTATGCAATGCTATGTGTTCTAAGACATTTCCTTCTAAATCGAGTAACGTTTTTATGGAAACGACAGGCATTTCTTTTGGGATACGACAATCTCATTTCCGATCCACTAATCCTTCTTTACTGCTTCCCTCACTCCCACTCATTGACGACTTCACACGGAATTTGCGTCGCTATGAAATACTATGTGTTCTAAGACATTTCTTTCTAAATCAAGTAACGAATCTATGGTAACGACAGGATTTTCTTTTGGGATACGACAATCACATTTCCGATCCACTAATCCTTCTTTACTGCATTCCTCACTCCCACACATTGACGAATTCACACGGAAATTGCGTCGCTATGCAATGCTATGTGTTCTAAGACATTTCCTTCTAAATCGAGTAACGTTTCTATGGAAACGACAGGATTTTCTTTTGGGATACGACAATCTCATTTCCGATCCACTAATCCTTCTTTACTGCATCCCTCACTCCCGCACGTTGCCGAATTCACACGGAAATTGCGTCGCTATGAAATACTATGGGTTCTATGACTTCTTCTTCTAAATCGAGTAACGTTTCTATGGAAATGACAGGATTTTCTTTTGGGATACGACAATCACATTTCCGATCCACTAATCCTTCTTTACTGCATCCCTCACTCCCACACATTGACGAGTTCACACGGAAATTGCGTCGCTATGAAATACTATGGGTTCTATGACTTCTTCTTCTAAATCGAGTATCGTTTCTATGGAAACGACTGGCTTTTCTTTTGCGATACGAGTATCTCCTTCTCGATGCACTAATCCTTCTTTACTGCATTCCTCACTCCCACTCATTGACGAATTCACACGAAAATTGCGTCGCTATGAAATACTATGAGTTCTATGACTTCTCCTTCTAAATCGAGTAACGTTTCTATGGAAACGACAGGATTTTCTTTTGGGATACGACAATCTCATTTCCGATCCACTAATCCTTCTTTACTGCATCCCTCACTCCCACTCATTGACGAATTCACACGGAAATTGCGTCGCTATGAAATACTATGTGTTCTAAGACATTTCCTTCTAAATCGAGTAACGTATCTATGGAAACGACAGGATTTTCTTTTGGGATACGACAATCACATTTCCATCCACTAATCCTTCTTTACTGCATCCCTCACTCTCACACATTGACGAATTCACACGGAAATTGCGTCGCTATGAAATACTATGTGTTCTATGACTACTCCTTCTAAATCGAGCAACGTTTCTATGGAAACGACAGGATTTTCTTTTGGGATACGACAATCACATTTCTGATCCACTAATCCTTCTTTACTGCATCCCTCACTCCCACACATTGACGAATTCGCACGGAAATTGCGTCGCTATGAAATACTATGTGTTCTATGACTTCTCCTTCTTCATCGAGTATCGTTTCGATGGAAACGACAGGATTTTCTTTTGGGATACGACAATCTCATTTCCGATCCACTAATCCTTCTTTACTGCATCCCTCACTCCCACACATTGACGAATTCACACGGAAATTGCGTCGCTATGAAATACTATGTGTTCTAAGACTTCTCCATCTAAATCGAGTAACGTTTCTATTGAAACGACAGGATTTCCTTTTGGGATACGACAATCTCATTTCCGATCCACTAATCCTTCTTTACCGCATCCCTCACTCCCACACATTGACGAATTCACACGGAAATTGCGTCGCTATGAAACACTATGTGTTCTATGACTTCTCCTTTTAAATCGAGTAACGTTTCTATGGAAATGACAGGATTTTCTTTTGGGATACGACAATCACATTTCCGATCCACTAATCCTTCTTTACTGCATACCTCACTCCCACACATTGACGAATTCACACGGAAATTGCGTCGCTATGAAATACTATGGGTTCTATGACTTCTCCTTCTAAATCGAGTATCGTTTCTATGGAAACGACTGGCTTTTCTTTTGCGATACGAGTATCTCCTTTTCGATGCACTAATCCTTCTTTACTGCATCCCTAACTCCCACTCATTGACGAATTTACACGGAAATTGCGTCGCTATGAAATACTATGGGTTCTATGACTTCTCCTTCTAAATCGAGTAACGTTTCTATGGAAACGACAGGATTTTCTTTTGGGATACGACAATCACATTTTCGATCCACTAATCCTTCTTTACTGCATCCCTCACTCCCACTCATTGACGAATTCACACGGAAATTGCGTCGCTATGAAATACTATGTGTTCTAAGACATTTCCTTCTAAATCGAGTAACGTTTCTATGGAAACGACAGGATTTTCGTTTGGGATACGACAATCACATTTCCGATCCACTAATCCTTCTTTACTGCATCCCTCACTCCCACTCATTGACGAGTTCACACGGAAATTGCGTCGCTATGAAATACTATGTGTTCTAAGACATTTCCTTCTAAATCGAGTAACGTATCTATGGAAACGACAGGATTTTCTTTTGGGATACGACAATCACATTTCCGATCCACTAATCCTTCTTTACTGCATCCCTCACTCTCACACATTGACGAATTCACACGGAAATTGCGTCGCTATGAAATACTATGTGTTCTATGACTACTCCTTCTAAATCGAGCGACGTTTCTATGGAAACGACAGGATTTTCTTTTGGGATACGACAATCACATTTCTGATCTACTAATCCGTTTTTACTGCATCCCTCACTCCCACACATTGACGAATTCGCACCGAAATTGCGTCGCTATGAAATACTATGTGTTCTATGACTTCTCCTTCTTCATCGAGTATCGTTTCGATGGAAACGACAGGATTTTCTTTTGGGATACGACAATCTCATTTCCGATCCACTAATCCTTCTTTACTGCATCCCTCACTCCCACACATTGACGAATTCACACGGAAATTGCGTCGCTATGAAATACTATGTGTTCTAAGACTTCTCCATCTAAATCGAGTAACGTTTCTATTGAAACGACAGGATTTCCTTTTGGGATACGACAATCTCATTTCCGATCCACCAATCCTTCTTTACCGCATCCCTCACTCCAACACATTGACGAATTCACACGGAAATTGCGTCGCTATGAAATACTATGGGTTCTATGACTTCTCCTTTTAAATCGAGTAACGTTTCTATGGAAATGACAGGATTTTCTTTTGGGATACGACAATCACATTTCCGATCCACTAATCCTTCTTTACTGCATACCTCACTCCCACACATTGACGAATTCACACGGAAATTGCGTCGCTATGAAATACTATGGGTTCTATGTCTTCTCCTTCTAAATCGAGTATCGTTTCTAGGGAAACGACTGGCTTTTCTTTTGCGATACGAGTATCTCCTTTTCGATGCACTAATCCTTCTTTACTGCATCCCTAACTCCCACTCATTGACGAATTCACACGGAAATTGCGTCGCAATGAAATACTATGGGGTCTATGACATTCCTTCTAAATCGAGTAACGTTTCTATGGAAACGAGAGGATGTTCTTTTGGGATACGACAATCTTCGTTCCGATCCACTAATCCTTCTTTACTGCATCCCTCACTCCCACTCATTGACGAATTCACACGGAAATTGCGTCGCTATGAAATGCTATGGGTTCTATGACTTCACCATCTATATCGAGTAACGTTTCTATGGAAACGACAGGATTTTCTTTTGGGATACGACAATCACATTTCCGAACCACTAAACCTTCTTTACTGCATCCCTCACTCCAACTCATTGACGAATTCACACGGAAATTGCGTTGCTATGAAATACTATGTGTTCTAGGACATTTCCTTCTAATTCGAGTAACGTTTCTATTGAAACGACAGGATTTTCTTTTGGGATACGACAATCTCATTTCCGATCCACTAATCCTTCTTTACTGCATCCCTCACTCCCACTCATTGACGAATTCACACGGAAATTGCGTCGCTATGAAATACTATGGGTTCTATGACTTCTATTTCTAAATCGAGTAACGTTTCTACGGAAACGACAGGATTTACTTTTGGGATACGACAATCTCATTTCCGATCCACTTATCCTTCTTTACTGCATCCCTCACTCCCACACATTGACGAATTCACACGGAAATTGCGTCGCTATGAAATCCTATGTGTTCTAAGACATTTCCTTCTAAATCGAGTAACGTTTCTATGGAAACGACAGGATTTTCTTTTGGGATACGACAATCTCATTTCCGATCCACTAATCTTTGTTTACTGCATCCCTCACTCCAGCACATTGACGAATTCACACGGAAATTGCATCGCTATGATATACTATGGGTTCTATGACTTCTCCTTCTAAATCGAGTAACGTTTCTATGGAAACGACAGGGTTTTCTTTTGGGATACGAGAATCACATTTCCGATCCACTAATCCTTCTTTACTGCATCCCTCACTCCCACACATTGACGAATTCACACGGATATTGCGTCGCTATGAAATACTATGTGTTCTAAGACATTTCCTTCTAAATCGAGTAACGTTTCTAAGGAAACGACAGGATTTTCTTTTGGGATAACACAATCACAGTTCCGATCCACTAAACCTTCTTTACTGCATCCCTCACTCCCACTCTTTGACGAATTCACACGGAAATTGCGTCGCTATGAAAAACTATGTGTTCTAAGACATTTCCTTCTAAATCGAGTAACGTTTCTATGGAAACGATAGGATTTTCTTTTGGGATACGACAATCACATTTCCGTTCCACTAATTTTTCTTTACTGCATCCCTCACTCCCACACATTGACGAATTCACACGGAAATTGCGTCGCTATGAATTACTATGTTTTCCAAGACATTTCCTTCTAAATCGAGTAACGTTTCTATGGAAACGACAGGATTTTCTTTTGGGATACGACAATCTCATTTCCGATCCACTAATCCTTCTTTACTGCAACCCTCACTCCCACTCATTGACGAATTCACACGGAAATTGTGTCGCTATGAAATACTATGGGTTCTATGACTTCGCCTTCTAAATCGAGTAACGTTTCTATGGAAACGACAGGATTTTCTTTTGGGATACGACAATCTCATTTCCGATCCACTAATCCTTCTTTACTGCATCCCTCACTTCCACACATCGTCGAATTCACACGGAAATTTGCGTCGCTATGAAATCCTATGTGTTCTAAGACATTTCCTTCTAAATCGAGTAACGTTTCTATGGAAACGATATAATTTTCTTTTGGGATACGACAATCTTATTTCCGATCCACTAATCCTTCTTTACTGCATCCCTCACTCCCACACACTGACGAATTCACACGGAAATTGCGTCGCTATGCAATGCTATGTGTTCTAAGACATTTCCTTCTAAATCGAGTAACGTTGCTATGGAAACGACAGGATTTTCTTTTGGGATACGACAATCTCATTTCCGATCCACTAATCCTTCTTTACTGCATCCCTCACTCCCACTCATTGACGAAGTCACACGGAAATTGCGTCGCTATGAAATACTATGTGTTCTAAGACATTTCCTTCTAAATCGAGTAACGTTTCTATGGAAACGACAGGATTTTCTTTTGGGATACGACAATCTCATTTCCGATTCACTAATCCTTCTTTACTGCATCCCCCACTCCCACACATTGACGAATTCACACGGAAATTGCGTCGCTATGAAATACTATGGGTTCTATGACTTCTCCTTCTAAATCGAGTAACGTTTCTATGGAAATGACAGGATTTTCTTTTGGGATACGACAATCACATTTCCGATCCACTAATCCTTTTTTACTGCATCCCTCACTCCCACACATTGACGAATTCCCACGGAAATTGCGTCGCTATGAAATACTATGGGTTCTATGACTTCTCCTTCTAAATCGAGTATCGTTTCTATGGAAACGACTGGCTTTTCTTTTGCGATACGAGTATCTCCTTCTCGATGTACTAATCCTTCTTTACTGCATCCTTCACTCCCACTTATCGACGAATTCACACGGAAATTGCGTCGCTATGAAATACTATGGGTTCTATGACTTCTCCTTCTAAATCGAGTAACGTTTCTATGGAAACGACAGGATTTTCTTTTGGGATACGACAATGTCATTTCCGATCCACTAATCTTTCTTTACTGCATCCCTCACTCCCACACACTGACGAATTTACACGGAAATTGCGTCGCTATGCAATGCTATGTGTTCTAAGACATTTCCTTCTAAATCGAGTAACGTTTCTATGGAAACGACAGGCATTTCTTTTGGGATACGACAATCTCATTTCCGATCCACTAATCCTTCTTTACTGCTTCCCTCACTCCCACTCATTGACGACTTCACACGGAAATTGCGTCGCTATGAAATACTATGTGTTCTAAGACATTTCCCTCTAAATCGAGTAACGAATCTATGGTAACGACAGGATTTTCTTTTGGGATACGACAATCACATTTCCGATCCACTAATCCTTCTTTACTGCATCCCTCACTCCCACACATTGACGAATTCACACGGAAATTGCGTCGCTATGAAATACTATGTGTTCTAAGACATTTCCTTCTAAATCGAGTAACGTTTCTATGGAAACGACTGGATTTTCTTTTGTGATACGACAATCACATTTTCGATCCACTAATCCTTCTTTACTGCATCCGTCGCTCCCACACATAGACGAATTCACAAGGAACTTGCGTCGCTATGAAATACTGTGTGTTCTATGACTTCTCCTTCTAAATCGAGTAACGTTTCGATGGAAACGTCAGGACTTTCTTTTGGGATACGACAATCTCATTTCCGATCCACTAATCCTTCTTTACTGCATCCCTCACTCCCACACATTGACGAATTCACACGGAAATTGCGTCGCTATGAAATACTATGGGTTCTAAGACTTCTCCTTCTAAATCGAGAGACGTTTCTATGGAAACGACAGGATTTGGGATACGACAATCTCATTTCCGATCCACTAATCCTTCTTTACTGCATCCCTCACTCCCGCACGTTGACGAATTCACACGGAAATTGCGTCGCTATGAAATACTATGGGTTCTAAGACTTCTCCTTCTAAATCGAGAGACGTTTCTATGGAAACGACAGGATTTTCTTTTGGGATACGACAATCTCATTTCCGATCCACTAATCCTTCTTTACTGCATCCCTCACTCCCACTCATTGACGAATTCACACGGAAATTGCGTCGCTATGAAATACTATGTGTTCTAAGACATTTCCTTCTAAATCGAGTAACGTATCTATGGAAACGACAGGATTTTCTTTTGGGATACGACAATCACATTTCCGATCCACTAATCCTTCTTTACTGCATCCCTCACTCTCACACATTGACGAATTCACACGGAAATTGCGTCGCTATGAAATACTATGTGTTCTATAACTACTCCTTCTAAATCGAGCAACGTTTCTATGGAAACGACAGGATTTTCTTTTGGGATACGACAATCACATTTCCGATCCACTAATCCTTCTTTACTGCATCCCTCACTCCCACACATTGACGAATTCGAACGGAAATTGCGTCGCTATGAAATACTATGTGTTCTATGACTTCTCCTTCTTCATCGAGTATCGTTTCGATGGAAACGACAGGATTTTCTTTTGGGATACGACAATCTCATTTCCGATCCACTAATCCTTCTTTACTGCATCCCTCACTCCCACACATTGACGAATTCACACGGAAATTGCGTCGCTACGAAATACTATGTGTTCTAAGACTTCTCCTTCTAAATCGAGTAACGTTTCTATTGAAACGACAGGATTTCCTTTTGGGATACGACAATCTCATTTCCGATCCACTAATCCTTCTTTACCGCATCCCTCACTCCCACACATTGACGAATTCACACGGAAATTGCGTCGCTATGAAATACTATGGGTTCTATGACTTCTCCTTTTCAATCGAGTAACGTTTCTATGGAAATGACAGGATTTTCTTTTGGGATACGACAATCACATTTCCGATCCACTAATCCTTCATTACTGCATACCTCACTCCAACACATTGACGAATTCACACGGAAATTGCGTCGCTATGAAATACTATGGGTGCTATGACTTCTCCTTCTAAATCGAGTATCCTTTCTATGGAAACGACTGGCTTTTCTTTTGCGATACGAGTATCTCCTTTTCGATGCACTAATCCTTCTTTACTGCATCCCTAACTCCCACTCATTGACGAATTCACACGGAAATTGCGTCGCTATGAAATACAAAGGGTTCTACGACCTCTCCTTCTAAATCGAGTAACGTTTCTATGGAAACGACAGGATTTTCTTTTGGGTTACGACAATCACATTTCCGATCCACTAATCCTTCTTTACCGCATAACTCACTCCCACTCATTGACGAATTCACACGGAAATTGCGTCGCTATGAAATACTATGTGTTCTAAGACATTTTCTTCTAAATCGAGTAACGTTTCTATGGAAACGACAGGATTTTCTTTTGGGATACGACAATCACATTTTTGATCCACTAATCCTTCTTTACTGCATCCCTCACTATCACTCATTGACGAATTCACACGGAAATAGCGTCGCTATGAAATACTATTGCTTCTATGACTTCTCCTTCTAAATCGAGTAACGTTTCTATGGAAACAACAGGATTTTCTTTTGGGGTACGACAATCTCATTTCCGATCCACTAATCCTTCTTTACTGCATTCCTCATTCCCACTCATTGACGAATTCACACTGAATTTGCGACGCTGTGAAATACTATGGGTTCGACGGCTTCTCCTTCTAAATTGAGTAACGTTTCTATGGAAACGACAGGATTTTCTTTTGGGATACGACAATCTCATTTCCGATCCACTAATCCTTCTTTACTGCATCCCTCACTCCCTCACATTGACGAATTCACACGGAAATTGCGTCGCTATGAAATACTATGTGTTCTAAGAGATTTCCTTCAAAATCGAGTAACGTTTCTATGGAGACAACAGGATTTTCTTTTGGGATACGACAATCTCATTTCCGATCCACTAATCCTTCTTTACTGCATCCCTCACTCCCACTCATTGATGAATTCACACGGAAATTGCGTCGCTATGAAATACTATGTGTTCTAAGACATTTCCTTCTAAATCGAGTAACGTTTCTATGGAAACGACAGGATTTTCTTTTGGGATAACACAATCACATTTCCGATCCACTAATCCTTCTTTACTGCATCCCTCACTCCCACTCTTTGACGAATTCACACGGAAATTGCGTCGCTATGAAAAACTATGTGTTCTAAGACATGAAATACTATGTGTTCTAAGACATTTCCTTCTAAATCGAGTAACGTTTCTATGGAAACGACAGGATTTTCTTTTGGGATAACACAATCACATTTCCGATCCACTAATCCTTCTTTACTGCATCCCTCACTCCCACTCTTTGACGAATTCACACGGAAATTGCGTCGCTATGAAAAACTATGTGTTCTAAGACATTTCCTTCTAAATCGAGTAACGTTTCTATGGGAACGATAGGATTTTCTTTTGGGATACGACAATCACATTTCCGTTCCACTAATTTTTCTTTACTGCATCCCTCACTCCCACACATTGACGAATTCACACGGAAATTGCGTCGCTATGAATTACTATGTTTTCCAAGACATTTCCTTCTAAATCGAGTAACGTTTCTATGGAAACGACAGGATTTTCTTTTGGGATACGACAATCTCATTTCCGATCCACTAATCCTTCTTTACTGCATCCCTCACTCCCACTCATTGACGAATTCACACGGAAATTGCGTCGCTATGAAATACTATGGGTTCTATGACTTCGCCTTCTAAATCGAGTAACGTTTCTATGGAAACGACAGGATTTTCTTTTGGGATACGACAATCTCATTTCCGATCCACTAATCCTTCTTTACTGCATCCCTCACTCCCACACATCGTCGAATTCACACGGAAAGTTGCGTCGCTATGAAATCCTATGTGTTCTAAGACATTTCCTTCTAAATCGAGTAACGTTCCTATGGAAACGATAGGATTTTCTTTTAAGATACGACAATCACATTTCCGATCCACTAATCCTTCTTTACTGCATCCCTAACTCCCACTCATTGACGAATTCACACAGAAATTGCGTCGCTATGAAATACTATGTGTTCTATGACATTTCCTTCAAAATCGAGTAACGTTTCTATGGAAACGGCAGGATTTTCTATTGGGATACGACAATCTCATTTCCGATCCACTAATCCTTCTTTACTGCATCCCTCACTCCCACTCATTGACGAATTCACACGGAAATTGCGTCGCTATGAAACCTATCGGTTCTATGACTCCTCCTTCTAAAACGAGTAACGTTTCTATGGAAACGACAGGATTTTCTTTTGGGATACGACAATCTCTTTTCCGATCCACTAATCCTTCTTTACTGCATCCCTCACTCCCACTCATTGACGAATTCACACGGAAATTGCGTCGCTATGAAATACTATGTGTTCTAAGACATTTCCTTCTAAATCGAGTAACGTATCTATGGAAACGACAGGATTTTCTTTTGGGATACGACAATCACATTTCCGATCCACTAATCCTTCTTTACTGCATCCCTCACTCTCACACATTGACGAATTCACACGGAAATTGCGTCGCTATGAAATACTATGGGTTCTATGAATTCTCCTTCTAAATCGAGTATCGTTTCTATGGAAACGACTGGCTTTTCTTTTGCGATACGAGTATCTCCTTTTCGATGCACTAATCCTTCTTTACTGCAACCCTAACTCCCACTCATTGACGAATTCACACGGAAATTGCGTCGCTATGAAAAACTATGGGTTCTATGAATTCTCCTTCTAAATCGAGTAACGTTTCAATGGAAACGACAGGATTTTCTTTTGGGATACGACAATCACATTTCCGATCCACTAATCATTCTTTACTGCATAACTCACTCCCACATATTGACGAATTAACACAGCAATTGCGTCGCAATGAAATACTATGGGTTCTATGACATTCCTTCTAAATCAAGTAACGTTTCTATGGAAACGACAGGATGTTCTTTTGGGATACGACAATCTTCGTTCCGATCCACTAATCCTTCTTTACTGCATCCCTCACTCCCACACATTGACGAATTCACACGGAAATTGCGTCGCTATGAAATCCTATGTGTTCTAAGACATTTCCTTCTAAATCGAGTAACGTTTCTATGGAAACGACAGGATTTTCTTTTGGGATACGACAATCTCATTTCCGATCCACTAATCGTTGTTTACTGCATCCCTCACTCCAGCACATTGACGAATTCACACGGAAATTGCATCGCTATGATATACTATGGGTTCTATGACTTCTCCTTCTAAATCGAGTAACGTTTCTATGGAAACGACAGGGTTTTCTTTTGGATACGAGAATCACATTTCCGATCCACTAATCCTTTTTTACTGCATCCCTCACTCCCACACATTGACGAATTCACACGGATATTGCGTCGCTATGAAATACTATGTGCTCTAAGACATTTCCTTCTAAATCGAGTAACGTTTCTATTGAAACGACAGGATTTTCTTTTGGGATACGACAATCACATATCCGATCCACTAATCCTTCTTTACTGCATCCCTCACTATCACTCAAAGACGAATTCACACGGAAATTGCGTCGCTATGAAATACTATGTGTTCCTCGACATTTCCTTCTAAATCGAGTAACGTTTCTATGGAAACGATAGGATTTTCTTTTGGGATACGACAATCACATTTCCGTTCCACTAATTTTTCTTTACTGCATCCCTCACTCCCACATATTGACGAATTCACACGGAAATTGCGTCGCTATGAATTACTATGTTTTCCAAGACATTTCCTTCTAAATCGAGTAACGTTTCTATGGAAACGACAGGATTTTCTTTTGGGATACGACAATCTCATTTCCGATCCACTACTCCTTCTTTACTGCATCCCTCACTCCCACTCATTGACGAATTCACACGGAAATTGCGTCGCTATGAAATACTATGTGTTCTAAGACATTTCCTTCTAAATCGACTTTTATTTCTATGGAAAAGTCAGGATTTTCTTTTGGGATACGACAATCACATTTCCGATCCACTAATCCTTCTTTACTGCATCCCTCACTCCCACACATTGACGAATTCACACGGAAATTGCGTCGCTATGTAATACTATGGGTTGTATGACTTCTCCTTCTAAATCGAGTAACGTTTCTACGGAAACGACAGGATTTTCTTTTGGGATACGACAATCTCATTTCCGATCCCCTAATCCTTCTTTACTGCATCCCTCACACCCACACATTGACGAATTCAGACGGAAATTGCGTCGCTATGAAATACTATGTGTTCTAAGACATTTCCTTCTAAATCGAGTAACGTTTCTATGGATACGACAGGATTTTCTTTTGGGATACGACAATCTCATTTCCGATCCACTAATCGTTGTTTACTGCATCCCTCACTCCAGCACATTGACGAATTCACACGGAAATTGCATCGCTATGATATACTATGGGTTCTATGACTTCTCCTTCTAAATCGAGTAACGTTTCTATGGAAACGACAGGGTTTTCTTTTGGGATACGAGAATCACATTTCCGATCCACTAATCCTTCTTTACTGCATCCCTCACTCCCACACATTGACGAATTCACACGGATATTGCGTCGCTATGAAATACTATGTGCTCTAAGACATTTCCTTCTAAATCGAGTAACGTTTCTATGGAAATGACAGGATTTTCTTTTGGGATACGACAATCACATTTCCCATCCACTAATCCTTCTTTACTGCATCCCTCACTATCACTCAAAGACGAATTCACACGGAAATTGCGTCGCTATGAAATACTATGTGTTCCTCGACATTTCCTTCTAAATCGAGTAACGTTTCTATGGAAACGATAGGATTTTCTATTGGGATACGACAATCTCATTTCCGATCCACTAATCCTTCTTTACTGCATCCTTCACTCCCACTCATTGACGAATTCACACGGATATTGCGTCGCTATGAAATGTATCGGTTCTATGACTTCTCCTTCTAAATCGAGTAACGTTTCTATGGAAACGACAGGGTTTTCTTTTGGGATACGACAATCTCATTTCCGATCCACTAATCCTTCTTTACTGCATCCCTCACTCCCACTCATTGACGAATTCACACGGAAATTGCGTCGCTATGAAATACTATGTGTTCTAAGACATTTCCTTCTAAATCGAGTAACGTTTCTATGGAAACGACAGGATTTTCTATTGGGATACGACAATCTCATTTCCGATCCACTAATCCTTCTTTACTGCATCCTTCACTCCCACTCATTGACGAATTCACACGGATATTGCGTCGCTATGAAATGTATCGGTTCTATGACTTCTCCTTCTAAATCGAGTAACGTTTCTATGGAAACGACAGGGTTTTCTTTTGGGATACGACAATCTCATTTCCGATCCACTAATCCTTCTTTACTGCATCTCTCACTCCCACTCATTGATGAATTCACACGGAAATTGCGTCGCTATGAAATACTATGTGTTCTAAGACATTTCCTTCTAAATCGACTTACGTTTCTATGGAAAAGACAGGATTTTCTTTTGGGATACGACAATCACATTTCCGATCCACTAATCCTTCTTTACTGCATCCCTCACTCCCACACATTGACGAATTCACACGGAAATTGCGTCGCTATGTAATACTCTGGGTTGTATGACTTCTCCTTCTAAATCGAGTAACGTTTCTACGGAAACGACAGGATTTTCTTTTGGGATACAACAATCTCATTTCCGATCCCCTAAACCTTCTTTAATGCATCCCTCACTCCCACACATTGACGAATTCAGACGGAAATTGCGTCGCTATGAAATACTATGTGTTCTAAGACATTTCCTTCTAAATCGAGTAACGTTTCTATGGAAACGACAGGATTTTCTTTTGGGATACGACAATCTCATTTCCGATCCACTAGCCCTTCTTTACTGCATCCCTCACTCTAACTCATTGACGAATTCACACGGAAATTGCGTCGCTATGAAATACTATGTGTTCTAAGACATTTCCTTCTAAATCGAGTATCGTTTCTATAGAAACGACAGGATAATCTTTTGGGTTACGACAATCACATTTCCGATCCACTAATCCTTCTTTACTGCATCCCTCACTCCCACACATTGACGAAATCACACGGAAATTGCGTCGCTATGAAATACTATGTGTTCTAAGACATTTCCTTCTAAATCGAGTAACGTTTCTATGGAAACGACAGGATTTTCTTTTGGGATACGACAATCTCATTTCCGATCCACTAATCCTTCTTTACTGCATCGCTCACTCCCACTCAGTGACGAATTCACACGGAAATTGCGTCGCTATGAAATACTATGGGTTCTATGACTTATCCTTCTAAATCGCGTAACGTTTCTATGGAAACGAGGTAATCTTCTTTTGGGATACGACAATCTCATTTCCGATCCACTAATCCTTCTTTACTGCATCCCTCACTCCCACTCATTGACGAATTCACACGGAAATGGCGTCGCTATGAAATACTATGTGTTCTGTGATTTCTCCTTCTAAATCGAGTACCGTTTCTATGGAAACGACAGGATTTTCTTTTGGGATACGACAATCTCATTTCCGATCCACTAATCCTTCTTTACTGCATCCCTCACTCCCACACATTGACGAAATCACACGGAAATTGCGTCGCTATGAAATACTATGTGTTCTAAGACATTTCCTTCTACATCGAGTAACGTTTCTACGAAAACGACAGGATTTTCTTTTGGGATACGACAATCTCATTTCCGATCCACTAAACCTTCTTTACTGCATCGCTCACTCCCACTCAGTGACGAATTCACACGGAAATTGCGTCGCTATGAAATACTATGGGTTCTATGACTTATCTTTCTAAATCGAGTAACGTTTCTATTGAAACGACAGGATTTTCTTTTGGGATACGACAATCTCATTTCCGATCCACTAATCCTTCTTTACTGCATCCCTAACTCCCCTCATTGACGAATTCACACGTAAATTGCGTCGCTATGAAATACTATGTGTTCTAAGACATTTCCTTCAAAATCGAGTAACGTTTCTATGGAAACGACAGGTTTTCTTTTGGGATACGACAATCACATTTCCGATCCACTAATCCTTCTTTACTGCATCCCTTACTCCCACACATTGACGGAATCACACGGAAATTGCGTCGCTATGAAATACTGTGGGTTCTATGACTTCTCCTTCTAAATCGAGTATCGTTTCTATGGAAACGACTGGCTGCTATTTTGCGATACTACAATCACACTTCCGATCCACTAATCCTTCTTTACTGCATCCCTCACTCTCACTCATTGACGAATTCACACGGAAATTGCGTCGCTATGTAATACTATGGGTTGTATGACTTCTCCTTCTAAATCGAAAAACGTTCTATGGAAACGACAGGATTTTCTTTTGGGATACGACAATCTCATTTCCGATCCCCTAATCCTTCTTTACTGCATCCCTCACTCCCACTCATTGACGAATTCACACGGAAATTGCGTCACTATGAAATACTATGTGTTCTATGACTTCTCCTTCTAAATCAAGTAACGTTTCTATGGAAATGACAGATTTTCTTTTGGGATACGACAATCACATTTCTGATCCACTAGTCCTTCTTTACTGCGTCCCTCACTCCCACTCATTGACGAATTCACACGGAAATTGCGACGCTATGAAATACTATGTGTTCTATGACTTCTCCTTCTAAATCGAGTAACGTTTCTATGGAAATGACAGGATTTTCTTTTGGGATACGACAATCACATTTCTGATCCACTAATCCTTCTTTACTGCGTCCCTCACTCCCACTCATTGACGAATTCACACGGAAATTGCGTCGCTATGAAATACTATGTGTTCTATGACTTCTCCTTCTAAATCGAGTAACGTTTCTATGGAAACGACAGGATTTTCTTTTGGGATACGACAATCTCATTTCCGATCCACTAATCCTTCTTTACTGCATCCCTCACTCTCACTCATTGACGAATTCACACGGAAATTGCGTCGCTATGAAATACTATGTGTTCTAAGACATTTCCTTCTAAATCGAGTAACGTTTCTATGGAAACGACAGGATTTTCTTTTGCGATACGGCAATCATATTTCCGATCCACTAATCCTTCTTTACTGCATCCCTCACTCCCACACATTGACGAATTCACACGGAAATTGCGTCGCTATGAAATACTATGTGTTCTAAGACATTTCCTCCTAAATCGACTAACGTTTCTATGGAAACGACAATATTTTCTTTTGGGATACGACAATCACATTTCCGATCCACTAATCCTTCTTTACTGCATCCCTCACTCCCACTCATTGACGAATTCACACGGAAATTGCGTCTCTGCGAAATGCTATGGGTTCTATGACTTCTCCTTCTAAATCGAGTATCGTTTCTATGGAAACGACTGGCTTTTCTTTTGCGATACGACAATCTCATTTCCGATCCACTAATCATTCTTTACTGCATTCCTCACTCCCACTCATTGACGAATTCACACGGAAATTGCGTCGCAATGAAATACTATTGGGTCTATGACTTCTCCTTCTAAATCGTGTAACGTTTCTATGGAAACGACAGGATTTTATTTTGGGATACGACAATCTCATTTCCGATCCACTAATCCTTCTTTACTGCATCCCTCACTCCCACATCCCTCACTCCCACTCATTGACGAATTCACACGGAAATTGCGTCGCTATGAAATATTATGGGTTCTATGACTTCTCCATCTAAATCGAGTAACGTTTCTATGGAAACGACTGGATTTTCTTTTGGGATACGACAAACTCATTTCCGATCCACTAATCCTTCTTTACTGCGTTCCTCACTCCCACTCATTGACGAATTCACACGGAGATTGCGTCGCTATGAAATACTATGTGTTCTGAGACATTTCCTTCTAAATCGAGTAACGTTTCTATGGAAACCACAGGATTTTCTTTTGGGATACGACAATCACATTTATGATCCACTAATCCTTCTTTACTGCATCCCTCACTCCCACACATTAACGAATTCTCGCGGAAATTGCGTCGCTATGAAATACAAGGTGTTCTGAGACATTTCATTCTAAATCGAGTACCGTTTCGATGGAAACGACAGGATTTTCTTTTGGGATACGACAATCACATTTAGGATCCACTAATCCTTCTTTACTGCATCCCTCACTCCCACTCATTGACGAATTCACACGGAAATTGCGTCGCTATGAAATACTATGGGTTCTATGACTTCTCCTTCTAAATCGAGTAACGTTTCTATGGAAACGACAGGATTTTCTTTTGGGATACGACAATCTCATTTCCGATCCACTAATCCTTCTTTACTGCATTCCTCACTCCCACTCATTGTCGAATTCACACGGAAATTGCGTCCCTATGAAATACTATGTGTTCTAAGACATTTCCTTCTAAATCGAGTAACGTTTCTATGGAATCGACAGGATTTTCTTTTCGGATACGACAATCACATTTCCGATCCACTAATCCTTCTTTACTGCATCCCTCACTCCCACACATTGACGAATTCACACGGAAATTGCGTCGCTATGAAATACTGTGGGTTCTATGACTTCTCCTTCTAAATCGAGTATCGTTTCTATGGAAACGACTGGCTGCTATTTTGCGATACGACAATCACGCTTCCGATCCACTAATCCTTCTTTACTGCATCCCTCACTCCCACTCATTGACGAATTCACACGGAAACTGCGTCGCAATGAAACACTATGGGTTCTATGACTTCTCCTTCTAAATCGAGTACCGTTTCTATGGAAACGACAGCATTTTCTTTTGGGATACGACAATCTCATTTCCGATCCACTAGTCCTTCATTACTGCATCCCTCACTCCCACACATTGACGAATTCACACGGAATATTGCGTCGCTATGAAGTACTGTGGGTTCTAAGACATCTCCTTCTAAATCGAGTATCATTTCTATGGAAACGACTGGCTTTTCTTTTGCGATGCGACAATCTCATTTCTGTTCCACTAATCCTTCTTTACTGCATTCCTCACTCCCACTCATTGACGAATTCACACGGAAATTGCGTCGCAATGAAATACTATTGGTTCTATGGCTTCTCCTTCTAAATCGCGTAACGTTTCTATGGAAACGACAGGATTTTCTTTTGGGATAGGACAATCTCATTTCCGATCCACTAATCCTTCTTTACTGCATCCCTCACTCCCACACATTGACGAATTCACACGGAAATTGCGTCGCTATGTAATACTATGGGTTGTATGACTTCTCCTTCTAAATCGAGTAACGTTTCTACTGAAACGACAGGATTTTCTTTTGGGATACGACAATCTCATTTCCGATCGCCTAATCCTTCTTTACTGCATCCCTCATTCCCACTCATTGACGATTTCACACGGAAATTGCGACGCTATGAAATACTATGTGTTCTAAGACGTTTCCTTCCAAATCGAGTAACGTTTCTATGGAAACGACCGGATTTTCTTTTGGGATACGACAATCTCATTTCCGATCCACTAATCCTTCTTTACTGCATCCCTCACTCCCACTCATTGACGAATTCACACGGAAATTGCGTCGCTATGAAATACTATGTGTTCTAAGACATTTCCTTCTAAATCGAGATACGATTCTATGGAAACGACAGGATTTTCTTTTGGGATACGACAATCACATTTCCGATCCACTAATCCTTCTTTACTGCATCCCTCACTCCCACACATTGACGAATTCACACGGAAATTGCGTCGCTATGAAATACTATGCATTCTATGACTTCTCCTTCTAAATCGAGTGTCGTTTCTATGGATACGACTGGCTCCTCTTTTGCGATACGACAATCACATTTCCGATCCACTAATCCTTCTTTACTGCTTCCCTCACTCCCACTCATTGACGAATTCACATGGAAATTACGTCGCTATGAAATACGATGTGTTCTAAGACATTTCCTTGTAAATCGACTTACGTTTCTATGGAAATGACAGGATTTTCTTTTGGGATACGACAATCACATTTCCGATCCACTAATCCTTCTTTACTGCATCCCTCACTCCCACACATTGACGAATTCACACGGAAATTGCGTCGCTATGTAATACTATGGGTTGTATGACTTCTCCTTCTAAATCGAAAAACGTTTCTATGGAAACGACAGGATTTTATTTTGGGATACGACAATCTCATTTCCGATCCACTAATCCTTCTTTACTGCATCCCTCACTCCCACTCATTGACGAATTCACACGGAAATTGCGTCGCTATGAAATACTATGGGTTCTATGACTTCTCCATCTAAATCGAGTAACGTTTCTATGGAAACGACTGGATTTTCTTTTGGGATACGACAAACTCATTTCCGATCCACTAATCCTTCTTTACTGCGTTCCTCACTCCCACTCATTGACGAATTCATACGGAGATTGCGTCGCTATGAAATACTATGTGTTCTAAGACATTTCCTTCTAAATCGAGATACGATTCTATGGAAACGACAGGATTTTCTTTTGGGATGCGACATTCACATTTATGATCCACTAATCCTTCTTTACTGCATCCCTCACTCCCACACATTAACGAATTCTCACGGAAATTGCGTCGCTATGAAATACAAGGTGTTCTGAGACATTTCCTTCTAAATCGAGTTCCGTTTCGATGGAAACGACAGGATTTTCTTTTGGGATACGAGTTTCACATTTAGGATCCACTAATCCTTCTTTACTGCATCCCTCACTCCCACTCATTGACGAATTCACACGGAAATTGTGTCGCTATGAAATACTATGGGTTCTATGACTTCTCCTTCTAAATCGAGTAACGTTTCTATGGAAACGACAGGATTTTCTTTTGGCATACGACAATCTCATTTCCGATCCACTAATCCTTCTTTACTGCATTCCTCACTCCCACTCGTTGACGAATTCACACGGAAATTTCCTCGCTATGAAATACTATGTGTTCTAAGACATTTCCTTCTAAATCGAGTAACGTTTCTATGGAAACGACGAGATTTTCTTTTGGGATACGACAATCACATTTCCGATCCACTAATCCTTCTTTACTGCATCCCTCACCCCCACACATTAACGAATTCACACAGAAATTACGTCGCTATGAAATACTATGTGTTCTAAGACATTTCCTTCTAAATCGAGTAACGTTTCTATGGAAACGACAGGATTTTCTTTTGGGATACGACAATCTCATCTCCGATCCACTAATCCTTCTTTAATGCATCCCTCACTCCCACTCATTGTCGAATTCACACGGAAATTGCGTCCCTATGAAATACTATGCGTTCTAAGACATTTCCTTCTAAATCGAGTAACGTTTCTATGGAATCGACAGGATTTTCTTTTGGGATACGACAATCACATTTCCGATCCACTAATCCTTCTTTACTGCATCCTTCACTCCCACACATTGACGAATTCACTTGGAAATTGCGTCGCTATGAAATACTATGTGTTCTAAGACATTTCCATCTAAATCGAGTAACGTTTCTATGGAAACGACGAGATATTCTTTTGGGATACGACAATCTCATTTCCGATCCACTAATCCTTTTTTACTGCATCCCTCACTCCCACTCATTGACGAAATCACACGGAAATTGCGTCGCTATGAAATACTATGGGTTCTATGACTTCTCCTTCTAAATCGAGTAACGTTTCTAAGGAAACGACAGGATTTTCTTTTGGGATACGACAATCTCATTTCCGGTCCACTAAACCTTCTTTACTGCATCGCTCACTCCCACTCAGTGACGAATTCACACGGAAATTGCGTCGCTATGAAATACTATGGGTTCTATGACTTATCCTTCTAAATCGAGTAACGTTTCTATTGAAACGACAGGATTTTCTTTTGGGATACGACAATCTCATTTCCGATCCACTAATCCTTCTTTACTGCATCCCTAACTCCCCTCATTGACGAATTCACACGTAAATTGCGTCGCTATGAAATACTATGTGTTCTAAGACACTTCCTTCAAAATCGAGTAACGTTTCTATGGAAACGACAGGTTTTTCTTTTGGGATACGACAATCACATTTCCGATCCACTAATCCTTCTTTACTGCATCCCTTACTCCCACACATTGACGAATTCACACGGAAATTGCGTCGCTATGAAATACTGTGGGTTCTATGACTTCTCCTTCTAAATCGAGTATCGTTTCTATGGAAACGACTGGCTGCTATTTTGCGATACGACAATCACACTTCCGATCCACTAATCCTTCCTTACTGCATCCCTCACTCCCACTGATTGACGAATTCACACGGAAACTGCGTCGCAATGAAATACTATGGGTTCTATGACTTCTCCTTCTAAATGGAGTACCGTTTCTATGGAAACGACAGGATTTTCTTTTGGGATACGACAATCTCATTTCCGATCCACTAGTCCTTCATTACTGCATCCCTCACTCACACACATTGACGAATTCACACGGAATATTGCGTCGCTATGAAATACTGTGGGTTCTATGACATCTCCTTCTAAATCGAGTATCATTTCTATGGAAACGACTGGCTTTTCTTTTGCGATGCGACAATCTCATTTCTGTTCCACTAATCCTTCTTTACTGCATTCCTCACTCCCACTCATTGACGAATTCACACGGAAATTGCGTCGCAATGAAATACTATGGGTTCTATGGCTTCTCCTTCTAAATCGAGTAACGTTTCTATGGAAACGACAGGATTTTCATTTGGGATACGACAATCTCATTTCCGATCCACTAATCCTTCTTTACTGCATCCCTCACTCCCACACATTGACGAATTCACACGGAAATTGCGTCGCTATGTAATACTATGGGTTGTATGACTTCTCCTTCTAAATCGAGTAACGTTTCTACTGAAACGACAGGATTTTCTTTTGGGATACGACAATCTCATTTCCGATCGCCTAATCCTTCTTTACTGCATCCCTCATTCCCACTCATTGACGATTTCACACGGAAATTGCGACGCTATGAAATACTATGTGTTCTAAGACGTTTCCTTCCAAATCGAGTAACGTTTCTATGGAAACGACCGGATTTTCTTTTGGGATACGACAATCTCATTTCCGATCCACTAATCCTTCTTTACTGCATCCCTCACTCCCACTCATTGACGAATTCACACGGAAATTGCGTCGCTATGAAATACTATGTGTTCTAAGACATTTCCTTCTAAATCGAGATACGTTTCTATGGAAACGACAGGATTTTCTTTTGGGATACGACAATCACATTTCCGATCCACTAATCCTTCTTTACTGCATCCCTCACTCCCACACATTGACGAATTCACACGGAAATTGCGTCGCTATGAAATACTATGCATTCTATGACTTCTCCTTCTAAATCGAGTGTCGTTTCTATGGATACGACTGGCTGCTCTTTTGCGATACGACAATCACATTTCCGATCCACTAATCCTTCTTTACTGCTTCCCTCACTCCCACTCATTGACGAATTCACACGGAAATTGCGTCGCTATGTAATACTATGGGTTGTATGACTTCTCCTTCTAAATCGAGTAACGTTTCTATGGAAACGACAGGATTTTCTTTTGGGATACGACAATCTCATTTCCGATCCACTAATCCTTCTTTACTGCATCCCTCACTCTCACTCATTGACGAATTCACACGGAAATTGCGTCGCTATGTAATACTATGGGTTGTATGACTTCTCCTTCTAAATCGAAAAACGTTTCTATGGAAACGACAGGATTTTCTTTTGGGATACGACAATCTCATTTCCGATCCCCTAATCCTTCTTTACTGCATCCCTCACTCCCACTCATTGACGAATTCACACGGAAATTGCGTCACTATGAAATACTATGTGTTCTATGACTTCTCCTTCTAAATCGAGTAACGTTTCTATGGAAATGACAGGATTTTCTTTTGGGATACGACAATCACATTTCTGATCCACTAATCCTTCTTTACTGCGTCCCTCACTCCCACTCATTGACGAATTCACACGGAAATTGCGTCGCTATGAAATACTATGTGTTCTATGACTTCTCCTTCTAAATCGAGTAACGTTTCTATGGAAACGACAGGATTTTCTTTTGGGATACGACAATCTCATTTCCGATCCACTAATCCTTCTTTACTGCATCCCTCACTCTCACTCATTGACGAATTCACACGGAAATTGCGTCGCTATGAAATACTATGTGTTCTAAGACATTTCCTTCTAAATCGAGTAACGTTTCTATGGAAACGACAGGATTTTCTTTTGCGATACGGCAATCATATTTCCGATCCACTAATCCTTCTTTACTGCATCCCTCACTCCCACACATTGACGAATTCACACGGAAATTGCGTCGCTATGAAATACTATGTGTTCTAAGACATTTCCTCCTAAATCGACTAACGTTTCTATGGAAACGACAATATTTTCTTTTGGGATACGACAATCACATTTCCGATCCACTAATCCTTCTTTACTGCATCCCTCACTCCCACTCATTGACGAATTCACACGGAAATTGCGTCTCTGCGAAATACTATGGGTTCTATGACTTCTCCTTCTAAATCGAGTATCGTTTCTATGGAAACGACTGGCTTTTCTTTTGCGATACGACAATCTCATTTCCGATCCACTAATCATTCTTTACTGCATTCCTCACTCCCACTCATTGACGAATTCACACGGAAATTGCGTCGCAATGAAATACTATTGGGTCTATGACTTCTCCTTCTAAATCGTGTAACGTTTCTATGGAAACGACAGGATTTTATTTTGGGATACGACAATCTCATTTCCGATCCACTAATCCTTCTTTACTGCATCCCTCACTCCCACTCATTGACGAATTCACACGGAAATTGCGTCGCTATGAAATATTATGGGTTCTATGACTTCTCCATCTAAATCGAGTAACGTTTCTATGGAAACGACTGGATTTTCTTTTGGGATACGACAAACTCATTTCCGATCCACTAATCCTTCTTTACTGCGTTCCTCACTCCCACTCATTGACGAATTCACACGGAGATTGCGTCGCTATGAAATACTATGTGTTCTAAGACATTTCCTTCTAAATCGAGTAACGTTTCTATGGAAACCACAGGATTTTCTTTTGGGATACGACAATCACATTTATGATCCACTAATCCTTCTTTACTGCATCCCTCACTCCCACACATTAACGAATTCTCACGGAAATTGCGTCGCTATGAAATACAAGGTGTTCGGAGACATTTCATTCTAAATCGAGTACCGTTTCGATGGAAACGACAGGATTTTCTTTTGGGATACGACAATCACATTTAGGATCCACTAATCCTTCTTTACTGCATCCCTCACTCCCACTCATTGACGAATTCACACGGAAATTGCGTCGCTATGAAATACTATGGGTTCTATGACTTCTCCTCCTAAATCGAGTAACGTTTCTATGGAAACGACAGGATTTTCTTTTGGGATACGACAATCTCATTTCCGATCCACTAATCCTTCTTTACTGCATTCCTCACTCCCACTCATTGTCGAATTCACACGCAAATTGCGTCCCTATGAAATACTATGTGTTCTAAGACATTTCCTTCTAAATCGAGTAACGTTTCTATGGAATCGACAGGATTTTCTTTTGGGATACGACAATCACATTTCCGATCCACTAATCCTTCTTTACTGCATCCCTCACTCCCACACATTGACGAATTCACACGGAAATTGCGTCGCTATGAAATACTGTGGGTTCTATGACTTCTCCTTCTAAATCGAGTATCGT
Organism: Schistocerca americana; assembly: GCF_021461395.2. Lineage (NCBI taxonomy): Eukaryota > Metazoa > Arthropoda > Insecta > Orthoptera > Acrididae > Schistocerca > Schistocerca americana. The sequence continues at coordinate 10,435,319 of NC_060123.1, forward strand.
TTCTATGGAAACGACTGGCTGCTATTTTGCGATACGACAATCACGCTTCCGATCCACTAATCCTTCTTTACTGCATCCCTCACTCCCACTCATTGACGAATTCACACGGAAACTGCGTCGCAATGAAACACTATGGGTTCTATGACTTCTCCTTCTAAATCGAGTACCGTTTCTATGGAAACGACAGCATTTTCTTTTGGGATACGACAATCTCATTTCCGATCCACTAGTCCTTCATTACTGCATCCCTCACTCCCACACATTGACGAATTCACACGGAATATTGCGTCGCTATGAAGTACTGTGGGTTCTAAGACATCTCCTTCTAAATCGAGTATCATTTCTATGGAAACGACTGGCTTTTCTTTTGCGATGCGACAATCTCATTTCTGTTCCACTAATCCTTCTTTACTGCATTCCTCACTCCCACTCATTGACGATTCACACGGAAATTGCGTCGCAATGAAATACTGTGGGTTCTATGGCTTCTCCTTCTAAATCGAGTAACGTTTCTATGGAAACGACAGGATTATCTTTGGGATACGACAATCTCATTTCCGATCGCCTAATCCTTCTTTACTGCATCCCTCATTCCCACTCATTGACGATTTCACACGGAAATTGCGACGCTATGAAATACTATGTGTTCTAAGACGTTTCCTTCCAAATCGAGTAACGTTTCTATGGAAACGACCGGATTTTCTTTTGGGATACGACAATCTCATTTCCGATCCACTAATCCTTCTTTACTGCATCCCTCACTCCCACTCATTGACGAATTCACACGGAAATTGCGTCGCTATGAAATACTATGTGTTCTAAGACATTTCCTTCTAAATCGAGATACGTTTCTATGGAAACGACAGGATTTTCTTTTGGGATACGACAATCACATTTCCGATCCACTAATCCTTCTTTACTGCATCCCTCACTCCCACACATTGACGAATTCACACGGAAATTGCGTCGCTATGAAATACTATGGGTTCTATGACTTCTCCATCTAAATCGAGTAACGTTTCTATGGAAACGACTGGATTTTCTTTTGGGATACGACAAACTCATTTCCGATCCACAAATCCTTCTTTACTGCGTTCCTCACTCCCACTCATTGACGAATTCATACGGAGATTGCGTCGCTATTAAATACTATGTGTTCTAAGACATTTCCTTCTGAATCGAGTAACGTTTCTATGGAAACGACAGGATTTTCTTTTGGTATACGACAATCACATTTATGATCCACTAATCCTTCTTTACTGCATCCCTCACTCCCACACATTAACGAATTCTCACGGAAATTGCATCGCTATGAAATACAAGGTGTTCTGAGACATTTCCTTCTAAATCGAGTACCGTTTCGATGGAAACGACAGGATTTTCTTTTGGGATACGACAATCACATTTAGGATCCACTAATCCTTCTTTACTGCATCCCTCACTCCCACTCATTGACGAATTCACACGGAAATTGCGTCGCTATGAAATACTATGGGTTCTATGACTTCTCCTTCTAAATCGAGTAACGTTTCTATGTTAACGACAGGATTTTCTTTTGGCATACGACAATCTCATTTCCGATCCACTAATCCTTCTTTACTGCATTCCTCACTCCCACTCGTTGACGAATTCACACGGAAATTGCCTCGCTATGAAATACTATGTGTTCTAAGACATTTCCTTCTAAATCGAGTAACGTTTCTATGGAAACGACGAGATTTTCTTTTGGGATACGACAATCACATTTCCGATCCACTAATCCTTCTTTACTGCATCCCTCACCCCCACACATTAACGAATTCACACAGAAATTACGTCGCTATGAAATACTATGTGTTCTAAGACATTTCCTTCTAAATCGAGTAACGTTTCTATGGAAACGACAGGATTTTCTTTTGGGATACGACAATCTCATCTCCGATCCACTAATCCTTCTTTAATGCATCCCTCACTCCCACTCATTGTCGAATTCACACGGAAATTGCGTCCCTATGAAATACTATGTGTTCTAAGACATTTCCTTCTAAATCGAGTAACGTTTCTGTGGAATCGACGGGATTTTCTTTTGGGATACGACAATCACATTTCCGAGCCACTAATCCTTCTTTACTGCATCCCTCACTCCCACACATTGACGAATTCACTTGGAAATTGCGTCGCTATGAAATACTATGTGTTCTAAGACATTTCCATCTAAATCGAGTAACGTTTCTATGGAAACGACGAGATATTCTTTTGGGATACGACAATCTCATTTCCGATCCACTAATCCTTTTTTACTGCATCCCTCACTCCCACTCATTGACGAAATCACACGGAAATTGCGTCGCTATGAAATACTATGGGTTCTATGACTTCTCCTTCTAAATCGAGTAACGTTTCTATGGAAACGACATAATTTTCTTTTGGGATACGACAATCTCATTTCCGGTCCACTAAACCTTCTTTACTGCATCGCTCACTCCCACTCAGTAACGAATTCACACGGAAATTGCGTCGCTATGAAATACTATGGGTTCTATGACTTATCCTTCTAAATCGAGTAACGTTTCTATTGAAACGACAGGATTTTCTTTTGGGATACGACAATCTCATTTCCGATCCACGAATCCTTCTTTACTGCATCCCTAACTCCCCTCATTGACGAATTCACACGTAAATTGCGTCGCTATGAAATACTATGTGTTCTAAGACATTTCCTTCAAAATCGAGTAACGTTTCTATGGAAACGACAGGTTTTTCTTTTGGGATACGACAATCACATTTCCGATCCACTAATCCTTCTTTACTGCATCCCTTACTCCCACACATTGACGAATTCACACGGAAATTGCGTCGCTATGAAATACTGTGGGTTCTATGACTTCTCCTTCTAAATCGAGTATCGTTTCTATGGAAACGACTGGCTGCTATTTTGCGATACGACAATCACACTTCCGATCCACTAATCCTTCTTTACTGCATCCCTCACTCCCACTGATTGACGAATTCACACGGAAACTGCGTCGCAATGAAATACTATGGGCTCTATGACTTCTCCTTCTAAATCGAGTACCGTTTCTATGGAAACGACAGGATTTTCTTTTGGGATACGACAATCTCATTTCCGATTCACTAGTCCTTCATTACTGCATCCCTCACTCACACACATTGACGAATTCACACGGAATATTGCGTCGCTATGAAATACTGTGGGTTCTATGACATCTCCTTCTAAATCGAGTATCATTTCTATGGAAACGACTGGCTTTTCTTTTGCGATGCGACAATCTCATTTCTGTTCCACTAATCCTTCTTTACTGCATTCCTCACTCCCACTCATTGACGAATTCACACGGAAATTGCGTCGCAATGAAATACTATGGGTTCTATGGCTTCTCCTTCTAAATCGAGTAACGTTTCTATGGAAACGACAGGATTTTCTTTTGGGATACGACAATCACATTTCCGATCCACTAATCCTTCTTTACTGCATCCCTCACTCCCACACATTGACGAATTCACACGGAAATTGCGCCGCTATGAAATACTATGCATTCTATGACTTCTCCTTCTAAATCGAGTGTCGTTTCTATGGATACGACTGGCTACTCTTTTGCGATACGACAATCACATTTCCGATCCACTAATCCTTCTTTACTGCTTCCCTCACTCCCACTCATTGACGAATTCACATGGAAATTACGTCGCTATGAAATACGATGTGTTCTAAGACATTTCCTTGTAAATCGACTTACGTTTCTATGGAAATGACAGGATTTTCTTTTGGGATACGACAATCACATTTCCGATCCACTAATCCTTCTTTACTGCATCCCTCACTCCCACACATTGACGAATTCACACGGAAATTGCGTCGCTATGTAATACTATGGGTTGTATGACTTCTCCTTCTAAATTGAAAAACGTTTCTATGGAAACGACAGGATTTTCTTTTGGGATACGACAATCTCATTTCCGATCCCCTAATCCTTCTTTACTGCATCCCTCACTCCCACTCATTGACGAATTCACACGGAAATTGCGTCACTATGAAATACTATGTGTTCTATGACTTCTCCTTCTAAATCGAGTAACGTTTCTATGGAAACGACAGGATTTTCTTTTGGGATACGACAATCACATTTCCGATCCACTAATCCTTCTTTACTGCATACCTCACTCTCACTCATTGACGAATTCACACGGAAATTACGTCGCTATGAAATACTATGTGTTCTAAGACATTTCCTTCTAAATCGAGTAACGTTTCTATGGAAACGACAGGATTTTCTTTTGCGATACGGCAATAATATTTCCGATCCACTAATCCTTCTTTACTGCATTCCTCACTCCCACACATTGACGAATTCACACGGAAATTGCGTCGCTATGAAGTACTATGTGTTCTAAGACATTTCCTTCTAAATCGACTAACGTTTCTACTGAAACGACAGGATTTTCTTTTGGGATACGACAATCACATTTCCCATCCACTAATCCTTCTTTACTGCATCCCTTACTCCCACTCATTGACGAATTCACACGGAAATTGCGTCTCTGCGAACAACTATGGGTTCTATATTTTCTTGTTCTAAATCGAGTAACGTCTCTATGGAAACGACAGGATTTTCTTCTGGGATACGACAATCTCATTTCCGTTCCACTAATCCTTCTTTACTGCATTCCTCACTCCCACTCATTGACGAACTCACACGGAAATTGCGTCGCTATGAAATACTATGGGTTCTATGACTTCTCCTTCTAAATCGAGTATCGTTTCTATGGAAACGACTGGCTTTTCTTTTGCGATACGACAATCTCATTTCCGATCCACTAATCCTTCTTTACTGAATTCCTCACTCCCACTCATTGACGAATTCACACGGAAATTGCGTCGCAATGAAATACTATTGGGTCTATGACTTCTCCTTCTAAATCGTGTAACGTTTCTATGGAAACGACAGGATTTTCTTTTGGGATACGACAATCACATTTAGGATCCACTAATCCTTCTTTACTGCATCCCTCACTCCCACTCATTGACGAATTCACACGGAAATGGCGTCGCTATGAAATACTATGGGTTCTATGATTTCTCCTTCTAAATCGAGTAACGTTTCTATGGAAACGACAGGATTTTCTTTTGGGATACGACAATCTCATTTCCGATCCACTAATCCTTCTTTACTGCATTCCTCACTCCCACTCGTTGACGAATTCACACGGAAATTGCCTCGCTATGAAATACTATGTGTTCTAAGACATTTCCTTCTAAATCGAGTAACGTTCCTATGGAAACGACGAGATTTTCTTTTGGGATACGACAATCACATTTCCGATCCACTAATCCTTCTTTACTGCATCCCTCACCCCCACACATTAACGAATTCACACGGAAATTACGTCGCTATGAAATACTATGTGTTCTAAGACATTTCCTTCTAAATCGAGTAACGTTTCTATGGAAACGACAGGATTTTCTTTTGGGATACGACAATCTCATTTCCGATCCACTAATCCTTCTTTAATGCATCCCTCACTCCCACTCATTGTCGAATTCACACGGAAATTGCGTCCTTATGAAATACTATGTGTTCTAAGACATTTCCTTCTAAATCGAGTAACGTTTCTATGGAAACGACAGGATTTTCTTTTGGGATACGACAATCACATTTCCGATCCACTAATCCTTCTTTACTGCATCCCTCACTCCCACACATTGACGAATTCACTTGGAAATTGCGTCGCTATGAAATACTATGTGTTCTAAGACATTTCCATCTAAATCGAGTAACGTTTCTATGGAAACGACAAGATATTCTTTTGGGATACGACAATCTCATTTCCGATCCACTAATCCTTTTTTACTGCATCCCTCACTCCCACTCAATGACGAAATCACACGGAAATTGCGTCGCTATGAAATACTATGGGTTCTATGACTTCTCCTTCTAAATCGAGTAACGTTTCTATGGAAACGACAGGATTTTCTTTAGGGATACGACAATCACATTTCCGATCCACTAATCCTTCTTTACTGCATCCCTCACTCCCACACATTGACGAATTCACACGGAAATTGCGTCGCTATGAAATACTATGTGTTGTAAGACATTTCCTTCTAAATCGAGTAACGTTTCTATGGAAACGACAGGATTTTCTTTTGGGATACGACAATCTCATTTCCGATCCTCTAATCCTTCTTTACTGCATTTCTAACTCCCACTCATTGACGAATTCACACGTAAATTGCGCCCTATGAAATACTATGTGTTCTAAGACATTTCCTTCTAAATCGAGTAACGTTTCTATGGAAACGACAGAATTTTCTTTTGGGATACGACAATCTCATTTGCGATCCACTAATCCTTCTTTACTGCATCCCTCACTCCCACTCATTGAGAATTCACACGGAAATTGGGTCGCAATGAAATACTATGGGTTCTAAGCCATTTCCTTCTAAATCGAGTAACGTTTCTATGGAAACGACAGGATTTTCTTTTGGGATACGACAATCTCATTTCCGATCCACTAATCCTTCTTTACTGCATCCCTCACTCCCACTCATTGACGAATTCACTTGGAAATTGCGTCGCTATGAAATACTATGTGTTCTAAGACATTTCCTTCTAAATCGAGTAACGTTTCTATGGAAACGACAGGATTTTCTTTTGGGATACGACAATCACATTTCCGATCCACTAATCCTCCTTTACTGCATCCCTCACTCCCACACATTGACTACTTCACTTGGAAATTGCGTCGCTATGAAATACTATGTGTTCTAAGACACTTCCTTCTAAATCGAGTAACGTTTCTATGGAAACGACGAGATATTCTTTTGGGATACGACAATCTCACTTCCGATCCACTAATCCTTTTTTACTGCATCCCTCACTCCCACTCATTGACGAAATCACACGGAAATTGCGTCGCTATGAAATACTATGGGTTCTATGACTTCTCCTTCTAAATCGAGTAACGTTTCTATGGAAACGACAGGATTTTCGTTTGGGATACGACAATCTCATTTCCGATCCACTAATCCTTCTTTACTGCATCCCTCACTCCCACTCATTGACGAATTCACACGGAAATTGCGTCGCTATGAAATACTATGTGTTCTAAGACATTTCCTTCTAAGTCGAGTAACGTTTCTATGGAAACGACAGGATTTTCTTTTGGGATACGACAATCACATTTCCGATCCACTAATCCTTCTTTACTGCATCCCTCGCACCCACACATTGACGAATTCACACGGAAATTGCGTCGCTATGAAATACTATGTGTTCTAAGACATTTCCTTCTAAATCGAGTAACGTTTCTATGGAAACGACAGGATTTTCTTTTGGGAGACGACAATCTCATTTCCGATCCTCTAATCCTTCTTTACTGCATTTCTAACTCCCACTCATTGACGAAATCACACGTAAATTGCGCCCTATGAAATACTATGTGTTCTAAGACATTTCCTTCTAAATCGAGTAACGTTTCTATGGAAACGACAGAATTTTCTTTTGGGATACGACAATCTCATTTGCGATCCACTAATCCTTCTTTACTGCATCCCTCACTCCCACTCATTGACGAATTCACACGGAAATTGGGTCGCAATGAAATACTATGGGTTCTAAGCTATTTCCTTCTAAATCGAGTAACGTTTCTATGGAAACGACAGGATTTTCTTTTGGGATACGACATTCTCATTTCCGATCCACTAATCCTTCTTTACTGCATCCCTCACTCCCACTCATTGACGAATTCACACGGAAATTGCGTCGCTATGAAATGCTATGTGTTCTAAGACATTTCCTTCTAAATCGAGTAACGTTTCTATGGAAACGACAGGATTTTCTTTTGGGATACGACAATCACATTTCCGATCCACTAATCCTCCTTTACTGCATCCCTCACTCCCACACATTGACGACTTCACTTGGAAATTGCGTCGCTATGAAATACTATGTGTTCTAAGACACTTCCTTCTAAATCGAGTAACGTTTCTATGGAAACGACGAGATATTCTTTTGGGATACGACAATCTCACTTCCGATCCACTAATCCTTCTTTACTGCATCCCTCGCTCCCACTCATTGACGAATTCACACGGAAATTGCGTCGCTATGAAATACTATGTGTTCTAAGACATTTCCTTCTAAGTCGAGTAACGTCTCTATGGAAACGACAGGATTTTCTTTTGGGATACGACAATCACATTTCCGATCCACTAATCCTTCTTTACTGCATCCCTCGCACCCACACATTGACGAATTCACACGGAAATTGCGTCGCTATGAAATACTATGGGTTCTATGACTTCTCCTTCTAAATCGAGTATTGTTTCTATGGAAACGACTGGCTTTTCTTTTGCGATACGACAATCTCATTTCCGATCCACTAATCCTTCTTTACTGCATCCCTCACTCCCACTCATTGACGAATTCACACGGAAATTGGGTCGCAATGAAATACTATGGGTTCTAAGCCATTTCCTTCTAAATCGAGTAACGTTTCTATGGAAACGACAGGATTCTCTTTTGGGATACGACAATCACATTTCCGATCCACTAATCCTTCTTTACTGCATCCCTCACTCCCACTCATTGACGAATTCACACGGAAATTGCGTCGCTATGAAATACTATGTGTTCTAAGACATTTCCTTCTAAATCGAGTAACGTTTCTATGGAAACGACAGGATTTTCTTTTGGGATACGACAATCACATTTCCGATCCACTAATCCTTCTTTACTGCATCCCTCACTCCCACACATTGAGAATTCACTTGGAAATTGCGTCGCTATGAAATACTATGTGTTCTAAGACATTTCCTTCTAAATCGAGTAAAGTTTCTATGGAAACGACGAGATATTCTTTTGGGATAGGACAATCTCATTTCCGATCCACTAATCCTTTTTTACTGCATCTCTCACTCCCACTCATTGACGAAATCACACGGAAATTGCGTCGCTATGAAATACTATGGGTTCTATGACTTCTCCTTCTAAATCGACTAACATTTCTATGGAAACGACAGGATTTTCGTTTGGGATACGACAATCTCATTTCCGATCCACTAATCCTTCTTTACTGCATCCCTCACTCCCACTCATTGACGAATTCACACGGAAATTGCGTTGCTATGAAATACTATGGGTTCTAAGACATTTCCTTCTAAATCGAGTAACGCTTCTATGGAAACGACAGGATTTTCTTTTGGGATACGACAATCACATTTCCGATCCACTAATCCTCCTTTACTACATCCCTCACTCCCACACATTGACGAATTCACACGGAAATTGCGCCGCTATGAAATACTATTGGTTCTATCACTTCTCCTTCTAAATCGAGTATCGTTTCTATGGATGCGACTGGCTTTTTTTTTGCGATACGACAATCTCATTTCCGATCCACTAATCCATCTTTACTCCATCCCTCACTCCCACTCATGACGAATTCATACGGAAATTGCGTCACTATGAAATACTATGGGTTCCAAGACATTTCCTTCTAAATCGAGTAACGTTTCTAGGGAAACGACAGGATTTTCTTTTGGGATACGACAATCACATTTCCGATCCACTAATCCTTCTTTACTGCGTCCCTCACTCCCACTCATTGACGAATTCACACGGAAATTGAGTCGCTATGAAATACTATGTGTTCTATGTCTTCTCCTTCTAAATCGAGTAACGTTTCTATGGAAACGACAGGATTTTCTTTTGGGATACGACAATCTCATTTCCGATCCACTAATCCTTCTTTACTTTATCCCTCACTCTCACTCATTGACGAATTCACACGGAAATTGCGTCGCTATGAAATACTATGTGTTCTAAGACATTTCCTTCTAAATCGAGTAACGTTTCTATGGAAACGACAGGATTTTCTTTTGGGATACGGCAATCATATTTCCCATCCACTAATCCTTCTTTACTGCATCCCTCACTCCCACACATTGACGAATTCACACGGAAATTGTGTCGCTATGAAATACTATGTGTTCTAAGACATTTCCTTCTAAATCGACTAACGTTTCTATGGCATCGACAGGACTTTCTTTTGGGATACGACAATCACATTTCCGATTCACTAATCCTTCTTTACTGCATCCCTCACTCCCACTCATTGACGAATTCACACGGAAATTGCGTCGCTATGAAATACTATGTGTTCTAAGACATTTCCTTCTAAATCGAGTAACGTTTCTATGGAAACGACAGGATTTTCTTTTGGGATACGACAATCACATTTCCGATCCACTAATCCTCCTTTACTGCATCCCTCACTCCCACCATTGACGAATTCACACGGAAATTGCGCCGCTATGAAATACTATTGGTTCTATGACTTCTCCCTCTAAATCGAGTAACGTTTCTATGGAAACGACAGGATTTTCTTTTGGGATACGACAATCTCATTTGCGATCCTCTAATCCTTCTTTACTGCATCCCTCACTCCCACTCATTGATGAATTCACACGGAAATTGCGTCGCTATGAAATACTATGTGTTCTAAGACATTTCCTTCTAAGTCGAGTAACGTCTCTGTGGAAACGACAGGATTTTCTTTTGGGATACGACAATCACATTTCCGATCCACTAATCCTTCTTTACTGCAGCCCTCGCTCCCACACATTGACGAATTCACACGGAAATTTCGTCGCTATGAAATACTATGTGTTCTATGACTTCTCCTTCTAAATCGAGTATTGTATCTATGGAAACGACTGGCTTTTTTTTTGCGATACGACAATCTCATTTCCGATCTACTAATCCTTCTTTACTGCATCCCTCACTCTCACTCATTGACAAATTCACACGGAAATTGGGTCGCAATGAAATACTATGGGTTCTAAGCCATTTCCTTCTAAATCGAGTAACGTTTCTATGGAAACGACGGGATTTTCTTTTGGGATACGACAATCTCATTTCCGATCCACTAATCCTTCTTTACTGCATCCCTCACTCCCACTCATTGACGAATTCACACGGAAATTGCGTCGCTATGAAATACTATGTGTTCTAAGACATTTCCTTCTAAATCGAGTAACGTTTCTATGGAAACGATAGGATTTTCTTTTGGGATACGACAATCACATTTCCGAACCACTAATCCTTCTTCACTGCATCCCTCACTCCCACACATTGACGAATTCACTTGGAAATTGCGTCGCTATGAAATACTATGTGTTCTAAGACATTTCCTTCTAAATCGAGTAACGTTTCTATGGAAATGACGAGATATTCTTTTGGGATACGACAATCTCATTTCCGATCCACTAATCCTTTTTTACTGCATCCCACACTCACACTCATTGACGAAATCACACGGAAATTGCGTCGCTATGAAATACTATGGGTTCTATGACTTCTCCTTCTAAATCGACTAACGTTTCTATGGAAACGACAGGATTTTCGTTTGGGATACGACAATCTCATTTCCGATCCACTAATCCTTTATTACTGCATCCCTCACTCCCTCTCATTGACGAATTCACACGGAAATTGCGTTGCTATGAAATACTATGGGTTCTAAGACATTTCCTTCTAAATCGAGTAACGTTTCTATGGAAACGACAGGATTTTCTTTTGGGATACGACAATCACATTTCCGATCCACTAATACTCCTTTACTGCATCCCTCACTCCCACACATTGACGAATTCACACGGAAATTGCGCCGCCATGAAATACTATTGGTTCTATCACTTCTCCTTCTAAATCGAGTATCGTTTCTATGGATGCGACTGGCTTTTTTTTTGCGATACGACAATCTCATTTCCGATCCACTAATCCATCTTTACTCCATCCCTCACTCCCACTCATGACGAATTCATACGGAAATTGCGTCGCTATGAAATACTATGGGTTCCAAGACATTTCCTTCTAAGTCGAGTAACGTTTCTAGGGAAACGACAGGATTTTCTTTTGGGATACGACAATCACATTTCCGATCCACTAATCCTTCTTTACTGCGTCCCTCACTCCCACTCATTGACGAATTCACACGGAAATTGCGTCGCTATGAAATACTATGTGTTCTATGACTTCTCCTTCTAAATCGAGTAACGTTTCTATGGAAACGACAGGATTTTCTTTTGGGATACGACAATCTCATTTCCGATCCACTAATCCTTCTTTACTGTATCCCTCACTCTCGCTCATTGACGAATTCACACCGAAATTGCGTCGCTATGAAATACTATGTGTTCGAAGACATTTCCTTCTAAATCGAGTAACGTTTCTATGGAAACGACAGGATTTTCTTTTGGGATACGGCAATCATATTTTCCATCCACTAATCCTTCTTTACTGCATCCCTCACTCCCACACATTGACGAATTCACACGGAAATTGTGTCGCTATGAAATACTATGTGTTCTAAGACATTTCCTTCTAAATCGACTAACGTTTCTGTGGAATCGACAGGACTTTCTTTTGGGATACGACAATCACATTTCCGATCCACTAATCCTTCTTAACTGCATCCCTCACTCCCACTCATTGACGAATTCACACGGAAATTGCATGGCTATGAAATACTATGTGTTCTAAGACATTTCCTTCTAAATCGAGTAACGTTTCTATGGAAACGAAAAGGATTTTCTTTTGGGATACGACAATCACATTTCCGCTCCACTAATCCTTCTTTACTGCATCCCTCACTCCCACACATTGACTAATTCACACGGAAATTGCGTCGCTATGAAATTCTATGTGTTCTAAGACATTTCCTTCTAAATCGAGTAACGTTTCTATGGAAACGACAGGATTTTCTTTTAAGATACGACAATCACATTTCCGTTCCACTAATCCTTCTTTACTGCATCCCTCACTCCCACACATTGACGAATTCACACGGAAAATGCGTCGCTATGAAATGCTATGGGTTCTATGACTTCGCCTTCTAAATCGAGTAACGTTTCTATGGAAACGACAGAATTTTCTTTTGGGATACGACAATCTCATTTCCGATCCACTAATCCTTCCTTACTGCATCCCTCACTCCCACTCATTGACAAATTCACACGGAAATTGCGTCGCTATGAAATACTATGTGTTCTAAGACATTTCCCTCTAAATCGAGTAACGTTTCTATGGAAACGACAGGATTTTCTTTAGGGATACGACAATCACATTTCCGATCCACTAATCCTTCTTTACTGCATCCCTCACTCCCACACATTGACGAATTCACACGGAAATTGCGTCGCTATGAAATACTATGTGTTCTAAGACATTTCCTTCTAAATCGAGTAACGTTTCTATGGAAACGACAGGATTTTCTTTTGGGATACGACAATCTCATTTCCGATCCTCTAATCCTTCTTTACTGCATCCCTAACTCCCACTCATTGACGAATTCACACGTAAATTGCGCCCTATGAAATACTATGTAATCTAAGACATTTCCTTCTAAATCGAGTAACGTTTCTATGGAAACGACAGGATTTTCTGTTGGGATACGACAATCTCATTTGCGATCCACTAATCCTTCTTTACTGCATCCCTCACTCCCACTCATTGACGAATTCACACGGAAATTGCGTCGCTATGAAATACTATGTGTTCTAAGACATTTCCTTCTAAGTCGAGTAACGTCTCTATGGAAACGACAGGATTTTCTTTTGGGATACGACAATCACATTTCCGATCCACTAATCCTTCTTTACTGCATCCCTCACTCCCACACATTGACGAATTCACACGGAAATTGGGTCGCAATGAAATACTATGGGTTCTATGACTTCTCCTTCTAAATCGAATAACGTTTCTATGGAAAGGACAGGATTTTCTTTTGGGATACAACAATCTCATTTCCGATCCACTAATCCTTCTTTATTGCATCCCTCACTCCCACTCATTGACGAATTCACACGGAAATTGCGACGCTATGAAATGCTATGGGTTCTAAGCCATTTCCTTCTAAATCGAGTAACGCTTCTATGGAAACGACAGGATTTTCTTTTGGGATACGACAATCTCATTTCCGATCCACTAATCCTTCTTTACGGCATCCCTCACTCCCACTCATTGGCGAATTCACACGGAAATTGCGTCGCTATGAAATACTATGTGTTCTAAGACATTTCCTTCTAAATTGAGTAACGTTTCTATGGAAACGACAGGATTTTCTTTTGGGATACGACAATCACATTTCCGATCCACTAATCCTTCTTTACTGCATCCCTCACTCCCACACATTGACGAATTCACACGGACATTGCGTCGCTATGAAATACTATGTGTTCTAAGTCGTTTCCTTCTAAATCGAGTAACGTTTCTATGGAAACGACGAGCTTTTCTTTTGGGATACGACAATCTCATTTCCGATCCACTAATCCTTCTTTACTGCATCCCTCACTCCCACTCATTGACGAATTCAAACGGAAATTGTGTCGCTATGAAATTCTATGGGTTCTATGACTTCTCCTTCTAAATCGAGTAACGTTTCTATGGAAACGACACGATTTTCTTTTGGGATACGACAATCTCATTTCCGATACACTAATCCTTCTTTACTGCATCCCTCACTCCCACACATTGACGAATTCACACGGAAAATGCGTCGCTGTGAAATACTATGTGTTCTAAGACATTTCCTTCTAAATCGAGTAACGTTTCTATGGTAACAACGAGCTTTTCTTTTGGGATACGACAATCTCATTTGCGATCCTCTAATCCTTCTTTACTGCATCCCTCACTCCCACTCATTGATGAATTCACACGGAAATTGCGTCGCTATGAAATACTATGTGTTCTAAGACATTTCCTTCTAAGTCGAGTAACGTCTCTGTGGAAACGATAGGATTTTCTTTTGGGATACGACAATCACATTTCCGATCCACTAATCCTTCTTTACTGCAGCCCTCGCTCCCACACATTGACGAATTCACACGGAAATTTCGTCGCTATGAAATACTATGTGTTCTATGACTTCTCCTTCTAAATCGAGTATTGTATCTATGGAAACGACTGGCTTTTTTTTGCGATACGACAATCTCATTTCCGATCTACTAATCCTTCTTTACTGCATCCCTCACTCTCACTCATTGACAAATTCACACGGAAATTGGGTCGCAATGAAATACTATGGGTTCTAAGCCATTTCCTTCTAAATCGAGTAACGTTTCTATGGAAACGACGGGATTTTCTTTTGGGATACGACAATCTCATTTCCGATCCACTAATCCTTCTTTACTGCATCCCTCACTCCCACTCATTGACGAATTCACACGGAAATTGCGTCGCTATGAAATACTATGTGTTCTAAGACATTTCCTTCTAAATCGAGTAACGTTTCTATGGAAACGATAGGATTTTCTTTTGGGATACGACAATCACATTTCCGAACCACTAATCCTTCTTCACTGCATCCCTCACTCCCACACATTGACGAATTCACTTGGAAATTGCGTCGCTATGAAATACTATGTGTTCTAAGACATTTCCTTCTAAATCGAGTAACGTTTCTATGGAAATGACGAGATATTCTTTTGGGATACGACAATCTCATTTCCGATCCACTAATCCTTTTTTACTGCATCCCACACTCACACTCATTGACGAAATCACACGGAAATTGCGTCGCTATGAAATACTATGGGTTCTATGACTTCTCCTTCTAAATCGACTAACGTTTCTATGGAAACGACAGGGTTTTCGTTTGGGATACGACAATCTCATTTCCGATCCACTAATCCTTTATTACTGCATCCCTCACTCCCTCTCATTGACGAATTCACACGGAAATTGCGTTGCTATGAAATACTATGGGTTCTAAGACATTTCCTTCTAAATCGAGTAACGTTTCTATGGAAACGACAGGATTTTCTTTTGGGATACGACAATCACATTTCCGATCCACTAATACTCCTTTACTGCATCCCTCACTCCCACACATTGACGAATTCACACGGAAATTGCGCCGCTATGAAATACTATTGGTTCTATCACTTCTCCTTCTAAATCGAGTATCGTTTCTATGGATGCGACTGGCTTTTTTTTTGCGATACGACAATCTCACTTCCGATCCACTAATCCATCTTTACTCCATCCCTCACTCCCACTCATGACGAATTCATACGGAAATTGCGTCGCTATGAAATACTATGGGTTCCAAGACATTTCCTTCTAAGTCGAGTAACGTTTCTAGGGAAACGACAGGATTTTCTTTTGGGATACGACAATCACATTTCCGATCCACTAATCCTTCTTTACTGCGTCCCTCACTCCCACTCATTGACGAATTCACACGGAAATTGCGTCGCTATGAAATACTATGTGTTCTATGACTTCTCCTTCTAAATCGAGTAACGTTTCTATGGAAACGACAGGATTTTCTTTTGGGATACGACAATCTCATTTCCGATCCACTAATCCTTCTTTACTGTATCCCTCACTCTCGCTCATTGACGAATTCACACCGAAATTGCGTCGCTATGAAATACTATGTGTTCGAAGACATTTCCTTCTAAATCGAGTAACGTTTCTATGGAAACGACAGGATTTTCTTTTGGGATACGGCAATCATATTTTCCATCCACTAATCCTTCTTTACTGCATCCCTCACTCCCACACATTGACGAATTCACACGGAAATTGTGTCGCTATGAAATACTATGTGTTCTAAGACATTTCCTTCTAAATCGACTAACGTTTCTGTGGAATCGACAGGACTTTCTTTTGGGATACGACAATCACATTTCCGATCCACTAATCCTTCTTAACTGCATCCCTCACTCCCACTCATTGACGAATTCACACGGAAATTGCATGGCTATGAAATACTATGTGTTCTAAGACATTTCCTTCTAAATCGAGTAACGTTTCTATGGAAACGAAAAGGATTTTCTTTTGGGATACGACAATCACATTTCCGCTCCACTAATCCTTCTTTACTGCATCCCTCACTCCCACACATTGACTAATTCACACGGAAATTGCGTCGCTATGAAATTCTATGTGTTCTAAGACATTTCCTTCTAAATCGAGTAACGTTTCTATGGAAACGACAGGATTTTCTTTTAAGATACGACAATCACATTTCCGTTCCACTAATCCTTCTTTACTGCATCCCTCACTCCCACACATTGACGAATTCACACGGAAAATGCGTCGCTATGAAATGCTATGGGTTCTATGACTTCGCCTTCTAAATCGAGTAACGTTTCTATGGAAACGACAGAATTTTCTTTTGGGATACGACAATCTCATTTCCGATCCACTAATCCTTCCTTACTGCATCCCTCACTCCCACTCATTGACAAATTCACACGGAAATTGCGTCGCTATGAAATACTATGTGTTCTAAGACATTTCCCTCTAAATCGAGTAACGTTTCTATGGAAACGACAGGATTTTCTTTAGGGATACGACAATCACATTTCCGATCCACTAATCCTTCTTTACTGCATCCCTCACTCCCACACATTGACGAATTCACACGGAAATTGCGTCGCTATGAAATACTATGTGTTCTAAGACATTTCCTTCTAAATCGAGTAACGTTTCTATGGAAACGACAGGATTTTCTTTTGGGATACGACAATCTCATTTCCGATCCTCTAATCCTTCTTTACTGCATCCCTAACTCCCACTCATTGACGAATTCACACGTAAATTGCGCCCTATGAAATACTATGTAATCTAAGACATTTCCTTCTAAATCGAGTAACGTTTCTATGGAAACGACAGGATTTTCTGTTGGGATACGACAATCTCATTTGCGATCCACTAATCCTTCTTTACTGCATCCCTCACTCCCACTCATTGACGAATTCACACGGAAATTGCGTCGCTATGAAATACTATGTGTTCTAAGACATTTCCTTCTAAGTCGAGTAACGTCTCTATGGAAACGACAGGATTTTCTTTTGGGATACGACAATCACATTTCCGATCCACTAATCCTTCTTTACTGCATCCCTCACTCCCACACATTGACGAATTCACACGGAAATTGGGTCGCAATGAAATACTATGGGTTCTATGACTTCTCCTTCTAAATCGAATAACGTTTCTATGGAAAGGACAGGATTTTCTTTTGGGATACAACAATCTCATTTCCGATCCACTAATCCTTCTTTATTGCATCCCTCACTCCCACTCATTGACGAATTCACACGGAAATTGCGACGCTATGAAATGCTATGGGTTCTAAGCCATTTCCTTCTAAATCGAGTAACGTTTCTATGGAAACGACAGGATTTTCTTTTGGGATACGACAATCTCATTTCCGATCCACTAATCCTTCTTTACTGCATCCCTCACTCCCACTCATTGGCGAATTCACACGGAAATTGCGTCGCTATGAAATACTATGTGTTCTAAGACATTTCCTTCTAAATTGAGTAACGTTTCTATGGAAACGACAGGATTTTCTTTTGGGATACGACAATCACATTTCCGATCCACTAATCCTTCTTTACTGCATCCCTCACTCCCACACATTGACGAATTCACACGGACATTGCGTCGCTATGAAATACTATGTGTTCTAAGTCGTTTCCTTCTAAATCGAGTAACGTTTCTATGGAAACGACGAGCTTTTCTTTTGGGATACGACAATCTCTTTTCCGATCCACTAATCCTTCTTTACTGCATCCCTCACTCCCACTCATTGACGAATTCAAACGGAAATTGCGTCGCTATGAAATTCTATGGGTTCTATGACTTCTCCTTCTAAATCGAGTAACGTTTCTATGGAAACGACACGATTTTCTTTTGGGATACGACAATCTCATTTCCGATACACTAATCCTTCTTTACTGCATCCCTCACTCCCACACATTGACGAATTCACACGGAAAATGCGTCGCTGTGAAATACTATGTGTTCTAAGACATTTCCTTCTAAATCGAGTAACGTTTCTATGGTAACAACGAGCTTTTCTTTTGGGATACGACAATCTCATTTCCGATCCACTAATCCTTCTTTACTGATACCCTCACTCCCACTCATTGACGATTTCACACGGAAATTGCGTCGCTATGAAATACTCTGTGTTCTAAGACATTTCCTTCTAAATCGAGTAACGTTTCTATGGAAACGACAGGATTTTCTTTAGGGACACGACAATCACATTTCCGATCCACTAATCCTTCTTTACTGCATCCCTCACTCCCACACATTGACGAATTCACACGGAAATTGCGTCGCTATGAAATACTATGGGTTCTATGACTTCAGCTTCTAAATCGAGTAACGTTTCTATGGAAACGACAGGATTTTCTTTTGGGATACGACAATCTCGTTTCCGATCCACTAATCCTTCTTTACTGCATCCCTCACTCCCACACATTGACGAATTCACACGGAAACTGCGTCGCTATGAAATACTATGGGTTCTATGACTTCTCCTTCTAAATCGTGTAACGTTTCTATGGAAAGGACAGGATTTTCTTTTGGGATACGGCAATCATATTTCCCATCCACTAATCCTTCTTTACTGCATCCGTCACTCCCACACATTGACGAATTCACACGGAAATTGTGTCGCTATGAAATACTATGTGTTCTAAGACATTTCCTTCTAAATCGACTAACGTTTCAATGGAATCAACAGGACTTTCTTTTGGGATTCGACAATCACATCTCCGATCCACTAATCCTTCTTAACTGCATCCCTCACTCCCACTCATTGACGAATTCACACGGAAATTGCATGGCTATGAAATACTATGTGTTCTAAGACATTTCCTTCTAAATCGAGTAACGTTTCTATGGAAACGACAGGATTTTCTTTTGGGATACGACAATCACATTTCCGCTCCACTAATCCTTCTTTACTGCATCCCTCACTCCCACACATTGACGAATTCACACGGAAATTGCGTCGCTATGAAATTCTATGTGTTCTAAGACATTTCCTTCTAAATCGAGTAACGTTTCTATGGAAACGACAGGATTTACTTTTAAGATACGACAATCACATTTCCGTTCCACTAATCCTTCTTTACTGCATCCCTCACTCCCACACATTGACGAATTCACACGGAAATTGCGTCGCTATGAAATACTATGGGTTCTATGACTTCGCCTTCTAAATCGAGTAACGTTTCTATGGAAACGACAGAATTTTCTTTTGGGATACGACAATCTCATTTCCGATCCACTAATCCTTCCTTACTGCATCCCTCACTCCCACTCATTGACAAATTCACACTGAAATTGCGTCGCTATGAAATACTATGTGTTCTAAGACATTTCCTTCTAAATCGAGTAACGTTTCTATGGAAACGACAGGATTTTCTTTAGGGATACGACAATCACATTTCCGATCCACTAATCCTTCTTTACTGCATCCCTCACTCCCACACATTGACGAATTCACACGGAAATTGCGTCGCTATGAAATACTATGTGTTCTAAGACAATTCCTTCTAAATCGAGTAACGTTTCTATGGAAACGACAGGATTTTCTTTTGGGATACGACAATCTCATTTCCGATCCTCTAATCCTTCTTTACTGCATCCCTAACTCCCACTCATTGACGAATTCACACGTAAATTGCGTCCTATGAAATACTATGTGCTCTAACACATTTCCTTCTAAATCGAGTAACGTTTCTATGGAAACGACAGGATTTTCTTTTGGGATACGACAATCTCATTTGCGATCCACTAATCCTTCTTTACTGCATCCCTCACTCCCACTCATTGACGAATTCACACGGAAATTGCGTCCCTATGAAATACTATGTGTTCTAAGACATTTCCTTCTAAGTCGAGTAACGTCTCTATGGAAACGACAGGATTTTCTTTTGGGATACGACAATCACATTTCCGATCCACTAATAATTCTTTACTGCATCCCTCACTCCCACACATTGACGAATTCACACGGAAATTGCGTCGCTATGAAATACTATTGGTTCTATGACTTCTCCTTCTAAATCGAGTATTGTTTCTATGGAAACGACTGGCTTTTCTTTTGCGATACGACAATCTCATTTCCGGTCCACTAATCCTTCTTTACTGCATCCCTCACTCCCACTCATTGACGAATTCACACGGAAATTGGGTCGCAATGAAATACTATGGAATCTATGACTTCTCCTTCTAAATCGAGTAACGTTTCTATGGAAAGGACAGGATTTTCTTTTGGGATACAACAATCTCATTTCCGATCCACTAATCCTTCTTTATTGCATCCTTCACTGCCACTCATTGACGAATTCACACGGAAATTGCGACGCTATGAAATACTATGGGTTCTAAGCCATTTCCTTCTAAATCGAGTAACGTTTCTATGGAAACGACAGGATTTTCTTTTGGGATACGACTATCTCATTTCCGATCCACTAATCCTTCTTTACTGCATCCCTCACTCCCACTCATTGGCGAATTTACACGGAAATTGCGTCGCTATGAAATACTATGTGTTCTAAGACATTTCCTTCTAAATCGAGTAACGTTTCTATGGAAATGACAGGATTTTCTTTTGGGATACGACAATCACATTTCCGATCCACTAATCCTTCTTTACTGCATCCCTCACTCCCACACATTGACGAATTCACACGGAAATTGCGTCGCTATGAAATACTATGTGTTCTAAGTCGTTTCCTTCTAAATCGAGTAACGTTTCTATGGAAACGACGAGCTTTTCTTTTGGGATACGACAATCTCATTTCCGATCCACTAATCCTTCTTTACTGCATCCCTCACTCCCACTCATTGACGAATTCAAACGGAAATTGCGTCGCTATGAAATTCTATGGGTTCTATGACTTCTCCTTCTAAATCGAGTAACGTTTCTATGGAAACGACACGATTTTCTTTTGGGATACGACAATCTCATTTCCGATACACTAATCCTTCTTTACTGCATCCCTCACTCCCACACATTGACGAATTCACACGGAAAATGCGTCGCTATGAAATACTATGTGTTCTAAGACATTTCCTTCTAAATCGAGTAACGTTTCTATGGTAACAACGAGCTTTTCTTTTGGGATACGACAATCTCATTTCCGATCCACTAATCCTTTTTAACTGATACCCTCACTCCCACTCATTGACGATTTCACACGGAAATTGCGTCGCTATGAAATACTCTGTGTTCTAAGACAATTGCTTCTAAATCGAGTAACGTTTCTATGGAAACGACAGGATTTTCTTTAGGGATACGACAATCACATTTCCGATCCACTAATCCTTCTTTACTGCATCCCTCACTCCCACACATTGACGAATTGACACGGAAATTGCGTCGCTATGAAATACTATGGGTTCTATGACTTCAGCTTCTAAATCGAGTAACGTTTCTATGGAAACGACAGGATTTTCTTTTGGGATACGACAATCTCGTTTCCGATCCACTAATCCTTCTTTACTGCATCCCTCACTCCCACACATTGACGAATTCACACGGAAACTGCGTCGCTATGAAATACTATGGGTTCTATGACTTCTCCTTCTAAATCGTGTAACGTTTCTATGGAAAAGACAGGATTTTCTTTTGGGATACGACAATCTCATTTCCGATCCACTAATCCTTCCTTACTGCATATCTCACTCCCATAAATTGACGAATTCACACGGAAATTGCGTCGCTATGAAATACTATGTGTTCTACGACATTTCCTTCTAAATCCAGTAACGTTTCTATGGAAACGACAGGATTTTCTTTTGGGATACGACAATCTCATTTCCGATCCACTAATCCGTCTTTACTGCATCCCTCACTCCCACTCATTGACGAATTCACACGGAAATTGCGTCGCTATGAAATACTATGTGTTCTAAGACATTTCCTTCTAAATTGAGTAATGTTTCTATGGAAACGACAGGATCTTCTTTAGGGATACGACAATCACATTTCCGATCCACTAATCCTTCTTTACTGCATCCCTCACTCCCACACATTGACGAATTCACACGGAAATTGCGTCGCTATGAAATACTATGAGTTCTAAGACATTTCCTTCTAAATCGAGTAACGTTTCTATGGAAACGACAGGATTTTCTTTTGGGATACGACAATCTCATTTCCGATCCACTAATCCTTCTTTACTGCATCCCTCAGTCCCACTCATTGACGAATTCACACGGAAATTGCATCGCCATGAGATACTATGGGTTCTATGACTTCTCCTTCTAAATCGAGTAACGTTTCTATGTAAACGACAGGATTTTCTTTTGGGATACGACAGTCCCACTTCCGATCCACTAATCCTTCTTTACTGCTTCCCTCACTCCCACTCATTGACGAATTCGCACGGAAATTGCGTCGGTATGAAATACTATGGGTTCTCTGACTTCTCCTTCTAAATCGAGTAACGTTTCTATGGAAACGACAGGATTTTCTTTTGGCATACGACAATCTCATTTCCGATCCACTAATCCTTATTTACTGCATCTCTCACTCCCACTCATTGACGAATTCACACGGAAATTGCGTCGCTATGAAATACTATGTGTTCTATGACTTCTCCTTCTAAATCGAGTAACGTTTCTATGGAATCGACAGAATTTTCTTTTGGGATACGACAATCTCATTTCTGATCCACTAATCCTTCTTTACTGCATCCCTCACTCCCACTCATTGACGAGTTCACACGGAAATTGCGTCGCTATGAAATACTATGTGTTCTAAGACATTTCCTTCTAAATCGAGTAACGTTTCTGTATAAACGACAGGATTTTCTTTTGGGATACGACAATCTCATTTCCGATCCACTAATCCTTCTTTACGGCATCCCTCACTCCCACACATTGACGAATTCACACGGAAATTCCGTCGCTATGAAATACTATGGGTTATATGACTTCTCCTTCTAAATCGAGTAACGTTTCTATGGAAACGACAGGATTTTCTTTTGGGATACGACAATCTCATTTCCGATCCACTAATCCTTTTTTACTGCATCCCTCTCTCCCACACATTGACGAATTCACACGGAAATTGCGTCGCTATGAAATACTATGTGTTATAAGACATTTCCTTCTAAATCGAGTAACGTTTTTATGGAAACGACAGGATTTTCTTTTGGGATACGACAATCTCATTTCCGATCCACTAATCCGTCTTTACTGCATCCCTCACTCCCACTCATTGACGAATTCACACGGAAATTGCGTCGCTATGAAATACTATGTGTTCTAAGACATTTCCTTCAAAATCGAGTAACGTTTCTATGGAAACTACAGGATTTTCTTTAGGGATACGACAATCACATTTCCGATCCACTAATCCTTCTTTACTGCATCCCTCACTCCCACACATTGACGAATTCACACGGAAATTGCGTCGCTATGAAATACTATGTGTTCTAAGACATTTCCTTCTAAATCGAGTAACGTTTCTATGGAAACGACAGGATTTTTTTTTAAGATACGACAATCTCATTTCCGATCCACTATTCCTTCTTTACTGCATTCCTCACTCCCACTCATTGACGAATTCACGCGGAAATGGCATCGCTATGAAATACTATGGGTTCTATGACTTCTCCTTCTAAATCGAGTAACGTTTCTATGTAAACGACAGGATTTTCCTTTGGGATACGACAATCCCATTTCCGATCCACTAATCCTTCTTTACTGCATCCCTCACTCCCACTCATTGACGAATTCGCACGGAAATTGCGTCGGTATGAAATACTATGGGTTCTATGACTTCTCCTTCTAAATCGAGTAACGTTTCTATGGAAACGACAGGATTTTCTTTTGGGATACGACAATCTCATTTCCGATCCACTAATCCTTCTTTACTGCATCTCTCACTCCCACTCATTGACGAATTCACACGGAAATTGCGTCGCCATGAAATACTATGTGCTATATGACTTCTTCTTCTAAGTCGAGTAACGTCTTTATAGAATCGACAGGATTTTCTTTTGGGATACGACAATCTCATTTCCGATCCACTAATCCTTCTTTACTGCTTATCTCACTCCCACTCATTGACGAGTTCACACGGAAATTGCGTCGCTATGAAATACTATGTGTTCTAAGACATTTCCTTCTAAATCGAGTAACGTTTCTATATAAACGACAGGATTTTCTTTTGGGATACGACAATCTCATTTCCGATCCAATAATCCTTCTTTACTGCATCCCTCACTCCCACACATTAACGAACTCAGACAGGATTTTCTTTTGGGATACGACAATCTCATTTCCGATCCACTAATCCTTCTTTACTGCATCCCTCACTCCGACGCATTGACGAACTCACACGGAATTTGCGTCGCTATGAAATACTATGTGTTCTAAGACATTTCCTTCTAAATCGAGGAACGTTTCTATTGAAACGACAGGATTTTCTTTTGGGATTCGACAATCTCATTTCCGATCCACTAATCCTACTTTACTGCATCCCTCACTCCCACACATTGACGAATTCACACGGAAATTGCGTCGCTATGTAATACTATGTGTTCTAAGACATTTCCTTCTAAATCGAGTAACGTTTCTATGGAAACAACAGGATTTTCTTTTGGGATACGACAATCACATTTACGATCCACTAATCCTTCTTTAGTGCATCCCTCACTCCCACACATTGACGAATTCACACGGAAATTGCGTCGCTATGAAATACTATGTGTTATGACACATTTCCTACTAAATCGAGTAACGTTTCTCTGGAAACGACAGGATTTTCTTTTGGGATACGACAATCTCATTTCCGATCCACTAATCCTTCTTTACTGCATCCCTCACTCCCACTCATTGACGAATTCACACGGAAATTGGGTCGCAATGAAATACTATGTGTTCTAAGACATTTCCTTCTAAGTCGAGTAACGTCTCTATGGAAACGACAGGATTTTCTTTTGGGATACGACAATCACATTTCCGATCCACTAATCCTTCTTTACTGCATCCCTCACTCCCACACATTGACGAATTCACACGGAAATTGCGTCGCTATGAAATATTATGGGTTCTATGACTTCTCCTTCTAAATCGAGTATTGTTTCTTTGGAAACGACTGGCTTCTCTTTTGCGATACGACAATCTCATTTCCGATCCACTAATCCTTCTTTACTGCATCCCTCACTCCCACTCATTGACGAATTCACACGGAAATTGGGTCGCAATGAAATACTATGGGTTCTATGACTTCTCCTTCTAAATCGAATAACTTTTCTATGGAAAGGACAGGATTTTCTTTTGGGATACAACAATCTCATTTCCGATCCACTAATCCTTCTTTATTGCATCCCTCACTCCCACTCATTGACGAATTCACACGGAAATTGCGACGCTATGAAATGCTATGGGTTCTAAGCCATTTCCTTCTAAATCGAGTAACGTTTCTATGGAAACGACAGGATTTTCTTTTGGGATACGACAATCTCATTTCCGATCCACTAATCCTTCTTTACTGCATCCCTCACTCCCACTCATTGGCGAATTCACACGGAAATTGCGTCGCTATGAAATACTATGTGTTCTAAGACATTTCCTTCTAAATCGAGTAACGTTTCTATGGAAACGACAGGATTTTCTTTTGGGATACGACAATCACATTTCCGATCCACTAATCCTTCTTTACTGCATCCCTCACTCCCACACATTGACGAATTCACACGGACATTGCGTCGCTATGAAATACTATGTGTTCTAAGTCGTTTCCTTCTAAATCGAGTAACGTTTCTATGGAAACGACGAGCTTTTCTTTTGGGATACGACAATCTCATTTCCGATCCACTAATCCTTCTTTACTGCATCCCTCACTCCCACTCATTGACGAATTCAAACGGAAATTGCGTCGCTATGAAATTCTATGGGTTCTATGACTTCTCCTTCTAAATCGAGTAACGTTTCTATGGAAACGACACGATTTTCTTTTGGGATACGACAATCTCATTTCCGATACACTAATCCTTCTTTACTGCATCCCTCAATCCCACACATTGACGAATTCACACGGAAAATGCGTCGCTATGAAATACTATGTGTTCTAAGACATTTCCTTCTAAATCGAGTAACGTTTCTATGGTAACAACGAGCTTTTCTTTTGGGATACGACAATCTCATTTCCGATCCACTAATCCTTCTTTACTGATACCCTCACTCCCACTCATTGACGATTTCACACGGAAATTGCGTCGCTATGAAATACTCTGTGTTCTTAGACATTTCCTTCTAAATCGAGTAACGTTTCTATGGAAACGACAGGATTTTTTTAGGGATACGACAATCACATTTCCGATCCACTAATCCTTCTTTACTGCATCCCTCACTCCCACACATTGACGAATTCACACGGAAATTGCGTCGCTATGAAATACTACGGGTTCTATGACTTCAGCTTCTAAATCGAGTAACGTTTCTATGGAAACGACAGGATTTTCTTTTGGGATACTACAATCTCGTTTCCGATCCACTAATCCTTCTTTACTGCATCCCTCACTCCCACACATTGACGAATTCACACGGAAACTGCGTCGCTATGAAATACTATGGGTTCTATGACTTCTCCTTCTAAATCGTGTAACGTTTCTATGGAAAGGACAGGATTTTCTTTTGGGATACGGCAATCATATTTCCCATCCACTAATCCTTCTTTACTGCATCCGTCACTCCCACACATTGACGAATTCACACGGAAATTGTGTCGCTATGAAATACTATGTGCTCTAAGACATTTCCTTCTAAATCGACTAACGTTTCAATGGAATCGACAGGACTTTCTTTTGGGATTCGACAATCACATTTCCGATCCACTAATCCTTCTTAACTGCATCCCTCACTCCCACTCATTGACGAATTCACACGGAAATTGCATGGCTATGAAATACTATGTGTTCTAAGACATTTCCTTCTAAATCGAGTAACGTTTCTATGGAAACGACAGGATTTTCTCTTGGGATACGACAATCACATTTCCGCTCCACTAATCCTTCTTTACTGCATCCCTCACTCCCACACATTGACGAACTCACACGGAAATTGCGTCGCTATGAAATTCTATGTGTTCTAAGACATTTCCTTCTAAATCGAGTAACGTTTCTATGGAACGACAGGATTTACTTTTAAGATACGACAATCACATTTCCGTTCCACTAATCCTTCTTTACTGCATCCCTCACTCCCACACATTGACGAATTCACACGGAAATTGCGTCGCTATGAAATACTATGGGTTCTATGACTTCGCCTTCTAAATCGAGTAACGTTTCTATGGAAACGACAGAATTTTCTTTTGGGATACGACAATCTCATTTCCGATCCACTAATCCTTCCTTACTGCATCCCTCACTCCCACTCATTGACAAATTCACACTGAAATTGCGTCGCTATGAAATACTATGTGTTCTAAGACATTTCCTTCTAAATCGAGTAACGTTTCTATGGAAACGACAGGATTTTCTTTAGGGATACGACAATCACATTTCCGATCCACTAATCCTTCTTTACTGCATCCCTCACTCCCACACATTGACGAATTCTCACGGAAATTGCGTCGCTATGAAATACTATGTGTTCTAAGACAATTCCTTCTAAATCGAGTAACGTTTCTATGGAAACGACAGGATTTTCTTTTGGGATACGACAATCTCATTTCCGATCCTCTAATCCTTCTTTACTGCATCCCTAACTCCCACTCATTGACGAATTCACACGTAATTTGCGTCCTATGAAATACTATGTGCTCTAAGACATTTCCTTCTAAATCGAGTAACGTTTCTATGGAAACGACAGGATTTTCTTTTGGGATACGACAATCTCATTTGCGATCCACTAATCCTTCTTTACTACATCCCTCACTCCCACTCATTGACGAATTCACACGGAAATTGCGTCCCTATGAAATACTATGTGTTCTAAGACATTTCCTTCTAAGTCGAGTAACGTCTCTATGGAAACGACAGGATTTTCTTTTGGGATACGACAATCACATTTCCGATCCACTAATCCTTCTTTACTGCATCCCTCACTCCCACACATTGACGAATTCACACGGAAATTGCGTCGCTATGAAATACTATTGGTTCTATGACTTCTCCTTCTAAATCGAGTATTGTTTCTATGGAAACGACTGGCTTTTCTTTTGCGATACGACAATCTCATTTCCGGTCCACTAATCCTTCTTTACTGCATCCCTCACTCCCACTCATTGACGAATTCACACGGAAATTGGGTCGCAATGAAATACTATGGAATCTATGACTTCTCCTTCTAAATCGAGTAACGTTTCTATGGAAAGGACAGGATTTTCTTTTGGGATACAACAATCTCATTTCCGATCCACTAATCCTTCTTTATTGCATCCTTCACTCCCACTCACTGACGAATTCACACGGAAATTGCGACGCTATGAAATACTATGGGTTCTAAGCCATTTCCTTCTAAATCGAGTAACGTTTCTATGGAAACGACAGGATTTTCTTTTGGGATACGACAATCTCATTTCCGATCCACTAATCCTTCTTTACTGCATCCCTCACTCCCACTCATTGGCGAATTTACACGGAAATTGCGTCGCTATGAAATACTATGTGTTCTAAGGCATTTCCTTCTAAATCGAGTAACGTTTCTATGGAAACGACGAGCTTTTCTTTTGGGATACGACAATCTCATTTCCGATCCACTAATCCTTCTTTACTGCATCCCTCACTCCCACTCATTGACGAATTCAAGCGGAAATTGCGTCGCTATGAAATTCTATGGGTTCTATGACTTCTCCTTCTAAATCGAGTAACGTTTCTATGGAAACGACACGATTTTCTTTTGGGATACGACAATCTCATTTCTGATACACTAATCCTTCTTTACTGCATCCCTCACTCCCACACATTGACGAATTCACACGGAAAATGCGTCGCTATGAAATACTATGTGTTCTAAGACATTTCCTTCTAAATCGAGTAACGTTTCTATGGTAACAACGAGCTTTTCTTTTGGGATACGACAATCTCAATTCCGATCCACTAATCCTTTTTAACTGATGCCCTCACTCCCACTCATTGACGATTTCACACGGAAATTGCGTCGCTATGAAATACTCTGTGTTCTAAGACAATTGCTTCTAAATCGAGTAACGTTTCTATGGAAACGACAGGATTTTCTTTAGGGATACGACAATCACATTTCCGATCCACTAATCCTTCTTTACTGCATCCCTCACTCCCACACATTGACGAATTCACACGGAAATTGCGTCGCTATGAAATACTATGGGTTCTATGACTTCAGCTTCTAAATCGAGTAACGTTTCTATGGAAACGACAGGATTTTCTTTTGGGATACGACAATCTCGTTTCCGATCCACTAATCCTTCTTTACTGCATCCCTCACTCCCACACATTGACGAATTCACACGGAAATTGCGTCGCTATGAAATACTATGGGTTCTATGACTTCAGCTTCTAAATCGAGTAACGTTTCTATGGAAACGACAGGATTTTCTTTTGGGATACGACAATCTCGTTTCCGATCCACTAATCCTTCTTTACTGCATCCCTCACTCCCACACATTGACGAATTCACACGGAAACTGCGTCGCTATGAAATACTATGGGTTCTATGACTTCTCCTTCTAAATCGTGTAACGTTTCTATGGAAAGGACAGGATTTTCTTTTGGGATACGGCAATCATATTTCCCATCCACTAGTCCTTCTTTACTGCATCCGTCACTCCCACACATTGACGAATTCACACGGAAATTGTGTCGCTATGAAATACTATGTGTTCTAAGACATTTCCTTCTAAATCGACTAACGTTTCAATGGAATCAACAGGACTTTCTTTTGGGATTCGACAATCACATCTCCGATCCACTAATCCTTCTTAACTGCATCCCTCACTCCCACTCACTGACGAATTCACACGGAAATTGCATGGCTATGAAATACTATGTGTTCTAAGACATTTCCTTCTAAATCGAGTAACGTTTCTATGGAAACGACAGGATTTTCTTTTGGGATACGACAATCACATTTCCGCTCCACTAATCCTTCTTTACTGCATCCCTCACTCCCACACATTGACGAATTCACACGGAAATTGCGTCGCTATGAAATTCTATGTGTTCTAAGACATTTCCTTCTAAATCGAGTAACGTTTCTATGGAAACGACAGGATTTACTTTTAAGATACGACAATCACATTTCCGTTCCACTAATCCTTCTTTACTGCATCCCTCACTCCCACACATTGACGAATTCACACGGAAATTGCGTCGCTATGAAATACTATGGGTTCTATGACTTCGCCTTCTAAATCGAGTAACGTTTCTATGGAAACGACAGAATTTTCTTTTGGGATACGACAATCTCATTTCCGATCCACTAATCCTTCCTTACTGCATCCCTCACTCCCACTCATTGACAAATTCACACTGAAATTGCGTCGCTATGAAATACTATGTGTTCTAAGACATTTCCTTCTAAATCGAGTAACGTTTCTATGGAAACGACAGGATTTTCTTTAGGGATACGACAATCACATTTCCGATCCACTAATCCTTCTTTACTGCATCCCTCACTCCCACACATTGACGAATTCACACGGAAATTGCGTCGCTATGAAATACTATGTGTTCTAAGACAATTCCTTCTAAATCGAGTAACGTTTCTATGGAAACGACAGGATTTTCTTTTGGGATACGACAATCTCATTTCCGATCCTCTAATCCTTCTTTACTGCATCCCTAACTCCCACTCATTGACGAATTCACACGTAAATTGCGTCCTATGAAATACTATGTGCTCTAACACATTTCCTTCTAAATCGAGTAACGTTTCTATGGAAACGACAGGATTTTCTTTTGGGATACGACAATCTCATTTGCGATCCACTAATCCTTCTTTACTGCATCCCTCACTCCCACTCATTGACGAATTCACACGGAAATTGCGTCCCTATGAAATACTATGTGTTCTAAGACATTTCCTTCTAAGTCGAGTAACGTCTCTATGGAAACGACAGGATTTTCTTTTGGGATACGACAATCACATTTCCGATCCACTAATAATTCTTTACTGCATCCCTCACTCCCACACATTGACGAATTCACACGGAAATTGCGTCGCTATGAAATACTATTGGTTCTATGACTTCTCCTTCTAAATCGAGTATTGTTTCTATGGAAACGACTGGCTTTTCTTTTGCGATACGACAATCTCATTTCCGGTCCACTAATCCTTCTTTACTGCATCCCTCACTCCCACTCATTGACGAATTCACACGGAAATTGGGTCGCAATGAAATACTATGGAATCTATGACTTCTCCTTCTAAATCGAGTAACGTTTCTATGGAAAGGACAGGATTTTCTTTTGGGATACAACAATCTCATTTCCGATCCACTAATCCTTCTTTATTGCATCCTTCACTGAAACTCATTGACGAATTCACACGGAAATTGCGACGCTATGAAATACTATGGGTTCTAAGCCATTTCCTTCTAAATCGAGTAACGTTTCTATGGAAACGACAGGATTTTCTTTTGGGATACGACTATCTCATTTCCGATCCACTAATCCTTCTTTACTGCATCCCTCACTCCCACTCATTGGCGAATTTACACGGAAATTGCGTCGCTATGAAATACTATGTGTTCTAAGACATTTCCTTCTAAATCGAGTAACGTTTCTATGGAAATGACAGGATTTTCTTTTGGGATACGACAATCACATTTCCGATCCACTAATCCTTCTTTACTGCATCCCTCACTCCCACACATTGACGAATTCACACGGAAATTGCGTCGCTATGAAATACTATGTGTTCTAAGTCGTTTCCTTCTAAATCGAGTAACGTTTCTATGGAAACGACGAGCTTTTCTTTTGGGATACGACAATCTCATTTCCGATCCACTAATCCTTCTTTACTGCATCCCTCACTCCCACTCATTGACGAATTCAAACGGAAATTGCGTCGCTATGAAATTCTATGGGTTCTATGACTTCTCCTTCTAAATCGAGTAACGTTTCTATGGAAACGACACGATTTTCTTTTGGGATACGACAATCTCATTTCCGACACACTAATCCTTCTTTACTGCATCCCTCACTCCCACACATTGACGAATTCACACGGAAAATGCGTCGCTATGAAATACTATGTGTTCTAAGACATTTCCTTCTAAATCGAGTAACGTTTCTATGGTAACAACGAGCTTTTCTTTTGGGATACGACAATCTCATTTCCGATCCACTAATCCTTTTTAACTGATACCCTCACTCCCACTCATTGACGATTTCACACGGAAATTGCGTCGCTATGAAATACTCTGTGTTCTAAGACAATTGCTTCTAAATCGAGTAACGTTTCTATGGAAACGACAGGATTTTCTTTAGGGATACGACAATCACATTTCCGATCCACTAATCCTTCTTTACTGCATCCCTCACTCCCACACATTGACGAATTGACACGGAAATTGCGTCGCTATGAAATACTATGGGTTCTATGACTTCAGCTTCTAAATCGAGTAACGTTTCTATGGAAACGACAGGATTTTCTTTTGGGATACGACAATCTCGTTTCCGATCCACTAATCCTTCTTTACTGCATCCCTCACTCCCACACATTGACGAATTCACACGGAAACTGCGTCGCTATGAAATACTATGGGTTCTATGACTTCTCCTTCTAAATCGTGTAACGTTTCTATGGAAAAGACAGGATTTTCTTTTGGGATACGACAATCTCATTTCCGATCCACTAATCCTTCCTTACTGCATATCTCACTCCCATAAATTGACGAATTCACACGGAAATTGCGTCGCTATGAAATACTATGTGTTCTACGACATTTCCTTCTAAATCCAGTAACGTTTCTATGGAAACGACAGGATTTTCTTTTGGGATACGACAATCTCATTTCCGATCCACTAATCCGTCTTTACTGCATCCCTCACTCCCACTCATTGACGAATTCACACGGAAATTGCGTCGCTATGAAATACTATGTGTTCTAAGACATTTCCTTCTAAATTGAGTAATGTTTCTATGGAAACGACAGGATCTTCTTTAGGGATACGACAATCACATTTCCGATCCACTAATCCTTCTTTACTGCATCCCTCACTCCCACACATTGACGAATTCACACGGAAATTGCGTCGCTATGAAATACTATGAGTTCTAAGACATTTCCTTCTAAATCGAGTAACGTTTCTATGGAAACGACAGGATTTTCTTTTGGGATACGACAATCTCATTTCCGATCCACTAATCCTTCTTTACTGCATCCCTCAGTCCCACTCATTGACGAATTCACACGGAAATTGCATCGCCATGAGATACTATGGGTTCTATGACTTCTCCTTCTAAATCGAGTAACGTTTCTATGTAAACGACAGGATTTTCTTTTGGGATACGACAGTCCCATTTCCGATCCACTAATCCTTCTTTACTGCTTCCCTCACTCCCACTCATTGACGAATTCGCACGGAAATTGCGTCGGTATGAAATACTATGGGTTCTCTGACTTCTCCTTCTAAATCGAGTAACGTTTCTATGGAAACGACAGGATTTTCTTTTGGCATACGACAATCTCATTTCCGATCCACTAATCCTTATTTACTGCATCTCTCACTCCCACTCATTGACGAATTCACACGGAAATTGCGTCGCTATGAAATACTATGTGTTCTATGACTTCTCCTTCTAAATCGAGTAACGTTTCTATGGAATCGACAGAATTTTCTTTTGGGATACGACAATCTCATTTCTGATCCACTAATCCTTCTTTACTGCATCCCTCACTCCCACTCATTGACGAGTTCACACGGAAATTGCGTCGCTATGAAATACTATGTGTTCTAAGACATTTCCTTCTAAATCGAGTAACGTTTCTGTATAAACGACAGGATTTTCTTTTGGGATACGACAATCTCATTTCCGATCCACTAATCCTTCTTTACGGCATCCCTCACTCCCACACATTGACGAATTCACACGGAAATTCCGTCGCTATGAAATACTATGGGTTATATGACTTCTCCTTCTAAATCGAGTAACGTTTCTATGGAAACGACAGGATTTTCTTTTGGGATACGACAATCTCATTTCCGATCCACTAATCCTTTTTTACTGCATCCCTCTCTCCCACACATTGACGAATTCACACGGAAATTGCGTCGCTATGAAATACTATGTGTTATAAGACATTTCCTTCTAAATCGAGTAACGTTTTTATGGAAACGACAGGATTTTCTTTTGGGATACGACAATCTCATTTCCGATCCACTAATCCGTCTTTACTGCATCCCTCACTCCCACTCATTGACGAATTCACACGGAAATTGCGTCGCTATGAAATACTATGTGTTCTAAGACATTTCCTTCAAAATCGAGTAACGTTTCTATGGAAACTACAGGATTTTCTTTAGGGATACGACAATCACATTTCCGATCCACTAATCCTTCTTTACTGCATCCCTCACTCCCACACATTGACGAATTCACACGGAAATTGCGTCGCTATGAAATACTATGTGTTCTAAGACATTTCCTTCTAAATCGAGTAACGTTTCTATGGAAACGACAGGATTTTTTTTTAAGATACGACAATCTCATTTCCGATCCACTAATCCTTCTTTACTGCATTCCTCACTCCCACTCATTGACGAATTCACGCGGAAATGGCATCGCTATGAAATACTATGGGTTCTATGACTTCTCCTTCTAAATCGAGTAACGTTTCTATGTAAACGACAGGATTTTCCTTTGGGATACGACAATCCCATTTCCGATCCACTAATCCTTCTTTACTGCATCCCTCACTCCCACTCATTGACGAATTCGCACGGAAATTGCGTCGGTATGAAATACTATGGGTTCTATGACTTCTCCTTCTAAATCGAGTAACGTTTCTATGGAAACGACAGGATTTTCTTTTGGGATACGACAATCTCATTTCCGATCCACTAATCCTTCTTTACTGCATCTCTCACTCCCACTCATTGACGAATTCACACGGAAATTGCGTCGCCATGAAATACTATGTGCTATATGACTTCTTCTTCTAAGTCGAGTAACGTCTTTATAGAATCGACAGGATTTTCTTTTGGGATACGACAATCTCATTTCCGATCCACTAATCCTTCTTTACTGCTTATCTCACTCCCACTCATTGACGAGTTCACACGGAAATTGCGTCGCTATGAAATACTATGTGTTCTAAGACATTTCCTTCTAAATCGAGTAACGTTTCTATATAAACGACAGGATTTTCTTTTGGGATACGACAATCTCATTTCCGATCCAATAATCCTTCTTTACTGCATCCCTCACTCCCACACATTGACGAACTCAGACAGGATTTTCTTTTGGGATACGACAATCTCATTTCCGATCCACTAATCCTTCTTTACTGCATCCCTCACTCCGACGCATTGACGAACTCACACGGAATTTGCGTCGCTATGAAATACTATGTGTTCTAAGACATTTCCTTCTAAATCGAGGAACGTTTCTATTGAAACGACAGGATTTTCTTTTGGGATTCGACAATCTCATTTCCGATCCACTAATCCTACTTTACTGCATCCCTCACTCCCACACATTGACGAATTCACACGGAAATTGCGTCGCTATGTAATACTATGTGTTCTAAGACATTTCCTTCTAAATCGAGTAACGTTTCTATGGAAACAACAGGATTTTCTTTTGGGATACGACAATCACATTTACGATCCACTAATCCTTCTTTAGTGCATCCCTCACTCCCACACATTGACGAATTCACACGGAAATTGCGTCGCTATGAAATACTATGTGTTATGACACATTTCCTACTAAATCGAGTAACGTTTCTCTGGAAACGACAGGATTTTCTTTTGGGATACGACAATCTCATTTCCGATCCACTAATCCTTCTTTACTGCATCCCTCACTCCCACTCATTGACGAATTCACACGGAAATTGGGTCGCAATGAAATACTATGTGTTCTAAGACATTTCCTTCTAAGTCGAGTAACGTCTCTATGGAAACGACAGGATTTTCTTTTGGGATACGACAATCACATTTCCGATCCACTAATCCTTCTTTACTGCATCCCTCACTCCCACACATTGACGAATTCACACGGAAATTGCGTCGCTATGAAATATTATGGGTTCTATGACTTCTCCTTCTAAATCGAGTATTGTTTCTTTGGAAACGACTGGCTTCTCTTTTGCGATACGACAATCTCATTTCCGATCCACTAATCCTTCTTTACTGCATCCCTCACTCCCACTCATTGACGAATTCACACGGAAATTGGGTCGCAATGAAATACTATGGGTTCTATGACTTCTCCTTCTAAATCGAATAACTTTTCTATGGAAAGGACAGGATTTTCTTTTGGGATACAACAATCTCATTTCCGATCCACTAATCCTTCTTTATTGCATCCCTCACTCCCACTCATTGACGAATTCACACGGAAATTGCGACGCTATGAAATGCTATGGGTTCTAAGCCATTTCCTTCTAAATCGAGTAACGTTTCTATGGAAACGACAGGATTTTCTTTTGGGATACGACAATCTCATTTCCGATCCACTAATCCTTCTTTACTGCATCCCTCACTCCCACTCATTGGCGAATTCACACGGAAATTGCGTCGCTATGAAATACTATGTGTTCTAAGACATTTCCTTCTAAATCGAGTAACGTTTCTATGGAAACGACAGGATTTTCTTTTGGGATACGACAATCACATTTCCGATCCACTAATCCTTCTTTACTGCATCCCTCACTCCCACACATTGACGAATTCACACGGACATTGCGTCGCTATGAAATACTATGTGTTCTAAGTCGTTTCCTTCTAAATCGAGTAACGTTTCTATGGAAACGACGAGCTTTTCTTTTGGGATACGACAATCTCATTTCCGATCCACTAATCCTTCTTTACTGCATCCCTCACTCCCACTCATTGACGAATTCAAACGGAAATTGCGTCGCTATGAAATTCTATGGGTTCTATGACTTCTCCTTCTAAATCGAGTAACGTTTCTATGGAAACGACACGATTTTCTTTTGGGATACGACAATCTCATTTCCGATACACTAATCCTTCTTTACTGCATCCCTCAATCCCACACATTGACGAATTCACACGGAAAATGCGTCGCTATGAAATACTATGTGTTCTAAGACATTTCCTTCTAAATCGAGTAACGTTTCTATGGTAACAACGAGCTTTTCTTTTGGGATACGACAATCTCATTTCCGATCCACTAATCCTTCTTTACTGATACCCTCACTCCCACTCATTGACGATTTCACACGGAAATTGCGTCGCTATGAAATACTCTGTGTTCTTAGACATTTCCTTCTAAATCGAGTAACGTTTCTATGGAAACGACAGGATTTTTTTAGGGATACGACAATCACATTTCCGATCCACTAATCCTTCTTTACTGCATCCCTCACTCCCACACATTGACGAATTCACACGGAAATTGCGTCGCTATGAAATACTACGGGTTCTATGACTTCAGCTTCTAAATCGAGTAACGTTTCTATGGAAACGACAGGATTTTCTTTTGGGATACTACAATCTCGTTTCCGATCCACTAATCCTTCTTTACTGCATCCCTCACTCCCACACATTGACGAATTCACACGGAAACTGCGTCGCTATGAAATACTATGGGTTCTATGACTTCTCCTTCTAAATCGTGTAACGTTTCTATGGAAAGGACAGGATTTTCTTTTGGGATACGGCAATCATATTTCCCATCCACTAATCCTTCTTTACTGCATCCGTCACTCCCACACATTGACGAATTCACACGGAAATTGTGTCGCTATGAAATACTATGTGCTCTAAGACATTTCCTTCTAAATCGACTAACGTTTCAATGGAATCGACAGGACTTTCTTTTGGGATTCGACAATCACATTTCCGATCCACTAATCCTTCTTAACTGCATCCCTCACTCCCACTCATTGACGAATTCACACGGAAATTGCATGGCTATGAAATACTATGTGTTCTAAGACATTTCCTTCTAAATCGAGTAACGTTTCTATGGAAACGACAGGATTTTCTCTTGGGATACGACAATCACATTTCCGCTCCACTAATCCTTCTTTACTGCATCCCTCACTCCCACACATTGACGAATTCACACGGAAATTGCGTCGCTATGAAATTCTATGTGTTCTAAGACATTTCCTTCTAAATCGAGTAACGTTTCTATGGAACGACAGGATTTACTTTTAAGATACGACAATCACATTTCCGTTCCACTAATCCTTCTTTACTGCATCCCTCACTCCCACACATTGACGAATTCACACGGAAATTGCGTCGCTATGAAATACTATGGGTTCTATGACTTCGCCTTCTAAATCGAGTAACGTTTCTATGGAAACGACAGAATTTTCTTTTGGGATACGACAATCTCATTTCCGATCCACTAATCCTTCCTTACTGCATCCCTCACTCCCACTCATTGACAAATTCACACTGAAATTGCGTCGCTATGAAATACTATGTGTTCTAAGACATTTCCTTCTAAATCGAGTAACGTTTCTATGGAAACGACAGGATTTTCTTTAGGGATACGACAATCACATTTCCGATCCACTAATCCTTCTTTACTGCATCCCTCACTCCCACACATTGACGAATTCTCACGGAAATTGCGTCGCTATGAAATACTATGTGTTCTAAGACAATTCCTTCTAAATCGAGTAACGTTTCTATGGAAACGACAGGATTTTCTTTTGGGATACGACAATCTCATTTCCGATCCTCTAATCCTTCTTTACTGCATCCCTAACTCCCACTCATTGACGAATTCACACGTAATTTGCGTCCTATGAAATACTATGTGCTCTAAGACATTTCCTTCTAAATCGAGTAACGTTTCTATGGAAACGACAGGATTTTCTTTTGGGATACGACAATCTCATTTGCGATCCACTAATCCTTCTTTACTACATCCCTCACTCCCACTCATTGACGAATTCACACGGAAATTGCGTCCCTATGAAATACTATGTGTTCTAAGACATTTCCTTCTAAGTCGAGTAACGTCTCTATGGAAACGACAGGATTTTCTTTTGGGATACGACAATCACATTTCCGATCCACTAATCCTTCTTTACTGCATCCCTCACTCCCACACATTGACGAATTCACACGGAAATTGCGTCGCTATGAAATACTATTGGTTCTATGACTTCTCCTTCTAAATCGAGTATTGTTTCTATGGAAACGACTGGCTTTTCTTTTGCGATACGACAATCTCATTTCCGGTCCACTAATCCTTCTTTACTGCATCCCTCACTCCCACTCATTGACGAATTCACACGGAAATTGGGTCGCAATGAAATACTATGGAATCTATGACTTCTCCTTCTAAATCGAGTAACGTTTCTATGGAAAGGACAGGATTTTCTTTTGGGATACAACAATCTCATTTCCGATCCACTAATCCTTCTTTATTGCATCCTTCACTCCCACTCATTGACGAATTCACACGGAAATTGCGACGCTATGAAATACTATGGGTTCTAAGCCATTTCCTTCTAAATCGAGTAACGTTTCTATGGAAACGACAGGATTTTCTTTTGGGATACGACAATCTCATTTCCGATCCACTAATCCTTCTTTACTGCATCCCTCACTCCCACTCATTGGCGAATTTACACGGAAATTGCGTCGCTATGAAATACTATGTGTTCTAAGGCATTTCCTTCTAAATCGAGTAACGTTTCTATGGAAACGACGAGCTTTTCTTTTGGGATACGACAATCTCATTTCCGATCCACTAATCCTTCTTTACTGCATCCCTCACTCCCACTCATTGACGAATTCAAACGGAAATTGCGTCGCTATGAAATTCTATGGGTTCTATGACTTCTCCTTCTAAATCGAGTAACGTTTCTATGGAAACGACACGATTTTCTTTTGGGATACGACAATCTCATTTCCGATACACTAATCCTTCTTTACTGCATCCCTCACTCCCACACATTGACGAATTCACACGGAAAATGCGTCGCTATGAAATACTATGTGTTCTAAGACATTTCCTTCTAAATCGAGTAACGTTTCTATGGTAACAACGAGCTTTTCTTTTGGGATACGACAATCTCAATTCCGATCCACTAATCCTTTTTAACTGATACCCTCACTCCCACTCATTGACGATTTCACACGGAAATTGCGTCGCTATGAAATACTCTGTGTTCTAAGACAATTGCTTCTAAATCGAGTAACGTTTCTATGGAAACGACAGGATTTTCTTTAGGGATACGACAATCACATTTCCGATCCACTAATCCTTCTTTACTGCATCCCTCACTCCCACACATTGACGAATTCACACGGAAATTGCGTCGCTATGAAATACTATGGGTTCTATGACTTCAGCTTCTAAATCGAGTAACGTTTCTATGGAAACGACAGGATTTTCTTTTGGGATACGACAATCTCGTTTCCGATCCACTAATCCTTCTTTACTGCATCCCTCACTCCCACACATTGACGAATTCACACGGAAACTGCGTCGCTATGAAATACTATGGGTTCTATGACTTCTCCTTCTAAATCGTGTAACGTTTCTATGGAAAAGACAGGATTTTCTTTTGGGATACGACAATCTCATTTCCGATCCACTAATCCTTCCTTACTGCATATCTCACTCCCATAAATTGACGAATTCACACGGAAATTGCGTCGCTATGAAATACTATGTGTTCTACGACATTTCCTTCTAAATCCAGTAACGTTTCTATGGAAACGACAGGATTTTCTTTTGGGATACAACAATCTCATTTCCGATCCACTAATCCGTCTTTACTGCATCCCTCACTCCCACTCATTGACGAATTCACACGGAAATTGCGTCGCTATGAAATACTATGTGTTCTAAGACATTTCCTTCTAAATTGAGTAATGTTTCTATGGAAACGACAGGATCTTCTTTAGGGATACGACAATCACATTTCCGATCCACTAATCCTTCTTTACTGCATCCCTCACTCCCACACATTGACGAATTCACACGGAAATTGCGTCGCTATGAAATACTATGAGTTCTAAGAAATTTCCTTCTAAATCGAGTAACGTTTCTATGGAAACGACAGGATTTTCTTTTGGGATACGACAATCTCATTTCCGATCCACTAATCCTTCTTTACTGCATCCCTCAGTCCCACTCATTGACGAATTCACACGGAAATTGCATCGCCATGAGATACTATGGGTTCTATGACTTCTCCTTCTAAATCGAGTAACGTTTCTATGTAAACGACAGGATTTTCTTTTGGGATACGACAGTCCCATTTCCGATCCACTAATCCTTCTTTACTGCTTCCTTCACTCCCACTCATTGACGAATTCGCACGGAAATTGCGTCGGTATGAAATACTATGGGTTCTCTGACTTCTCCTTCTAAATGGAGTAACGTTTCTATGGAAACGACAGGATTTTCTTTTGGCATACGACAATCTCATTTCCGATCCACTAATCCTTATTTACTGCATCTCTCACTCCCACTCATTGACGAATTCACACGGAAATTGCGTCGCTATGAAATACTATGTGTTCTATGACTTCTCCTTCTAAATCGAGTAACGTTTCTATGGAATCGACAGAATTTTCTTTTGGGATACGACAATCTCATTTCTGATCCACTAATCCTTCTTTACTGCATCCCTCACTCCCACTCATTGACGAGTTCACACGGAAATTGCGTCGCTATGAAATACTATGTGTTCTAAGACATTTCCTTCTAAATCGAGTATCGTTTCTGTATAAACGACAGGATTTTCTTTTGGGATACGACAATCTCATTTCCGATCCACTAATCCTTCTTTACGGCATCCCTCACTCCCACACATTGACAAATTCACACGGAAATTCCGTCGCTATGAAATACTGTGGGTTATATGACTTCTCCTTCTAAATCGAGTAACGTTTCTATGGAAACGACAGGATTTTCTTTTGGGATACGACAATCTCATTTCCGATCCACTAATCCTTCTTTACTGCATCCCTCTCTCCCACACATTGACGAATTCACACGGAAATTGCGTCGCTATGAAATACTATGTGTTATAAGACATTTCCTTCTAAATCGAGTAACGTTTCTATGGAAACGACAGGATTTTCTTTTGGGATACGACAATCTCATTTCCGATCCACTAATCCGTCTTTACTGCATCCCTCACTCCCACTCATTGACGAATTCACACGGAAATTGCGTCGCTATGAAATACTATGTGTTCTAAGACATTTCCTTCAAAGTCGAGTAACGTTTCTATGGAAACTACAGGATTTTCTTTAGGGATACGACAATCACATTTCCGATCCACTAATCCTTCTTTACTGCATCCCTCACTCCCACACATTGACGAATTCACACGGAAATTGCGTCGCTATGAAATACTATGTGTTCTAAGACATTTCCTTCTAAATCGAGTAACGTTTCTATGGAAACGACAGGATTTTTTTTTAAGATACGACAATCTCATTTCCGATCCACTAATCCTTCTTTACTGCATTCCTCACTCCCACTCATTGACGAATTCACGCGGAAATTGCATCGCCTAAAATACTATGGGTTCTATGACTTCTCCTTCTAAATCGAGTAACGTTTCTATGTAAACGACAGGATTTTCCTTTGGGATACGACAATCCCATTTCCGATCCACTAATCCTTCTTTACTGCATCCCTCACTCCCACTCATTGACGAATTCGCACGGAAATTGCGTCGGTATGAAATACTATGGGTTCTATGACTTCTCCTTCTAAATCGAGTAACGTTTCTATGGAAACGACAGGATTTTCTTTTGGGATACGACAATCTCATTTCCGATCCACTAATCCTTCTTTACTGCAT
Source organism: Schistocerca americana (assembly GCF_021461395.2). Taxonomy (NCBI): domain Eukaryota; kingdom Metazoa; phylum Arthropoda; class Insecta; order Orthoptera; family Acrididae; genus Schistocerca; species Schistocerca americana. The sequence goes on from NC_060123.1 coordinate 10,479,080, forward strand.
CTCTCACTCCCACTCATTGACGAATTCACACGGAAATTGCGTCGCCATGAAATACTATGTGCTATATGACTTCTTCTTCTAAGTCGAGTAACGTTTTTATAGAGTCGACAGGATTTTCTTTTGGGATACGAAAATCTCATTTCCGATCCACTAATCCTTCTTTACTGCTTATCTCACTCCCACTCATTGACGAGTTCACACGGAAATTGCGTCGCTATGAAATACTATGTGTTCTAAGACATATCCTTCTAAATCGAGTAACGTTTCTATATAAACGACAGGATTTTCTTTTGGGATACGACAATCTCATTTCCGATCCACTAATCCTTCTTTACTGCATCCCTCACTCCCACACATTGACGAATTCAGACAGGATTTTCTTTTGGGATACGACAATCTCATTTCCGATCCACTAATCCTTCTTTACTGCATCCCTCACTCCGACGCATTGACGAACTCACACGGAAATTGCGTCGCTATGAAATACTATGTGTTCTAAGACATTTCCTTCTAAATCGAGGAACGTTTCTATTGAAACGACAGGATTTTCTTTTGGGATTCGACAATCTCATTTCCGATCCACTAATCCTACTTTACTGCATCCCTCACTCCCACACATTGACGAATTCACACGGAAATTGCGTCGCTATGTAATGCTATGTGTTCTAAGACATTTCCTTCTAAATCGAGTAACGTTTCTATGGAAACAACAGGATTTTCTTTTGATATACGACAATCACATTTACGATCCACTAATCCTTCTTTAGTGCATCCCTCACTCCCACACATTGACGAATTCACACGGAAATTGCGTCGCTATGAAATACTATGTGTTATGACACATTTCCTACTAAATCGAGTAACGTTTCTCTGGAAACGACAGGATTTTCTTTTGGGATACGACAATCTCATTTCCGATCCACTAATCCTTCTTTACTGCATCCCTCACTCCCACACATTGACGAATTCACACGGAAATTGCGTCGCTATGAAATACTATGGGTTCTATGACTTCTCCTTCTAAATCGAGTAACGTTTCTATGGAAACGACAGGATTTTCATTTTGGATACGACAATCGCATTTCCGATCCACTAATCCTTCTTTACTGCATCCCTCACTCCCACACATTGACGAATTCACACGGAAATTGCGTCGCTATTAAATACTATGTGTTCAAAGACATTTTCTTCTAAATCGAGTAATGACTCAATGGAAACGACAGGATTTTCGTTTGGGATACGACAATCTCATTTCCGATACACTAATCCTTCTTTACTGCATCCCTCAGTCCCACTCATTGACGAATTCACACGGAAATTGCGTCGCTATGAAATACTATGTGTTCTAAGACATTTCCTTCTAATTCGAGTAACGTCTCTATGGAAACGACAGGATTTTCTTTTGGGATACGACAATCTCATTTCCGATCCACTAATCCGTCTTTACTGCATCCCTCACTCCCACTCATTGACGAATTCACACGGAAATTGCGTCGCTATGAAATACTATGTGTTCTAAGACATTTCCTTCAAAATCGAGTAACGTTTCTATGGAAACTACAGGATTTTCTTTAGGGATACGACAATCACATTTCCGATCCACTAATCCTTCTTTACTGCATCCCTCACTCCCACACATTGACGAATTCACACGGAAATTGCGTCGCTATGAAATACTATGTGTTCTAAGACATTTCCTTCTAAATCGAGTAACGTTTCTATGGAAACGACAGGATTTTTTTTTAAGATACGACAATCTCATTTCCGATCCACTAATCCTTCTGTACTGCATTCCTCACTCCCACTCATTGACGAATTCACGCGGAAATTGCATCGCTATGAAATACTATGGGTTCTATGACTTCTCCTTCTAAATCGAGTAACGTTTCTATGTAAACGACAGGATTTTCCTTTGGGATACGACAATCCCATTTCCGATCCACTAATCCTTCTTTACTGCATCCCTCACTCCCACTCATTGACGAATTCGCACGGAAATTGCGTCGGTATGAAATACTATGGGTTCTATGACTTCTCCTTCTAAATCGAGTAACGTTTCTATGGAAACGACAGGATTTTCTTTTGGGATACGACAATCTCATTTCCGATCCACTAATCCTTCTTTACTGCATCTCTCACTCCCACTCATTGACGAATTCACACGGAAATTGCGTCGCCATGAAACACTATGTGCTATATGACTTCTTCTTCTAAATCGAGTAACGTTTTTATAGAATCGACAGGATTTTCTTTTGGGATACGACAATCTCATTTCCGATCCACTAATCCTTCTTTACTGCTTATCTCACTCCCACTCATTGACGAGTTCACACGGAAATTGCGTCGCTATGAAATACTATGTGCTCTAAGACATTTCCTTCTAAATCGAGTAACGTTTCTATATAAACGACAGGATTTTCTTTTGGGATACGACAATCTCATTTCCGATCCACTAATCCTTCTTTACTGCATCCCTCACTCCCACACATTGACGAATTCAGACAGGATTTTCTTTTGGGATACGACAATCTCATTTCCGATCCACTAATCCTTCTTTACTGCATCCCTCACTCCGACGCATTGACGAACTCACACGGAAATTGCGTCGCTATGAAATACTATGTGTTCTAAGACATTTCCTTCTAAATCGAGGAACGTTTCTATTGAAACGACAGGATTTTCTTTTGGGATTCGACAACCTCATTTCCGATCCACTAATCCTACTTTACTGCATCCCTCACTCCCACACATTGACGAATTCACACGGAAATTGCGTCGCTATGTAATACTATGTGTTCTAAGACATTTCCTTCTAAATCGAGTAACGTTTCTATGGAAACAACAGGATTTTCTTTTGGGATACGACAATCACATTTACGATCCACTAATCCTTCTTTAGTGCATCCCTCACTCCCACACATTGACGAATTCACACGGAAATTGCGTCGCTATGAAATACTATGTGTTATGACACATTTCCTACTAAATCGAGTAACGTTTCTCTGGAAACAACTGGATTTTCTTTTGGGATACGACAATCTCATTTCCGATCCACTAATCCTTCTTTACTGCATCCCTCAATCCCACACATTGACGAATTCACACGGAAATTGCGTCGCTATGAAATACTATGGGTTCTATGACTTCTCCTTCTAAATCGAGTAACGTTTCTATGGAAACGACAGGATTTTCATTTTGGATACGACAATCGCATTTCCGATCCACTAATCCTTCTTTACTGCATCCCTCACTCCCACACATTGACGAATTCACACGGAAATTGGGTCGCAATGAAATACTATGGGTTCTATGACTTCTCCTTCTAAATCGAATAACGTTTCTATGGAAAGGACAGGATTTTCTTTTGGGATACAACAATCTCATTTCCGATCCACTAATCCTTCTTTATTGCATCCCTCACTCCCACTCATTGACGAATTCACACGGAAATTGCGACGCTATGAAATGCTATGGGTTCTAAGCCATTTCCTTCTAAATCGAGTAACGTTTCTATGGAAACGACAGGATTTTCTTTTGGGATACGACAATCTCATTTCCGATCCACTAATCCTTCTTTACTGCATCCCTCACTCCCACTCATTGACGAATTCAAACGGAAATTGCGTCGCTATGAAATTCTATGGGTTCTATGACTTCTCCTTCTAAATCGAGTAACGTTTCTATGGAAACGACACGATTTTCTTTTGGGATACGACAATCTCATTTCCGATACACTAATCCTTCTTTACTGCATCCCTCACTCCCACACATTGACGAATTCACACGGAAAATGCGTCGCTATGAAATACTATGTGTTCTAAGACATTTCCTTCTAAATCGAGTAACGTTTCTATGGTAACAACGAGCTTTTCTTTTGGGATACGACAATCTCATTTCCGATCCACTAATCCTTCTTTACTGATACCCTCACTCCCACTCATTGACGATTTCACACCGAAATTGCGTCGCTATGAAATACTCTGTGTTCTAAGACATTTCCTTCTAAATCGAGTAACGTTTCTATGGAAACGACAGGCTTTTCTTTAGGGATACGACAATCACATTTCCGATCCACTAATCCTTCTTTACTGCATCCCTCACTCCCACACATTGACGAATTCACACGGAAATTGCGTCGCTATGAAATATTATGGGTTCTATGACTTCTCCTTCTAAATCGAGTATTGTTTCTTTGGAAACGACTGGCTTCTCTTTTGCGATACGACAATCTCATTTCCGATCCACTAATCCTTCTTTACTGCATCCCTCACTCCCACTCATTGACGAATTCACACGGAAATTGGGTCGCAATGAAATACTATGGGTTCTATGACTTCTCCTTCTAAATCGAATAACGTTTCTATGGAAAGGACAGGATTTTCTTTTGGGATACAACAATCTCATTTCCGATCCACTAATCCTTCTTTATTGCTTCCCTCACTCCCACTCATTGACGAATTCACACGGAAATTGCGACGCTATGAAATGCTATGGGTTCTAAGCCATTTCCTTCTAAATCGAGTAACGTTTCTATGGAAACGACAGGATTTTCTTTTGGGATACGACAATCTCATTTCCGATCCACTAATCCTTCTTTACTGCATCCCTCACTCCCACTCATTGACGAATTCAAACGGAAATTGCGTCGCTATGAAATTCTATGGGTTCTATGACTTCTCCTTCTAAATCGAGTAACGTTTCTATGGAAACGACACGATTTTCTTTTGGGATACGACAATCTCATTTCCGATACACTAATCCTTCTTTACTGCATCCCTCACTCCCACACATTGACGAATTCACACGGAAAATGCGTCGCTATGAAATACTATGTGTTCTAAGACATTTCCTTCTAAATCGAGTAACGTTTCTATGGTAACAACGAGCTTTTCTTTTGGGATACGACAATCTCATTTCCGATCCACTAATCCTTCTTTACTGATACCCTCACTCCCACTCATTGACGATTTCACACCGAAATTGCGTCGCTATGAAATACTCTGTGTTCTAAGACATTTCCTTCTAAATCGAGTAACGTTTCTATGGAAACGACAGGATTTTCTTTAGGGATACGACAATCACATTTCCGATCCACTAATCCTTCTTTACTGCATCCCTCACTCCCACACATTGCCGAATTCACACGGAAATTGCGTCGCTATGAAATACTATGGGTTCTATGACTTCAGCTTCTAAATCGAGTAACGTTTCTATGGAAACGACAGGATTTTCTTTTGGGATACGACAATCTCGTTTCCGATCCACTAATCCTTCTTTACTGCATCCCTCACTCCCACACATTGACGAATTCACACGGAAACTGCGTCGCTATGAAATACTATGGGTTCTATGACTTCTCCTTCTAAATCGTGTAACGTTTCTATGGAAAGGACAGGATTTTCTTTTGGGATACGGCAATCATATTTCCCATATACTAATCCTTCTTTACTGCATCCGTCACTCCCACACATTGACGAATTCACACGGAAATTGTGTCGCTATGAAATACTATGTGTTCTAAGACATTTCCTTCTAAATCGACTAACGTTTCAATGGAATCGACAGGACTTTCTTTTGGGATTCGACAATCACATTTCCGATCCACTAATCCTTCTTAACTGCATCCCTCACTCCCACTCATTGACGAATTCACACGGAAATTGCATGGCTATGAAATACTATTTGTTCTAAGACAATTCCTTCTAAATCGAGTAACGTTTCTATGGAAACGACAGGTTTTTCTTTAGGGATACGACAATCACATTTCCGATCCACTAATCCTTCTTTACTGCATCCCTCACTCCCACACATTGACGAATTCACACGGAAATTGCGTCGCTATGAAATACTATGTGTTCTAAGACAATTCCTTCTAAATCGAGTAACGTTTCTATGGAAACGACAGGATTTTCTTTTGGGATACGACAATCTCATTTCCGATCCTCTAATCCTTCTTTACTGCATCCCTAACTCCCACTCATTGACGAATTCACACGTAAATTGAGTCCTATGAAGTACTATGTGCTCTAAGACATTTCCTTCTAAATCGAGTAACGTTTCTATGGAAACGACAGGATTTTCTTTTGGGATACGACAATCTCATTTGCGATCCACTAATCCTTCTTTACTGCATCCCTCACTCCCACTCATTGACGAATTCACACGGAAATTGCGTCCCTATGAAATACTATGTGTTCTAAGACATTTCCTTCTAAGTCGAGTAACGTCTCTATGGAAACGACAGGATTTTCTTTTGGGATACGACAATCACATTTCCGATCCACTAATCCTTCTTTACTGCATCCCTCACTCCCACACATTGACGAATTCACACGGAAATTGCGTCGCTATGAAATACTATTGGTTCTATGACTTCTCCTTCTAAATCGAGTATTGTTTCTATGGAAACGACTGGCTTTTCTTTTGCGTTACGACAATCTCATTTCCGGTCCACTAATCCTTCTTTACTGCATCCCTCACTCCCACTGATTGACGAATTCACACGGAAATTGGGTCGCAATGAAATACTATGGGTTCTATGACTTCTCCTTCTAAATCGAGTAACGTTTCTATGGAAAGGACAGGATTTTCTTTTGGGATACAACAATCTCATTTCCGATCCACTAATCCTTCTTTATTGCATCCTTCACTCCCACTCATTGACGAATTCACACGGAAATTGCGACGCTATGAAATACTATGGGTTCTAAGCCATTTCCTTCTAAATCGAGTAACGTTTCTATGGAAACGACAGGATTTTCTTTTGGGATGCGACAATCTCATTTCCGATCCACTAATCCTTCTTTACTGCATCCCTCACTCCCACTCATTGGCGAATTTACACGGAAATTGCGTCGCTATGAAATACTATGTGTTCTAAGACATTTCCTTCTAAATCGAGTAACGTTTCTATGGAAACGACAGGATTTTCTTTTGGGATACGACAATCTCGTTTCCGATCCACTAATCCTTCTTTACTGCATCCCTCACTCCCACACATTGACGAATTCACACGGAAACTGCGTCGCTATGAAATACTATGGGTTCTATGACTTCTCCTTCTAAATCGTGTAACGTTTCTATGGAAAGGACAGGATTTTCTTTTGGGATACGGCAATCATATTTCCCATATACTAATCCTTCTTTACTGCATCCGTCACTCCCACACATTGACGAATTCACACGGAAATTGTGTCGCTATGAAATACTATGTGTTCTAAGACATTTCCTTCTAAATCGACTAACGTTTCAATGGAATCGACAGGACTTTCTTTTGGGATTCGACAATCACATTTCCGATCCACTAATCCTTCTTAACTGCATCCCTCACTCCCACTCATTGACGAATTCACACGGAAATTGCATGGCTATGAAATACTATTTGTTCTAAGACAATTCCTTCTAAATCGAGTAACGTTTCTATGGAAACGACAGGTTTTTCTTTAGGGATACGACAATCACATTTCCGATCCACTAATCCTTCTTTACTGCATCCCTCACTCCCACACATTGACGAATTCACACGGAAATTGCGTCGCTATGAAATACTATGTGTTCTAAGACAATTCCTTCTAAATCGAGTAACGTTTCTATGGAAACGACAGGATTTTCTTTTGGGATACGACAATCTCATTTCCGATCCTCTAATCCTTCTTTACTGCATCCCTAACTCCCACTCATTGACGAATTCACACGTAAATTGAGTCCTATGAAGTACTATGTGCTCTAAGACATTTCCTTCTAAATCGAGTAACGTTTCTATGGAAACGACAGGATTTTCTTTTGGGATACGACAATCTCATTTGCGATCCACTAATCCTTCTTTACTGCATCCCTCACTCCCACTCATTGACGAATTCACACGGAAATTGCGTCCCTATGAAATACTATGTGTTCTAAGACATTTCCTTCTAAGTCGAGTAACGTCTCTATGGAAACGACAGGATTTTCTTTTGGGATACGACAATCACATTTCCGATCCACTAATCCTTCTTTACTGCATCCCTCACTCCCACACATTGACGAATTCACACGGAAATTGCGTCGCTATGAAATACTATTGGTTCTATGACTTCTCCTTCTAAATCGAGTATTGTTTCTATGGAAACGACTGGCTTTTCTTTTGCGTTACGACAATCTCATTTCCGGTCCACTAATCCTTCTTTACTGCATCCCTCACTCCCACTGATTGACGAATTCACACGGAAATTGGGTCGCAATGAAATACTATGGGTTCTATGACTTCTCCTTCTAAATCGAGTAACGTTTCTATGGAAAGGACAGGATTTTCTTTTGGGATACAACAATCTCATTTCCGATCCACTAATCCTTCTTTATTGCATCCTTCACTCCCACTCATTGACGAATTCACACGGAAATTGCGACGCTATGAAATACTATGGGTTCTAAGCCATTTCCTTCTAAATCGAGTAACGTTTCTATGGAAACGACAGGATTTTCTTTTGGGATGCGACAATCTCATTTCCGATCCACTAATCCTTCTTTACTGCATCCCTCACTCCCACTCATTGGCGAATTTACACGGAAATTGCGTCGCTATGAAATACTATGTGTTCTAAGACATTTCCTTCTAAATCGAGTAACGTTTCTATGGAAACGACAGGATTTTCTTTTGGGATACGACAATCACATTTCCGATCCACTAATCCTTCTTTACTGCATCCCTCACTCCCACACATTGACGAATTCACACGGAAATTGCGTCGCTATGAAATACTATGTGTTCTAAGTCGTTTCCTTCTAAATCGAGTAACGTTTCTATGGAAACGACGAGCTTTTCTTTTGGGATACGACAATCTCATTTCCGATCCACTAATCCTTCTTTACTGCATCCCTCACTCCCACTCATTGACGAATTCAAACGGAAATTGCGTCGCTATGAAATTCTATGGGTTCTATGACTTCTCCTTCTAAATCGAGTAACGTTTCTATGGAAACGACACGATTTTCTTTTGGGATACGACAATCTCATTTCCGATACACTAATCCTTCTTTACTGCATCCCTCACTCCCACACATTGACGAATTCACACGGAAAATGCGTCGCTATGAAATACTATGTGTTCTAAGACATTTCCTTTTAAATCGAGTAACGTTTCTATGGTAACAACGAGCTTTTCTTTTGGGATACGACAATCTCATTTCCGATCCACTAATCCTTTTTAACTGATACCCTCACTCCCACTCATTGACGATTTCACACGGAAATTGCGTCGCTATGAAATACTCTGTGTTCTAAGACAATTGCTTCTAAATCGAGTAACGTTTCTATGGAAACGACAGGATTTTCTTTAGGGATACGACAATCACATTTCCGATCCACTAATCCTTCTTTACTGCATCCCTCACTCCCACACATTGACGAATTCACACGGAAATTGCGTCGCTATGAAATACTATGGGTTCTATGACTTCAGCTTCTAAATCGAGTAACGTTTCTATGGAAACGACAGGATTTTCTTTTGGGATACGACAATCTCGTTTCCGATCCACTAATCCTTCTTTACTGCATCCCTCACTCCCACACATTGACGAATTCACACGGAAACTGCGTCGCTATGAAATACTATGGGTTCTATGACTTCTCCTTCTAAATCGTGTAACGTTTCTATGGAAAAGACAGGATTTTCTTTTGGGATACGACAATCTCATTTCCGATCCACTAATCCTTCCTTACTGCATATCTCACTCCCATAAATTGACGAATTCACACGGAAATTGCGTCGCTATGAAATACTATGTGTTCTACGACATTTCCTTCTAAATCCAGTAACGTTTCTATGGAAACGACAGGATTTTCTTTTGGGATACGACAATCTCATTTCCGATCCACTAATCCGTCTTTACTGCATCCCTCACTCCCACTCATTGACGATTTCACACGGAAATTGCGTCGCTATGAAATACTATGTGTTCTAAGACATTTCCTTCTAAATTGAGTAACGTTTCTATGGAAACGACAGGATCTTCTTTAGGGATACGACAATCACATTTCCGATCCACTAATCCTTCTTTACTGCATCCCTCACTCCCACACATTGACGAATTCACACGGAAATTGCGTCGCTATGAAATACTATGAGTTCTAAGACATTTCCTTCTAAATCGAGTAACGTTTCTATGGAAACGACAGGATTTTCTTTTGGGATACGACAATCTCATTTCCGATCCACTAATCCTTCTTTACTGCATCCCTCAGTCCCACTCATTGACGAATTCACACGGAAATTGCATCGCCATGAGATACTATGGGTTCTATGACTTCTCCTTCTAAATCGAGTAACGTTTCTATGTAAACGACAGGATTTTCTTTTGGGATACGACAGTCCCATTTCCGATCCACTAATCCTTCCTTACTGCTTCCCTCACTCCCACTCATTGACGAATTCGCACGGAAATTGCGTCGGTATGAAATACTATGGGTTCTCTGACTTCTCCTTCTAAATCGAGTAACGTTTCTATGGAAACGACAGGATTTTCTTTTGGCATACGACAATCTCATTTCCGATCCACTAATCCTTATTTACTGCATCTCTCACTCCCACTCATTGACGAATTCACACGGAAATTGCGTCGCTATGAAATACTATGTGTTCTATGACTTCTCCTTCTAAATCGAGTAACGTTTCTATGGAATCGACAGAATTTTCTTTTGGGATACGACAATCTCATTTCTGATCCACTAATCGTTCTTTACTGCATCCCTCACTCCCACTCATTGACGAGTTCACACGGAAATTGCGTCGCTATGAAATACTATGTGTTCTAAGACATTTCCTTCTAAATCGAGTAACGTTTCTGTATAAACGACAGGATTTTCTTTTGGGATACGACAATCTCATTTCCGATCCACTAATCCTTCTTTACGGCATCCCTCACTCCCACACATTGACGAATTCACACGGAAATTCCGTCGCTATGAAATACTATGGGTTATATGACTTCTCCTTCTAAATCGAGTAACGTTTCTATGGAAACGACAGGATTTTCTTTTGGGATACGACAATCTCATTTCCGATCCACTAATCCTTCTTTACTGCATCCCTCTCTCCCACACATTGACGAATTCACACGGAAATTGCGTCGCTATGAAATACTATGTGTTATAAGACATTTCCTTCTAAATCGAGTAACGTTTCTATGGAAACGACAGGATTTTCTTTTGGGATACGACAATCTCATTTCCGATCCACTAATCCTTCTTTACTGCATCCCTCACTCCCACTCATTGACGAATTCACACGGAAATTGCGTCGCTATGAAATACTATGTGTTCTAAGACATTTCCTTCAAAATCGAGTAACGTTTCTATGGAAACTACAGGATTTTCTTTAGGGATACGACAATCACATTTCCGATCCACTAATCCTTCTTTACTGCATCCCTCACTCCCACACATTGACGAATTCGCACGGAAATTGCGTCGCTATGAAATACTATGTGTTCTAAGACATTTCCTTCTAAATCGAGTAACGTTTCTATGGAAACGACAGGATTTTTTTTTAAGATACGACAATCTCATTTCCGATCCACTAATCCTTCTTTACTGCATTCCTCACTCCCACTCATTGACGAATTCACGCGGAAATTGCATCGCTATGAAATACTATGGGTTCTATGACTTCTCCTTCTAAATCGAGTAACGTTTCTATGTAAACGACAGGATTTTCCTTTGGGATACGACAATCCCATTTCCGATCCACTAATCCTTCTTTACTGCATCCCTCACTCCCACTCATTGACGAATTCGCACGGAATTTGCGTCGGTATGAAATACTATGGGTTCTATGACTTCTCCTTCTAAATCGAGTAACGTTTCTATGGAAACGACAGGATTTTCTTTTGGGATACGACAATCTCATTTCCGATCCACTAATCCTTATTTACTGCATCTCTCACTCCCACTCATTGACGAATTCACACGGAAATTGCGTCGCCATGAAATACAGGGCGTTTCAAAAAGAAAGAGCAGATTTCAAACTTTTATTTCTCAAAAACTACAAATGATAGAAACACAATTCCAACGGTCCTTCACTCAATATGAGTACCAAATGTTACACAACAAATATCAAAACTGTACCTCAATATGAGCACCATTTGTTACACGACAAATATCAAACCGGTATCTCATTTCTTGCCACACACGACGCAACTGGTCTTTAGTTACCGAATTCACGGCCGCAACAATTCGATGTCGTACCTCTTGAAGAGTAGCGGGCATAGGTGGGACATAAACACAGTCCTTTATGTACCCCCACAAATAAAAATCGCAGGGAGTAAGGTCTGGTGACCTGGGAGGCCACAGACGATGACATTGATCTTGTGCTCCTGCTCTTCCAATCCACCGTCCTGGAATGGTGTTATTTAGGTACCGTCGTACAGGTTCAGAGAAGTGTGGTGGGGCGCCATCTTGCATGAAGATGAAGTGATTTGAATCTTCCTGAAGTTGAGGAAATAGCCAGTTTTCTAACATGTCCAGGTAAATGGTTCCTGTGATAGTTTTCTCCATGAAAAAGAAAGGTCCATATACTTTGTTTACCGAAATTGCACAAAAGACGTTAACCTTTGGTGAGTCTCTTTCATGTTGAATAACGTCCCTCGGAGTTTCACTCGCCCAAATTCGTACGTTATGCTGATTAACTTTACCAGAAATGTGAAACGTTGATTCATCTGAAAAAATTAATCGTTCGGCAAAATTGTCCTCTTCCATGTCCTGTAGAATTGCAGTTGAAAATTCGAACCTTTTGTTGTGGTCGTCAGGACGCAATGCTTGCAATAACTGCAGTTTGTACGGCTTCATGTGCAGACGGTTACTCAGAACGCGCCATACCGTTGTTTTAGACATGTTTAGTTCGTGACTTGCCCGTGCCGTGGATTTTCTAGGGCTCCTTTCGTAAGCTGCACGGACACGCTCGACATTTTCATCCGATGTGCGTGGACGACCCGTGCTTTTTCGCTTGCAGATGCAACCATCTTCTACGAATCTGTGATGCCACTCATAAATTTGCTTATGACGAGGCGGCTGTTTGTTGAATTGACGGCGGAATGCACGTTGCACACCAACAATGGACTCTAACTTTGCAAATTGCAGCACACAAAATGATCGTTCCTGTGGTGTCGTCGCCATTTTCCTACAAACAAACGCCAGCGCCACTGCGGACTTGCATGGAACTTCTGCGCGGACCACTGAAAAACTTTGAACCTTTCTCTGACAAGAAACGTTTGAATTGTGTTTCTATCATTTGTAGTTTTTGAGAAATAAATGTTTGAAATCTGCTCTTTCTTTTTGAAACGCCCTGTACTATGTGCTATATGACTTCTTCTTCTAAATCGAGTAACGTTTTTATAGAATCGACAGGATTTTCTTTTGGGATACGACAATCTTATTTCCGATCCACTAATCCTTCTTTACTGCTTATCTCACTCCCACTCATTGACGAGTTCACACGGAAATTGCGTCGCTATGAAATACTATGTGTTCTAAGACATTTCCTTCTAAATCGAGTAACGTTTCTATATAAACGACAGGATTTTCTTTTGGGATACGACAATCTCATTTCCGATCCACTAATCCTTCTTTACTGCATCCCTCACTCCCACACATTGACGAATTCAGACAGGATTTTCTTTTGGGATACGACAATCTCATTTCCGATCCACTAATCCTTCTTTACTGCATCCCTCACTCCGACGCATTGACGAACTCACGCGGAAATTGCGTCGCTATGAAATACTATGTGTTCTACGACATTTCCTTCTAAATCCAGTAACGTTTCTATGGAAACGACAGGATTTTCTTTTGGGATACGACAATCTCATTTCCGATCCACTAATCCGTCTTTACTGCATCCCTCACTCCCACTCATTGACGATTTCACACGGAAATTGCGTCGCTATGAAATACTATGTGTTCTAAGACATTTCCTTCTAAATTGAGTAACGTTTCTATGGAAACGACAGGATCTTCTTTAGGGATACGACAATCACATTTCCGATCCACTAATCCTTCTTTACTGCATCCCTCACTCCCACACATTGACGAATTCACACGGAAATTGCGTCGCTATGAAATACTATGAGTTCTAAGACATTTCCTTCTAAATCGAGTAACGTTTCTATGGAAACGACAGGATTTTCTTTTGGGATACGACAATCTCATTTCCGATCCACTAATCCTTCTTTACTGCATCCCTCAGTCCCACTCATTGACGAATTCACACGGAAATTGCATCGCCATGAGATACTATGGGTTCTATGACTTCTCCTTCTAAATCGAGTAACGTTTCTATGTAAACGACAGGATTTTCTTTTGGGATACGACAGTCCCATTTCCGATCCACTAATCCTTCCTTACTGCTTCCCTCACTCCCACTCATTGACGAATTCGCACGGAAATTGCGTCGGTATGAAATACTATGGGTTCTCTGACTTCTCCTTCTAAATCGAGTAACGTTTCTATGGAAACGACAGGATTTTCTTTTGGCATACGACAATCTCATTTCCGATCCACTAATCCTTATTTACTGCATCTCTCACTCCCACTCATTGACGAATTCACACGGAAATTGCGTCGCTATGAAATACTATGTGTTCTATGACTTCTCCTTCTAAATCGAGTAACGTTTCTATGGAATCGACAGAATTTTCTTTTGGGATACGACAATCTCATTTCTGATCCACTAATCGTTCTTTACTGCATCCCTCACTCCCACTCATTGACGAGTTCACACGGAAATTGCGTCGCTATGAAATACTATGTGTTCTAAGACATTTCCTTCTAAATCGAGTAACGTTTCTGTATAAACGACAGGATTTTCTTTTGGGATACGACAATCTCATTTCCGATCCACTAATCCTTCTTTACGGCATCCCTCACTCCCACACATTGACGAATTCACACGGAAATTCCGTCGCTATGAAATACTATGGGTTATATGACTTCTCCTTCTAAATCGAGTAACGTTTCTATGGAAACGACAGGATTTTCTTTTGGGATACGACAATCTCATTTCCGATCCACTAATCCTTCTTTACTGCATCCCTCTCTCCCACACATTGACGAATTCACACGGAAATTGCGTCGCTATGAAATACTATGTGTTATAAGACATTTCCTTCTAAATCGAGTAACGTTTCTATGGAAACGACAGGATTTTCTTTTGGGATACGACAATCTCATTTCCGATCCACTAATCCTTCTTTACTGCATCCCTCACTCCCACTCATTGACGAATTCACACGGAAATTGCGTCGCTATGAAATACTATGTGTTCTAAGACATTTCCTTCAAAATCGAGTAACGTTTCTATGGAAACTACAGGATTTTCTTTAGGGATACGACAATCACATTTCCGATCCACTAATCCTTCTTTACTGCATCCCTCACTCCCACACATTGACGAATTCGCACGGAAATTGCGTCGCTATGAAATACTATGTGTTCTAAGACATTTCCTTCTAAATCGAGTAACGTTTCTATGGAAACGACAGGATTTTTTTTTAAGATACGACAATCTCATTTCCGATCCACTAATCCTTCTTTACTGCATTCCTCACTCCCACTCATTGACGAATTCACGCGGAAATTGCATCGCTATGAAATACTATGGGTTCTATGACTTCTCCTTCTAAATCGAGTAACGTTTCTATGTAAACGACAGGATTTTCCTTTGGGATACGACAATCCCATTTCCGATCCACTAATCCTTCTTTACTGCATCCCTCACTCCCACTCATTGACGAATTCGCACGGAATTTGCGTCGGTATGAAATACTATGGGTTCTATGACTTCTCCTTCTAAATCGAGTAACGTTTCTATGGAAACGACAGGATTTTCTTTTGGGATACGACAATCTCATTTCCGATCCACTAATCCTTATTTACTGCATCTCTCACTCCCACTCATTGACGAATTCACACGGAAATTGCGTCGCCATGAAATACAGGGCGTTTCAAAAAGAAAGAGCAGATTTCAAACTTTTATTTCTCAAAAACTACAAATGATAGAAACACAATTCCAACGGTCCTTCACTCAATATGAGTACCAAATGTTACACAACAAATATCAAAACTGTACCTCAATATGAGCACCATTTGTTACACGACAAATATCAAACCGGTATCTCATTTCTTGCCACACACGACGCAACTGGTCTTTAGTTACCGAATTCACGGCCGCAACAATTCGATGTCGTACCTCTTGAAGAGTAGCGGGCATAGGTGGGACATAAACACAGTCCTTTATGTACCCCCACAAATAAAAATCGCAGGGAGTAAGGTCTGGTGACCTGGGAGGCCACAGACGATGACATTGATCTTGTGCTCCTGCTCTTCCAATCCACCGTCCTGGAATGGTGTTATTTAGGTACCGTCGTACAGGTTCAGAGAAGTGTGGTGGGGCGCCATCTTGCATGAAGATGAAGTGATTTGAATCTTCCTGAAGTTGAGGAAATAGCCAGTTTTCTAACATGTCCAGGTAAATGGTTCCTGTGATAGTTTTCTCCATGAAAAAGAAAGGTCCATATACTTTGTTTACCGAAATTGCACAAAAGACGTTAACCTTTGGTGAGTCTCTTTCATGTTGAATAACGTCCCTCGGAGTTTCACTCGCCCAAATTCGTACGTTATGCTGATTAACTTTACCAGAAATGTGAAACGTTGATTCATCTGAAAAAATTAATCGTTCGGCAAAATTGTCCTCTTCCATGTCCTGTAGAATTGCAGTTGAAAATTCGAACCTTTTGTTGTGGTCGTCAGGACGCAATGCTTGCAATAACTGCAGTTTGTACGGCTTCATGTGCAGACGGTTACTCAGAACGCGCCATACCGTTGTTTTAGACATGTTTAGTTCGTGACTTGCCCGTGCCGTGGATTTTCTAGGGCTCCTTTCGTAAGCTGCACGGACACGCTCGACATTTTCATCCGATGTGCGTGGACGACCCGTGCTTTTTCGCTTGCAGATGCAACCATCTTCTACGAATCTGTGATGCCACTCATAAATTTGCTTATGACGAGGCGGCTGTTTGTTGAATTGACGGCGGAATGCACGTTGCACACCAACAATGGACTCTAACTTTGCAAATTGCAGCACACAAAATGATCGTTCCTGTGGTGTCGTCGCCATTTTCCTACAAACAAACGCCAGCGCCACTGCGGACTTGCATGGAACTTCTGCGCGGACCACTGAAAAACTTTGAACCTTTCTCTGACAAGAAACGTTTGAATTGTGTTTCTATCATTTGTAGTTTTTGAGAAATAAATGTTTGAAATCTGCTCTTTCTTTTTGAAACGCCCTGTACTATGTGCTATATGACTTCTTCTTCTAAATCGAGTAACGTTTTTATAGAATCGACAGGATTTTCTTTTGGGATACGACAATCTTATTTCCGATCCACTAATCCTTCTTTACTGCTTATCTCACTCCCACTCATTGACGAGTTCACACGGAAATTGCGTCGCTATGAAATACTATGTGTTCTAAGACATTTCCTTCTAAATCGAGTAACGTTTCTATATAAACGACAGGATTTTCTTTTGGGATACGACAATCTCATTTCCGATCCACTAATCCTTCTTTACTGCATCCCTCACTCCCACACATTGACGAATTCAGACAGGATTTTCTTTTGGGATACGACAATCTCATTTCCGATCCACTAATCCTTCTTTACTGCATCCCTCACTCCGACGCATTGACGAACTCACGCGGAAATTGCGTCGCTATGAAATACTATGTGTTCTAAGACATTTCCTTCTAAATCGAGGAACGTTTCTATTGAAACGACAGGATTTTCTTTTGGGATTCGACAATCTCATTTCCGATCCACTAATCCTACTTTACTGCATCCCTCACTCCCACACATTGACGAATTCACACGGAAATTGCGTCGCTATGTAATACTATGTGTTCTAAGACATTTCCTTCTAAATCGAGTAACGTTTCTATGGAAACAACAGGATTTTCTTTTGGGATACGACAATCACATTTACGATCCACTAATCCTTCTTTAGTGCATCCCTCACTCCCACACATTGACGAATTCACACGGAAATTGCGTCACTATGAAATACTATGTGTTATGACACATTTCCTACTAAATCGAGTAACGTTTCTCTGGAAACGACAGGATTTTCTTTTGGGATACGACAATCACATTTCCGATCCACTAATCCTTCTTTACTGCATCCCTCACTCCCACACATTGACGAATTCACACGGAAATTGCGTCGCTATGAAATACTATGGGTTCTGTGACTTCAGCTTCTAAATCGAGTAACGTTTCTATGGAAACGACAGGATTTTCTTTTGGGATACGACAATCTCGTTTCCGATCCACTAATCCTTCTTTACTGCATCCCTCACTCCCACACATTGACGAATTCACACGGAAACTGCGTCGCTATGAAATACTATGGGTTCTATGACTTCTCCTTCTAAATCGTGTAACGTTTCTATGGAAAAGACAGGATTTTCTTTTGGGATACGACAATCTCATTTCCGATCCACTAATCCTTCCTTACTGCATATCTCACTCCCATAAATTGACGAATTCACACGGAAATTGCGTCGCTATGAAATACTATGTGTTCTACGACATTTCCTTCTAAATCCAGTAACGTTTCTATGGAAACGACAGGATTTTCTTTTGGGATACGACAATCTCATTTCCGATCCACTAATCCGTCTTTACTGCATCCCTCACTCCCACTCATTGACGAATTCACACGGAAATTGCGTCGCTATGAAATACTATGTGTTCTAAGACATTTCCTTCTAAATTGAGTAACGTTTCTATGGAAACGACAGGATCTTCTTTAGGGATACGACAATCACATTTCCGATCCACTAATCCTTCTTTACTGCATCCCTCACTCCCACACATTGACGAATTCACACGGAAATTGCGTCGCTATGAAATACTATGAGTTCTAAGACATTTCCTTCTAAATCGAGTAACGTTTCTATGGAAACGACAGGATTTTCTTTTGGGATACGACAATCTCATTTCCGATCCACTAATCCTTCTTTACTGCATCCCTCAGTCCCACTCATTGACGAATTCACACGGAAATTGCATCGCCATGAGATACTATGGGTTCTATGACTTCTCCTTCTAAATCGAGTAACGTTTCTATGTAAACGACAGGATTTTCTTTTGGGATACGACAGTCCCATTTCCGATCCACTAATCCTTCTTTACTGCTTCCCTCACTCCCACTCATTGACGAATTGGCACGGAAATTGCGTCGGTATGAAATACTATGAGTTCTCTGACTTCTCCTTCTAAATCGAGTAACGTTTCTATGGAAACGACAGGATTTTCTTTTGGCATACGACAATCTCATTTCCGATCCACTAATCCTTATTTACTGCATCTCTCACTCCCACTCATTGACGAATTCACACGGAAATTGCGTCGCTATGAAATACTATGTGTTCTAAGACATTTCCTTCTAAATCGAGTAACGTTTCTATATAAACGACAGGATTTTCTTTTGGGATACGACAATCTCATTTCCGATCCACTAATCCTTCTTTACTGCATCCCTCACTCCCACACATTGACGAATTCAGACAGGATTTTCTTTTGGGATACGACAATCTCATTTCCGATCCACTAATCCTTCTTTACTGCATCCCTCACTCCGACGCATTGACGAACTCACACGGAAATTGCGTCGCTATGAAATACTATGTGTTCTAAGACATTTCCTTCTAAATCGAGGAACGTTTCTATTGAATCGACAGGATTTTCTTTTGGGATTCGACAATCTCATTTCCGATCCACTAATCCTACTTTACTGCATCCCTCACTCCCACACATTGACGAATTCACACGGAAATTGCGTCGCTATGTAATACTATGTGTTCTAAGACATTTCCTTCTAAATCGAGTAACGTTTCTATGGAAACAACAGGATTTTCTTTTGGGATACGACAATCACATTTACGATCCACTAATCCTTCTTTAGTGCATCCCTCACTCCCACACATTGACGAATTCACACGGAAATTGCGTCGCTATGAAATACTATGTGTTATGACACATTTCCTACTAAATCGAGTAACGTTTCTCTGGAAACGACAGGAATTTCTTTTGGGATACGACAATCTCATTTCCGATCCACTAATCCTTCTTTACTGCATCCCTCACTCCCACACATTGACGAATTCACACGGAAATTGCGTCGCTATGAAATACTATGGGTTCTATGACTTCTCCTTCTAAATCAAGTAACGTTTCTATGGAAACGACAGGATTTTCATTTTGGATACGACAATCTCATTTCCGATCCACTAATCCTTCTTTACTGCATCCCTCACTCCCACACATTGACGAATTCACACGGAAATTGCGTCGCTATTAAATACTATGTGTTCAAAGACATTTTCTTCTAAATCGAGTAATGACTCAATGGAAACGACAGGATTTTCGTTTGGGATACGACAATCACATTTCCGATACACTAATCCTTCTTTACTGCATCCCTCACTCCCACACATTGACGAATTCACACGGAAATTGCGTCGCTATGAAATACTATGTGTTGTAAGACATTTCCTTCTAAATCGAGTAACGTTTCTATAGAAACGACAGGATTTTCTAGTGGGTTTCGTCAATCTCATTTCCGATCCACTAATCCTTCTTTACTGCATCCCTCACTCCCACATATTGACGAATTCACACGGAAATTGCGTCGCTATGAAATATTATGTGTTCTAAGACATTTCCTTCTAAATCGAGTAACGTTTCTATGGAAACGACAGGATTTTCTTTTGGGTTACGACAATCACATTTCCGATCCACTAATCCTTCTTTAGTGCATCCCCCACTCCCACACATTGACGAATTCACACGGAAATTGCGTCGCTATGAAATACTATGTGTTATAAGATATTTCCTTCTAAATCGAGTAACGTTTCTATGGAAACGACAGGATTTTCTTTTGGGATACGACAATCTCATTTCCGATCCACTAATCCTTCTTTACTGCATCCCTCACTCCCACACATTGACGAATTCACACGGAAATTGCGTCGCTATGAAATACTATGTGTTCAATGACATTTCCTTCTAAATCGAGTAATGATTCAATGGAAACGACAGGATTTTCTTTTGGGATACGACAATCACATTTCCGATCCACTAATCCTTCTTTACTGCATCCCTCACTCCCACATTTTGACGAATTCACACGGAAATTGCGTCGCTATGAAATACTATGTGTTCTAGGACATTTCCTTCTAAATCGAGTAACGTTTCTATGGAAACGACAGGATTTTCTTTTGGGATACGACAATCACATTTCCGATCCACTAATCCTTCTTTACTGCATCCCTCACTCCCACACATTGACGAATTAACACAGCAATTGCGTCGCTATGAAATACTATGTGTTCTAAGACTCCTCCTTCTAAATCGAGCAACGTTTCTATGGAAACGACAGGATTTTCTTTTGGGATACGACAATCTAATTTCGAATCCACTAATCCTCCTCTACTGCATCCCTCACTCCCTTTCATTGACGAATTCACACGGAAATTGCGTCGCTATGAAATACTATGTGTTATAAGACATTTCCTTCTAAATCGAGTATCGTTTCTATGGAAACGACAGGATTTTCTTTTGGGATTCGACAATCTCATTTCCGATTCACTAATCCTGCTTTACTGCATCCCTCACTCCCACACATTGACGAATTCACACGGAAATTGCGCCGCTATGAAATACTATTGGTTCTATGACTTCTCCTTCTAAATCGAGTAACGTTTCTATGGAAACGACAGGATTTTCTTTTGGGATACGACAATCTCATTTGCGATCCACTAATCCTTCTTTACTGCATCCCTCACTCCCACTCATTGACGAATTCACACGGAAATTGCGTCGCTATGAAATACTATTGGTTCTATGACTTCTCCTTCTACATCGAGTAACGTTTCTATGGAAACGACAGGATTTTCTTTTGGGATACGACAATCACATTTCCGATCCACTAATCCTTCTTTACTGCATCCCTCGCTCCCACACATTGACGAATTCACACGGAAATTGCGTCGCTATGAAATACTATGTGTTATAAGATATTTCCTTCTAAATCGAGTAACGTTTCTATGGAAACGACAGGATTTTCTTTTGGGATACGACAATCACATTTCCGATCCACTAATCCTCCTTTACTGCATCCCTCACTCCCACACATTGACGAATTCACACGGAAATTGCGCCGCTATGAAATACTATTGGTTCTATGACTTCTCCTTCTAAATCGAGTAACGTTTCTATGGAAACGACAGGATTTTCTTTTGGGATACGACAATCTCATTTGCGATCCACTAATCCTTCTTTACTGCATCCTTCACTCCCACTCATTGACGAATTCACACGGAAATTGCGTCGCTATGAAATACTATGAGTTCTAAGACATTTCCTTCTAAGTCGAGTAACGTCTCTATGGAAACGACAGGATTTTCTTTTGGGATACGACAATCACATTTCCGATCCACTAGTCCTTCTTTACTGCATCCCTCGCTCCCACACATTGACGAATTCACACGGAAATTGCGTCGCTATGAAATACTATGGGTTCTATGACTTCTCCTTCTAATTCGAGTATTGTTTCTATGGAAACGACTGGCTTTTCTTTTGCAATACGACAATCTCATTTCCGATCCACTAATCCTTCTTTACTGCATCCCTCACTCCCACTCATTGACGAATTCACACGGAAATTGGGTCGCAATGAAATACTATGGGTTCTAAGCCATTTCCTTCTAAATCGAGTAACGTTTCTATGGAAACGACGGGATTTTCTTTTGGGATACGACAATCTCATTTCCGATCCACTAATCCCTCTTTACTGCATCCCTCACTCCCACTCATTGACGAATTCACATGGAAATTGCGTCGCTATGAAATACTATGTGTTCTAAGACATTTCCTTCTAAATCGAGTAACGTTTCTATGGAAACGACAGAATTTCCTTTTGGGATACGACAATCACATTTCCGATCCACTAATCCTTCTTTACTGCATCCCTCACTCCCACACATTGACGAATTCACTTGGAAATTGCGTCGCTATGAAATACTATGTGTTCTAAGACATTTCCTTCTAAATCGAGTAACGTTTCTATGGAAACGACGAGATACTCTTTTGGGATACGACAATCTCATTTCCGATCCACTAATCCTTTTTTACTGCATCCCTCACTCCCACTCATTGACGAAATCACACGGAAATTGCGTCGCTATGAAATACTATGGGTTCTAAGACATTTCCTTCTAAATCGAGTAACGTTTCTATGGAAACAACAGGATTTTCTTTTGGGATACGACAATCACATTTACGATCCACTAATCCTTCTTTAGTGCATCCCTCACTCCCACACATTGACGAATTCACACGGAAATTGCGTCACTATGAAATACTATGTGTTATGACACATTTCCTACTAAATCGAGTAACGTTTCTCTGGAAACGACAGGATTTTCTTTTGGGATACGACAATCACATTTCCGATCCACTAATCCTTCTTTACTGCATCCCTCACTCCCACACATTGACGAATTCACACGGAAATTGCGTCGCTATGAAATACTATGGGTTCTGTGACTTCAGCTTCTAAATCGAGTAACGTTTCTATGGAAACGACAGGATTTTCTTTTGGGATACGACAATCTCGTTTCCGATCCACTAATCCTTCTTTACTGCATCCCTCACTCCCACACATTGACGAATTCACACGGAAACTGCGTCGCTATGAAATACTATGGGTTCTATGACTTCTCCTTCTAAATCGTGTAACGTTTCTATGGAAAAGACAGGATTTTCTTTTGGGATACGACAATCTCATTTCCGATCCACTAATCCTTCCTTACTGCATATCTCACTCCCATAAGTTGACGAATTCACACGGAAATTGCGTCGCTACGAAATACTATGTGTTCTACGACATTTCCTTCTAAATCCAGTAACGTTTCTATGGAAACGACAGGATTTTCTTTTGGGATACGACAATCTCATTTCCGATCCACTAATCCGTCTTTACTGCATCCCTCACTCCCACTCATTGACGAATTCACACGGAAATTGCGTCGCTATGAAATACTATGTGTTCTAAGACATTTCCTTCTAAATTGAGTAACGTTTCTATGGAAACGACAGGATCTTCTTTAGGGATACGACAATCACATTTCCGATCCACTAATCCTTCTTTACTGCATCCCTCACTCCCACACATTGACGAATTCACTTGGAAATTGCGTCGCTATGAAATACTATGTGTTCTAAGACATTTCCTTCTAAATCGAGTAACGTTTCTATATAAACGACAGGATTTTCTTTTGGGATACGACAATCTCATTTCCGATCCACTAATCCTTCTTTACTGCATCCCTCACTCCCACACATTGACGAATTCAGACAGGATTTTCTTTTGGGATACGACAATCTCATTTCCGATCCACTAATCCTTCTTTACTGCATCCCTCACTCCGACGCATTGACGAACTCACGCGGAAATTGCGTCGCTATGAAATACTATGTGTTCTAAGACATTTCCTTCTAAATCGAGGAACGTTTCTATTGAAACGACAGGATTTTCTTTTGGGATTCGACAATCTCATTTCCGATCCACTAATCCTACTTTACTGCATCCCTCACTCCCACACATTGACGAATTCACACGGAAATTGCGTCGCTATGTAATACTATGTGTTCTAAGACATTTCCTTCTAAATTGAGTAACGTTTCTATGGAAACGACAGAATTTCCTTTTGGGATACGACAATCACATTTCCGATCCACTAATCCTTCTTTACTGCATCCCTCACTCCCACACATTGACGAATTCACTTGGAAATTGCGTCGCTATGAAATACTATGTGTTCTAAGACATTTCCTTCTAAATCGAGTAACGTTTCTATATAAACGACAGGATTTTCTTTTGGGATACGACAATCTCATTTCCGATCCACTAATCCTTCTTTACTGCATCCCTCACTCCCACACATTGACGAATTCAGACAGGATTTTCTTTTGGGATACGACAATCTCATTTCCGATCCACTAATCCTTCTTTACTGCATCCCTCACTCCGACGCATTGACGAACTCACGCGGAAATTGCGTCGCTATGAAATACTATGTGTTCTAAGACATTTCCTTCTAAATCGAGGAACGTTTCTATTGAAACGACAGGATTTTCTTTTGGGATTCGACAATCTCATTTCCGATCCACTAATCCTACTTTACTGCATCCCTCACTCCCACACATTGACGAATTCACACGGAAATTGCGTCACTATGAAATACTATGTGTTATGACACATTTCCTACTAAATCGAGTAACGTTTCTCTGGAAACGACAGGATTTTCTTTTGGGATACGACAATCACATTTCCGATCCACTAATCCTTCTTTACTGCATCCCTCACTCCCACACATTGACGAATTCACACGGAAATTGCGTCGCTATGAAATACTATGGGTTCTGTGACTTCAGCTTCTAAATCGAGTAACGTTTCTATGGAAACGACAGGATTTTCTTTTGGGATACGACAATCTCGTTTCCGATCCACTAATCCTTCTTTACTGCATCCCTCACTCCCACACATTGACGAATTCACACGGAAACTGCGTCGCTATGAAATACTATGGGTTCTATGACTTCTCCTTCTAAATCGTGTAACGTTTCTATGGAAAAGACAGGATTTTCTTTTGGGATACGACAATCTCATTTCCGATCCACTAATCCTTCCTTACTGCATATCTCACTCCCATAAATTGACGAATTCACACGGAAATTGCGTCGCTATGAAATACTATGTGTTCTACGACATTTCCTTCTAAATCCAGTAACGTTTCTATGGAAACGGCAGGATTTTCTTTTGGGATACGACAATCTCATTTCCGATCCACTAATCCGTCTTTACTGCATCCCTCACTCCCACTCATTGACGAATTCACACGGAAATTGCGTCGCTATGAAATACTATGTGTTCTAAGACATTTCCTTCTAAATTGAGTAACGTTTCTATGGAAACGACAGGATCTTCTTTAGGGATACGACAATCACATTTCCGATCCACTAATCCTTCTTTACTGCATCCCTCACTCCCACACATTGACGAATTCACACGGAAATTGCGTCGCTATGAAATACTATGAGTTCTAAGACATTTCCTTCTAAATCGAGTAACGTTTCTATGGAAACGACAGGATTTTCTTTTGGGATACGACAATCTCATTTCCGATCCACTAATCCTTCTTTACTGCATCCCTCAGTCCCACTCATTGACGAATTCACACGGAAATTGCATCGCCATGAGATACTATGGGTTCTATGACTTCTCCTTCTAAATCGAGTAACGTTTCTATGTAAACGACAGGATTTTCTTTTGGGATACGACAGTCCCATTTCCGATCCACTAATCCTTCTTTACTGCTTCCCTCACTCCCACTCATTGACGAATTGGCACGGAAATTGCGTCGGTATGAAATACTATGAGTTCTCTGACTTCTCCTTCTAAATCGAGTAACGTTTCTATGGAAACGACAGGATTTTCTTTTGGCATACGACAATCTCATTTCCGATCCACTAATCCTTATTTACTGCATCTC
Source organism: Schistocerca americana (assembly GCF_021461395.2). NCBI lineage: Eukaryota > Metazoa > Arthropoda > Insecta > Orthoptera > Acrididae > Schistocerca > Schistocerca americana. The sequence continues at coordinate 10,505,725 of NC_060123.1, forward strand.
TCACTCCCACTCATTGACGAATTCACACGGAAATTGCGTCGCTATGAAATACTATGTGTTCTAAGACATTTCCTTCTAAATCGAGTAACGTTTCTATATAAACGACAGGATTTTCTTTTGGGATACGACAATCTCATTTCCGATCCACTAATCCTTCTTTACTGCATCCCTCACTCCCACACATTGACGAATTCAGACAGGATTTTCTTTTGGGATACGACAATCTCATTTCCGATCCACTAATCCTTCTTTACTGCATCCCTCACTCCGACGCATTGACGAACTCACACGGAAATTGCGTCGCTATGAAATACTATGTGTTCTAAGACATTTCCTTCTAAATCGAGGAACGTTTCTATTGAATCGACAGGATTTTCTTTTGGGATTCGACAATCTCATTTCCGATCCACTAATCCTACTTTACTGCATCCCTCACTCCCACACATTGACGAATTCACACGGAAATTGCGTCGCTATGTAATACTATGTGTTCTAAGACATTTCCTTCTAAATCGAGTAACGTTTCTATGGAAACAACAGGATTTTCTTTTGGGATACGACAATCACATTTACGATCCACTAATCCTTCTTTAGTGCATCCCTCACTCCCACACATTGACGAATTCACACGGAAATTGCGTCGCTATGAAATACTATGTGTTATGACACATTTCCTACTAAATCGAGTAACGTTTCTCTGGAAACGACAGGAATTTCTTTTGGGATACGACAATCTCATTTCCGATCCACTAATCCTTCTTTACTGCATCCCTCACTCCCACACATTGACGAATTCACACGGAAATTGCGTCGCTATGAAATACTATGGGTTCTATGACTTCTCCATCTAAATCAAGTAACGTTTCTATGGAAACGACAGGATTTTCATTTTGGATACGACAATCTCATTTCCGATCCACTAATCCTTCTTTACTGCATCCCTCACTCCCACACATTGACGAATTCACACGGAAATTGCGTCGCTATTAAATACTATGTGTTCAAAGACATTTTCTTCTAAATCGAGTAATGACTCAATGGAAACGACAGGATTTTCGTTTGGGATACGACAATCACATTTCCGATACACTAATCCTTCTTTACTGCATCCCTCACTCCCACACATTGACGAATTCACACGGAAATTGCGTCGCTATGAAATACTATGTGTTGTAAGACATTTCCTTCTAAATCGAGTAACGTTTCTATAGAAACGACAGGATTTTCTAGTGGGTTTCGTCAATCTCATTTCCGATCCACTAATCCTTCTTTACTGCATCCCTCACTCCCACATATTGACGAATTCACACGGAAATTGCGTCGCTATGAAATATTATGTGTTCTAAGACATTTCCTTCTAAATCGAGTAACGTTTCTATGGAAACGACAGGATTTTCTTTTGGGTTACGACAATCACATTTCCGATCCACTAATCCTTCTTTAGTGCATCCCCCACTCCCACACATTGACGAATTCACACGGAAATTGCGTCGCTATGAAATACTATGTGTTATAAGATATTTCCTTCTAAATCGAGTAACGTTTCTATGGAAACGACAGGATTTTCTTTTGGGATACGACAATCTCATTTCCGATCCACTAATCCTTCTTTACTGCATCCCTCACTCCCACACATTGACGAATTCACACGGAAATTGCGTCGCTATGAAATACTATGTGTTCAATGACATTTCCTTCTAAATCGAGTAATGATTCAATGGAAACGACAGGATTTTCTTTTGGGATACGACAATCACATTTCCGATCCACTAATCCTTCTTTACTGCATCCCTCACTCCCACATTTTGACGAATTCACACGGAAATTGCGTCGCTATGAAATACTATGTGTTCTAGGACATTTCCTTCTAAATCGAGTAACGTTTCTATGGAAACGACAGGATTTTCTTTTGGGATACGACAATCACATTTCCGATCCACTAATCCTTCTTTACTGCATCCCTCACTCCCACACATTGACGAATTAACACAGCAATTGCGTCGCTATGAAATACTATGTGTTCTAAGACTCCTCCTTCTAAATCGAGCAACGTTTCTATGGAAACGACAGGATTTTCTTTTGGGATACGACAATCTAATTTCGAATCCACTAATCCTCCTCTACTGCATCCCTCACTCCCTTTCATTGACGAATTCACACGGAAATTGCGTCGCTATGAAATACTATGTGTTATAAGACATTTCCTTCTAAATCGAGTATCGTTTCTATGGAAACGACAGGATTTTCTTTTGGGATTCGACAATCTCATTTCCGATTCACTAATCCTGCTTTACTGCATCCCTCACTCCCACACATTGACGAATTCACACGGAAATTGCGCCGCTATGAAATACTATTGGTTCTATGACTTCTCCTTCTAAATCGAGTAACGTTTCTATGGAAACGACAGGATTTTCTTTTGGGATACGACAATCTCATTTGCGATCCACTAATCCTTCTTTACTGCATCCCTCACTCCCACTCATTGACGAATTCACACGGAAATTGCGTCGCTATGAAATACTATTGGTTCTATGACTTCTCCTTCTACATCGAGTAACGTTTCTATGGAAACGACAGGATTTTCTTTTGGGATACGACAATCACATTTCCGATCCACTAATCCTTCTTTACTGCATCCCTCGCTCCCACACATTGACGAATTCACACGGAAATTGCGTCGCTATGAAATACTATGTGTTATAAGATATTTCTTTCTAAATCGAGTAACGTTTCTATGGAAACGACAGGATTTTCTTTTGGGATACGACAATCACATTTCCGATCCACTAATCCTCCTTTACTGCATCCCTCACTCCCACACATTGACGAATTCACACGGAAATTGCGCCGCTATGAAATACTATTGGTTCTATGACTTCTCCTTCTAAATCGAGTAACGTTTCTATGGAAACGACAGGATTTTCTTTTGGGATACGACAATCTCATTTGCGATCCACTAATCCTTCTTTACTGCATCCTTCACTCCCACTCATTGACGAATTCACACGGAAATTGCGTCGCTATGAAATACTATGAGTTCTAAGACATTTCCTTCTAAGTCGAGTAACGTCTCTATGGAAACGACAGGATTTTCTTTTGGGATACGACAATCACATTTCCGATCCACTAGTCCTTCTTTACTGCATCCCTCGCTCCCACACATTGACGAATTCACACGGAAATTGCGTCGCTATGAAATACTATGGGTTCTATGACTTCTCCTTCTAATTCGAGTATTGTTTCTATGGAAACGACTGGCTTTTCTTTTGCAATACGACAATCTCATTTCCGATCCACTAATCCTTCTTTACTGCATCCCTCACTCCCACTCATTGACGAATTCACACGGAAATTGGGTCGCAATGAAATACTATGGGTTCTAAGCCATTTCCTTCTAAATCGAGTAACGTTTCTATGGAAACGACGGGATTTTCTTTTGGGATACGACAATCTCATTTCCGATCCACTAATCCCTCTTTACTGCATCCCTCACTCCCACTCATTGACGAATTCACATGGAAATTGCGTCGCTATGAAATACTATGTGTTCTAAGACATTTCCTTCTAAATCGAGTAACGTTTCTATGGAAACGACAGAATTTCCTTTTGGGATACGACAATCACATTTCCGATCCACTAATCCTTCTTTACTGCATCCCTCACTCCCACACATTGACGAATTCACTTGGAAATTGCGTCGCTATGAAATACTATGTGTTCTAAGACATTTCCTTCTAAATCGAGTAACGTTTCTATGGAAACGACGAGATACTCTTTTGGGATACGACAATCTCATTTCCGATCCACTAATCCTTTTTTACTGCATCCCTCACTCCCACTCATTGACGAAATCACACGGAAATTGCGTCGCTATGAAATACTATGGGTTCTATGACTTCTCCTTCTAAATCGACTAACGTTTCTATGGAAACGACAGGATTTTCTTTTGGGATACGGCAATCATATTTCCCATCCACTAATCCTTCTTTACTGCATCCCTCACTCCCACACATTGACGAATTCACACGGAAATTGTGTCGCTGTGAAATACTATGTGTTCTAAGACATTTCCTTCTAAATCGACTAACGTTTCTATGGAATCGACAGGACTTTCTTTTGGGATACGACAATCACATTTCCGATCCACTAATCCTACTTAACTGCATCCCTCACTCCCACTCATTGACGAATTCACACGGAAATTGCATGGCTATGAAATACTATGTGTTCTAAGACATTTCCTTCTAAATCGAGTAACGTTTCTATGGAAACGACAGGATTTTCTTTTGGGATACGACAATCACATTTCCGCTCCACTAATCCTTCTTTACTGCATCCCTCACTCCCACACATTGACGAATTCACACGGAAATTGCGTCGCTATGAAATTCTATGTGTTCTAAGACATTTCCTTCTAAATCGAGTAACGTTTCTATGGAAACGACAGGATTTACTTTTAAGATACGGTAATCACATTTCCGTTCCACTAATCCTTCTTTACTGCATCCCTCACTCCCACACATTGACGAATTCACACGGAAATTGCGTCGCTATGAAATACTATGGGTTCTATGACTTCGCCTTCTAAATCGAGTAACGTTTCTATGGAAACGACAGAATTTTCTTTTGGGATACGACAATCTCATTTCCGATCCACTATGCCTTCCTTACTGCATCCCTCACTCCCACTCATTGACAAATTCACACGGAAATTGCGTCGCTATGAAATACTATGTGTTCTAAGACATTTCCTTCTAAATCGAGTGACGTTTCTATGGAAACGACAGGATTTTCTTTAGGGATACGACAATCACATTTCCGATCCACTAATCCTTCTTTACTGCATCCCCCACTCCCACACATTGACGAATTCACACGGAAATTGCGTCGCTATGAAATACTATGTGTTCTAAGACATTTCCTTCTAAATCGAGTAACGTTTCTATGGAAACGACAGGATTTTCTATTGGGATACGACAATCTCATTTCCGATCCTCTAATCCTTCTTTACTGCATCCCTAACTCCCACTCATTGACGAATTCACACGTAAATTGCGCCCTATGAAATACTATGTGTTCTAAAACGTTTCCTTCTAAATCGAGTAACGTTTCTATGGAAACGACAGGATTTTCTTTTGGGATACGACAATCTCATTTGCGATCCACTAATCCTTCTTTACTCCATCCCTTACTCCCACTCATTGACGAATTCACACGGAAATTGCGTCGCTATGAAATACTATGTGTTCTAAGACATTTCCTTCTAAGTCGAGTAACGTCTCTATGGAAACGACAGGATTTTCTTTTGGGATACGACAATCACATTTCCGATCCACTAATCCTTCTTTACTGCATCCCTCACTCCCACACATTGACGAATTCACACGGAAATTGCGTCGCTATGAAATACTATGGGTTCTATGACTTCTCCTTCTAAATCGAGTATTGTTTCTATGGAAACGACTGGCTTTTCTTTTGCGATACGACAATCTCATTTCCGATCCACTAATCCTTCTCTACTGCATCCCTCACTCCCACTCATTGACGAATTCACACGGAAATTGGGTCGCAATGAAATACTATGGGTTCTATGACTTCTCCTTCTAAATCGAGTAACGTTTCTATGGAAAGGACAGGATTTTCTTTTGGGATACAACAATCTCATTTCCGATCCACTAATCCTTCTATACTGCATCCCTCACTCCCACTCATTGGCGAATTCACACGGAAATTGCGTCGCTATGAAATACTATGGGTTCTAAGCCATTTCCTTCTAAATCGAGTAACGTTTCTATGGAAACGACAGGATTTTCTTTTGGGATACGACAATCTCATTTCCGATCCACTAATCCTTCTATACTGCATCCCTCACTCCCACTCATTGGCGAATTCACACGGAAATTGCGTCGCTATGAAATACTATGTGTTCTAAGACATTTCCTTCTAAATCGAGTAACGTTTCTATGGAAACGACAGGATTTTCTTTTGGGATACGACAATCACATTTCCGATCCACTAACCCTTCTTTACTGCATCCCTCACTCCCACACATTGACGAATTCACACGGAAATTGCGTCGCTATGAAATACTATGTGTTCTAAGTCGTTTCCTTCTAAATCGAGTAACGTTTCTATGGAAACGCCGAGCTTTTCTTTTGGGATACGACAATCTCATTTCCGATCCACTAATACTTCTTTACTGCATCCCTCACTCCCACTCATTGACGAATTCAAACGGAAATTGCGTCGCTATGAAATTCTATGTTTTCTATGACTTCTCCTTCTAAATCGAGTAACGTTTCTATGGAAACGACACGATTTTCTTTTGGGATACGACAATCTGATTTCCGATACACTAATCCTTCTTTACTGCATCCCTCACTCCCACACATTGACGAATTCACACGGAAAATGTGTCGCTATGAAATACTATGTGTTCTAAGACATTTCCTTCTAAATCGAGTAACGTTTCTATGGTAACAACGAGCTTTTCTTTTGGGATACGACAATCTCATTTCCGATCCACTAATCCTTCTTTACTGATACCCTCACTCCCACTCATTGACGATTTCACACGGAAATTGCGGCACTATGAAATACTCTGTGTTCTAAGACATTTCCTTCTAAATCGAGTAACGTTTCTATGGAAACGACAGGATTTTCTTTAGGGATACGACAATCACATTTCCGATCCACGAATCCTTCTTTACTGCATCCCTCACTCCCACACATTGACGAATTCACACGGAAATTGCGTCGCTATGAAATACTATGGGTTCTATGACTTCAGCTTCTAAATCGAGTAACGTTTCTATGGAAACGACAGGATTTTCTTTTGGGATACGACAATCTCATTTCCGATCCACTAATCCGTCTTTACTGCATCCCTTACTCCCACTCATTGACGAATTCACACGGAAATTGCGTCGCTATGAAATACTATGTGTTCTAAGACATTTCCTTCTAAATTGAGTAACGTTTCTATGGAAACGACAGGATCTTCTTTAGGGATACGACAATCTCATTTCCGATCCACTAATCCTTCTTTACTGCATCCCTCACTCCCACTCATTGACGAATTCACACGGAAATTGCGTTGCTATGAAATACTATGGGTTCTAAGACATTTCCTTCTAAATCGAGTAACGTTTCTATGGAAACGACAGGATTTTCTTTTGGGATACGACAGTCACATTTCCGATCCACTAATCCTCCTTTACTGCATCCCTCACTCCCACACATTGACGAATTCACACGGAAATTGCGCCGCTATGAAATACTATTGGTTCTATCACTTCTCCTTCTAAATCGAGTATCGTTTCTATGGATGCGACTGGCTTTTTTTTTGCGATACGACAATCGCATTTCCGATCCACTAATCCATCTTTACTCCATCCCTCACTCCCACTCATGACGAATTCATACGGAAATTGCGTCGCTATGAAATACTATGTGTTCTATGACTTCTCCTTCTAAATCGAGTAACGTTTCTATGGAAACGACAGGATTTCCTTTTGGGATACGACAATCTCATTTCCGATCCACTAATCCTTCTTTACTGTATCCCTCACTCTCACTCATTGACGAATTCACACGGAAATTGCGTCGCTATGAAATACTATGTGTTCTAAGACATTTCCTTCTAAATCGAGTAACGTTTCTATGGATACGACAGGATTTTCTTTTGGGATACGGCAATCATATTTCCCATCCACTAATCCCTCTTTACTGCATCCCTCACTCCCACACATTGACGAATTCATACGGAAATTGTGTCGCTATGAAATACTATGTGTTCTAAGACATTTCCTTCTAAATCGACTAACGTTTCTATGGAATCGACAGGACTTTCTTTTGGGATACGACAATCACATTTCCGATCCACTAATCCTACATAACTGCATCCCTCACTCCCACTCATTGACGAATTCACACGGAAATTGCATGGCTATGAAATACTATGTGTTCTAAGACATTTCCTTCTAAATCGAGTAACGTTTCTATGGAAACGACACGATTTTCTTTTGGGATACGACAATCACATTTCCGCTCCACTAATCCTTCTTTAATGCATCCCTCACTCCCACACATTGACGAATTCACACGGAAATTGCGTCGCTATGAAATTCTATGTGTTCTAAGACATTTCCTTCTAAATCGAGTAACGTTTCTATGGAAACGACAGGATTTACTTTTAAGATACGACAATCACATTTCCGTTCCACTAATCCTTCTTTACTGCATCCCTCACTCCCACACATTGACGAATTCACACGGAAATTGCGTCGCTATGAAATACTATGGGTTCTATGACTTCGCCTTCTAAGTCGAGTAACGTTTCTATGGAAACGACAGAATTTTCTTTTGGGATACGACAATCTCATTTCCGATCCACTATGCCTTCCTTACTGCATCCCTCACTCCCACTCATTGACAAATTCACACGGAAATTGCGTCGCTATGAAATACAATGTGTTCTAAGACATTTCCTTCTAAATCGAGTAACGTTTCTATGGAAACGACAGGATTTTCTTTAGGGATACGACAATCACATTTCCGATCCACTAATCCTTATTTACTGCATCCCTCACTCCCACACATTGACGAATTCACACAGAAATTGCGTCGCTATGAAATACTATGTGTTCTAAGACATTTCCTTCTAAATCGAGTAACGTTTCTATGGAAACGACAGGATTTTCTATTGGGATACGACAATCTCATTTCCGATCCTCTAATCCTTCTTTACTGCATCCCTAACTCCCACTCATTGACGAATTCACACGTAAATTGCGCCCTATGAAATACTATGTGTTTTAAGACATTTCCTTCTAAATCGAGTAACGTTTCTATGGAAACGACAGGATTTTCTTTTGGGATACGACAATCTCATTTGCGATCCACTAATCCTTCTTTACTCCATCCCTCACTCCCACTCATTGACGAATTCACACGGAAATTGCGTCGCTATGAAATACTATGTGTTCTAAGACATTTCCTTCTAAGTCGAGTAACGTCTCTATGGAAACGACAGGATTTTCTTTTGGGATACGACAATCACATTTCCGATCCACTAATCCTTCTTTACTGCATCCCTCACTCCCACACATTGACGAATTCACACGGAAATTGCGTCGCTATGAAATACTATGGGTTCTATGACTTCTCCTTCTAAATCGAGTATTGTTTCTATGTAAACGACTGGCTTTTCTTTTGCGATACGACAATCTCATTTCCGATCCACTAATCCTTCTCTACTGCATCCCTCACTCCCACTCATTGACGAATTCACACGGAAATTGGGTCGCAATGAAATACTATGGGTTCTATGACTTCACCTTCTAAATCGAGTAACGTTTCTATGGAAAGGACAGGATTTTCTTTTGGGATACAACAATCTCATTTCCGATCCACTAACCTTCTTTATTGCATCCCTCACACCCACTCATTGACGAATTCACACGGAAATTGCGACGCTATGAAATACTATGGGTTCTAAGCTATTTCCTTCTAAATCGAGTAACGTTTCTATGGAAACGACAGGATTTTCTTTTGGGATACGACAATCTCATTTCCGATCCACTAATCCTTCTTTACTGCATCCCTCACTCCCACTCATTGGCGAATACACACGGAAATTGCGTCGCTATGAAATACTATGTGTTCTAAGACATTTCCTTCTAAATCGAGTAACGTTTCTATGGAAACGACAGGATTTTCTTTTGGGATACGACAATCAATTTTCCGATCCACTAATCCTTTTTTACTGCATCCCTCACTCCCACACATTGACGAAATCACACGGAAATTGCGTCGCTATGAAATACTATGTGTTCTAAGTCGTTTCCTTCTAAATCGAGTAACGTTTCTACGGAAACGCCGAGCTTTTCTTTAGGGATACGACAATCTCATTTCCGATCCACTAATCCTTCTTTACTGCATCCCTCACTCCCACTCATTGACGAATTCAAACGGAAATTGCGTCGCTATGAAATTCTATGTTTTCTATGACTTCTCCTTCTAAATCGAGTAACGTTTCTATGGAAACGACACGATTTTCTTTTGGGATACGACAATCTCATTTCCGATACACTAATCCTTCTATACTGCATCCCTCACTCCCACACATTGACGAATTCACACGGAAAATGTGTCGCTATGAAATACTATGTGTTCTAAGACATTTCCTTCTAAATCGAGTAACGTTTCTACGGTAACAACGAGCTTTTCTTTTGGGATACGACAATCTCATTTCCGATCCACTAATCCTTTTTTACTGATACCCTCACTCCCACTCATTGACGATTTCACACGGAAATTGCGTCGCTATGAAATACTCTGTGTTCTAAGACATTTCCTTCTAAATCGAGTAACGTTTCTATGGAAACGACAGGATTTTCTTTAGGGATACGACAATCACATTTCCGATCCACTAATCCTTCTTTACTGCATCCCTCACTCCCACACACTGACGAATTCACACGGAAATTGCGTCGCTATGAAATACTATGGGTTCTAAGACATTTCCTTCTAAATTGAGTAACGTTTCTATGGAAACGACAGGATCTTCTTTAGGGATACGACAATCACATTTCCGATCCACTAATCCTTCTTTACTGCATCCCTCACACCCACACATTGACGAATTCACACGGAAATTGCGTCGCTATGAAATACTATGAGTTCTAAGACATTTCCTTCTAAATCGAGTAACGTTTCTATGGAAACGACAGGATTTTCTTTTGGGATACGACAATCTCATTTCCGATCCACTAATCCTTCTTTACTGCATCCCTCAGTCCCACTCATTGACGAATTCACACGGAAATTGCATCGCTATGAGATACTATGGGTTCTATGACTTCTCCTTCTAGATCGAGTAACGTTTCTGTGTAAACGACAGGATTTTCTTTTGGGATACGACAGTCCCATTTCCGATCCACTAATCCTTCTTTACTGCTTCCCTCACTCCCACTCATTGACGAATTCGCACGGAAATTGCGTCGGTATGAAATACTATGGGTTCTCTGACTTCTCCTTCTAAATCGAGTAACGTTTCTATGGAAACGACAGGATTTTCTTTTGGCATACGACAATCTCATTTCCGATCCACTAATGCTTCTTTACTGCATCTCTCAGTCCCACTCATTGACGAATTCACACGGAAATTGCGTCGCTATGAAATACTATGTGTTCTATTACTTCTCCTTCTAAATCAAGTAACATTTCTATTGAAACGACAGGATTTTCTTTTGGGATACGACAATCTCATTTCTGATCCACTAATCCTTCTTTACTGCATCCCTCACTCCCACTCATTGACGAGTTCACACGGAAATTGCGTCGCTATGAAATACTATGGGTTCTATGACTTCGCCTTCTAAATCGAGTAACGTTTCTATGGAAACGACAGAATTTTCTTTTGGGATACGACAATCTCATTTCCGATCCACTATGCCTTCCTTACTGCATCCCTCACTCCCACTCATTGACAAATTCACACGGAAATTGCGTCGCTATGAAATACTATGTGTTCTAAGACATTTCCTTCTAAATCGAGTAACGTCTCTATGGAAACGACAGGATTTTCTTTAGGGATACGACAATCACATTTCCGATCCACTAATCCTTCTTTACTGCATCCCTCACTCCCACACATTGACGAATTCACACGGAAATTGCGTCGCTATGAAATACTATGTGTTCTAAGACATTTCCTTCTAAATCGAGTAACGTTTCTATGGAAACGACAGGATTTTCTATTGGGATACGACAATCACATTTCCGTTCCACTAATCCTTCTTTACTGCATCCCTCACTCCCACACATTGACGAATTCACACGGAAATTGCGTCGCTATGAAATACTATGGGTTCTATGACTTCGCCTTCTAAATCGAGTAACGTTTCTATGGAAACGACAGAATTTTCTTTTGGGATACGACAATCTCATTTCCGATCCACTATGCCTTCCTTACTGCATCCCTCACTCCCACTCATTGACAAATTCACACGGAAATTGCGTCGCTATGAAATACTATGTGTTCTAAGACATTTCCTTCTAAATCGAGTAACGTTTCTATGGAAACGACAGGATTTTCTATTGGGATACGACAATCTCATTTCCGATCCTCTAATCCTTCTTTACTACATCCCTAACTCCCACTCATTGACGAATTCACACGTAAATTGCGCCCTATGAAATACTATGTGTTTTAAGACATTTCCTTCTAAATCGAGTAACGTTTCTATGGAAACGACAGGATTTTCTTTTGGGATACGACAATCTCATTTGCGATCCACTAATTCTTCTTTACTCCATCCCTCACTAACACTCATTGACGAATTCACACGGAAATTGCGTCGCTATGAAATACTATGTGTTCTAAGACATTTCCTTCTAAGTCGAGTAACGTCTCTATGGAAACGACAGGATTTTCTTTTGGGATACGACAATCACATTTCCGATCCACTAATCCTTCTTTACTGCATCCCTCACTCCCACACATTGACGAATTCACACGGAAATTGCGTCGCTATGAAATACTATGGGTTCTATGACTTCTCCTTCTAAATCGAGTATTGTTTCTATGGAAACGACTGGCTTTTCTTTTGCGATACGACAATCTCATTTCCGATCCACTAATCCTTCTCTACTGCATCCCTCACTCCCACTCATTGACGAATTCACACGGAAATTGGGTCGCAATGAAATACTATGGGTTCTATGACTTCTCCTTCTAAATCGAGTAACGTTTCTATGGAAAGGACAGGATTTTCTTTTGGGATACAACAATCTCATTTCCGATCCACTAATCCTTCTTTATTGCATCCCTCACTCCCACTCATTGACGAATTCACACGGAAATTGCGACGCTATGAAATACTATGGGTTCTAAGCTATTTCCTTCTAAATCGAGTAACGTTTCTATGGAAACGACAGGATTTTCTTTTGGGATACGACAATCTCATTTCCGATCCACTAATCCTTCTTTACTGCATCCCTCACTCCCACTCATTGGCGAATACACACGGAAATTGCGTCGCTATGAAATACTATGTGTTCTAAGACATTTCCTTCTAAATCGAGTAACGTTTCTATGGAAACGACAGGATTTTCTTTTGGGATACGACAATCACATTTCCGATCCACTAATCCTTTTTTACTGCATCCCTCACTCCCACACATTGACGAATTCACACGGAAATTGCGTCGCTATGAAATACTATGTGTTCTAAGTCGTTTCCTTCTAAATCGAGTAACGTTTCTACGGAAACGGCGAGCTTTTCTTTAGGGATACGACAATCTCATTTCCGATCCACTAATCCTTCTTTACTGCATCCCTCACCCCCACTCATTGACGAATTCAAACGGAAATTGCGTCGCTATGAAATTCTATGTTTTCTATGACTTCTCCTTCTAAATCGAGTAACGTTTCTATGGAATCGAAAGGATTTTCTTTTGGGATACGACAATCTCGTTTCCGATCCACTAATCCTTCTTTACTGCATCCCTCACTCCCACACATTGACGAATTCACACGGAAACTGCGTCGCTATGAAATACTATGGGTTCTATGACTTCTCCTTCTAAATCGTGTAACGTTTCTATGGATAAGACAAAATTTTCTTTTGGGATACGACAATCACATTTCCGATCCACTAATCCTTCTTTACTGCATATCTCACTCCCATAAATTGACGAATTCACACGGAAATTGCGTCGCTATGAAATACTATGTGTTCTACGACATTTCCTTCTAAATCCAGTAACGTTTCTATGGAAACGACAGGATTTTCTTTTGGGATACGACAATCTCATTTCCGATCCACTAATCCGTCTTTACTGCATCCCTCACTCCCACTCATTGACGAATTCACACGGAAATTGCGTCGCTATGAAATACTATGAGTTCTAAGACATTTCCTTCTAAATCGAGTAACGTTTCTATGGAAACGACAGGATTTTCTTTTGGGATACGACAATCTCATTTCCGATCCACTAATCCTTCTTTACTGCATCCCTCAGTCCCACTCATTGACGAATTCACACGGAAATTGCATCGCTATGAGATACTATGGGTTCTATGACTTCTCCTTCTAAATCGAGTAACGTTTCTATGTAAACGACAGGATTTTCTTTTGGGATACGACAGTCCCATTTCCGATCCACTAATCCTTCTTTACTGCTTCCCTCACTCCCACTCATTGACGAATTCGCACGGAAATTGCGTCGGTATGAAATACTATGGGTTCTCTGACTTCTCCTTCTAAATCGAGTAACGTTTCTATGGAAACGACAGGATTTTCTTTTGGCATACGACAATCTCATTTCCGATCCACCAATGCTTCTTTACTGCATCTCTCACTCCCACTCATTGACGAATTCACACGGAAATTGCGTCGCTATGAAATACTATGTGTTCTATGACTTCTCCTTCTAAATCGAGTAACATTTCTATTGAAACGACAGGTTTTTCTTTTGGGATACGACAATCTCATTTCTGATCCAGTAATCCTTCTTTACTGCATCCCTCACTCCCACTCATTGACGAGTTCACACGGAAATTCCGTCGCTATGAAATACTATGGGTTCTATGACTTCGCCTTCTAAATCGAGTAACGTTTCTATGGAAACGACAGAATTTTCTTTTGGGATACGACAATCTCATTTCCGATCCACTATACCTTCCTTACTGCATCCCTCACTCCCACTCATTGACAAATTCACACGGAAATTGCGTCGCTATGAAATACTATGTGTTCTAAGACATTTCCTTCTAAATCGAGTAACGTTTCTATGGAAACGACAGGATTTTCTTTAGGGATACGACAATCACATTTCCGATCCACTAATCCTTCTTTACTGCATCCCTCACTCCCACACATTGACGAATTCACACGGAAATTGCGTCGCTATGAAATACTATGTGTTCTAAGACATTTCCTTCTAAATCGAGTAACGTTTCTATGGAAACGACCGGATTTTCTATTGGGATACGACAATCACATTTCCGTTCCACTAATCCTTCTTTACTGCATCCCTCACTCCCACACATTGACGAATTCACACGGAAATTGCGTCGCTATTAAATACTATGGGTTCTATGACTTCGCCTTCTAAATCGAGTAACGTTTCTATGGAAACGACAGAATTTTCTTTTGGGATACGACAATCTCATTTCCGATCCACTATGCCTTCCTTACTGCATCCCTCACTCCCACTCATTGACAAATTCACACGGAAATTGCGTCGCTATGAAATACTATGTGTTCTAAGACATTTCCTTCTAAATCGAGTAACGTTTCTATGGAAACGACAGGATGTTCTTTACGGATACGACAATCACATTTCCGATCCACTAATCCTTCTTTACTGCATCCCTCACTCCCACACATTGACGAATTCACACGGAAATTGCGTCGCTATGAAATACTATGTGTTCTAAGACATTTCCTTCTAAATCGAGTAACGTTTCTATGGAAACGACAGGATTTTCTATTGGGATACGACAATCTCATTTCCGATCCTCTAATCCTTCTTTACTGCATCCCTAACTCCCACTCATTGACGAATTCACACGTAAATTGCGCCCTATGAAATACTATGTGTTTTAAGACATTTCCTTCTAAATCGAGTAACGTTTCTATGGAAACGACAGGATTTTCTTTTGGGATACGACAATCTCATTTGCGATCCACTAATCCTTCTTTACTCCATCCCTCACTCCCACTCATTGACGAATTCACACGGAAATTGCGTCGCTATGAAATACTATGTGTTCTAAGACATTTCCTTCTAAGTCGAGTAACGTCTCTATGGAAACGACAGGATTTTCTTTTGGGATACGACAATCACATTTCCGATCCACTAATCCTTCTTTACTGCATCCCTCACTCCCACACATTGACGAATTCACACCGAAATTGCGTCGCTATGAAATACTATGGGTTCTATGACTTCTCCTTCTAAATCGAGTATTGTTTCTATGGAAACGACTGGCTTTTCTTTTGCGATACGACAATCTCATTTCCGATCCACTAATCCTTCTCTACTGCATCCCTCACTCCCACTCATTGACGAATTCACACGGAAATTGGGTCGCAATGAAATACTACGGGTTCTATGACTTCTCCTTCTAAATCGAGTAACGTTTCTATGGAAAGGACAGGATTTTCTTTTGGGATACAACAATCTCATTTCCGATCCACTAATCCTTCTTTATTGCATCCCTCACTCCCACTCATTGACGAATTCACACGGAAATTGCGACGCTATGAAATACTATGGGTTCTAAGCTATTTCCTTCTAAATCGAGTAACGTTTCTATGGAAACGACAGGATTTTCTTTTGGGATACGACAATCTCATTTCCGATCCACTAATCCTTCTTTACTGCATCCCTCACTCCCACTCATTGGCGAATACACACGGAAATTGCGTCGCTATGAAATACTATGTGTTCTAAGACATTTCCTTCTAAATCGAGTAACGTTTCTATGGAAACGACAGGATTTTCTTTTGGGATACGACAATCACATTTCCGATCCACTAATCCTTTTTTACTGCATCCCTCACTCCCACACATTGACGAATTCACACGGAAATTGCGTCGCTATGAAATACTATGTGTTCTAAGTCGTTTCCTTCTAAATCGAGTAACGTTTCTACGGAAACGCCGAGCTTTTCTTTAGGGATACGACAATCTCATTTCCGATCCACTAATCCTTCTTTACTGCATCCCTCACTCCCACTCATTGACGAATTCAAACGGAAATTGCGTCGCTATGAAATTCTATGTTTTCTATGACTTCTCCTTCTAAATCGAGTAACGTTTCTATGGAAACGACACGATTTTCTTTTGGGATACGACAATCTCATTTCCGATACACTAATCCTTCTATACTGCATCCCTCACTCCCACACATTGACGAATTCACACGGAAAATGTGTCGCTATGAAATACTATGTGTTCTAAGACATTTCCTTCTAAATCGAGTAACGTTTCTACGGTAACAACGAGCTTTTCTTTTGGGATACGACTATCTCATTTCCGATCCACTAATCCTTCTTTACTGATACCCTCACTACCACTCATTGACGATTTCACACGGAAATTGCGTCGCTATGAAATACTCTGTGTTCTAAGACATTTCCTTCTAAATCGAGTAACGTTTCTATGGAAACGACAGGATTTTCTTTAGGGATACGACAATCACATTTCCGATCCACTAATCCTTCTTTACTGCATCCCTCACTCCCACACATTGACGAATTCACACGGAAACTGCGTCGCTATGAAATACTATGGGTTCTATGACTTCTCCTTCTAAATCGTGTAACGTTTCTATGGAAAAGACAGGATTTTCTTTTGGGATACGACATCACATTTCCGATCCACTAATCCTTCTTTACTGCATATCTCACTCCCATAAATTGACGAATTCACACGGAAATTGCGTCGCTATGAAATACTATGTGTTCTACGACATTTCCTTCTAAATCCAGTAACGTTTCTATGGAAACGACAGGATTTTCTTTTGGGATACGACAATCTCATTTCCGATCCACTAATCCGTCTTTACTGCATCCCACACTCCCACTCATTGACGAATTCACACGGAAATTGCGTCGCTATGAAATACTATGTGTTCTAAGACATTTCCTTCTAAATTGAGTAACGTTTCTATGGAAACGACAGGATCTTCTTTAGGGATACGACAATCACATTTCCGATCCACTAATCCTTCTTTACTGCTTCCCTCACTCCCACACATTGACGAATTCACACGGAAATTGCGTCGCTATGAAATACTATGAGTTCTAAGACATTTCCTTCTAAATCGAGTAACGTTTCTATGGAAACGACAGGATTTTCTTTTGGGATACGACAATCTCATTTCCGATCCACTAATCCTTCTTTACTGCATCCCTCACTCCCACTCATTGACGAATTCACGCGGAAATTGCATCGCTATGAAATACTATGGGTTCTATGACTTCTCCTTCTAAATAGAGTAACGTTTCTATGTAAACGACAGGATTTTCCTTTGGGATACGACAATCCCATTTCCGATCCACTAATCCTTCTTTACTGCATCCCTCACTCCCACTCATTGACGAATTCGCACGGAAATTGCGTCGGTATGAAATACTATGGGTTCTATGACTTCTCCTTCTAAATCGAGTAACGTTTCTATGGAAACGACAGGATTTTCTTTTGGGATACGACAATCTCATTTCCGATCCACTAATCCTTCTTTACTGCATCCCTCACTCCCACACATTGACGAATTCACACGGAAATTGCGTCGCTATGAAATACTATGGGTTCTATGACTTCTCCTTCTAAATCGAGTAACGTTTCTATGGAAACGACAGGATTTTCATTTTGGATACGACAATCTCATTTCCGATCCACTAATCCTTCTTTACTGCATCCCTCACTCCCACACATTGACGAATTCACACGGAAATTGCGTCGCTATGAAATACTATGTGTTCAAAGACATTTTCTTCTAAATCGAGTAATGACTCTATGGAAACGACAGGATTTTCGTTTGGGATACGACAATCTCATTTCCGATACACTAATCCTTCTTTACTGCATCCCTCACTCCCACACATTGACGAATTCACACGGAAATTGCGTCGCTATGAAATACTATTGGTTCATTGACTTCTCCTTCTAAATCGAGTAACGTTTCTATGGAAGCGACAGGATTTTCTTATGGGATACGACAATCTCATTTTCGATCCACTAATCCTCCTTTACTGCATCCCTCACTCCCACACATTGACGAATTCACACGGAAATTGCGTCGCTATGAAATACTATGTGTTCTAAGACATTTCCTTCTAAATCGTGTAACGTTTCTATTGAAACGACAGGATTTTCTATTGGGTTTCGACAATCTCATTTCCGATCCACTAATCCTTCTTTACTGCATCCCTCACTCCCACATATTGAGCAATTCACACGGAAATTGCGTCGCTATGAAATATTATGTGTTCTAAGACATTTCCCTCTAAATCGAGTAACGTTTCTATGGAAACGACAGGATTTTCTTTTGGGTTACGACAATCACATTTCCGATCCACTAATCCTTCTTTAGTGCATCCCCCACTCCCACACATTGACGAATTCACACGGAGATTGCGTCGCTATGAAATACTATGTGTTATAAGATATTTCCTTCTAAATCGAGTAACGTTTCTATGGAAACGACAGGATTTTCTTTTGGGATACGACAATCTCATTTCCGATCCACTAATCCTTCTTTACTGCATCCCTCACTCCCACACATTGACGAATTCACACGGAAATTGCGTCGCTATGAAATACTATGTGTTCAATGACATTTCCTTCTAAATCGAGTAATGATTCAATGGAAACGACAGGATTTTCTTTTGGGATACGACAATCACATTTCCGATCCACTAATCCTTCTTTACTGCATCCCTCACTCCCACACATTGACGAATTCACACGGAAATTGCGTCGCTATGAAATACTATGTGTTCTAGGACATTTCCTTCTAAATCGAGTAACGTTTCTATGGAAACGACAGGATTTTCTTTTGGGATACGACAATCACATTTCCGATCCACTAATCCTTCTTTACTGCATCCCTCACTCCCACACATTGACGAATTAACACAGCCATTGCGTCGCTATGAAATACTATGTGTTCTAAGACATTTCCTTCTAAATCGAGTAACGTTTCTATGGAAACGACAGGATTTTCTTTTGGGTTACGACAATCTCATTTCCGATCCACTAACCCTTCTTTACTGCATCCCTCACTCCCACTCATTGACGAATTCACACGGAAATTGCGTCGCTATGAAATACTATGGGTTCTATGACTCCTCCTTCTAAATCGAGCAACGTTTCTACGGAAACGACAGGATTTTCTTTTGGGATACGACAATCTAATTTCCGATCAACTAATCCTCCTCTACTGCATCCCTCACTCCCTTTCATTGACGAATTCACACGGAAATTGCGTCGCTATGAAATACTATGTGTTATAAGACATTTCCTTCTAAATCGAGTATCGTTTCTATGGAAACGGCAGGATTTTCTTTTGGGATTCGACAATCTCATTTCCGATCCACTAATCCTTCTTTACTGCATCCCTCTCTCCCACACATTGACGAATTCACACGGAAATTGCGTCGCTATGAAATACTATGTGTTCAACGACATTTCCTTCTAAATCGAGTAATGATTCAATGGAAACGACAGGATTTTTTTTGGGATACGACAATCTAATTTCCGATCCACTAATCCTCCTCTACTGCATCCCTCACTCCCTTTCATTGACGAATTCACACGGAAATTGCGTCGCTATGAAATACTATGTGTTCTAAGACATTTCCTTCTAAATCGTGTAACGTTTCTATTGAAACGACAGGATTTTCTATTGGGTTTCGACAATCTCATTTCCGATCCACTAATCCTTCTTTACTGCATCCCTCACTCCCACATATTGACGAATTCACACGGAAATTGCGTCGCTATGAAATATTATGTGTTCTAAGACATTTCCCTCTAAATCGAGTAACGTTTCTATGGAAACGACAGGATTTTCTTTTGGGTTACGACAATCACATTTCCGATCCACTAATCCTTCTTTAGTGCATCCCCCACTCCCACACATTGACGAATTCACACGGAAATTGCGTCGCTATGAAATACTATGTGTTATAAGATATTTCCTTCTAAATCGAGCAACGTTTCTATGGAAATGACAGGATTTTCTTTTGGGATACGACAATCTCATTTCCGATCCACTAATCCTTCTTTACTGCATCCCTCACTCCCACACATTGACGAATTCACACGGAAATTGCGTCGCTATGAAATACTATGTGTTCAATGACATTTCCTTCTAAATCGAGTAATGATTCAATGGAAACGACAGGATTTTCTTTTGGGATACGACAATCACATTTCCGATCCACTACTCCTTCTTTACTGCATCCCTCACTCCCACACCCTGACGAATTCACACGGAAATTGCGTCGCTATGAAATACTATGTGTTCTAGGACATTTCCTTCTAAATCGAGTAACGTTTCTATGGAAACGACAGGATTTTCTTTTGGGATACGACAATCACATTTCCGATCCACTAATCCTTCCTTACTGCATCCCTCACTCCCACACATTGACGAATTAACACAGCAATTGCGTCGCTATGAAATACTATGTGTTCTAAGACATTTCCTTCTAAAGCGAGTAACGTTTCTATGGAAACGACAGGATTTTCTTTTGGGTTACGACAATCTCATTTCCGATCCACTAACCCTTCTTTACTGCATCCCTCACTCCCACTCATTGACGAATTCACACGGAAATTGCGTCGCTATGAAATACTATGGGTTCTACGACTCCTCCTTCTAAATCGAGCAACGTTTCTATGGAAACGACAGGATTTTCTTTTGGGATACGACAATCTAATTTCCGATCCACTAATCCTCCTCTACTGCATCCCTCACTCCCTTTCATTGACGAATTCACACGGAAATTGCCTCGCTATGAAATACTATGTGTTATAAGACATTTCCTTCTAAATCGAGTATCGTTTCTATGGAAACGACAAAATTTTCTTTTGGGATTCGACAATCTCATTTCCGATCCACTAATCCTTCTTTACTGCATCCCTCTCTCCCACACATTGACGAATTCACACGGAAATTGCGTCGCTATGAAATACTATGTGTTCAACGACATTTCCTTCTAAATCGAGTAATGATTCAATGGAAACGACAGGATTTTCTTTTGGGATACGACAATCTCATTTCCGATTCACTAATCCTGCTTTACTGCATCCCTCACTCCCACACATTGACGAATTCACACGGAAATTGCGTCGCTATGAAGTACTATGTGTTCTAAGACATTTCCTTCTAAATCGAGTACCGTTTCCATGGAAACGACAGGATTTTCTTTTGGGATACGACAATCTCATTTCCGATCCACTAATCCTTCTTTGCGTCATCCCTCACTCCCACTCATTGACGAATTCACACGGAAATTGCGTCGCTATGAAATACTATGTGTTCTAAGACATTTCCTTCTAAATCGAGTAACGTTTCTATATAAACGACAGGATTTTCTTTTGGGATACGACAATCTCATTTCCGATCCACTAATCCTCCTCTACTGCATCCCTCACTCCCTTTCATTGACGTATTCACACGGAAATTGCGTCGCTATGAAATACTATGTGTTATAAGACATTTCCTACTAAATCGAGTAACGTTTCTATGGAAACGACAGGATTTTCTTTTGGGATACGACAATCTCATTTCCGATCCACTAATCCTTCTTTACTGCATCCCTCACTCCCACACATTGACGAATTCACACGGAAATTGCGTCGCCATGAAATACTATGGGTTCTTTGACTTCTGCTTCTAAATCGAGTAACGTTTCTATGGAAACGACAGGATTTTCTTTTGGGATACGACAATCTCAGTTTAGGTTAGGTTAGGTTAGGTTAGGTTAGGTTAGGTTAGGTTAGGTTATGTTAGGTTAGGTTAGGTTAGGTTATGTTAGGTTAGGTTAGGTTAGGTTATGTTAGGTTAGGTTAGGTTATGTTAGGTTAGGTTATGTTAGGTTATGTTAGGTTAGGTTAGGTTAGGTTAGGTTAGGTTAGGTTAGGTTAGGTTAGGTTAGGTTAGGTTATGTTAGGTTAGGTTAGGTTAGGTTATGTTAGGTTATGTTAGGTTAGGTTATGTTAGGTTAGGTTATGTTAGGTTAGGTTAGGTTAGGTTAGGTTAGGTTAGGTTAGGTTAGGTTAGGTTATGTTAGGTTATGTTAGGTTATGTTAGGTTAGGTTAGGTTAGGTTAGGTTAGGTTAGGTTATGTTAGGTTATGTTAGGTTAGGTTAGGTTAGGTTAGGTTAGGTTATGTTAGGTTGGGTTGGGTTAGGTTAGGTTAGGTTAGGTTAGGTTAGGTTATGTTAGGTTATGTTAGGTTATGTTAGGTTAGGTTAGGTTATGTTAGGTTATGTTAGGTAAGGTTAGGTTAGGTTAGGTTAGGTTAGGTTAGGTTAGGTTAGGTTAGGTTATGTTACGTTAGGTTAGATTAGGTTAGGTTAGGTTAGGTTAGGTTAGGTTAAGTTAGGTTAGGTTAGGTTAGGTTAGGTTAGGTTAGGTTATGTTAGCTTAGGTTATGTTAGGTTATGTTAGGTTATGTTAGGTTAGGTTATGTTAGGTTATGTTAGGTAAGGTTAGGTTAGGTTAGGTTAGGCTAGGTTATGTTAGGTTATGTTAGGTTAGGTTAGGTTTGGTTAGGTTAGGTTAGGTTAGGTTTAGGTTATGTTAGGTTAGGTTAGGTTAGGTTAGGTTAGGTTAGGTTAGGATAGGTTAGGATAGGTTAGGTCAGGTTAGGTCAGGTTAGGTCAGGTTAGGTCAGGTTAGGTCAGGTCAGGTTAGGTTAGGTTAGGTTAGGTCAGGTCAGGTCAGGTTAGGTCTGGTCAGGTTAGGTCAGGTTAGGTTAGGTTAGGTTAGGTTAGGATAGGTTAGGTTAGGTTAGGTTATGTTTGGTTAGGTTAGGTTAGGTTAGGTTAGGTTAGGTTAGGTTAGGTTAGGTTATGTTATGTTAGGTTAGGTTAGGTTAGGTTAGGTTAGGTCAGGTTAGGTAAGGTTAGCTTAGGTTAGGTTAGGTTAGGTTAGGTTAGGTTAGGTTAGGTTAGGTCAGGTTGGGTTAGGTTAGGTCAAGTTAGGTCAGGTCAGGTTAGGTTAGGTTAGGTTAGGTTAGTTTAGGTTAGGTCAGGTCAAGTCAGGTTAGGTTAGGTTAGGTCAGGTCAGGTCAGGTTAGGTTAGGTTAGGTTAGGTTAGGTCAGGTTAGGTTAGGTTAGGTCAGGTTAGGTTAGGTTAGGTTAGATACGGTTAGGTCAGGTTAGGTTAGGTTAGGTTAGGTTAGGTTAGGTTAGGTTAGGTTAGGTCAGGTTATTTTAGGTTAGGTTAGGTCAGGTTAGGTTAGGTCAGGTTAGGTTAGGTTAGGTTAGGTTAGGTTAGGTTAGGTCAGGTTAGGTTAGGTTAGGTTAGGTTAGGTTAGGTTAGGTTAGGTTAGGTTAGGTTAGGTTAGGTTAGGTTAGGTTAGGTTGGGTTGGGTTAGGTTGGGTTGTGTTAGGTTGGGTTAGGTTGGGTTAGGTTGGGTTAGGTTAGGTTAGGTTAGGTTAGGTTAGGTTAGGTTAGGTTAGGTTAGGTTAGGTTAGGTTAGGTTCTGCTAGGTTAGGTTAGGTTAGGTTAGGTGAGGTTAGGTTAGGTTAGGTTAGGTTAGGTTAGGTTAGGTTAGGTTAGGTTAGGTTAGCTTAGGTTAGGTTAGGTTGGGTTAGGTTAGGTTAGGTTCGGTTAGGTTAGGTTAGGTTAGGTTAGGTTAGGTTAGGTTAGGTTAGGTTAGGTTAGGTTAGGTTAGGTTAGGTTAGGTTAGGTCTGGTTAGGTTAGGTTAGGTTAGGTCAGGTTAGGTCAGGCTAGGTTAGGTTAGGTTAGGTCAGGTTAGGTTAGGTCAGGTTAGGTTAGGTTAGGTTAGGTTAGGTTAGGTCAGGTTAGGTTAGGTTAGGTTAGGTTAGGTTAGGTTAGGTTAGGTTAGGTTAGGTTAGGTTAGGTTAGGTTAGGTTAGGTTAGGTTAGGTTAGGTTAGGTTAGGTTAGGTTAGGTTAGGTCTGGTTAGGTTAGGTTAGGTCTGGTTAGGTCAGGTTAGGTTAGGTTAGGTTAGGTTAGGTTAGGTTAGGTTAGGTTAGGTTAGGTTAGGTTAGGTTAGGTTAGGTTAGGTTAGGTTAGGTTAGGTTACGTTAGGTCTGGTTAGGTTAGGTTAGGTCTGGTTAGGTCAGGTTAGGTCAGGTTAGGTTAGGTTAGGTCAGGTTAGGTTATGTTAGGTCAGGTTAGGTTAGGTTAGGTTAGGTTAGGTTAGGTTAGGTTAGGTTAGGTTAGGTTAGGTTAGGTTAGGTTAGGTTAGGTTAGGTTAGGTTAGGTTAGGTTAGGTTAGGTTAGGTTAGGTTAGGTTAGGTTAGGTTAGGTTAGGTTAGGTTAGGTTAGGTTAGGTTAGGTTAGGTTAGGTTAGGTTAGGTTAGGTTAGGTTAGGTTAGGTTAGGTTAGGTCTGGTTAGGTCAGGTTAGGTCAGGTTAGGTTAGGTCAGGTTAGGTTAGGTTAGGTTAGGTCAGGTTAGGTC